>NC_143135.1:46840000-47446818 GCF_059928025.1 Delphinapterus leucas | reverse complement strand
TCTTTCCTTAAACAACATTCCCTACCTTAATCTTTGCAGCTCGGGGTGAGCCAGTTTCTTGGTTTGAGAAGGCTACCTGCTCGTCAGGGTCAAATGCAGGGCTGTGTTAATAGTCCAAGTGTCCACAGAGAATGAAAACCGCTTTCGGCCAATACAACAACTGTCACTGGACTGAGCGTGTTAAGAGCGCCGCGTCCTCCTCTACCTGCTCCTCTCCTTCCTGTGCTGGTGGGGCGCCCCCCCTTCAAGTCCCCAGGGCACACTCTCAGCTCCTCTGCTGTCCAGCCTGGGTGGCTGCCGCAGCTCCCCTCTCATGGGTGAAGAACTTGGTTTCACCTCCATTCCCCACCACCTGCTTAGAGGCTGCCCTGCCTTTCACGCGCCCCTTTGGAGTTTGCACTGGATCCTGCTCTCTTTCCCAGCACTTGGGTTACTGCCTCTTCCAGATGTGCCCCCCCCCCCAGCCTCGTCACCTTACTCCTCTGCGGGGGGCCTCCTCGCACGCAGCTTCTGGTGCTTTGTGCACTTAAACCTCACATCCCCGATGAACCTAGGCTCCCAAGGGAGGTGCTGTGTCTCTGTGGGGATGAACAGATACACTGAGTGCAGCCGGATCACACGTTTGCCTCTGGGACCCCCAGTTCCTTGAAAGCAGGGATTGATTGTCCCGGGGTGCGTTACTGATGGGGAGCTCTAACCTTGTGAGGGAAGGAAATGGCTGTAGCTGCCAGAATGGGAATGGTTGGTGAATGGAATCATGGCTTCCCTATTCCAGAGTGTCCGTGTTCACAGATGGGCCTGGAGGCCTAGCTCCTATGGCATATTTGGCCTTTCAGCGGTCCCCCTTGTACCCCACACCACTGACCCCTCATAGCCGCTCTGCATCAGAGGCTGGCAGAGCCCGTTCTCCCTGCATCCTGCCATCATCTCAGACCCAGCGCTGAGTTCATCAGCCACCCAAAGCAGGTTCTGCCTCCCGAGCGCTCGCAATCTTACTGGCCCAGGTCCTGGGCCATAAGGATGATACACCTTTGACTCATATTTCACTTCTCACCAGCTCCTACGGATCCACCCAACTTGCCATCTGCCAAGTACAAACTCATCCTCGGGCAGAGGGCCCAGGGGTCATCTTTTATGGCCCTTCTGTTGCAGGGGGCCTAGCTGGGCCCTCTGGGCTCAGCACCTTCTGACTGCCCTCTTACCTTTCACCCAGGTACTAAGGCCCCCAATGGAGCCAGTCTGCTGAAATATGAGATCTTTCTTTTTAAAAATCTCTATCAAGTTTACATCTGAGGCCACTTGAGTTGCCAAGCACGGGCGTCCAGATCCCTGAAGCCGTGGGTGTAATTCCCAAGCTCCTCTCATTAATCGCCCTTATCACGCTGAAGTGAATTCCGTGGAGGGTTTTGACTCATGGTAAGCAGCCGGATGTTCCTGTATAATTTCGTCAACCATTCTGACATTTGCCAACTACATCCTGTCTTTACATGTTTTCCTGCCTTTCATGCACTGCCCCCTCTGCCTGGAATCGCCCTTGTCTACTGAGAAAGTTCCTACCCATCCTTTAAGGCCCAGGGAAATTGCGTACCCGCCTCTATCAGCGTACCTCACGCTGTGTCATAATTATTTGTTCATACTTCTGTAGTCTCCACTAGACTGCATGGTCCATGGGAGCAGGGATTAGGCCTGATTTATCAATATTCCCTCCAGTGTCCAGCACAACAGGGTTCAGGCTGTGTTGGCCACATGGATCCATCTTTTATTCACAAGTATTTACTCATAAACTCCCTTGTGCCGGTCACTCTGCTACGCACCAGGCACGTTGGGGTGAGCAAGGCCAGTTAGCAAGGAAATGTAGATGGATGAGATTCTTTGGAACCGCTGTGCTGTCAAGGGGCTGCTTTAGATGCAGGCATGCAAGGAAGGCGTCTCTGAGAAGAGACTTCAGAGCTGAGGCCCGAAGGCTGAGGCCTGATGAGCCGTCCAGAGAGCTGGGGACGTGAGCTCAGGACAGAGGGATGGCAGGTGCACACTTGCAGAGGAGGAAAGGGGGCTTGGAGTCCTGGGGGAGCGGACAGGGACGGAGGCTGCCGAAGCATGGGGATCGAGGGGGAGGGCCGTGTGGGGTTGACCTGGCCGGATCCCGCCGAGCTGCTTCCGTTAGGTCACAGTATGGACTTTGGATTTTTTTTTGCTGGGAGCGGTTGGGAAGTCCTCAGAGGGTAGGACATGTTTCAGACTTTTAATACCCCATATGGCCAAGCAGATGTGCATGTGCTGAATGTTGCCCCACTTCTGCTACCTCCCCTTGTCCTGCTGCCTCTTCTCCACCCACACTCCCCTCCCCGGCTTGCTTCTATTCAGACCCTGAGATCTGTGCCCACACTTGCTCTGTAGCGGTCTGGGCTGCTCCTTTTTGCAGCCCTGCCTGGTTCCTGCCACAGCTCTGAGGTGCCAGTGAGGTTCCACCCCCCCGAAGCTCCTTTTCTCACTCCCCTGAGCTGATAGCGTGACGGTTCTTGCGCTGCTGCGGCTCAGCGCCCATTTCTGACCATTTCTGGGCCTTTGCACCTGTGAGTCACGCCCTCCCCTTCCACTTCCACACGCATAGCTTATCTTTCTTTGCGTGCTTATCTCCTCCAAAGGACCAGCCTCTTGGGCTTCTTTGGGTTCTCCCTCCCTGAACCTACCCCATTTTAGTTTAAAGTCCCTCATCCGGTGAGCTATCCTGGCACAAATACATCCTGAGATTATCTCCTCACTTTAAAAAGCAAAAAAAAGAAAAGGCTGAAGTTTATTGAGCCCTTACTACATGCAAGACATGCATTTTCAATGAAATATTAATTACTCATTTAACCATGACATCAGCCCTGTGAGTTAGGTGCTGTTATCATCCCTATTTTACAGATGAGGATACTGAGGTTTGGAGATCACACAGTAGATGGCAGAGCTGGCTTGGAACCCAGGGTATTTAACTGTTCCTACCCGGTGCCGTCCAGTGTGGTTCTTTGTGGTCCTGACATTCTTATCCACAGCATCTCCAAAGCCACTTTCCGGTGGTTGCTCACTTTCCTCTCTTCACTCCAAAGGTCTAACTTCATGGGTAAGATGAGCAGCAGAACCCCTTGTTCCCTGACCTGTGCCACCCTTGGGTCCAGGAGCTCTGCCTCTTTCCTCCGTCGCACTTAGGCCCGTTGGGCACACCTGCCTCCAGTTCACAGACGTGAGCTAAGCCTCTTCTTAGGATTACAAATGCTGTCGTGTCAGTCTCTCCCTGCCACCCAGGAAGGGGGCGGGAAGCAAGAAAAGTGAGAAGAGGCTGTAAGAAGACAGTTGAGCTGAAAGACCTTTCTAAGAGGCAGAGCTGTCTGGAGATGGAACCAATTACCACCTCTGCCATTAGAAGGGAGACTCAGCGTTAGGGGAGTGGCTACACTGTATTTTTGGAGAAATTCTCCAGCCCTGGGAAGATGGGATTATGTACCTTGAATGGTGCTGGGTGGAGTAGAACTAGAATGGTAAGAGACAGTGCTCCTGGGTCCAGGGACGGTACTCTCCCCACAGCAGCGCGCCTGCAGCCTTCCTAGATGGGGCCCATTGGCCCACTTGAGAAGTGAAAGCTGCAGTTGAGGCCTCTCAGCCTGGGTCACACCTGCCCAAGGTGTGCCCAAATGCAGATAGAAGACCGCCAATGCCTGCTGCGACCCACGGCTGCAGGGCACATCCCGGCTTTCTTTTCCCCAACCTTAGGGGAGCCTTGAGCCTCCCCCAGGGGTGGCTGGAGCTTCTGGAGCCGTGACTGTAATGATGGTAGGAGTGGCAATCGCTGTCTCGCTGCTGCAGGTCACTCCGGAGAGCCCTAGTGGCTTTTCATGACACAAACACATGCTGAAGATTCATGGATTAAGAACACTTGTGCCTGGAGGGCGAAGCCATGGAGATGGCAGAAACCACACGTGGGCTACCGAGATTCCTATGAGAGAGCGGTTGTGATGGTGGAATTGAGAGGGCTTGGCGGCCTTGGGTACGTAATGTGGAACTCTGTAATTTTTCCTTTGTTCTGTATTTGAATTTTCAGTGAGAAGGAGGAGACTAAGCAGGGAAAAGGACTCATGGCTTCTGATGCAAGTCACGTGCTGGAAGCTGCCCTGGAGCAGATGGACGGGATCATTGCAGGTATGGTCAGGGGTCCTGGCAACCCACAGCTCATCCTCCGCACTGAGAAACCGTTTCCTCTCATTGGACTTTTCTTTTGGGTGCAGAGAGAAGGCCCCTGTTGGATTTCTTTTATTTTACTGTGTGTGCCATCTCTTTTTCAACAGTGCAGACTTGGACTCTTTGATATCTGGTGTGAGTCTAGGGCTCTGTGGAGAGTACAGATGCACCATCTTTTAGCATCTGTATAACTGTATCGCAGTTTGGATCCTGGCTGCAACAGGTGCCGTGAGATTGATTTTATTGTCAAGTTTTCAGAGCACATCACGGCTCGCAGTGCAATCTCGCAGACTTTGCCCCGAACACTGGTGTCAGCTCCCTTTCCCGGCTGGTCTCCAGTTTGTTTGAGAGTCAGGAAGCAGTTTTGTATTGATTCACCTAATCACCTGAAGAATGTTCTATATGTTTTTTATCCATCGTAACTGTTTGCCTTCATGTTTGCCTTAGCCAGTTAGGATTATTGTCTAGAAGAGATCCAGCAAAACTGGTTAATTGGAAAGGACTGCCAGTGGGCTGTTTGGGCTGATTAACTCCTTGATGGGGGCAACTGAAGCCCATACTGGTTAGAATAAGCCTGTCATTGTTGGAAATATTTCCCTGCAGGCCCCAGGCCTTCTTTCTATCCTTACCTGATACAGGTCAGTGGCCTTATTTGTTGACTGGGTGTGTTTCTTTGGGACTTTGCTCCTCATTGTATGGAGCTAGGGCTGCAGGAAGAAGGTTTGGGCTGAGGGTGGCTAGAGCCCAGGGCATGCACAGAGCACTGGGCATTGCCCCCTTGCCTTTCCTTCCGTCTGCAGATACACCTGACACACTGAGGGCTCTGGGTGTTTGCACCTGGGATAGAGGACGTGTTCTAGCTGTCATCTGTCAGGCTCTTAATTTCTCAGTGGACAGAAGGGTCCTTGGGAGGCCGTGACTAACATCCCACTTTTCAGAGGCTCCAGAGGTTGGGATGTCCTGCTCTAGATCAGGGTTCCTGAAGCCCTACTGAGAGGAAATGGCCAGGAGCATGGGTTTCCTAGCAGTCCTTTCAGAGAGTCGCATCTGGAAGCTTCCGGGGCCCCCTGTGCTTTGAGATCAGAGCCACAGGGTCAGACTCTCAGACCATCTCAGGCTGTCAGCACTGCTGAGCCCCCAGCCAAGGGGCAAGGAAGAGACTCTGAGAGCCCCTGGAATGAGCAGAGCTCTTGGATGGCTAGGACGGATAAATGGGACACCGCCTAAAGAAGGTAGCCTTGTGTGAGGTCAGTTCCTCCTCCTGCCTCCTAATTTCCCCACACAGGCATTCCTGAAATGACAAAGTCTCTGGCAAAATCCCCTCTGTCTGTGGGAGAGGACTACATGTCTGGACCCTCGGGGCCTTGCCTTGGTTGGGGCTCTGCAGTGGGTGTGGAGGGCGGGCCCTGGTGTGGGTCGTGTGGAACCCGGAGCACCCATCCTTCTTCCCTTCCAGTACTACATGCTCCCTCCTTCTCCCATTTCCTTAGGCCTCCACCCTGGCAGGCTTCTTCTGGAAGGGTTCCCCAGACTTCTCTGGAACAGACATGAGAGTTTTGCAGAGAGGTGGTCTAAGATGTTCCAAGGCATTCTTCATGGGTTAGTCGGGGGAGCATCTGTAGCCAGACTGCTTGGTTCAGATCCTAGCTCTGCATCAAGTTACCTGCATGAACCATGCCTCCGTTTCCTCATATTAAAATGGGAATAATAATAGAACCCACCTAAGAAGGTTGCTGTGCTTATACATGTAAGGTGCTTAAAACAAAGCTTGGCATATAGTAAGACTATAAAATATTAGCTCTTGATAAATTAATGAGGGACAAAAAGTCTTTACCATGCTAAGTCTTTTCTAGGGACACAGTGGAGTTCTCATTTATTCAGGTCCTTATTTCACCCGTCTGTGTTTTGTAGTTTTCATTGTCTAGCTAAGGCTTGTGCATGCCTCCTAGACTTGCCTGGGGTCTTCAAGATTAATGCATGGCCTCTGAGCAGTCTCTGCTCTGCTCTTGCCCCCTTGTAGCCTGTCTTCCACAGAGCAGCAGAATAGTCAAATCACATCACTCTCCCCACAGCTCTTCAGTGGCTTCCCATCTCAGGATAAAAATCTGAAGTCCCGGGCTTCCCTGGTGGCGCAGTGGTTGAGAATCTGCCTGCTAATGCAGGGGACAAGGGTTCGAGCCCTGGTCTGGGAGGATCCCACATGCCACGGAGCAACTAGGCCCGTGAGCCACAACTACTGAGCCTGTGCTCCGCAACAAGACAGGCCATGATAGTGAGAGGCCCGCGCACCGCGATGAAGAGTGGCTCCCGCTCGCCGCAACTAGAGAAAGCCCTTGTACAGAAACGAAGACCCAACACAGCAAAAATAAATTAATTAATTAATAAACTCCTATCCCCAACATCTGGAAAAAAAAAATCTGAAGTCAACACTCTATACGATTTGGCCTTTGGCTGCCTTTGTGGCTGCACCCCCTACACTTTCCATCTGGCTCGTCTCACTTTAGCACTGGCTGTCTCAGGGCCTTTGTGCTTGCTGTCCCCTCTGCTGGAATGTTCTCCTCCAAGTACACTCAGGTCAGATCTGTACTGAAATATCACCGTGTCCGAGGCCTTCCCTGACACTCTCTAATATAGCATCCCCACATCAGCCCCGTCCTTTTATCCTTTTTTTATTTCTTTATAGCACATATCACCATCTGACCCATTACGTTCATATTTGTCTCTTTTTTTATCATGTGCCTCATGCATCAGAATGTAAGCTCTATGATGACAGGGGCTGTGTTGCTGCATCTCCAGTGCAACGCAGAACAGGGGTTTAAGAGATATTTGTCACGTGTATTTTATTTACTTTTGTGAATCAGCTCCCCTGTTCATTGATTAGGAGGCAGTTACTGGTTTCCGTGCCTATGTTTTATCTGGCTGCATGCTGAACTTCGCTGATTATTTTCTCTACTTGTACCTTTGTTTGGCTGATTCTTTTGGAATAATCACTAATTTTCTCAAAGAGTCGGTGGTTGGCACCTCCCGTGAGCCATCTCTTACGTAGTAATTGGCTCACACAGACGTTTGACGGGAGCTATATGACAGAGAATGCAACACTGAGGTTATTAGCGAGTGTCTGGAGGGCGTATGTTCTGTGCCATTTGCAATAAAAAGAATGATAATTACTGAATGCTTTTGTGTGGGATACTTTTCCTCAAGATTATTAAAACCATCCTCATTTTCAAGTTGGCTGGGCCAAATTGGGCCACAGAGCTTAGGGATATTTGTAATTAATTAATGTAGACTGCAGAGTTAGATGGGCTGTGGGGATTTGAATCCCAGCTCAGCCACTCACTACTAGCTGTGGAATCTTTGCGCGAATCGCTTAATCCCTCTCTGAGCCTCAGTTTCCTCATATATAAAACCGTGGCAATAACAGCACCCATCTCCTATTATTGGGAGGATTAAATTAAGGCAAAGAAGGCACTTAGCACAATGCCTGGCACTTAGCAAGTGCTCAACTGGTCTAGGTTACTCTTGGTTTTGTTGATATTAGTACTGACATTAGTTTTGCTGCCCAAGCTATAGTGCTGGTAAATGACAGAACTAAAATTTGAGTCCAGGGCCATCTGAGCCTCTTCTGGGCTCCATTCATTCCCGGGTTGGTTTTATGGCGAAGTGTAGCCAAGCCCTGGGGTTCTGTGGGGCCATCTACAGGAGAAGAGAGTTAACTGGGTGGAGGGTCCAGTCCTGTTCTTGCCCATCCCCACACCCACCCCCGCCCCCTCCCCTTCTCTTGGCCACAGTGGCTTTGCTCTCTTCTCTTACACATTCGACTGCCAAGTGAGGGCTCCTTTGCTTAAGGGTGGAGCAGCTGAAAGAAAGTTTGAAGATTGTGGCAGCAAATCATGATACACAAATCCTGCAGAAGTGACGTTTTTGTGTTAACATTAAAATCGTCCTTTTTAAATTTCTATTCTCTCGTTCATTTGAAGTGGAAGGATGTCAAGTAGCACCACCAACACTTTCAACACTCAGTTGCTTTTGTATCTGTTAAAGTACTCAAGCAAGTGCGCGAGGACTGTATTCTCTCACTTTATGAAAACACAATTACACTTATTTCAGTGGAAGAAATTTTTATGGGCTTCCTGCATGCACGAAATAGCAAGCACTTATGCAGAAACAAGAGGGATTCCTACTAAAATAGACACAATTCCTTGAATAATGATTATTAATAATCATAACACTATATAACAAGGACTTTCCCTTTATTAATTACTCTATAGTATGATAGGCTACTCTTCACTTTCCAAAACTCTTTCCTTAGGGCATGTGATACCGCTGTTGATGTAATTAAGCCTTTAATGCAAAAAAGGTGCCCCCGTCCTCCAGTGAATGTAAACAGTGTAAATAGTGCAAGAGATTATCGCTCGTAGAAGCAACCAGGCTGGGAACACTTGGAGGACATCCTGATACACAAGTGCCAAGTACACCCCTGCAGGGCCACACATGGTGAGTGTTGATTGCTAAAATTGATTGCTAACACATCTTCTCAAGGCATTCATCTGCTCTGGAGGTATGAGAGAAGGAAATGCCTTCTAAGCAGAAGTAGGAAATGAAGCAGAAATGTGAAGTGAAACTCCTTGCTAAAGATGGATTCTCGAAACCTGAATAAGTGTATCCCAGGTGTAACTGTACTTAATTAGAACCCAAGAATTTTATAGCAGAAAGTTGAGAAGAGGTGACTGTTAAAAAACCCAGGACTCTTGTCAAAATGATTTATTTCTAATACAAAAGACCGTTGTTGTAAGTTCCAGTATGATGTTAACCTTTGATCTGGTCTTCCTCCTGATTAGTCCCTGTGATTCAGCCTACAAATAACACCATAATTGAATTACACTGTTGATGATCGAAACTGGACACTATACTGCTTAATTACACCCCTCTGGATAGCCCAGAGCAACTGCCGCATAAGCTAATTTTGCATAGGGCTTCATCTGTGGGCTAATGGGGTCAGTGGCTGCGTCTGTAATAGGACCAGAGAACCCCTGGTCAGGACCCAGGGGACCACTTACTCCTCTTTGCTGGGGCAGGAGGTTACTCCTGCGGTTATCTATGAGCTATACGTATTGATGAGGAATAGTTAGGAGGAATGTGTTTTATAACAGTTAAACAAAGAGGTTGCTCTGCCCTGGCCTTTCTGCCAACTCTGATTAGTGTCTGCTTTTTTTTTTTTTTAAAGACTGTGTGAGGGCAGAGAAAGTTCTGATCAAGACTGTGATTGTTCACTTTGGCCCATGAATGATTTCAGCTGTGGTGTTAAAGGCTGATGACTGAGTCCAGGCTCTGAACGTTTAGTTGGTCTTGCTGTACCCTCTCAGAGGCCGATCAGCACAGAGTGGTCATTGGTAACAAAGCCACCTGTTTCCCAGTCAGGACTCAGGTTGAGAGTCCTCCGCTATGAAATTGACCTGAGGAGAGTCAGGGTGGAGTTTTAGAGGTGCCTAGCGGGCTGAGATGTCAAAGACTGCCCTTTGTGTGAAGAGGTCGAAATGGCCCACAGTGGGGCTGCCAGCCCTATTCAACAGCAATCATTCTGTTTTCTTCCCTTGCTGGCAGAGCCCATCTCTCACTCCTTTATGGCTCTGTAGCCTCGTTTTCTAATCTCTGAAAGAGTGTGAGTAAAGTTGGAATTATCATTTGTTCCTTAAATCCTTGCTGATAGTTGTAATTATAGGAACTGACCTGTAAAACCATCTGGACCTTGGATTTTCTCATTGGAAGACTGTCTTTTTGTAATGGTTAGGGACAGTCAGGTTTTAATTTTTTCTCTATTGAGTTTTGGCGCATTATATTTTTCTAGATATTTGTGTACTTTACCAATGTTTTCCATTTTGTTAGCATATGGTTGCTTATTGTATTTTATCTTTTTAAGACCTGCTGCCTGTTATATCTGTTTTTTAATCCTAGTATTGCTTATTTGTGCCTTCTCTTTATTTTTTGATCAATCTTGCCAGAGACTTTTTTTTTACTACTTTTTTCAAAGAATTGACTTGTTTTTGCTGATCAGCCACCATAGTAGGTGTGTATATTATTTATTCTGTAAATAGTTAAATGTATATATGTATCAGCCCAGGTTCTTCAGAGAAACAGAACCAATAGGGTGTGTGTGTGTGTGTGTGTGTGTGTGTGTGTGTGTATAGAGAGAGACACATAGACAGAGCAAGAGACAGAGAGAGAGAGAGAGAGAGAGATTTATTTTAAGGAATTGGCTCACATGAATGTGGAAGCTGGCAAGTACGAAAATCTACAGGATAAGCCAGCAGCCTGGAGTGCCAGCAAAGAGCCAGTGTTGCAGTTCAAATCCGAAAGCCATCTGTTGGAAGATCCCCACTTCTTCTAGAGCAGGGATCCCCAACCCCCGGAAACCCCTGTTAGGAACCAGGCCGCAAAGCAGGAGGTAAACAGCGAACGAGCAAAGCTTCATCTGCTGCTCCCCATGGCCCGCGTTACCACCTGAACACCCGCCCCCACTCCTGCCACCGCTGGTCTGTAGAAAAATTGCCTTCCACAAAACCGACCCCTGGTGCCACAAAGGTTGGGGACCACTGTTCTAGAGAGGTCAGTCTTTTTCTATTAAGATCTTCCACTGATTGGGTGAGGCCCACCCACACTATGGAGGGCAGTCTGCTTTGGTCAAACTCCACTGATTTAAATGTTAATCTCATCAAAAAAATACCTTCACAGAAACATGTACAATAATGTTGACCTAATATCTGAGTACCACGGCCTAGCCAAGTTGACACATACAATTAACCATCACAGTATGTATAGATATATAGGCATTATGTATCTATGCTTAATATATATACATATTTAACTTCTTTGAATATCTGTTCTTTATTGTTTATCATTTTCTGCTCTACTTACTTGAATGTATCTGTTCAACTTAACAAATCAACCAATAATATATAACAATATGTATTTAAAATTGATTGCTAACTTAATTCTGTTGTGGTTAAAGTGTTTTCTGATACTTACTCTCTGGAATTTATTGATACTTGCTTTGTAGCCTTGACAAGAACATTGCCAGTTTTCATTAATGTTCTATGTGTGCTTGCAAGGTGTGTGCGTTTTCCAGTTATTACATGTCATGTTCTATAATTGTCCATTACATCCAACTTATTTGAATCTTCTCTACCAATACTGTTTGTTTTGTTTTTTTGGTCTGCTTGATCTTACCAGTTTCTGAGAAATACTTATTAAAATCACTCTGCTAGATGCTGTATTTGATCCCCTATACTTGTGGGTATTTTGCCTTCTATTTTGAAGGTGTTTTTAAAACGTTTATTTATTTATTTTTAAAAATTGAAGTATAGTTGATTTACAATGTTGTGTTGTTTCTGGTGTACAGCAAAGTGATTCAGATATATATATATGTATATTCTTTTCCATTATACGTTATTACAAGATATTGAATATAGTTCCCTGTGCTATACAGTAGGTCCTTGCTGTTTATCTATTTTATATATAGTGATGTGTATCTGTTAATCCCAAACTCCTAATTTATCCCTCCCCACAGCTTTCCCCTTTGGTAACCATAAATTTGTTTTGGATGTCTGTGAATCTGTTTCTGTTTTGTAAATAAGTTTATTTGTATCATTACTATTTATTTATTTATTTATTTTTTTGCTGTACGCGGGCCTCTCACTGTTGTGGCCTCTCCCGTTGCGGAGCACAGGCTCCGGACGCGCAGGCTCAGCGGCCATGGCTCACGGGCCCAGCCGCTCCGCGGCATGTGGGATCCTCCCGGACCGGGCACGAACCCGTGTCCCCTGTGTCGGCAGGTGGACTCTCAACCACTGTGCCACCAGGGAAGCCCCCCTTACCCCTTTTTAATGTTTGAAGACATCAAATTGTTTATGTGTGTTCTTATTCCAGAATCAAGGCCAAGTTTCCTTCTGTGGGGTGATTTTTTTCTAGTTGGTAGACTGAGGATACTGCCCTTTTGCATCCTGGCTTTATGCAGAGGTCTTCCATCTGACCTCTCCCTTTGCTCAGGCCCTAAGCTTTGTCTCCTGTCCTCAAGTGGCCCATTCAAGCTGAGGTGTTAAGCCACCAGGGAATTGGCCTGCAGGGCAAACACCAGCTCACATGCTCTCTTTCTCCTGAGCTACTGAGCTCTGAAAATTTCCTTCAGTTCAGTTGCTTTAAAAAGTGTATGTATCCAAAAAAAAAAGTGTATGTATGTGTGTTTTTTAATTTTGGGTGTCCTTTGGGATTTTTCTGAGCACAACTAGTCTGTTACCACCTGCCCTGTTGCAGCTATAATGCAGTTACCTTCCTTGCCTCGTGGCCCCTTCCTCCATCTTCAAAGCCAGCAAGGTCAGGGCAAGTCCTCATGTCACGTCTCTCTGACCCATTCTTCTGCCTCCCTTTTATGATTTAAGAGCTCATGTGATTAAAACTCCAGGATAATATCTCCATCTCATGATTCTTAATCACATCTGTAAAGTCCCTTTTGCCATATTAGGTAACAAACACATTCATAGTTTCCAGGGATTAGGATGTGGGCATCTTTGGGAGGGTCATTATTCTGTCTACCACAAAGATTAATAAGTAACATTCCTTACAACACTGTAAATCAACTATACTTCAATAAAATATTTAAAAAGAATAACAGCCCATTATTCCCCTCCTGGTTTGGTTCTAGTCAAGGAACAGACAAAGGAGTCAGACAGAAAGAGATCAAAATATGAGCTTTATCATGAGTTTTACTGATTAGGGAAGTTAGCTTGACCTGAAGCCACAGTCAGGAAGGGCCTTGAATCCACTCATCCTACACACATACCCCAAACTGAACTCAATCCCAGGCTACAGACTTCCACCTTCTGGGGCAGAGCTTGTCTCAGAAAAAGCTTCCTCAGAAGCTAATGCTTGCTTAAGGGGACGGGCAGCTCCAGAGAGAATTCCATCTTTTAGTTTTGTCATCAGAAGAGGCCTTCCGCCACTGAGGAAAAATTGAGTAAAGGGAGGCAGGTAGAAACCACTCTCCCCTCCCACAGAAACATGGAGACTGGAATAGTACCCATGATAGCGATTCTTGATTTTTGTCGAGACTTTGTGTATGGCCTAGTCTATAGTCAGTTTTGAAAAAATGCTTTACATGTGCTTGAATACAGTGTGCCATCTCTAGTTGTTTGGGGTATAGTTCTTTATGTGCCTTTTGCTGTTTTGATAATCACCACTTTATTTTTTAATTTTCTTTTTAGGTCTGCTTGACCCGTCATTTCCCAAAGGAGAGGGTCTTTTTTACACACTATGGGATTTAGTTTTGTAAATTTGTGTTTAGGATTTGATATGTGAGTTCATCAGTGAGAAGACTCGTAATTTGCCTTTGTAGTACTCAGAACTTCTAAATTGTTCAGTTCCAGGGGCACCTTTCACACTCTGGTCTACAAGTTGTACTGGCAGGCTCTCCTTATCGAGACAGCTGGGAGCAGTCCATCCTTTTCTCTACTGAACACCAGTTAGATTAGAATTATTCACTTCCTGAACGTTGGCTAGATCTAACTTGTAAAAGCATTTGGCCTGGTATTTTCTCTGTGGAAAAATATTAAATTATGGCTCAATTATTTATAGGTCTATTCAGATGATTTTTTTTGTTTTTTATCATTTTATCCAGTGATTGTGTGTGTGTGTGTGTGAGACTGGTTTTAATATTTTGATCAAAAATACCTAATCCGATGCATGAAGTCCTGAGTTTTATTTTTTGAACACGTTAAATTTCACACATTCAGTGTCATAATTTTTTGTATGTCTCTCTTAATAACATCAAAGAACTGGATTACTTTTTCTCCATTATTCATATTTTTGCGTTTAAATAGGTGTTTAGTGCAAAATGGATGACTAATAAGAAAAATAAATAAATAAAAATAAACATAAATAAGTAAATAAATAGGTGTTTAGTGCATTTATAATTATTATAGTTACTAGTATATAGGTATGTGTGTACTTATTTCTCTGTTTTATGCTGTTGTTTCTTTTTAACTTTTTTTTACTTGTTTTTGGTTTTGCCTTGCTGGCTTCTGTAATATTGATCAAGTTGTTTTTAAATCTCTTTTAGGAAGTTAAACATCTATTTCTACTTTTTTTTTTTTGCGGTACGCAGGCCTCCCACTGTTGTGGCCTCTCCCGTTGCGGAGCACAGGCTCTGGACGCACAGGCTCAGTGGCCATGGCTCACGGGCCCAGCCGCTCCGCGGCATGTGGCATCTTCCCGGACTGGGGCACAAACCCGTGTCCCCTGCATCGGCAGAAGAACTCTCAACCACTGCACCACCAGGGAAGCCCTATTTCTACATTTTTAATGCTCATCCTTGCACTTTTTAATGCTCACGTTTTTAACATGCATCCTTAACACATAGGCTAAAAGATAAGTATCTTTATAGAATAATAATTCTGTCTTCCTCTTCAGTAATACCTGACTCTTAGAATGCTTTAATTCCCATCACTGCCCCATCTTCCACATTATTTTAGTTTTGTGTTCTGGTGTCATCTTGATTTATAGACCCCAAAATATTATGCTATTTATTTATTCATTTATTTATTATTCATTGAACATTTATTTTTATTGGATATCATAATGCATTATTTTACCTAATCCTTTTGAAACTTGTGAAAGATGAACAGTATTGCCACCCCCCCTTTTAAAAAAAATTAATTAATTAATCTGTTTGTTTATTTTTGCCTGCATTGGGTCTTTGATGCTGCGTGCCGGCTTTCTCTAGTTGTGGCCAGCAGGGGCTACTCTTCACTGTGGTGCACGGGCTTCGGGCTTCTCTTGTTGCGGAGCACAGGCTCTAGGCGTGCGGGCTTCAGTAGTTGTGGCTCGCAGGCTCTAGAGCACAGGCTCAGTAGTTATGGTGCACAGGCTTAGCTGCTCCGCGGCGTGTGGGATCTTCCCGGACCAGGGATTGAACCCGTGTCCCCTGCACTGGCAGGCGGATTCTTAACCACTGTGCCACCAGGGAAGCCCCGCCACCCCCTTTTTACAGACAGGAAATTGAAGCATAGATAGCTTAACTAGAAAGCATAATTAGGAAAAAATACAAGATCCATCAGATCTCAAAATCTAAGTTCTTTCATCATCCCATATTACATAAACTAGTCTTAGCTCTCAAAGGAAGGTGCTGAAACAAAGACCTTAGGTCTAAGTAGTTGTTAGAGAATGTACAGGACATATGGTCCAATGGTCTCCATTCTGGGTCTTCAGTGGAGGTGTCTGATGGTGCCCAGGAGGCTGCAGGTCTGTGTCTTGAGGGTGAAGCTGCAGCTCCTCTGGGATTCAAAGGCTCTGCCTGGGTAGCAACTTGCTATAAATATTCTTGTCTCATGCATTTTGTCATACTGTGTACCCCTGAAGAGCTTCAAGAAGAAATAGAAAATAGTCCTGGAGGCCAGAAAGTCTGAGATCAAGGTGCCAACAGGGTTGATTTCTGGTGTGACCTCTCTTCCCAGCTTGTGGGCTATCTTCTCACTGTGCTCTCACATGGCCTTTCTTCTGCTGGTTTTGGAAGAGTCTTGCAGAGAGGCAGGAGGTGGCTGCAGCTGACCCTGGGAAACAGACCCTGGCTGCAGCCACTCTTGGGTGCTCCCCCCGCCCCCCCGGATGTGTTTTTCATCCCACTCCTTTTTGGTTGGTGCAGTTTTTCCTGCTTCATGAAGTAGATCCTTTAAAATCCCTTCAGGAATAGCCTGCCAGTAATAAATTGCGCGAGTCATTTATGTGAAAAATGACCTTATTTTAGTCTTAATCTTGAGTGGTAGTTTATCTTGTACAGGTTATAGGTTGGTAGCTACCTGTAGGTATTATTTTGTGGTCATCGGGACTTTGCTGATAAGAAGTCTGTCGACAGTCTGTCTTTTATCTCTGGTTGCTTTTAAATTTACTCTATCCTTGGTGTTCTTCAGTTTCACTGCGTTGTTTCTAGGATGGGTTTGTTTTGCTGTATCATTTTTTGGGACTCAGTGTGTGTCTTTTAAACTGAGAAGACTCAAGATTTTATTTGTGACAAATCCATAGCCATTTTCTCTTTGTTCTTTCTGCTTCACTCTATATACTTCCTTCCACTTTCCATTCCAGTAATTTTCTTACCTGTTATTTAACCTGTGCACTTAACTTCTCACTTGAATAATTGCATTCTTCGTTTTGGTTTCCAAGTGGTTCTTTTTCAAATTGTCCTGTTCTTTTCTCGCTCCTTCTTATTCTTTCATTAAAGTTTCTATTTCTCTCATTTTTTTCCTTCAATTATGTAAAACATATCATATATGTCCAAATAGATTCCCAAATAGACAAGTACTCATAACATTAATTTATTGATTAAGTTACTTGTATATTTATAAGCGTTATGTAAAATAATTATGGATTTCTTATCTCACTGGCACATTTTTAATAATAATTTTATTCAAGCGTTTTACATTTATCTCCAACATACTGTGTTTATCATTATGAGAGCTGCTTGTTGAATCATTTTAACATCCCAGAACAGTTGAAGAGCATGTGGGGATGTTGATAAAATGTAGAGGTGGGGTCCGAGAGTCTGCATTTCCACCAAGCTCCCCAGGTAATGCTAGTGCAGCTGACATGCACAGCACTTTTGATGTGCAGAGTTTTAGAGCAGCGGTCCCCAACCTTTTTGGCACCAGGGACCGGTTTCGTGGAAGACAATTTTTCCATGGATGGTGGCAGTGGGGAGGGGTGGGGGGAGGTGTTGGTTCAGGCGGTAATGCGAGCGATGGGGAGTGACGGGGAGCGATGGGGAGCGGCAGAAGAAGCTTCGCTCGCTCGCTCACCCGCCGCTCACCTCCTGCTGTGCAGTCCGGTTCCTAACAGGCCACGGACCAGTACTGGTCCGCGGCCTGGGGGTTCGGGACCCCCATTTTCAGGCCCATCATCTTCACTTTTCAGTTGTTGTAAATACAGCACTTTAAAAATTCACATATGATGCTCTCAATAGATATTTCATCTTATGCCAGAGAACCCCCATCTGCATTATAAAGGATCTTTGTTTTTAAACATCCACAAATAAAATATTTTATTTATTTTTCAACAAATGGTGTTGGAACAATTGAATAGCCATAGTTAAAAAAAAAAGAAAAAAGAACCTTGACCTAATCCTCATACTTTGTACAAAATTAACTCTGGATCAATCATAAATCAAAATGCAAAATATGAAGCTACAGAACATTTAGAATAAAGCATAGGAGAAAGTCCCTGTGGCCTTGAGTAATACAAACAAGTGTATGTTAGAGGTAAACAATAACGAATTTATTACAGTTTGGACGTGCAGGGTAAGGTCATAAAATCCTGCTGTACTTGCCAGGGAAGAAGGGAAAGCTTCACAGTGGGTAGTGGTCAGTGGAGGAGAAGCAAGTGGAGGGTCCCTTTGGAAGGGACATTTTTTTTCTTGTGCCATTTTTCATTAAGTGTTTATTAGCCTTTGGGGGGCTCGTGATAATCTTAATTCAAATTTCATTGCATAATAAAGCGACAGGGACATCCTGCTCTCAGCATGACAGCCAAGGGAGCTCTACAGATACGCTCAAATGTGAAACTGGAGAAAATCAGTTTTTACAAAATGCAAAGAGCCTTTCTCTGGAAATGATCCTGAGCCATTTCACTGAAGAAACATTTATTCCATAGAATCTACCAGAACTTGGTAAGAACTATGAGCGTCTGTGGTCTTTGAACCAAGGTGTGTGCCCTCCCTCCCTGCTCTGGCTCAGCAGGGCAGAAGCCCACCCCAGGCTGGGGGAGCCACGCACACAGGGACCCCCGCTCCTGGCATCCAGCTGCTGGACTATCTTCCCGGGAGGGCAGCATGTCAGCGTTTCTCATCCTGCCCCCCAGAGATCTGTGTTTGGGGCTAAACACTGAGTGAATGTGGCTGAGAGGTCGGTGGGGGGGTCCCGTCTCCGGCTCAGACCCCCTCGTGGGACCAGACTGCACATTGGGCTCAGAGCACTGAGGATGCTGGTTCCCTGTTACCCTTGCTGTGGCTTGTGGCAGGTGGAGTGGTCCGTGCAGTAAAAGATCATTTTTTAGAAGTTTATCTTATATATATATATTTCTAAATTGTTCAACATATATACTTTGTGTAAGTGAAGACAGGCTAAGTTATGCTGCAATAACAAACAGTCCCAGAATGTCAGCAGCTTGAAACAGCTCGTACAGGTTCCCCCCCGGGTCTACTTAGAGCTCTGGTCCACATCATCTCCCCTTTGGAACACGGGCTGATTCAGTCCCCACCGTTGCCAGAGACCAGAGCAAGTGAAAGAGATATGAGGAATTGTGCTCTGGTTCCTAAAGACTTTCTCCCAGAAGTGACACATATCACTTTTCGTGTTTATTGCCCAGAGGAAGTCATGTGCCCGTGAGTAACTTCAAGGGGCAGAAGTGTTATCCTACTATGAGCTTAAGTAGAGGAGAGCCAAAACATTTCTGAATAACCCTAATTACTACTACACACATACTTAGTTGCTTTTGAAAGCGATCATTTAAAGGCTTTCAGTGAAATCCTATATTTGCGTTTTATGTTGTCTTACCTTCCCCTAACAATTACTGAATCTGTATTAAATTTTGGTTGTGGGTGCTTAAAATAAAAATTCTCAGGTTGTCCTCCCTAAACATCAAAATTTGACATTGATCAACGTTGATTTGCTAGTCAATGGTTTCCACTTAGGCTGCACATTAGAATCACCTGGGGAGCTTTTTGTTATCCCAGGTCAGCCTCAGACCGATCAAATTAGAACCTCTGGAGGTTGGGACCCTGGCATTTATAGTTTGTAAAACTCCCCAAGTGATTTCAGTCTGCATGTAAAATTGAAGTCCCCTGTGTTAATCTATCTTCCCTAAAGAGTGCTTTGTTGTTCAAGATAAAGTAATTGAGAGATTGCCCCCAAAGAGAAACTTTATTTGGGCTTGAACATGAGGTGAGCTGCTGTTTTCTGAGACGTAATTTAGGGGTCAACACCTTGCCTTATGTTATTGTCTCTTTTGTATTGTTTTATTAAACCCAGGTATGAAGGCATGCATTTTCTTATTTGTTGCATCCGATAGTCCGATTTTGATGTATATTCCTCTGTGACTGTAGTTTTTCCATAGGCACTGATCATCTGTAGGGAATGTGTGTGGAGTATGGAACTGAGTCTTCTGGGTGACTGGTTTTTTGTTGTTGTTATTTCGGTCGCGCCACGAGGCTTGTGGGATCTTAGTTCCCCGAACCCAGGTCACAGCAGTGAAAGCTCTGAGTCCTAACCACTGGACCACCAGGGAATTCCCTGGGTGATTGTTGCCTTTGCTAATGCTGGGCCTTAGGAGTTTCACCATTCTGGACCATTTTCTGAGCCTGTGTGTTGATGAAATTGCAAAGAAATAGAAATTAAAGTCTTTTACGTGTGTATACATGTGGAAAAATAGACACAGATACACATGTACTCATACACATTTACACACATACGCAATATTTGAATAGTAAGGAAGAATCCCAAGGATTTAGGGCAGGGAGGGGCCCGGAGAATGGAAGGAACTTGTCCAAGGCCAAGGAGTGATATAAAGTGAATGAAAATCTCAGTCTTCCCACCTACTCCTGGCCTGACTTATCCTCCATTTATAAATGTGTGTGTGTGTGTGTGTGTGTGTGTGTGTGTTGAAGTGTGTCCAGGATGCAGAGGGATTACTTAGCATTTGTTTGGAGATTGGGGGGTCTTGCCCTGCTTCTGTTCATTTTCTTTCCTGACGTTGTTGGCTGTGGCCTCTCCTAGTCAACTCTAAATTGTATTTGCAGGAGCCAGAAAGCGCTGAGCACACATCAGAGTGTGGGTAGTAGGGCCGTTTCCTAGTTCCCCAGAGCCATGGACTTGTTTGTGGATTGTGATCTGCGACTCCCTCTATCCTGCCCTTTCAGAAAGCAAACCGGCAATCAAATAGTAATTGTTTCCTTCTGTGTGGATTTCTCATTCCAAAGACTGCCATGGCAAGTAGGAAGTTGGCTTTTAAAAGAGCAGAGGAACCTGGAATTAGACGTCAGGCCTGCAGTGCAACCGTGGATGTGGTAGCCCTACAGCCCACATTTTCCAGCAAGAGTCCTGACTTCAAATATTTTATTCTGTTGGTTTTATAAACAATCCAAATGCCCTAGAAATTCCACTACGAACCATATTTTCTAAAGTGTTTCTTACTGATGAAAGAAGCACAGAAATCCTTTGTTAGACTCTGTTGCCCCAGTTTTGGTTTGAAAAATATATCACTGTACATATCATGCAAAGAAGACTTTTTTTTTTTTTTTTTTAATGGTGGGGTTTAGAAAGGCAAAAACAGTCCTATTTGGGACATACCAGTTTAGAAAAAGACCCAGTATCCCAGATCTCTGGGGAAATCCAGGTACTCTTCCTCTTAGCTGTTCATCCAAGCATATGTACAGACATTCAGTCCAGTTCCCCCTCACCATCTACTGGTCAGGGGGCATGATAACTATGTTAGCTAACTATGACAGGGGCTCTGCCCTCAGAGACTTCACAGCCCATAAAGGGATATGAGATATGGATACACACAGTAATAAATACAAGTCAAAAGTATACCCTCTATATTCTGTACCCTCTGAGTATGTCAGAGGGTATAGAATTTCCCAACTGGGAAAATCTAGAAAGATTTCGATTCACTCAACCTCACCAGACCCCACACAGCATCCCTTCCTCTTCATCCTGTTGATCAGAGCGAGTCACTAGACCAGCCCAGAGTCAGCATCCACCTCAGGATGAGGGGAGTAGAATGCCCACACGAGGATGGGATGGATTTTTTGTGGCCATCTGTGCAGTCTACCACATTAACGTAGAAGAGGACAAATTTATTAATATCAGAGCTGAAGACTGACATCTCACCATTTTAGCGCACATGTCCTTGGTCGTGGGTGAGGTCTAGCTGTGCTTTCCCAGTTGTCTGAAGTTGTGAGCTTCCCTAAGCCAGTCCCAATGGGCACAGTCATGTGCCTCTCTCATGCCCAAGCCAGGATGAAAGGTGATTTCTGCAAAGTTCATGTTGTGAGTGATTCTGCTGAGGCAGAAGTGGTTCCTCTAGGCTTCTTATCCATCCCTTTCCTCTCCCCTTTCACTAACTTTGCTGTTTATCAGTTCCTTGCCCGTGGCGTCCACCCTTCTTACCAAGGTTCCCGCCTCTGTCTTGTTCCAGGCACTAACACGGGGGTAGATATTAGCGATGGTACCTGTGAGCCTGGACTGGCCTCCGCGGCTTCCTACATGAACCCCTTCCCGTTGCTCCATCTCGTCGAGGACTTGAGGCTGGCCCTGGAGATGCTGGAGCATTCTCAGGAGAGAGCAGCCCTCCTGAGCCAGATCCCAGGCCCCACAGCTGCCTACATAAAGGAGTGGTTCGAGGAGAGCTTGGTGAGTAGGCCCATGGCCTGGGTGGGGAACACGGTCATGGAGCCCCTGGCATGCCACCACCACCTGGGGCTGTTACTTCATCTGTGCACTGTCCAGTCTTTTCTTGCTTCCTGTCCAGATTTGGCCAACCCGCAGTGGGTGGTGGTCGTTCCCAGCAGAAGGGTAGGGCCTGGTCAAGCAGCTTAAGCTCCACAGTCAGCCTGCCTGGGCCCCTCCCGTTGTTCTCCTGAGAAGGGGAAATCCAGGGCCAGAGAAGAGCGAACATGGAAGGTGTTTCCCCCCAGATAGTACATGCACAATTTGCTGTGTTATAATCCCTAGCTGGGGTCTCTATTTTCAGCTGAACCCACCATGCCCCTCTTTTCTTACAACAAACTAGAACCTTGTTGCCTCATCCATCCCTTTATTGCTGCCCCTACTCTTCAGACCACCCTGCCCTAGAAGTCCTTCCTGCCCCTAGAGTGGAACGCAGGTTTCCTGACTCTCCTTCTGCCCTCGCTAGATCAATCCTGCACACCTGCTGGTCTCTAAGGGAAGCAGACGAGTAATCAAAGCTGTAGATTTTTGGCTTTTGTTACCCATCTCCTTCCCTGTGGAGACCTGCCAGTCAGCTTTAAAAGACGAGTAATATCTGGGAATGGGTAAGGCAAGGAACCAGTCCATTCTGGAAATGATCTGGATTTGCGCCCAGCCCAGGGCTGGTAAGCCAGAGGGAGCATGTGCTTATTACCCAAGCTGAGTCTGAGGACAAAAGCTGGGATGCAGTCTTCTAAGGCTAGAATCCAGTGGATCTGATTCAAAATTGGGACGTATGCACAGAGATAGGATGACAGGAACAGGACCACAAAATTGGGAGGGGCAGGTTGATGTTGAAAACCACAGATGAAGGAGGTTGAGATCCTCTTTTTCTGGAGGCCAAGTCATTTGTGATTAGACGGGTTACATCCCAGATGTCCTAGCTACTCCTGTTCAGGAGTCTGTCAATACAGTCTTATCCCCATGCCTTCCTCTGAGCACCGAAGAATTCTTTATTATATTCATTATATGTGTTGTTCAACATTTTCATTACATAGGTTGTCTGCCTGGAGTTCTGTAGCATACCCATAGGTAGGGAGAATAACAGCCTTTCAAAGATGTCTACATCCTAATGGCCAGAACCTGTGAATAAGTTACTGTATGTGGCAAAGGGGAAGGAAGCAGGTGGAATTAAGGTTGCTAATCAGTTGAGTTCAAAATAGGGAGAGCAGCCTGGATTCTCCAGGTGAGCCCAGTGTAATCACTGACGTCCTTATAAGTGGAAGGGGCGGCAGAAGACGCAGTGTCTGATGGATGTGGTGGGGGGAGAGGTCGCCCGCCGCTGCTGCTGGCTTTGAAGGCGGAAGGGCCAAGAACCGAAGGATGCAGGCAGCTGCCAGGAGCTGGAAAACTGGGCTCTCCCCTGGAGCCTCCAGAAGGGAGAGCAGCCCTGCCAACAGCTTGATTTTAGCCCAGTGAGATTCGTTTCAGACTTCTGACCTCCAGAACTAAAAGGTAATGACTTTGGGCTTTTGCAAGTCACTGAGTTTGTGGTAATTCGTTACAGTAGCAACCGATAATGCCCAGAGAGGAAGGTGAAGGTTGCTGGATGGGTCTCGGGTAGGCTTCTTACAGGTCAGGTTTGCAAGCTGGCTCCTCATTCCTCCCCCACATGAAGGCGGTTCTTGGGGGTCCTCTCAGACTTGTGCCGATAATGGGACAGAAGTCCCCACCTGCTTCTCCGCTCACGCTTTTAACCAGATTGGGAGTTGCTGGGGGATGGCTTCGGTAGTTTAGTTCTCCTTCCCACAGCAGAAGGATCCCCCTTTGCTTCGCTAGAGAGGAACTCTCGGGCTGTTACCGTACTTGCAGCTTCATGATCTTGATCCTGGCTTCTCCCCTGTCATGTCTCACCGTCTTCTGCCCACCTCTCTTTGCAGCTACGGCTTTCCAGCTCACTTTACACCTGGCATGGGCGCCCATCCCTCCCTGCAGTCCTGCTAAGTACTACTGACTCAGGCTGTAGTGTTTACAGAAAATTTTATGAAGCTTCAAGAAAATGATAGGTCCATAATTCCTCAGTCTGCAAACCCTTGGGTCCACATGCATTTTAGAACTCGGAGCTTATTAAACTTTAGAAAGGTGAGACAGTGCATGTGTACTGGACAGTATGTACCATCTCTAGCAGATACAGGGCAGGAAACACGTGAACATTTCTTCAGCAAAACTTGTGAATATCTACATGAAGTGGGATAAAGAAAGACTACAAATACATAATTTACAGTGACTGCATTTTTACCTTGTATAGACGTGCCTGAATTTATGGAACCCTTTCTCTAATGTTGAATTGAAATTATTTTTAATCTTTCACTAATGATACGGCATTGCTGCGCCGACTGTCTAGAAATATTTGTTGTTATATCGAAATATTTTCGGATAGAATCGTGGAAGTAGAATAATAGAGTTAAAGCAGGGTTAACGGACAAAATACAGAATGCTCAGTTAAGTTGGAATTTTAGATAAACAATGAATTTTTAATAAGTATGTTTCATACAGTTTGCTAAGTCTGGCAACTCTGATCAAAGATATTAATCTTTAAGCCTTGTGACACATTTTTCCAAACCACTTTTCAAAAAGATTTGACTCATTTATATTTTCATTGGCAGGGTTTGAGGTATATCCTGATCAACAAGCACTAAGATTGAAAAAATAGCTTTACTAATTTCATAGGAAAAAATGGCTTCATTTTATCTTTGCATTTCTTTGTTTAGGAAGGCTAAATTTTTTTATTAGCTAATTAGTATTCCATATTGTCTCCAAATTTTTGATTTCTTACCCCAATATGAAAAAAATTCCTTCTCCAAATACACATTCGTATATGGAGAATTGTCCTAATATATGTAAATTATAAAACATAGTCCCAGATAGAAAATCCTTTTTAAAGGACAGGTTAAGGAAATAGCTCTAGAGACTTCCCTGGCGGTCCAGTGGTTAAGACTTCACCTTCCAGTGCATGGGGTGCAGGTTCGATCCCTGGTCTGGAAGCTAAGATCCCACATGCTTGGCAGCCAAAAAACAAAACATAAAAACAGAAGCAATATTGTAACGAATTCAATGAAGACTTTAAAAATGGTCCACGTCAAAAAAACTTTAAAAAAGAAAATAGCTCGAATATTTTCTTCACACACCTCCCCACCCCCACCCCTCCAGAGATCACCTTGAGTCCCTTGGGTGTGCCTGCCCTAGTCTGGTCTGTTAATATTTTGTGTTCTCTCACCCCCACCCCTATTAGGATTTTAGTGTTTTTTCTTATGTTTAAATGACTTTTTACTAGCCCTTTGCTTTGTGGCATTTCTTTTCCTCACTTTATTTTAAAACGTTGTTTATTTATGGTGGTTTTTTGAGGCAAAGACTTTAAAAGGATTGTAACTAATTTTATCAGTCTTTCCTGTTTGAATTTCTTCTTTTCTTTCTAGAAAGGCCCTGCCTGACCTCAGATCAAATAATATTCACCTGTATTCTCTCTCAGTAGGTTTAGTTTGATTTGTATCACATGGTTTACTCGAATTCATCAATCTTTTTAGTGTGTGGCATGAAGTATGGATCTAACTTCTATAATTTACCAAAAGAGATTCTTAAGAAATATTTTTGATCCCAAAGTAGTCGATGTGGTGTTTGCAAGATGCATGGCAGAAAACAGCTTGCATTCAGATTTGCAGATCTGTTTTGGGGGCTATTTACAATGGTTGGGGGAATGCTTGCCTTGGAGAGATTTTTCTAAAAGTTGTTGCATTCATAAAACTTTTGGAGTAGTTATGGCCATCAGCAACCTATGAATGGTGTACTTTTAGGGAGGTCAGAAGTTCATATAAACATTCCAAGAAACCAGGGCTGGCTGTTTAAGGTTTTGATTCTAGACAGAGACCACCTGTGTGTATTTTAGGTCTCAGAGACCTAAAGTCATTTTACAAGGCACACACGTTCCATAGCAGGTCTTATCTGTATGGAGATAGAAGCCAAGGCCGTGAAGAAACCCACTGCTCCTCTTTAGATTGGTGTTAGATTGCCTTAGGTTGGTACTTTTAGTCAGAAGATGTTGCTGTACAAGTTGTGGTCTATGGACCAGCAGTTTTGGTATCACTTGACAGCTTGTCTTCAAGAAAAAGAAGTTAGAATTTGCCCTATCCACTGAACCATTTCCAGGTGATTCGTATTCACATTAAAGTTTGAAGCACTGCTTTAAACCAGAGACTCGCTTGAATTATTACCAAAAAAAAAAAAAAATCCCATGTGACTTAAAATTGGAGCTAACAAGGTAGCTCGAGGGCTCAGGCAGGTAGTCCTAATTCATGGTATCTGTACGTCCCTTGGGTGCTTGTGCTGTTCTCTTTCGTCGTAAACCTCAGTTCCTGCTTTGTCATATGCTGGCCTGGCGTGATCCAACCCTGCCTTATGACACCTGTCAGTTGGGATTCTTTCTCAGAGAGTGGCATAAACAGTAAGGAGTTTTAAATGTCACTAACGAGATGTCCAGAGGATGGGCGGTCCCAGGGTTAAATCAGTGACTCTGGGATGACCTCAAGGGCTCCAGCTTTTCTTATCTTTCTCCCCACCATCCTCAGGGTGTTGGTTCTTTCTCAGGTGTGTCCCCTAACAGTTGCAAGAAGGCTACTGCAGCTCCGGGCAGCCTGTCCTCACACACACACACACACACACAGCTGTGTCCAGAGGTAGAATATGTCCTCTTTTTATAAAACTGGGAAAGATTTCTCTGAACCCCCCTAGCTTCTCATATGGTCCCAATGGTCAGAATTTGTTCGCATGCGCATGCCCTAGCTGCCAGGGAGGCTGGGGAACCAGTGTTGGTGCTTTCACTGATCATAGTGGAAGGGGGGGCGTCTGTCGGGAAGGAACCATGACGGAGGGGGGGAAATAAATGTCCCTTAGGAAGACAACTCAGGGCGACTGTCACATGTCCTTTAGGTGTGATTTTATTCTTGTTGACTGACAAGTTCTTATTTTCTGTGTGTGTGTGTGTGTGTGTGTGTGTGTGTGTGTGTGTTAACCCCTGAAGGAAAGAATCTCATTGGCTTAACTCATAACTTGAGCCAAGCCCTCCAGGTCTATGAAGAAATGTTAATTGCAAAAGAAATAGAAATTCAAGATTTTCATTTATGCTCAGCTGTGGTTGGTTTTGGAAGATACATTGCAGAAAACAGCTTGCATTTAGATTTGCGGATCTGTTTCGGGGTCTGTTTACAATGGTTGGGGGAATGCTTGCCTTGGAGAGATTTTTCTAAAGGTTGTTGCATTGGATTAGCTGCCCTTGGGTCAGGTCTCCACCCAAGGGCCAATAATTAGCTGGGGTGAGAGGGTAGGAATCGTGGTCTCCTGTTACCGTTCAACAGTAACTGTAACTGGGATATTCAGTCACAGATACTGGCAGCTGTAGCACACAGAAACAGGGGCTGCTGAAGAGGCCGCAGTGGATGTGGGGAAGCGGTAGGCTGTTCGAGCACATAGCGGACTAGTCCTGGGCCCCCGCCCTTATGTCTTGAACGGTGAGGGAGCTGTGGTCCTAGTGCAAAGTGGTCAGAAAGCCCGTGTGTGGGCACCTGTTTCTTTACAGTGGGGCTGGTTCCTCCTTGCTGGGTGCTGGCAGGGCTGGACACAGATTGGCTGGCAGCAGCAGGGATTCTCGGCCTGGGAATAGTTACAAACAAGCCAGGCTTATCCTAAAGACAAGTATCCATGGAACAGAACTGCCCAGGATTCAGTGGTGCTAGGTGGTGGGCAAGTTCCCAGGGCTTTGGGGCCTAAAACAGGGTCCTCCCTTCCTTGGCCCCTAATAGAATGAGGAAAGGTGGGCTTCAGGCCTGGAAGGGTATGTGCGGGGCTCTCTAAGCTGGGGTGCCCCTGGGACTTCAACGAAGAGAGGAACAAAGGGCCTGGATTCCCCTGTTCTAGGAGAACTGTCACCCAACCAGGTCTGTTTGCGTGATGCGCAGCAGGCCGAATGCTGAGATGCTGTGGTTTACAGCCAAGAGTTTATTCACAAGGCAGCCAAGTGGGAAGACGGGAGAATGTCTCAGATCTGCCTCGCTGAAGGCGAGGGGGTTGGAGTGTTTATGGGATAAGAGGGTGGTCTTAGGGGAGAGGTGATTGGAAGTAGGAAAAAAGTGAGGAAATCGGTTGCTGCGCAGGTGTATCTGGGTTAATGCTTCTGCATATTCCAGATGGAGGCCCTCAGCATCATCTGAGGGTGGAGTTTTCCAGTCCTTTGATGTCAAAAGGCCATTCGTTAGACATCTGCGCAGGCCCAGTTTTAGGGTGGTGCCATCCAGTCCCTGGCGGGCTCACACTGGGCAGGAGCTGACTCCAAGTTCCTGTAAAACAGCTGGGCTGCATGAAGCTGGGATGGTATGCAATTAAAGGGAGGAAAACAGAAAGAAAAAAACAAGTGAACTTAATGAAGGCAATTTACAAGCAAAGGGGTTTTAGCAAGCTGTTCCCTTATCTGTTGTTCTATAAGACAAGTTCAATCATTTCTATTATCAGCTTCTGTTAACTCTGTGGGGCACAGTTTCAGTATCTGAACTCTGGGCTTAGCCTCAGAAAGTTGGTGAAGTGCCAAAGCGCTCCGGATGGGGCTCTTGTATAGGAAGGGTTCCTGGAGACCAAGGCGACCGGGGATCACGGAGCCTGGACTGCAGAGAAGCATCAGTGAGGCTGTCCTGTGATAGCAGAAGAGTGGGAGCCTCTTTCATGGTTGGCAGACGGGGCTGAGCTCAGGGTCAGGACTCGTAGAGGATGAAGCTGAGGCCCAGGCTGGAAGGCTGCAGCATCTCTGCTGTGATGGGAATGGAGCTGAGTTCCAGAAAGGGGCCACCTTGTTCCTCTCCCTGCAGCTGCCTCCTAGGCCTGTGGTGACCTGGGGGGATGAAGCCCTCAGGGAGAGTGGAGTCCGTAAAGGGCTGGTCAGCCAGCTTCCAGTGGGCCCTGCAGGGCTGGGGAAACAGCCAGCTAGCGGGGGAAGCGGGCGGGTGACCCAGGTTCTTGGGAGATGCCCAAGTGATACCAGAGCCGGCAGGGTCTGCAGATGGAGCAGCTCCGGGGCCTTCTCTAATAGTCGGGCACACGCACTGCCCATCTGCAAGGCATCGGTCTGTTCCACTGTTTCATTACTTCGGATGTGGGTCAGGGAGATTTTTGGTGAAGACCCGAGGCTTCGGGTGCTGGAGGTGAAGTCTGAAGAAAGGCAGGTAAACCCAGCAGCCGCGGAGTGTGGGCACGTCAGGGCAGAGCCCGGGCTCCAGGGCGGGGGGTGGGGCTTGGCAGAGACCTCCAGAGGGGCTGTTCTCTGTGCCGCCTTCTGGAAGCAGCGTTCGTGGAGTCCGTGTGGCCTCCCAGAGGGCCCATGCTCTCCTCAGCCAGGGTGCAGGTGTCCTGGCCAGCGTGCTTGGGCAGGTGGAGGGGAGCAAACCAGGGTGAAGCGGTGTGGGATGAGGCAAAAGGCCGGCTCTCTGCCACTCGCATGTGGCCACGGGTGAACCTCTCTTCCCTCCTCTGGGACTGTTTCCCTACTGGAAAGGAGAGCTGGTCTGACAGTCCGTCTGCAGGATCCGGCCACACATTCCAGTCCTGCAGTTTAAAGGCTATAGAGCGGCCCCCCCTGGTAGCCACCAGCCCCTGCCTTCCTCGGTCTAGACATTTAGGTTTGCAAAGGGGAGACAGGTTAGGGAGCCCCTCTAGGCACAGCTGCCCCATGTCGGGGCTCGGCCGAGGCCGCCATCTCTGGTCATCTCTGGAGCCGTGAAATGGGAGGCCCTGAATCGGCAGCTTCCTCTGGGCCTGGCTGTAAGGGAAGTAAGGCCCCTCTGGGGTGTGTGCTGACCTGTGTCAGTCTGTCCGTCAGATGTTCGCGTGCTCTCAGCTACCTTCTTAACCAGTCTCTCCAGAAACAAAAAGACCAGCCCGGGAGGGTGCACGGCCACCCCCGTTGTCAGTGCAGCCGCCGTGTCACAGATGGCGGCTCCTTCAGCTCCCGGCGCTCCGACTTTCCCGCTAGGTTCAGCCTGCAGTCTTTCATTCCGGCCAGAGAAGCAAATCTGCTCACCGTATTAAAAAGCCAGAGGAGTTACAAAAAAAGCGGGGGTGGGGGGAGAAGCTGTTTTACGAATTATAAACCGTGAGCTTGAGTTTCTTGTGCCCTGCGATTCGTCTCTGTTCTCTGCTCAGGGCCAGGAGCAAGAGATGGGTGGGGCATTTATGTGGCAAACACGTTCATTTTGGAAAGTCACAGACGGGAGTTTTATAGGAAAATCTTGGCTTTCTGGATGTTAGAAAAGGGGAAATTTGGTGATTCTTTTTTCAAAAAAAGAAATAAGTGAAGCCTACGTGAGCCAATTTCCAGTGCGTGTTTCTTGCTCTCCCCACTATAGGTGTGAACTTGAGAGCTCGAGAGTTGTAGGTGTCAGCGCTGTCTTTCCTGTGCTTCTCTCCCAAGGGACTCCTGCTAGGCTGGTGTGCTGGTTGTGGGGAGGCTCTTTGTCTCTGTGCAATACTGGAAGAAGCCACTAGGTGGGAGTCAGGGACAAATGCTGGAAAGTCTAAAAGCCCAAGGAAGAAGGTATGGGTTTTATGTGAGAAAATAGCTGCCTCCCCCGACCCCCTCCCAACGCTTAGAGGACATAAGTTCCTCTCATTAATGAAGCCGCTGGACAGTGTACCTGAGTCAGCTGGAAAAAAGAATTATTTTCCTTAGAACCCAGTGGATAAAGGGTAGGCCCGGGAGGCCTCCACTGTTTGTGGCAGGGGAAGGAGACCAGAGGGATGAGGGCCCGTCCTGGGAGCACAGAGTTGACCTTCCATTGTCAAAGGCGAGAAGATCTCTCCGAACACCTTTTTTTTTTTGCGGTACGCGGGCCTCTCACTGTTGTGGCCTCTCCCGTTGCGGAGCACAGGCTCCGGACGCGCAGGCTCAGTGGCCATGGCTCACGGGCCTAGCCGCTCCGTGGCATGTGGGATCTTCCTGGACCAGTGCACGAACCCTTGTCCCCTGCATCGGCAGGCAGACTCTCAACCACTGCGCCACCAGGGAAGCCCTCCAAACACCTTTTAATTCCAGTGCCTTTTGCTGGTGCGCTATTAATTAGGGTGGCCTCCATTTCCTGACCCTGCGTCTGTCAGGCCCTGCCCTAGAGAAGTCTCCTGTACCTTGGGGGATTTTGAATACGTTTTTTTTCCTGTCACAGCACCCCAGATTGGGGGCTTTCAGCCACTGCAAACTTAGCAGTTTTAATTTTCCTGGATTTCGGGTTTCTCTCCCCGCTGTCCAAGTAAATTGTACCTTACTAAATTCCAGAGATCTGGCTTCTTTCAGACTTGACTTGAGACTGTTTCAGTCCCTCAGAACCAATGTTTATAAATGATCAAGAATGTGCAAACACTGGTGAAGGAGCAGATAAATCCTTCCCCACTAAATCTCCTGCTTCGGGCCTAGGGGACGTGGTGGGCAATGTTGCCCGGTTAGCATGACCTGAGGTCTGAGCATGTGGACACACCCCCAACCCTCCACCCGCAAAGAGGGCTTGCCAGCACACCACCGGGCCTCCTTCCTTTCAGGCGCCCGCTAGCAGGCAGGGAGGCCCCAGAGGAGCCCCACTTCCAGGCAGGACCGCTCAGTACACGGGGCTCCAAGACCTTCCGGAAGCAGCCTCCTAACCTCTTACTCCTCAGATATGGTCCTGAGACCAGCAGGGTGAGCATCACTTGGAAGCCTGTTCGCGAGGCACAGTCTCGGGCCCCATTCCCAACCTGCTGGGTCCGAATCTGCATTTTCACAAGAAAGCCCTCTAGCCCTGGTGATTCACTAAAGATGGAGAAGCAGCATCCTCCCCCCGGGGTCAGCAGTCTATGGCCTGTACTTGGCCTACTGCCTATTTCTTATTCCCTGTGAGCTAAGCATAATTTTTCTGTGTTTCAGTGATTGAGAAATCACAAGAAGACAATTTTTTGACGTGAACATGATATAAAACTTGAATCTTAGCGTTCACAAAAAAAAGTGTGGCTGGAACACAGCTACCCTCACTGCTTTCCACATTGGCTGTGGCTGCTTTTGCGCTACAAGTGGGAGTCGACTGTCACAAACCATATGGCCCACAAAGCCTAAATCATTTGCTATCTGGCCCTTTACGGGCAGTGTGCCGCCCCTTCTGCTAACTCATTTTGGAGGTGGATCTTCGTGCTTGGACACCCTGGGGACCTGGGCTGCGGTGGCCAGGATGCCTGTTTCACAAGGAGGACTTACTTGCCAGCCCCGAGGAGCAGTGACCTCAGGCTAGCTCTTCCCTCTCCTCCCCTTCCTCTTCCAAGAGGCAGGCCCACGGTGCAGCGCACCTGTTGAAGGGCACAAGCCCGTCTGACTTACTAGGTCCGTCCTGACACCTGTCACCGTGGCCCAGAGGCCAAGGCTCAGGGCTGCGCTGGAGCTCAGGATGCCAGTGAGAGGTCAGCGGAATAGCACGTGACCCCTTCTCGGTCCACAGTTGTGCCCAGTTAGATGCTGCTGACTCCTGGCCGCTGGCAGGAGGAGGAGAATCTCAGGAACTCCATCCCCAATCATTCCCACACATACATGGGATTCCGGCCAGATAAGTGACTTTCTTGGGTTCCCCTCCTGGACCCAGGGATAAGGAGGAGGGCAGTCTGTATGAGTTCCCCTGACCACTCTGGCCTCTTAGCTGTGCTTTTGCTCCCCAAATGCTCAGCTGCCTGCCCTTTGCCCTCAGCTGGCTGCCTCGTGTTCCAGACAGTAGTGAGTTGAGCCTGGTCGATGTGAGTTACTTTTGGGAAGGCTCCGAGGGCCACAGGGTCACTGTAATGACTCCTATTGATGTATACTATGTGGTTCCTGAAAACGTCTCTCTTTAGTGATGGATCCAGGGAGTCCCTGGGAGTCTCTCTACCTCACAGGGCAGTGCTATAGAAGTAGGACCGCCCCCATCCTGCCTTAATAAGGGCAGCCTAAATCTTTCTGAGTAACTACTAAGACCAGATAAAACCCAGGCTTTCAATCTTTTGGGAGTCATGGATCATTTTGATGACCTGAGGAAAACTATTTCAGAGAAATAGTGATTTATACCTACCAAATAGTGCTTTATATACATTTTATGAACGTACTCAAGGGCCTGTCTGATCCTCCGAATCCCCTCTGTGGCCTACGGTGAGGAGCCCCTGGCTGGGATGGCCTTCGGAGTGAGGGGCTGCAGCCATGGCTTTGCTTCTAGGCCTTTGGAGTGCTATCTTGTGGATTCTGAGTTGAAGTGCAGTATACTTAGGGGTTTCAAAAAAAAAAAAAAGCCTGAGGTAAGAATTGCTACTTGAGGATACCGTGAAAATATGTCAAGAATTTAGCTGCAGCGTGTCTGGATTCCCTCCCTCCCTCCTTTCCCTTTCTCCCCTCCTCACTCCCCACCCCATTCATCACACATGAGTTGAGCTAATAGATGAAGCTGGCTCTGTCTTGTCTTCTCTGAGTCGAGCATCTTTACCCTGGGGAAACTCGTTTTCTCCACATAGAGTTTCAGGTTTATCTTTCCAGTCTCACCATTTGAGCCTCACTCTTTCACGCGGAGAACGTTCAGGTTCTTACCGTGTGCTAGGAATCGTGCTAGGCGTGGAGATCAGAGCCGTCCATCAGGGCTCACACATGTGCTCCCGTCTGGTGAAGTGGTCAGATGTGTAAACAGGTGTGGTTCAGTGCCGCAGGGCAGGTGGTGACACGGGGAGCGGGGTGGGTGGGTGCCGGGGAGCCAGCTTCCCCAGAGGCAGGTCGGAGTCAGCGAGGCTGAGAGGCAGCCATGTTGCCGCCTGGTCCCCTCTTTTTCCTCCTCTCACACCAGAACCTACCAGCGGACACTGATCCCCCCGCCAAGGGTGGGCAGACCTCTCCCCATACAGCCCCCAAATCAGCTGTCTTGCCTCTTCCTCCCCGGAGCCCCAGGAACACCTTTATCATGTACCGTGTGGAAGTTCTTTACCCAGGGCAAGAAGTGGGTTTCAGTTGCCTTGGATGCTGGGCAGACGTGTGTTGACCAAATGAATTCATTTGACTTTCCCAGGTTTTTAGACAGAAAAAAGTAAAATGGCCTACCCACCCCTGCAGCCTTAGAGACCTTGACTAACACATCCTATCCTAGTTCTGGGCAGGGAACCTTGGCGGGTGAGGCCCGGGCTGCACTCTGGAACTGAGCCAGAGGCCAGAAGAAGGCTCTAGAGCTCAGGGCATGGGCAGCTGAGCCTGCTTTTCCTTTCTGGCCTCTGATCTGGGTGTGTCTCCAGGAATTTACTCCTCCCCTCATGCCAGCTGCTGGCCACAGCCCTCCTCCTGCCACCTCTGTGTTCTGTGTGGGCTGGGCCAGCCTGCCGGGGACTGTGTGTGTTTTCTGCCTTGTCCTCGGGCCCTGCTTCTGGGCTGTGGACAACACCCAGCAGAGCCCTCTCTTGAGGTGGGAGCTCCAGGAAACCCCCTGGTGACCCCCAAGGGCGCCGGGGAGGCCCACGCAGTCACAAGATGTGTGTCTGCAAGTCATTTCGGGCAGCAGAGCTCAGAGCCCTTGCGTGTAACCACAGTTCCCATTGCACCCACATCAAAGCCTGCTTTCATAACCAGTCAGAGCCGAGGGCCACACGTTGAGGGCTGGGCAAGGGAGAAAAGCTGTTTTTAGGGGAGCTCTCAGAGGAGGCGGGAATGTGAGGAAGCGGGGGGGGCAGCCTGTGGGGAATGCTGGACAGACCACCCTGGCAAGCCAGCATGTGACCTGCCAGTAAGAAGGCAGATGCAGCTCCCTGTCTCCTCAGCCTGCTGCCTTCCCAAGGCTCCCACCCAGAGTGCTCCCTAGATCTCACGGACACACGTGAGGTGGCCTCACCTGGCTTGTGAAGCAGCTAGCCTGGGCTGGGGACAGCCAGCGAGGCGGGCACTTGACAGAAGCTCTGCCCCGTCTGTTCCCGTGCAGAATGCGGCCCCGGGGAGCCCTGTGGTGATGGCTGACAGCAGAGGTCTCGCAGGCTGCAGCACTGGACGGCGCCCCCAGTGCCCAGGACGGCAAACCCCCAGCAGGGCCAAGAACCCAGACTGGAGCTGCTTCTGAATTTGTTCTTATTTGGAAACGACTGGCTTCCCTCAGGGCACAGCCCGACACCAGCCTGGAGGAAGAGGGGTAGGCGTGGGCTGCTGGGTGGGAGTCAGGCTGTGTGTGGGAACCAGCAGTTCCTCCAAGAGCAGCGCTTATTTTTAGTCTTCTCCCCAGTCCCAAATAAACTGAGAGCAGCTGGGAGCCTGTGGGTAAATGCAGAGTGGAGCTGAGACAGGAAACCGGGGTCTCTCCCTAATGAGTTCCAGCCACTCCAGAAGGGGGAAGCCAGACGAGGAATTTTCTTCGGGACTGCTTCCCTCTGGCAGGCTCTGGTATTATCACCGAAAAGAATGTTCCCGTGTGTGTGTGTGTGTGTGTGTGTGTGTGTGTGTTTACAATTCCTGGCCAAGTCTGTCTTCCCCCCCCCCCACCCCTCTTCTGCTAGGTTCCCCTGCTCTGCAGGCTCTGTGTCCCTGAGCTGGTGCCTGTGTGTGTCCGGGGGTGGGGTGGGAGGTGGATACAGGAGCAGCACGGTCTGGTCTGAGCCACTGTGTCTCTGAAACTGTTTAGGGAAAGGCTGCCGGACGCAGGCCAGGGGACTTGGGGAAATTTGAACACAGCTTGACGTTCCTGAGGGGGAGGGGGCAGAAGCAAGGAAGAGGAGAGAATTTGGTCTCTGGCCAGAAAAAGGGCTTTTTCAACCAAGGAATCTAACTGCTGACATGGGTACCCAGCATGGATGGGGATATTGATGTTTACAAGCATTTCGCGTGGCTGAAAAGGGTAAGTGACTGGCTGCTTTGTCTGGGTCTCCGTGGAGATGAGTGAGGGGAGAGACACTGTGTGTGTGTGTGCGCGCGTGTGCGTGTGTGGAGGGGGGAGGTGTTTGTCCGGCGAAGCCCTGTCGTGGCCAAGTTCTCCATGAGAATCTAATTATAGACACTAGGGGAGAAAACAGTCAGCTGTCTTTGTTTCTCCTCTGACATTCTAGTGAATGAGCCTCTGCAGAAAGGCAAGAATGAAGTGAGGAGAGTTCGTTATTTTAACTTGAGCACGTGAACAGTTGGAGGCTCCAGACACCGTGACCAGAAGAAGGTGCCCACCACTTTTGGTGTGAGGATGCGGAGAGGCCGCTGCCTTTCAAACGCACTGGATTCAGAAGTTGTTGGGCTTCTTCTCTGCTCGGAAGTCATCTGGTGTGGAGATTAGTCAGTGTGCTGTCAGCCAAAAGAGCTGCTGCGTTGCGGGGTGGAGGCTCTCTGAAGTCCTCTTCTGCGTGTTTCTCAGAGGCCAAGGGCTGGCGTTGCAAGTCGTTCCTGCCGACTCTGTAGGGGTTGAGCGTGAGAGTGTGGGGTGAGTGCTGGGGGCTGGAGTAGCGTCCGCACTCACAGAACCAAGGCTCGCTCTTCTGTCACCATCTTTGAGCTGCAAGGATGGGTATCCATCTATTTTCACACTGAGGCTGAATGTTTTCAGAGGGAGGAAGGGCAAAAGCAGCTGACAGATAAGAGATCTGACCTTGTAACTGTAGAACAGGAGGGACAGGAAGTGTCCGGCTCAGAAGGTCCCCGACCCCAGCGCCCCAACCCTGGGCCTGCTTTGGCGTGCGCCCTCTGCACTTCTCACTCCGCAAATATTTATCAAGTTCTGGGTACTGGGTGTCCAGTGGTGAGCACAAAGTAGAACCAGTCTCTGCTCTTGTGGATCTCCTATCTACCACTTGGGAGATGCCAGTTAAATAGTCCCAGGAAATAAGCCTGAAATTTACAAGTTGATAAATACAGCCAAGAAGAGGAACTGTTGGTAGCCATCATCAAGGTCTGTTACTGATTGAGAAGGAGTAGTCAGGCGCCCTCTTTGAGGAAGTAACACTTCATTGAAAACTGAAGGAGAAGTAGGAGTGAGTCAGGTGGAAAATGGGGTGAAGAACACGTCTGAGCGCGGTGATGGTTAGGAGCTAGGGGTAGGTTCCGGATCACACAGGACACGGAAGGCCTGACAGATAAGCAGCTGACAGTAAGGGTTGTGGGTGACGTTGTTTGTATAATGGGAGACTTGTAGTAGGGAAGTGTCATGAGCTACGTTGGGGAATCTAATTTGTATTTTATGAAAATTACTCTAGCTGTGATATGGTGTATGGTAAGCTGTGTCACGAAAAGTGAGGCAAGTGAACCAAATTAGAGAGCTCAAGGGCTTGTTGGGATCAACTAGTACAAACCCCTCATTTAAAAAAGCCCAAGAGGGGGGCTTCCCTGGTGGCGCAGTGGTTGAGAGTCCGCCTGCCGATGCAGGGGACACGGGTTCGTGCCCTGGTCCGGGAAGATCCCGCGTGCTGCAGAGCGGCTGGGCCCGTGAGCCATGGCCACTGAGCCTGCGCGTCCGGAGCCTGTGCTCCGCAAAGGGAAAGGCCACAGCAGTGAGAGGCCCACGTACCACAAAAAAAGAAAAAAAGCCCAAGAAAGGCTAGGAACCTCATGGCTATTAGTGTTATGGCTATAAGTGGTGCAGCCTGATCTTGAACCCTGCTCTCTGTCTCCCAGTCCAGTTCTCTTTCCTCATTTCTATGGCCAAGTAGGTAGAAAATTATGGGTTTGGAACCCAGCAGAAATCTGTTTGTGCTCAGCCCCATCCCAGCTTTGGGATGGGGGCATTGCAGTCACCAGAGAGCATGCTGAGGGGACCAGACATTTTGGTAAAAGCTCTCATCCATTGTCTTAAGAATTGAAAAAGCCTCATTGAAAAGGTTTTGGAGGAAATAGGTGAGAAGTGCACTTCCCATCACTTTTTATTTTCTTGTATCCAACTGAAGCTTTTTAACCAGGAGGTCTTAACAGCCGCGATGTGCCTGGGATTGTAGGTGTCATGTCCCAGCCGCTGGGACAGATGTTGTACCTTGTGCAGAAGTTCTGTCTGTGGAGGAATTAATTCTGCCTGCAAGGCAATGTAAGGAGGTTCTTTCAGTCCTGAGACCCAGGCTGTGAGCTCTGACTCTTTTGGATGGTGGGAAGTCGGCTGGGCGAAGCTCTAAGTGAGGAGACTTCAAACCCCCTGGGAAAGACTCATAGCAAAACATTTTTCTTCTACTTTTAAGGAGCATTAAAAAAAAAAAAAGTATTGGATATGTCATAGGCAGTATAATCAGTATCTTTCCTATTCTCTACTTGAAACACAACTGCCAGACTCTTCTTTTTAAAATCCCCTTTAAAAAAAAAAATTCCGGGCTTCCCTGATGGCGCAGTGGTTGAGAGTCCGCCTGCTGATGCAGGGGACACGGGTTCGTGCCCCGGTCGGGGAAGATCCCACATGCCGCGGAGCGGCTGGGCCCGTGAGCCATGGCCGCTGAGCCTGCGCGTCCGGAGCCTGTGCTCCGCAACGGGAGAGGCCACAACAGTGAGAGGCCCGTGTACCACAAATAAATAAACAAAAATCCCTTTTCATCCTTTGACCCTGGTTGTAAGCCCCAGGATTTGCCCTTAGTCTGGACGAGAAAGCCGAGGCTTTTCTGCCTGCTTGGCTTTTAAGACTGTTTTTTTTTTTCTTTGCGGTACGCGGGCCTCTCACTGTTGTGGCCTCTCCCATTGCGGAGCACAGGCTCCGTTCGCACAGGCTCAGAGGCCATGGCTCACGGGCCCAGCCGCCCCGCGGCACGTGAGATCTTCACGGACCGGGACACGAACCTGCATCCCCTGCATTGGCAGGCGGACTCTCAACCACTGAGCCACCAGGGAAGCCCTAAGACATTTTTTTAACCTGGTCTCAACTTACCTTTTTAGTTTCATCATTTATATCTATTTTAATTTCATCTCTTTATATCTGACGAGCTCCCACATGTAGTCCCTGCCTTTTCTGAGCTTCTACCTCCATGTTCTCCTCCTAATTCCCACCCACTTCATCTGACTCCATCAGGGCTCTCCTTTTCCATCAGTCCTTTGCTGACCTCCTCCCTGTATTGCATGCAGTGGACTCCAGCCTGGGTGCCCAGCACTTTCCATCTGCCTGGCTCACCCACCCCTTTCCCACGTGCTTCCTCAAGCTGGGGTGGCTTGGAGAGCAGGTTTCTCTTAGCTCAGGTTTTTGAAGGTGGAAACATGCTATTTCTTTCATGTTCCCGCACACGGGGTGGTTCCAGCAGAAGAGGTGCCTGGATAAGGTGTGACCTGGTAGGCTGGGAACCCTTGCCCTTGGACCAGTCCAAGAGGTCAATGCCTCGGAGCAAGAGAGTCTTTGAATTTTGGGACAGTAAGCGGAGATGCCTATGGCTAAGAAGGCCCAAAGCTAGAGGAGAAGCATTTGGTGAGAAAAGAGACATTGTCTCGTGGCCTTTGGAGGACGGGATGCTGCGTACTGTTTAGCTAAGCGCATGCAGTTTGAAGTAAAGCCTGGGTTGGGCTCTTGGCTTTGCCACACTTACTAGCTATGTGATCTTAGGCATATTACCTCAAATCCTGGAGTTCTTCGTCTATAAAATAAGGAAGGTAATAGTGCCAGCCACATACAGGTTTTATGAGGATCAAGTAAGATAATGTATGTTAAATGCTTAGAGAACCATGCACGTAGGGAACATTCAACAAAAGTTAACTGCTCTTGGCCATTACCAGGAAGGAGGATATTGAAAGAGGAACAGATGGGACCAGTTTGCTTCTCTCCTAGGAGTGCATCTTAGGCCATCATTCCTTCAGCTTAGGCCCCTTTCCACATTCCAGGTCAAGGTCTCAAAGCAAAGACCGGCAGGAGACAGCTGGGACCTGGCCCACCATGAGTAGCCAGAGGCCCCAGTGGCTACTGAGAGAAGGCTGACCAGGGCTGGTCCTCCAGTGCCTTCCCCGACAGACAGATCCCTGGGACAAGGTAATCTACCACAAGCGTCCAGAGGGTCTCCACCCCTCAGCTCTTTGGTTCCTGACTGACTCTCAAAACAGCTCACACCTGCCCTGCTTTGAGATCAGTGGCTCCAACCCACATAGTCCTGAAAGAGCCTCTCAAAATAGCAACAAAGCAGGGTCTGTGGAGTCCACCCACTGCCCTCTGATCAGGAGTTTATTTTCCCAGGAACAGAAATCCCAGTACTGTCAGTATCTTCACACCGCTGCTGGCTTCTAGGACTCTGTGTTGGAGCCAAATTCCAAACTGAAGTCATAACCCCATCCACCCCACCCCCACCCCCTAAGAAAAAAACAAAAACGGAATCATCATCGCTCCCCCATGCAATTGGCTTGGGTTCTGTAGTACAGTATGGGATGAACTCAAACTGCTAATGTGAGACTTTATTCTGTGTCATCTGGTGCTCAAACGGTTGATCCAGTAGCCTGGCCACTTGGGCCAGGAGAGCTGCAAAGACATCCTGGCCCCAGACGTTGACTTGCCTTGTACTCAAGTCAGAGTGCAATTAAAGTTGAAGTAGGCAGCGGCTTCTGTGAAAGTTGTTTGCACTGGATAAGAACGCGGATCCTGTATCCAACTCCTTGGGTTCATATCTCAGCTCTGTGTGACCTTGGGCAATTGATTTACTCTCCCTGGGGCTCAATTTTCTTGATTGTAAAATATGGATAATAGTTCAATGTATGTAAAGTGCTTAGAAAATGCTTCATAGATGTTATGGTGACAATGACCTCGGCCACAACTGACAGCCTCTGGTTACTCTAGAGCCATGCGCCCAAACTTGATTCTGGGCAGAGATTTTTTTCAAGACCAGGAGGAGGATGACAGTGGGTATGGTTACTCAAGGGTTCTAGCTGTCCTCATTTTCCTAAGGGTACATCCCATCTTTAGCCAATGCACCCAAAATGTCCACCCATCATATTCTCCAGCATAGTTTAGGAGCTAGAATTTTGCCATCTGTGACTCCTGTCTGCCAGCTATTTGGAGAGGCCCTCACACCTCTTTCCCAGCAGGGTTTGGCAAAGGGGCATCATACCAGGGTCATTTGCTGAACAGCTTGGGTGGGTGCTCCAGAGCAGCACAGCCATTGGTAGTTCCATGAACTGGCATCGGCACTTGTGTGGGGGGGGTGTCCCTTGACTCATCCCTGCATTCTTCCCTCCCCCATCCCTGTATCAGCTCTTTCACACTTTTCCATTTGTCCCCAACCTTATACTCCCCTCTCAACTGATGTCACCACCTACTTCATTGAAAAAAATTAGCCACACATAGATGAACTTCTCATCTTCCCTCCCCACCACCACAAAAGGTAACAGTATTCACAGCCATCATTTTTCTTTTTTTAAAAGGAATATGAAAAGCGTATTTTTTTTATATAAATTTATTTTTGGCTGCTTTGAGTCTTCGTTGCTGCACATGGGCTTTCTCTAGTTGCTGCGAGCGGGGGCTACTCTTTGCTGCGGTGCATGGGTTTCTCATTGCGGTGCCTTCTTTTGTTGTGGAGCACAGGCTCTAGGCGTGTGGGTTTCAGTAGTTGTGGCACGTGGGCTCAGTAGTTGTGGCTCATGGGCTCTAGAGTGCAGGCTCAGTAGTTGTGGCGCACGGGCTTAGTTGCTCCGCGGTATGTGGGATCTTCCCAGACCAGGGCTCGAACCCATGTCCCCTGCATTGGCAGGAGGATTCTTATCCATTGCGCCCCCAGGGAAGTCCCCACAGCCATCATTTTTCAACTTCCTTTGGTTTCATGGGTCAGGAGTCCCTTCTCTCCACCAAGGCTATCCCAGTATCCTATTCTCCTGATCCAGTGCTATTCCACGTCCTGTTGTTCTCCGATTGTTTCTTCTCTTTACTCTGCCCTGCCTCCTTGTCCCATGTCCTTGGCAGAAAACGCTTCTCCTTGATTCTTAGAGAAAAACGAAACTGTCTCTGACCATGTACTTTGTCTCTCCATGCTGCCTTATAGAACTTACCCTCCTTTCACCATCAGGAATCTTGAAATCAAGAGCAGGCTAAAAACATCTCTACTCCTTCCTGGTCACTCCCAAACCCACTTCACGTTGGCTTTGTCCCTAAGAAAGCTTTCGAAGTCCTTCTATAATGTTCTTATTGCCTCTAGTTCCCAAGCAACGTTTCCCATCCATTTTCCCTGGAATTCATTCCCATTTGGGCATCTTGTAGGTTTAATGAAATTCCTGTGACCAAAGGACCAGCTCCTCTCTTTGGCCCTTACCTAATCCCACATTTTCCACCTGTGGATCTTTCTCTTATGCTATTTGATTGATGAAATGCCTGGACCTTCTATCTCAGGAGCCAAGATACATCAGGCCGTTTACTTCTAATGCCTCCAGGTGAGCTGAAACAGTCACAGTTGCTCCTCCATCCCCAACTCTGGCACCTGATGCTGCCCCTCTGTCTCTGACAGGTATTTTTAAGAATCATGAGTCAGTGTGTCTCTTGGAATTGGCAAGATGAGGAAAGAGCACCACTCAAAGAGCCTCCTGTTTTTCCTCTGCTCCTGGCTTTAATATGCTCCCTTCACAAGATACTAGCACACTTGTAAATACTACTTCTCCTACAGTCAAGTGCTGTAGGTTCCTTACGCATCCAGCCACCTGATCAAGAGAATTTAGCAAGGACTAAGCTTATGCCAGGCTATAATCTTGGAACAAGATCTTGGTGAATCCAGTGCATTTCTCTCACCTCCAAGTCCTGCTTCCCAGGATGATCAGTTAGGAGCCTTCATGTGCATCACACCAGCCCCTTGGCTGGAAAGCTTATAGATAGACTGTCAAGAGATTCTTTGTTTTCTGTGTTAGTTCTGGGAAACCAGAATATCTGAAGGGTGGCGATCGTGGCTTCATGGATAGCCTATCTGTATCAGGAAGACTCTTTCCAAAGATACTGTTCTCTATTCTTCTGGGGGAATTCCGTCATAGCTTTCAAGACTCAGTCTTTCAAGTGGGGACTCCACTGTAAAGCCTCTTCTCTCCCTTGAAGGCATAATCGATTCGCCCCTCCCCTATGCCACTGCTGCTGGCTTACACACACCTAACTCTATTACTCAGCCATAAAAAGAAACGAAACTGAGCTATTCGTAGTGAGGTGGGTGGAGCTAGAGTCTGTCACACAGTGCCGTAAGTCAGGAAGAGCGAGACAAATAACGTATGCTAACACATATATATGGAATCTAAGAAAAAAATGTCATGAAGAACCTAGGGGTAAGACAGGAGTGGAGACACAGACCTACTGGAGAACGGACTTGAGGATATGGGGAGGGGGAGGGGTGAGCTGTAACAAAGCGAGAGAGAGGCATGGACATATATACACTACCAAACGTAAAATAGATGGCTAGTGGGAAGCAGCCTCATAGCACAGGGAGATCAGCTCGGTGACCTCCTGGAGGGGTGGGATAGGGAGGGTGGGAGGGAGGGAGACGCAAGAGGGAAGAGATATGGGGATATATGTATATGTATAACTGGTTCACTTTGTTATACAGCAGAAACTAACACACCATTGTAAAGCAATTATACTCGAATAAAGATATAAATAAAACAAAACAAAACTAACTCTATTACAGTACTTATCACGTCTCAGTGTAAGACTACAGAGCTCTTTCAAGGCAGGGACTGCCTAGCACAGGGAGTGGCACCTAGTAGGTGTTCAGGAATATTTAGTCACTGAATAGATAACTGAATGAAGCATAATTATGTGAACATTGGTTGACCAAGCTATTTAATTTGCTATTCATGAACTTTGCTCGTCCCTGATGGTGGATCATTTGATAGTGACAACCCCACCAGCGACACTTAGCCTCCCCTTATATATAATTGCAACTAAGAGAGGTGGAGGGCATAAGGAGGTCAAGGTCAGGATAGGATCTCTCTCTCGTTGGGCTCCTGGTAGCTAAGGACCTGACTGTACTCTACTCACGCTGCATTTTGAAGAAACTTCTTTACCTCTGTGCCAGAGGTAGTGGATGGGCTTGGCTATTGTTGGGAAAAAGTGGTTTTATAATAACTTCCAGAAAGGCCTTAAATTCCTTAACCAAAACATCTAGGAGAAGTTTTCCTTTTTACAAGCACCTGCTTGCATTCATTCTGCTTGATTCCTTTGGCGATGGGTAACCTGAGACATGTAATAGAAATTGTAGCTTCTATGATCTACTTCTTTTTTATTTTTTTGGTCCTTATTTTTTAAGGTCTACATTTTCCAAGTTTCTCAAAAGCTTGTTATGTGAGTGGTGGTCCTGAGCTTGAAGTATAGCCTTAGTGACTTTCACATCTCCCCTGTGCTTGGCAGCCATGGCTCTCTTGAGGTGGGTTTTCTGGATTTGATATGATCCCCCTGACTAGGAGCTGTCTCACAGGGGAGCTGACTTCCTTAGGCTTTTCCCACACTCCGTGCTCGCATACCAAGTGACACCCCCACGCGACCTCTCCTCCACACCACTTGTTTGTTCTGGAACCAGCACTTTCCCCGTGTTCAGTGAAGTGCCGTGCTGACAGGAGGTCCCGTGGGACATTGCCTTCACCCAGCATCCCCGAGAGTGTGCCAGAGCACACTTGGAGGGCACACAGAGGCCAGCAGAGGCCAGCCAGGTTGTGAAGGAGTCAGACTCCTGGGGATTCTGCACGGCCCCCATCCGTGCCACCAAGCACCCCCTCCAGAACTCTGCAGAGACCTAATATGGCCATCCCTTTGCCAAGCTACAGTGGAAGGACCAAGAGCGAGCAAGCATCGTGGAAGCTGACCAGCCACTAGACTCAGAGGGTGATGGCTCTGAGGAGGCTGCTGGGGGCGGGGGCTGGTTGGTGGGGGCACAGCTCAGCTGGAAAGCTCATGTTTAACCTAAATTTGACCTGACTTTCAGATTGGAGCAGAAAGAAAAATGCAAGCGTTTATGACTAGTCATTATTAGCTATTGAAATTTTCACTGTGCTCAGTATAAACTGTGTTCCTGTACATGCAACTCCAAGCATGGCCATCTTTTCAGAGACGATGGAAAGGGAACAGGTTCGAGGCTGTGCACCGCAGGCACGATTCCAGGGCTCTTAGCTAACAATGGGTTCTGTGTTGTCCCTTAGGCACTTTTTTTCTTTCCAGCCCGAAAGTATTTTGGTTATTGTAACTTTGGGTTGTTTGTTCAGATCTTTAGATACTTCATAGGTATCCTAATCAGAAATGTTGCCTTCTTTTGTTCTTTTGCACAAAAAGAATGAGTTCATTAAAGCTGTCAGTGCAAGGGAAGAGCTGTGTCTTAACTGCATTTCAGTCTTTTAGTTTAAACAAAGCCACTTCAATGAGTTCCGTGTTTCCACGATCATTCAAAAACTGTTTATATTACATGGAGGAAATATTAGAGCATCCTGCTCTAAAGAGCTTTCTGCACTTTTATTCCCACACGTCTTTGTTTTTAATGACCTAACTGATCATCTGTGTCACTCTGTGAGGTATGATCTCCTCTATTTAAAGGATGGGAAGCTTGAGATGAGGTGACCTACTTGAGCTTGTGCATGGTTAGTGCAGCCTCACCTCTTAATCGTTCCCAGCTATCATTCTGCACAGGAGGTCCTACCTTGTAGAGGAGAAGGCTGCAGGAATTCTTTACATGAATATGGAAGCCCCCAACGAAGTCCCCAGGGATCCCCTGCTTTGAAATCCAGCTGAGCAAAGGGTGGGAACAGGGAAGCTGCAGCTCTCAGACCTGGCATTTGTACAGCTATACAGGACGTGTTAATTCTTTCAACATAGCTTCTTAAACAGTTGTTAGGTGTTTTTATGTTCTTATAGCCCTTCATTTATTCATTTCCCATCCACCCTTATATCTTTTAGCCCTACTTTGGCTTCCTGTTTATTTCTTGTGTTTTAACCTATTTTTGTTTATTTCATTTCTCCCCTCCAACACACACCCAGTTGATGCCATGGGCCTGTTGCATCTTGTATCATTCCCTGAATTAACCTTCTTGTTCTGCTTGGGAAATAAGAATGGAGGCCAACAGGTGGTGGATAGAAAGTCATCCATTTCACACACAAAGGAGAATGGGTTCCTTTTTTATCCTCATGCATCCCACACAGACACACCCTCTGCCACAAGAGTAGATCCCTATTAGCCCTTGATGATAATCTTGGTTTTAACTATAGTTAGCTCACAACTGACAATTCTGTCTTTAAGTTTACCAGTGCAAGCAAATCAAGCAATGGTAGGTAGAATCCCTTTGTAACTCAGTACTATATCCAAATAGCAGGAATGCTTTCTTGTAAGTCTGTTTCTAGAGGAGTGAATTTCAGTCAATTGACCGATCACCATTTGAGACAAATGCATTAGCCAGGACTTTTGGTTGCAAGTAACAGAAACTCGGTTTGAACCAGTGTAGGCCAAGAGGGGACCAACAGGAAGGGCAGGGATGTATCATTGCCTTTGGACAGCATGAACCAGGGGTGAGAATGCCACCAGTCTCTCTTTCTTGGCTTTCATTTGTGTGTTGGCTTCATAGCTTACTCATGCTGCAAACCAACTTCCTCCACCTGGAAGAAGACATGTCCACTGACAACCTTTGAACCTTGTAGCACAACTACTACCATTTTCTGTTTCCAAGTTTAAAAATGCAGAGGAAAGATTCCAACCATCTAAGCTTTGCATCAGGAGGTTGGAAGGGGTGAGAATATCTCTAAGGAGATGGCAGCCCTCACTCATGCCACATAGTTATAGCAAAGGTAATGACCCCAGCCTGTTCCTTTCTCTTAGCAAGAGAGCAAGAGGGAAATTGACTAGTCTGGTTTTTTGTTTTTGTTTTTTTGCAACTAATGATAAGGGTTTTGCCTGTGTGTGTCGGGGGGGGGGGAACCTTAAATATCCTCTGATAATCACATCCCTGATAAAAAGGCAATGTCCCCCAAGATATGGAAAACCTATTTTATTTATTGAGTCTGCTAGCATTCAGCTCTTGGTGCATGAGGAACTTAACCAAGAGTAAACTCCTTATTCACTGACCCGTGGAAGAGGTGGAGGCAGGACTGAGATTAGTCTAGTGTCTTTGTGTAGCCCCAAATGCCCTTTATATAGAGACTCTGTCCATACTGGAATCTTGGTGGTCAGTCCTGTGCTTCCTGGACCCACACGGTCCTTTCTCCATCCTCCCACTTCTCTCCTAATCACTGAGTCTGATTAACTATCATGGTCAACTCCATGACCCCCAACCATGGATCAGCCTGCACGGCTGCCACATCATCCTGAAGCCTCTCTCTTCCATTTAGAGATGGCTTAGAAGATAGCCCCACTGTAGGCTGTTGATAGCTGGAGCTGTATATTAGGCCTGCACAGTCTCAGCATCAACAGTGTTTTGGGTCTTCTAGAAAGAGGGCCACAGTCTGTAAGAGTCAAGGTGCTGTGTTGTCTCTGTTCCAGGGGACTCTCAGCAACGTCACTCTCAAGGCCTGGGGAAGACCTTTTTTTTTTCTTTTAATTGAAGTATAGTTGATTTATAATGTTGTGTTAGTTTCTGTTGTATAGCGAAGTGATTCAGTTATATAGATATAGACACAGATATTCTTTTTCAGATTCTTTTCCATTATAGGTTATTACAAGATGTTGAACATAGTTCCCTGTGCTATACAGTAGGACCTTGTTGTTTATTTTATATAGTACTGTGTATATGTTAATACCCAACTTCTTTTTTTTTTTAATTTATTATTTTTGGCTGCGTTGGGTCTTTGTTGCTGCGCGCGGGCTTTCTCTAGTTGCGGCGAGTGGGGGCTACTCTTTGTTGCCGTGCGCGAGCTTCTCATTGCGGTGGCTTCTCTTGTTGCAGAGCACAGGCTCTAGGCACGTGGGCTTCATTAGTTGTGGCACGTGGGCTCAGTAGTTGTGGCTCACGGGCTCTAGAGCACAGGCTCAGTAGTTGTGGCGCACGGGCTTAGTTGCTCCTCAACATGTGGGATCTTCCCGGACCAGGGCTCAAACCCGTGTCCCCTGCATTGGCAGGCGGATTCTTAACCACTGCACCACCAGGGAAGTCCCCCAACTTCTAATTTATCCCTCCCCCATACCCCCTTTCCCCTTCGGCAACCATAAGTTTGTTTTCTATGTCTGTGAGCCTGTTTCTGTTTTGTGAATAAGTTCGTTTGTATCATATTTTAGATCCACATGTAAGTGACATCATATGATACTTGTCTTTCTCTGTCTGACTTACTTAGTATGATAATCTCTAGGTCTATCCATGTTGCTGCAAATGGCATTATTTCATTCTTTTTTTTAATGGCCGAGTAATATACCATTGTATATATATACCACATCTTCTTTATCTATGGACATTTAGGTTGTTTCCGTGTCTTGGCTATTGTAAATAGTGCTTCTATGAATATTGGTGTGCATGTATATTTTTGAATCAGAGTTTTCTCTGGATATATGCCCAGGAGTGGGATTGCTGGCTCATGTGGTAACTCTATTTTTAGTTGTTTTTTCTTTTTTTAAAGAAAGGTATTTTAATTTTATTTATTTTTGGCTGCGTTGGGTCTTCGTTGCTACGTGTGGGCTTTCTCTAGTTGCTGCGAGCAGGGGCTACTCTTCGTAGTGGTGCACAGGCTTCTCATTGCAGTGGCTTCTCTTTGTTGCAGAGTATGGGCTCTAGGCACACGGGCTTCAGTAGTTGCAGCATGTGGGCTTCAGTAGTTGTGCCTCGCAGGCTCTAGAGCGCAGGCTCAGTAGTTGTGGCACACAGGCTTAGTTGCTCCACAGCATGTGGGATCTTCCCAGACCAGGGCTTGAACCCATGTCCCCTGCATTGGCAGGCAGATTCTTAACCACTGCGCCACCAGGGAAGTCCCTATTTTTAGTTTGTTAAGGAACCTCCATACTGTTTTCCATAGTGGGTGCAGCAACTTATATTCCCACCAACAGTGTAGGTGGGTTCCTTTTTCTCCACAGCCTCTCTAGCATTTATTATTTGTGGACTTTTGCAGATGGTCATTCTGACCAGTGTGAGGTGGTACCTCATTGTAGTTTTGATTTGCATTTCTCTAATAGTTATGTTGAGCATCTGGGGAAGACCTTGATGTGACGTTTCTGAGCTGTGTTTTATATTTGCCTCCAAGAGATCTGGGTTTTAGAAGATGGATTCCTTTATTCAAGACTTTGTCCAGCCTCTTGAGGGTAAAATTTTGATAGAAGCAAAGGTGGTTTAACTTCAATAGTCTTGGCTAAACTTTCTGAGTTATTGACAACATACACACAAGAAGAACTCCCCGTGCTGCTTCAGTTCTGTGATATGAGAGAGAGGGAGTATGTTTCACTGTGGCGCTCTTCAGTAAGCGCCGCAAGAGGACGTGGAAATGTCAATCTGTAGTTGCCATTTCACCTCCATAGGGTACGCAGATCTCTGGCCTTCACAATATCTCTTGGTCCCACACAATATTATATCAGGTAACTAAGGTGAATTATAGTTTCAGGGATAGCTTTGACGATGGAAAGTTTAGATGAGAAGATTCATTTTTCCCTGTCACATTTGTAGAAATAACCATCAAAACAGAAGAGAAAAATTTGATCAACTATATGTATATCACACCTTAGTACATCAGAAGTCCGTTGTACAGGTCTAGCCTAGGGGCTTAACATCATTAGTTGAGTAAAAATGACCTCTTTTTAATTTTTATTTATCAATGGGTTGAGCATCCTTAACAGGGTAGAACAGTATAGAACTCTCCTTTAGATCACTTGCCATCCCAGAGCGGGGAGGAATCGAAACTTAGCATGTAGCATCCTTCGGAATTCGGTGTGACTTTCTTCTCCTCGGTGGAATGCTGGCATGGTTCTCTCCATCTGACTTTATGCATAGAGAGCTGGGCAACTGCTCTATCACCAAGTTACCTAATAGAGAATATGGACAAGACTTTTCAGAGACTCCCAAACCTGGAATCAGTCAGGGACCCAGTTGATGATCTCAGTATTGATCCAAGACTTCTACTACAATTCCACTGTTAGAATTAAGGAAGCAGATGTAGCCTCTGAGAAAGCAAGCTCTTCTGAAAGTCGGGCAAAACAGAGCTGTGTCCCGACTCTGTCTTTTTAAACATGTTTATCAATAATTTTCATAACCTTCTGGCCTTTTATGCCCTGATGATACAGCCATTTTATAATCCAAGAATGATGCCCAAAAGTGACTGAACCTGTTGCCCAGTTACTGGAATAAGGAGTATGCATTTATTCACTCAAAACTCAAACCCTCACCTTTGGCTAATAAATGTTGGCATTCAACAAGATGTTCTTCTTGGCCCTGTTCTCAGTTGCTTTCCAGGTTCTTCAAGCAGAGGTGTGTTTTATCCTGGTCTGTGACCAGCTAAGGCTTGAGTGCAGTTTTCTTGAGAGCTGTCCGTCTTCTGTAGAATGTGACAACACAGGACTCTGAACTTCACCAAAAGCAAGGGATAACGATGTGGCAGACTTCTTTCTGGGACATTGTTTCCATCTCACTCTTGTTTAATACCTTTCAAAAGCTTGCTAGGGAACAGCAGTGATTTTGGTCAACTGTATGAGAGGAAGATGCCCTGCTCGTCTACAATGGTGATTTGGGTCAAAGGAGGCACTTTTCTGCCACATGCAGCACAGCCACATGGGCCAGTGTGACTGCTGGGGAAGGATGTGCCCCCTCAAGTCTGTTAGGGGAGGAAAAAAGCACCAAGAACTGTTCTAGCTACTCAAACGGTGCTTCTAGATTTTTAAATATATTTTAATTACTCAAGTAAATAAACTTTTTTTTTTTTTTTTTTTTTTTTTGCGGTACGCGGACCTCTCACTGCTGTGGCCTCTCCCATTGCGGAGCACAGGCTCCGGACGCGCAGGCTCAGTGGCCATGGCTCACGGGCGCAGCCGCTCCGTGGCATGTGGGATCTTCCAGGACCGGGGCACGAACCCGTGTCCCCTGCATCGGCAGGTGGACTCTCAACAACTGTGCCACCAGGGAAGCCCAAATATATTTTTATGAGAAGCTCAAATATTATAGTTAAAGCCCCTCTTGACCAAACCTCCCACTCCCAACTTTTCGTAGCCCAGAAACTTCCCCAAAAGAGAGCACTGTTAAGGGTTGTTCTGTAGCCTTCCAGACACTGGATCTATTTACCTTCATATATATATATCAGTACTTGCGGAGCTGGATGGTACTGTTTTCTAGTGTCACACCACATGGTTCTTTGGATCTTGCTGCTTTCACTATCCAGTATGTCTTGTATTTCTATGATGGTTCATAAAAATCTGCCTCATGTTAAAATGCTACAGATTGTCTGTAATATGGGTGAACCACAGTTTATCCACTCCTCTATTAATGGATATTTAGGTTCAGACAGCATTTTTACACCTTATTTTAAGTGAACTTTCATACAATCACAATGTATAAAACAAAATTTATACTCATCTGTTCCTCAAGCTGTAACAGAGAGCTTACTGGTTTCGTACATGGTAACTTGGGCAAATAATCCATTTGTGCCTTGTTTGTATACTTTGTGTCTCAGTTCCTTTAAGTGTAAAATTAGAATAAAAATAGTACCTATCTAGCAGAGTTGTGGGAAGGATTAAATGAATTAATATATGTAAAGTGCTCTCGACAGTGCTTGGCACATGGTGAGCGCTGCCTAAGTGCCCACTTTGTGTCTAGAGCACGGTACTTGGACCACATTGTATTGGTCTCCATAGAATTGCTTTGGTTTTTGGCCCACGTTATCCACTAACCTTTGACCTATTTTGAGAACATCACAGGAAAGCAGTGAGTTCTGCTGGGCTCCGTTTACTGTGAGGATATCATCACGAATGTTGTTTATCCCACTACACAAAGTCTCTCTGTGGAAACAAGGGGTGGTTCTCCCTTCCTTAGGAAGAGCTGTGCTTCTCCTAGGCAGTTAGCTTGACTTTGTCATACTGATCTGTGCATCTTTTAACTCAGTTGTGCTTCCCTTTTTCCATTGGCTGCTAGAGTAGATTCAGTTGTTTTTTTTTTAATCTACTTCTAGCATGTGTTATAGACTCTATGGCACGCATTTTGTGTATTAACTGAACTTATGATATCAACTTCCTTCCTTCCTCTTTTTTTTTGGTCAGCTAGCTGCCTCTCTGGGTGATTGTGTGGGTAGGTCTTTTATCGTATGAACACACTGCACTCCATTTGGCTGAGGCTCAGGTGGTGCGGTAGCTGGCCGGAGTCTTGTGGAAGGAGCCTTCCCTTCGTCTCCTGCTGGAGAAGTGCCAGCTGCCAGTGGTGGGTGGCCCTGTGCATGTGCTGACTTCGGCGCTGGATCCACACAGCTTCACTTGGGTGCCTGGGTCCTTTCTGTTCTCAGTCTCTCTCCTCTGAAAGTCACCATCATGTGAGTTCTTGGACAGAGAAGCAATTGACCTGCTTAAGAGCTATTTCCTTTCTTTTCTTGTTAGGCTCTGAGAAATGTAGGTTCTAATTATATCTTTGGATACTAGTCAGTGTTTGACCGTGTGATGACTGGAATATTAATTAATGGAACAATAATAAACTGCTATCAACACAAAGAAGCCATTAGTGATTGCTAAGGCCCTTTGTTTATGGTATGAAAGAGCTTCCATAACACTGAACAAGATGCAGACTGGAGAGGGGCTAGACGAAAAGGCAGGGGAATGGCAGGGGTGCCCTGTCCGTCTGGCCTGTGCCTGGCACAGCTGCCCTGGGAAGTGGCCCCTGGGCTCACCCTCCCGCTGCACCTTCGACAGACAGCCAGTGCTTCCCTCACAGGTGACACTCCACGGCTTGAATGCAGATTTCTTGGTCCCTGTTTCATTTTGGAACCAGGCCTGGCTCTGCCACCTGCCCTCACCTAGGCAGTGCACTGGGGAAGGGATGGGACGAGGGAAGGCAGGAGGTATCTTTTCCTAATGGGGCAGGTGGGGTGTGGTTGGAAAGCCCATTCTGAAGGCTGGAATGTGGCGAAATGGGCTCAGGAGAAGGGGACCACTTCTGGGCCCTTCTCTGTGCCTGGTCTCCTCTCTGACATTCTCCTTTTACAATCGTGACTTTCCTTTGGGATATAGGATACCCGCCTTACGAACATTGGAGCATTGACTCCGCTGGACCAGCCCAGGTGTCAAGGAGTGTCATTTCCCCGTTTAGCAATAAGATCTGCTTTTTCAGACCGCTGAGCCCCTGGATGGCCTACTGTGCGCCTCTGGTTTGGGCCCTTAAATTCCTCGTGGAAGAAGGGTGTAGTCGTAGCACTGGGCCAGTTCAGTTCCATTAGCAGCTACCTCCCTCCTCCCTGCCTACAACCAGGGCAGACACACCCAGGAAGTGACTGCAGCTCCTGTCTCTAGCTCAGGGCATTTTATAAGCTTTGCCTCTCGACTGCCATCTGAAATCTCCCTTTCCTCTGTTTTCCATGGTTTCCGACTACTTGGTATTTCCTGTGTTTTCCCTCTGCTTGGCCCTTGAGATCCCTCTGGCTGTCATTTGGGTTCTTCTCAAGACGTTTCTTCTTAGCTTATTCCTCTCAGCTCTAACACTGCAGCAACTCCATGTGCCACCCTGGTTGCCAGAGCCCTTATTGAGGGGTGCGATCGGCCACTTCTGAAAGGGATGGGCGAGTAGATGAAGGGCCTTCCGTTTGGCATCCCTCATCCTCCAGGCTCCCTGCGATGTTCAGGATGAGCCTCCACGCCGTGAGGTGTGCCTCGGCTCTGGAGAACTTTGGCGTGAGAGTCAGGAGACAAGATATGTGCAGGAGTTGTTCCCATATAGTTCCTCGGTGAATGGTACCAGCTCCCTGGTCTCAAAGAGTAGACCCTTATTGCTATTGGTGCTTCTGGCCGGCTGTGCCTCCAGCTAAACCAGACCCAACACGCCCAGTCACGTCAAGCACCACCGGGTCTGGAGTTCCACCGAGGCCTTTCTAGCCAAAGGTGAGGTCACCCAGAGGGTGGTTTTTGCCACCTTTCATGGCATGCCTATCAGTGGCATCTGATCTGGTCCTCCTTGTAGTAGTTTTGAAATCCTGTGGTTTCCTGTTTAGGTGGGTGGTTTTGCATAGATAATGAGCGAAACTGACCTCACCAATTGCATACTTCATTTGGAAGTTGGTAAGATGTCTTTCCAGGCTTTTAAGTGTGTGTTTTTTTCCTCTTCCCTTTAGTCCCAGGTAAATCACCACAGTGCTGCTAGTAATGAAACGTACCAGGAACGCTTAGCACGTCTAGAAGGAGATAAGGAGTCCCTCATATTACAGGTGGGTCCTTTTTGGTGGGAACCAGCTTATTCTGTTACCTCCAACTCTGTAGCTGCCTTAAGTAGGAGGGAAGTCCAAAGGGTTTTCTCTGTTGGATGTCTCCTGCTCCCAAAGGGTATGTTTTTCAAAAGACTTTTCCTGAAACAAAGGAGAAAGTAACTGGGGGCACAGTTTAACTCTGGCCTTGGCTTTTGGGGGCTGTGAATAGATTCATTTATTTATCATGGACTACAAGAGTGTCTGCATCTATACACTGGAAGCTCTGTGGCCAGGCTGATTAATGGGGCCCTGTCTTCCAGAAGTCTTGCAAAGGAGATGTGTCCTCATGTCACTAATAAAGCAAAACCTCTTCAAAAGCCCCAGGGTGGATGCTAACAGGATCAGGCCCAGTTCATCCGGAGCTGGATCTAGACTGATCACTTTGAGGCCAAACCCCCTGGAGCTGTTAACATGGGTTAATAAGCCTTTGATGACTCTCTTACTTTGAAGAAAGGAACTCCAAAACTTTTCAGAGACAAAGAGTCAAAGACGTAGTTTCAGGTCTGAAAACTTGCATTGCATTCTGAAAAGTTGATCTTTCTCGTGGGATGCTTTTTGCTGAGGTAGGAGCTCTTTGCTGTGTTAGTTCTCAAACACATGAATCAAGCCTCAAGGTCTGGTATGCCTCAGACACTGTGATTGACAATTTAGAGAATAATAAGACTAATATCCTAATCCCAGTTCCTTAAAAAGCTTGAAGGGTGATGATTAAGACTGGTAAGTGGGATGGAAGCGAGGGGGCAGGGAGGGTTCTGGGACCCTCCTTAGACTATGGGCCTTAGCTTAGAGCACTAGAGTTAGCACTAGAGTTAAGAGGCTACAGTATGTTTGGCTTTTTTCCTTCTGTTTTACCTTATTTCTTTTATTCATTTCACTTCATTTTATGAATGTGGGTATAATGTCTGATTATTTTAGAAACTTTGGAAAGTCAAAAAGAATTTAACATGTTGGCCCTTTCTTCCAGTCCTTTTTTTTTTTTTTCCTGTCCTGCCCCTATTTCAAAAAATTAAGCTCAGACCCAATATACAATTACACAATTTTGCATCCTAGGTTTGTTTTTTTTCTTCACTTCATTGATTTGTTCATTAAAAACTATTTGCATGCCCACAACTCAGTGGATACTGGTTTTAGGTGCTGGGGTTGTAGCAGTGAAGAAAATAGACTAAATCCCTGTTCTCAAGCTTCTATTCGTGTGTGTGTGTGTGTGTGTGCGTGTGTGCGCGTGCACGTACATGTACAATAAACCAATTCACAAAATGTTTCCAGTGATGATAAATGCTATGGAAAAAAGTAAAGCAGGATAGGACTGTGTGTTCAGGGAAGACCTCCCCAATAGGAGGAGACTTAAGGACCTGGGGAGGGAGTCCCATAGAGACTGGGAGAAGCACGTGCCAGGCAGAGGAGGTGGTTGGTCCAGCGAGCACCTTGAGGTAGGCATGTGCTTGGCGTGTGGGAAGCACAGGAAGGGGCTGTGTGGTTGGAGCTGGTGACCCTGAGAAGCCTGGTAACTGCCTACTGAGAGGTAGCAGGGGCCAGGTTATATAGCACGTTAGAGTGCAGACATTTTGCGGGATGTGTAATTGGAACCTCCATTCCAATGACACAACTGATGGAAGAGCGTCCAGTTTAGAATTTTGCCACAAACAGTATCAAGCTACAGACTAATGAACCCGGAACCTTCATGGCTGAAATGAGACATTTCTATTTAGAGGGTTACAATTTAATAAAGAATTCCTGTGTGATAATCTCCCTGATATTTTAAAAATTCCGAATTCTTGAATAATCCTTAATGAAATAATTCTAGCACAACTGGGGAGCTGCTTATCAGGAAAGTCAGAAGTGGATCCTAGTGGTTTCTGTCCCTTCAGGAGCTTGTGGACGGACTCTCAGAGTTGCTCTCACGTGCTCACTGCTGTCTCTAGAGGCTCCACGGAGCAGGTTAGACAGATCCTCAGCATGGGGGAGCCACTTGCTTGATTAATTCACAAGACAGCTCAGCCAGACCGAATTCATTGGAGCCCTTGGCCCAGAATGTTCTCCTGGGTTTACTTGTGGAAGAACAAGGGAAATCACACAGGGCAAAATACTATTTTCAGGATTAAACAACAAATAAAACCAAAATCTTGTATTTCTTCATTAGAATGCGACTTCTTAATGCAAGGATTTTCATCTTTTTCTTTTTCCCCCACTTCTGTATCCCCTCGGATTTTAAAATTATGCCTAGCATGTGGTAGGGGCTCAGAAAATATTTTTTCTTGAATAAAGGTCACATTTAGAGCCTTTGTACATTTTCTCCCAATTTTCTACACCTCTACATTCATAACCTAGACTATTCACGTTCATAAGGACCCCATAACCCGGTGTATCTCGAGTCTTAAGAGCAGCTGGGCTATGAGTTATAGAATGCCGGAGACCACGTTATTCCTCTTGGTACCTCATTAAGATTAGTGCCTCTGTAAAAGGGAGCTTTATAATTCATAACTTTATTTAAGCATGCATAAGTGAATTCACATTAACTCTCGTGCTCCAGCCATCATTCCTTTACAGACTGAGAAATAATTTATGATCATCTATATGTAAATGGTGATGAGTCAACCATTGGTTGAAAACCAAAAGGCTATAAAGGATCTCAATTTACCAGTCCTTGATTTCTTTATTTTGGGGGAGGTCACTCATGCTTTCTTCCTCTTCCTGCTCTGAGGCACCTTTTAATAATAATTATTTAATAGTAATACAGAAAAGGATTATTTAATAATAAGGAAAAGGGATGTTTGCTGATAGAGGAGGCTTTGAAAATCTTCTCAGTCTGTATTTAGGGTATAATTTAAATGATTTATCGTAAATGGATTTTTATTTGCTAAACAATTCCGAGAGATAGTCTCCATGTTCTTCAGAAAGACGACTGTTTTCCTGCCACTGTATATGCAGCGTGGCTTGTGTATATTTATGACTTAGTCATGTTTTGGCCTGTGAAGCACAAAAACCTTTCTGCAGCCAAGTTTTGTCAGTGCTAATACATGCCCTTTACGTCCCACATTCCTTAATTGCTTCAGAACCCTCGCCTGATAGGTGAGCTGTCCTCACACCCTGATGAGAGGGGTAAGGTCATTGGCTACTTTGCACAGCAGTTTGGATTGCACTTCCACATGAGGTGGCAGAAGCCCTGGCGAGCCAGCTGAGGTATTCCTTGAGGTCGGGCTGCCCAAGGGAGCTCTGTGAGAGGCACAAGGAGCCAGAGGCCAGCCCAGAGGCTGCTCTCGTGGCTGCTGGTTGTTTTTCTCCTCAGTCTGTCAAGAGCAGGAAATGTGACCAGCCTGGTCCAGGTGATGGCTGGGACTTCCCGGCCAGGTGAGAAAACAACGGGGTTTCCTTCACCCAGGACACTTCCCCCACTTACCACCCACCAAAAACAGCAGCCATTCTTCTCCCATCAAGAATCAGTGGTGTGGCTTCACGGCTCCCCTCCAGCGGGGAGCCGGTCCCAGCCTCCACCCTTGCTTTATTTCCTGGGACAGGTGAGTGTCCTCACAGACCAAGTGGAAGCCCAAGGAGAGAAGATTCGGGACCTGGAAGTGTGTCTGGAAGGACACCAGGTGAAACTCAATGCCGCTGAAGAGATGCTTCAACAGGTAAGGGTGGGTGGGACCCAGGGCCTTGGGTCCTGCAGCCGCTCACGTGGGCAAGCCCCTTTCTGGGTCCACGTTACAGAGCTCGTTGCTTCCATTCCGTCCTGCCTGGAGGGGAGGGTTGGCTGCTTAGCCTGTGGTGTTTACACAGCAGGTGAAACCGGAGGGGGAGGGCAGGGAAGGGCTGGCCCGGGAGGAATAACTTGTTGGGCTGGTTTGACAGATTCCCAGGGCACTTTCTCCTGGCCTGGTTCAGTGCAGAGCTCTCTGCTGGCCATGTCCTCCTCATCTTATCACACCATCCACACTGGACACACTTAACTGGCTAACTCCTCATAACCAAGTAACCCACGGTTCGGGCATGGCACCGTTGCCGCCTTTGCCCTGTAAGTGGTATCTGGGGTTTTCGAAAGTCGATTAACTTATTTTGTGCCTCTTTCCTTCCCTCACTCTTTCCCCTCTCACTCTGTGTGGCTTTCTTTGATAAAATCGATCACATATTACATAAATAATATTTTAATATAATTTAATACATATTAAAATGAAAAAAATTAGCTGCTCTTCTACCATTCAGAAACATCTCTTAAATGTCTTCTTGTTTCTCTTTGGGACTTTTTGTTATATGTACATATAATATACAAAACACTATTTGCACCAGAGATATGATTTAGTCCTCAGCTTTTCTATGCTTAACGTCATAGAGCGAGTTTTTTCCACTTTTAAATTTTGCTGTATCGTTGTCTTTACTATCACTTAGACCTTTTTTACTTTTTTTTTTAGCAAAAGTATTATAATTGAACTGACTCTTCTTGAACAGTCTGACCCCATTGTAAATAACGAGCTGCAATTTTTAGGAAGCGGTGTTGAATTTTTATCAAAAGTCTTTTCAGAATCTGTTGAGATGCTAATTAGAAATTTTATTTTATGAACTCTAGTAATATATCTAATTTCCTTAACTTGCATCATTTTTGCACTTCAGTTATTTTGAAAAATAAACCATGACTGAAGTTTATGTGTGTATGCTTTGTAGGTCCTGGTATAGTACTTGGCACATAAAAGGTGCTCACTAATTATTTAAGGAATGAAAGTCCATTTCTTAAAATGAGTGGGTTCAATTAGAAGACTGCTTATAATCTCCCTCCCCCATCCCCCAAGCTCTAACTTTTTTTTTTTTTAACTGCTTTGGTCAGCATAAAATTCAAATTGTTTCTCTACAGCATAGTAATGAACAGAGGCTTTGAATATGACCTTTGGTCTTAGGGGTAAATATCTTAGTTTCTAGGTGTTTCTTAGCTTTGAGTGCATTTGAAGAACTTTTAAAATCAGTATTTTTATGCAAACGTCTTTGTAGAAACTACTTCTGACAGCTTGGAAGCTGTTATTAGTTTATCCTTTCATTACTGATTAATAAGTTACCACATTCTTGGCCCCATTTGATTTTCTGTTTAAATGGTATGCCATTTCTCTTGCTTATCGTATTCCCTGGAAATCCGAGTAGCAACAGGAGGGAATCTTTCTTTTTATTTACTCTTAAAAGTTGAATCTTTCTTTTGAAGACCCAGGAAAGAAAATAGCCTGATGGAAAAATCTCAAATGGCACAAAAGCATTTTCACAAGAGTGCATGGGACAACCCACTAGATTATATTTTCAAGACAGCAAAAGATGCGGTTCTGGGGTGGGGACCAGGGAGGAAGATGATGGGAGGGGCTGTAAAAAAAAAAAAAAAAAAAAAAAACCTAGACAGAGACCAAGAAAATTTGCATGTGGAAGGGAACATGTCAGAAAAACGGCAGAAGGCTGATGTTTCAGGAAGGCAGTGCCTGGTGAGTAACCACACGATCGGAGGTCAGAAAATGACCCCATCGTGGTGCCTGAGCTCTCTGAGGTTGTCTTATCCTTCTAAGCATTATCCCATAGACTGGATTTTAGACTTTTAAAAAAGTCTTAAGCTCAACTGCCCCTTATATCCTGTTTATTCTAAATCTTCTTTCTTGTGTGCCGTGGCCGAGGTAGCAGTCACGTGGTTTGCATGTACCGTAGAGGTGAACGTGTTGGCTTGCTATATTCTGGAGTGCAGTAGCTCTTATTTGCTACCTCTGGGGTTGAAAGATCTTCCTGAACTTAACCAAGTTATTTTTATGCCCATAACTTTGACTGTATTCTCTCAGCCTTTCAAGGGTAAAATGAAAGGAGTGTGCAGTACTTTCCTGGAGAATTCTGAGTTCATGTCATAGGCATTCGAGGCTCCGCTCCCACTCATGTGTTCTCTGGGCTTGGTGGTGCCTGAACTGGAGATCATTGGGTTGCCAGCTCTAAATGCCACATTGAATGTTCTGCTCATGCTAATGCTTTCCGGAAATCTGCTTGATACTGTTTGAAAAGACGCTTAATTCTTGCATCACAGTGCTGATGTGATGCCATCTATATATAGCGTGGAGTACATACGTAAGTGTCCTCTGAGCTGGGGATAGGCAGAGACTTGCCTGGTTAGACTGTGATATCCTGGGCCCCAGGGCTCATGGTAGGAGCAAGCATGACTCACGTCCTTAAGGCAGAGAATGGAGGCAAACAATTGCCTCTTTCTTTCTTTCTTTTTTTTTTAAATTAATTTACTTTATTTTTGGCTCCGTCGGGTCTTTGTTGCTATGCGCGGGCTTTCTCTAGTTGCGGCGAGTGGGGACTACTCTTGTTGCAGGGAGCGGGCTTCTCATTGCGGAGGGTTCTCTTGCTGCAGAGCATGGGCTCTAGTAGTTGTGGCTCGTGGGCTCTAGAGCGCAGGCTCAGTAGTTGTGCACGGGCTTAGCTGCTCCGCGGCATGTGGGATCTTCACGGACCAGGGCTCAAACCCGTGTCCCCTGCCCTGGCAGGAGGACTCCCAACCACTGTGCCACCAGGGAAGCCCACAATTGCCTCTTTCTGCCAGCCCTGAGCCAAGCCTGGCCTCCTGTTAAAGGCCTGAGGAGCTCTGAAGGAGATGCTTTCACTGTCACAGCGTGGGGCCTTCTGACTGCCTATTGACACTGCTTCCCGTGGGGAGGCAGCTCCTGCTAGCCCTTACACACTGAAAACATCCTTTCTAAAGGAGCCAGCAATTCTAGCTGACCACCCATGGAGGCCCATTACTGCTTTTCACAAGAAGCTGGAAATCCAGATGTAAAAATTTAAAGATCAGTCTTTCTATTTTAAAAACATTGGCAACTAATTGAAATGAAAAAGAAGTATTGTGTGAACCACACAACATTTATTGTACCTTTAGGCCAAGCCTGGCCCACAGATCCAGTCTGCAACCTCTATTCCAGACTTCGCCCCCTTGGCTGGCTAGAAGACCTCTGGGGGGACTTAAGGAAACCCAGACCCAGCCAGTATCGTCCAAACCCTGTGCGTCCATGGGTTCCAAACCCCACTGCGCTGTCTCTCCCGACAGCCTTTCTCCTGAGCAATGTTCCCCACCCGACTCACGAGCCATGGACCCCTCAGCCTGGCTTGGCCCGGTCCCCTGCTGAGTGCTGATCTTTTAGCTCTCATCTGTTTTCTTCTACACATTAATAACCCATCTGGTCTCTAGAAAGGGAGAGCATGAAGATCCATGGGGTTAGACAGGCAAACCAGGACCAAACAGAATCAGCACAGAGGCAGGGCCACATGAGCCACGCATAGATTATAGACACATTTGAGGGCAAAATATTTCTTGTCTGCAGCCTGTTGCAGGACACAGGGTGGGAACGGGGTAGCTACAAGCGTCTCTTGGAGCTGCCTGCGGAAACACCTACTCTGATATGGTCTCTGACTCACTGAGCGTGTCTAGATTCCCCAGGGAGCCTTCCCCATTAGGAAGAGACATCTACCAGGAAGTGTACAAGTGGGTCTTCAAAGGCCCACAGCCTGAGTCCATTTTCACCTCCTTTTTTTTTTTGCGGTATGTGGGCCTCTCACTGTTGTGGCCTCTCCCGTGGCGGAGCACAGGCTCCGGACGTGCAGGCTCAGTGGCCGTGGCTCACGGGCCCAGCCGCTCCACGGCACGTGGGATCTTCCCGGACTGGGGCACGAACCCATGTCCCCTGCATCGGCAGGCAGACTCGACCACTGCGCCACCAGGGAAGCCCTTCACCTCCATTTTAAGCAGGTCAAGGCGTTGCCCAGCTGCATCTTTGAGGGCTGCACACTGAACTATCCGAGCCCAGAGCCCAGAATAACACCCCAGGAACACACGTGTGGACCAGCGCCCTCCCCATTGTGATTGGCCTAGACCATGTTGGCAAAAAAATCTATCACAGAGAGAGAGTTCCTTATGCTCTGTGATGTATTTGAAGTCCCTGGTGACTTTTTCTAAGGTGGCCTCCATGGGTTCTCTGGGGTTCTGTCGGTTCCTGCACAACAAGCTCCTCTGCCTCTGATCACTGACCCTTCTCCAGCGGGTGATGATTTCAGGGAGGGAAGCCAGTGCTCTTCAGTGGAGAAGAGGCCTTATACAGAGCTGGCAGCCAAATGGAACACTTTCCAGAGGCTGGCCCTTGACAGGTGTGATCAGTGCCAAGAGCAGCAGCCATGTTTAGTGCCAGAAAGAAGACAGGGTAGGGAACCCAAGGGGGGAGGAAGAAAGGATGCAAAGCTCCTTGTGAGGACACAGCCCAGCTTTGGGGAAACATGGAAGGACACCAGGCTCTATCTCAGTCCTCCAACCTGACCCGGAGCCCCAGGTGTCAGGCAACCTCATTGTGTTGGCTGCCTTTCAGGTGAGGTGTGGAGAGTGACAAATTTAGGGGATTTGGAGTCCATGGACGTGACTTTCTGCAGATCCACCACTTGTGGTTGATCTGGGGAAGTCAGTGAACCTGTGTTCTTATTTATAGAGAACAGAGGTGACAGTGTGGACTCTGCACTGCCCACCTCCTAGAGCTGTAGTATAGTTTTTCCGGTTTTGTTAAAGCTGGACTATTGGGCTTCCCTGGTGGCGCAGTGGTTGAGAGTCCGCCTGCCGATGCAGGGGACACGGGTTCGTGCCCCGGTCCGGGAAGATCCCACATGCCGCAGAGCGGCTGGGCCCGTGAGCCATGGCCGCTGAGCCTGCGTGTCCGGAGCCTGTGCTCCGCAACGGGAGAGGCCATGGTGGTGAGAGGCCCGCGTACCGTAAAAAAAAAAGAAGAAGAAAAAAGAATGTATAGAACTGGACTATCACACAATGGCCAGGGGGTTACGGGACCCAGGACACAGGCCCAGTTCCTGCCCTTGAGTCGAGTGAGGGAACAGTGTGCCCAGGCGTGTGAACTCAGCAAAGCGTCTTCAGCACCCAGCTCATAAATTCCCCGAGAGCACCTTTAGGGAGGTGTTTCTACCTCAGGAAGGATATTAAACAGAGCTATATGCACCTGACCCTGTGGGAGCACAAATCTGTCCGAGGAGACAGGACACTTGAGCGAAGAAAAAGGGGATTTGCCACTTATTCCCTAAAACTCCCCCTGGGAGATTTGTGAGGCAGAGATAACTGCTTTCCTCAAGTTATCTCATTTGATGTTGGATCTCCAGACCATAGTGTGAGGTAGGTGCTTTACCCTTTTTTTTTTTTTTTTAACAGATAAGGGGACTGAGGCTCAGAGAGACGATTTAGTTAGTGGGGACTGAGACTGGACTCAAACCCAGGTTGACTACGAGCCCCTCTCCCTGAAAGAGGCTTCCCGGCAAGGCCTAGGCCTCTTACTTCAAAGGGCAGAGGGACATACTTTTCCTTTCATAGTCGTTCCATGGCCTGTTCTTTCATTCTGGTTTCAGGTTGCCAGTCTGGCTCCAGTCCCCCGTCATTGGTCAGAAACTCCCTGGGTCAGGTTCCCCACTTAAAGTTGGAAGTAATCACTTCAAGATGTGGCCCTTTAAGGAGAGCAAAGTTGAAAGGCAAATTCTCTTTATCAGCTCCAGTCAGACACTGAGCTTTGGGAAAAGGAAATGATGGTTTGCTCTGAGATGGAGGCTTTTTTTCATCTCCCAGAAAGGAGATGTATTTGTCCTTCTGGAAGAGGTTACTGGTAGTGGTGACGTGAGGGGGTGAGTGATCATTTTATTCATTGGTTTTCTTCATTACCCAGTTTCATGGTCCTGCCTAGTAAGAAACACAAACCACCGTCCTCCCATACCACCCCGCTCATCCCTTGCCCTCTCTCATTTACACAGGCAGCCTTGAACCAATGAGGAGAGCAGACACTATTGCTGCTTGTGAAACCTCTGCCCCTTATCTCCAGCCCCCTGCCTCCCCATTCCCCACCCCCCCACCCCATTACAGTAGCTCTGTGATTCCAAGAGATCCCAGCAGGATCCCACCCTGCAGGTCTCAGTAGGTGCCAAGCGTTGCCTTCGTGCTCTGGACAAACAGGCTGGACCAGATCACTGCAGTCTTGGGGATGGGAGCTAAGGATCCAAGAATGTTACTCTTAAGGGGTAGACAGGATAAAAGATGCCAGCAGCGAAGACAAAGGAGAAAAAAGGTCAGGAAAATGGGACTTCCCAGGTGGTCCAGTGGTTAAGACTCCGTGCTCCCAATGCAGGGGGGCCGGGTTCGATCCCTGGTCGGGGAGCTAGATCCCGCATGCTGCAACTAAAGATCCCGCACGCTGCAACTAAGACCCTGTGCAGCCAAAATAAAGAAAGAAAGAAAGGTCAGCAAAATGGAAAGGGAGGGTGGGCTCACACTAATGAGGGGATGCAGGGTGAGTCAGTGGGTTGAGAGCTGAGAGGTGAAAGTTGCCTCGGAAAGTGGGGACGCTGGTCCCAGAGGCAGGGCTGTTTCTGTGTTCTGGGGAAGGCAGAAGCTGGGTTGCAGACATGCAGACGTTTTCCCAGTGGATTATGCTTTTCAGAGCTTGGCTGTGAGGGGGAGAGGGGAGGGAGGAGAAAAAGCTGGCGTTCACGCTCACACCACACTCAGAGTGCGTTTGCCTAGCCTGAGCAGTAGGGAGCTGATGGTGGTCCCTGGAGGGGAAGGAAGGTCAAGAGGGAAGGTTCTTTCCAATGTCAGAAATTTGATCATGTTTATAGCCTGAGGGATGGAAGCTGATGGTGAGGGAGAGATTAAATGCCTGTCAGAGCAGTTGATTAATGGGCCTACCCCAGAGTAGTGTAGACTTGGTGAGAACTTCCTCAAAGGCAGTACAGAGGGGAGGGAGGGCCCAGGTCCCTGTGAGCAGGCGGCGTTCCGTTCCGCACTACCGGCTAGAGGGAGAAACAGGACCAGGACTCGGAGAACAAAGCCAAAAGCTACTGGTTAACCAGGGAGTTACCTGAATCTTCATTCAAGCTGCATGAGGATGGCATGGAGGACTGGTCGGCAACAGGAAGGTGGGTCAGGTGGAGTAACTCAGCAGCAAACTCTGGAATCTTTGTGTCCTTTAACATGTGCTTTTAATGTGCAACCTGGAAACTTATTGGGCTAGAAACAGTTTTTAAAGCTAGAAGAACAGACAGAGAAGTCGGCTGTGTGCAGTTATGTCAGACTAACCTCGGAAAGGAGGTGCGGGCTTGCCTTCTGTAAGACACGGATTCAAGAGAGAGGAATGAGAGACGATTCTGGGAAACTTTGAAATAGGAAGGATGTAAGTTCAGTGACTGATAAGATGATCTTTTCAGTAAATAGGTTATTTAAGGAGAAGAAGGGGATATGGTGGGGCTTAGGGCTCGAGGAGAACGGAAAAGATCTGGAACAATCTCTGAAAGGAACCAGCCAGAGATGAATACAAGTTTTGCCAGGCAGTGTTGGAAGATCAGCTGTAATTAGATAGCGTAAATTTGTGTGGAAACCAATTGGCATCATTAAGTGACTCTTACCAGCAATTCTCAGGCCGTGGGGAGTGGAAACATAGACAGAAGTCTTTGAGGTTTGGCATGGAGTGGGTGCTGGTGAAGCAAGTACACTTCAGATCTAGGGGCAAGGATGAGTCAGGAAGAATTTTCTGATGCAGAAATGATAAGCCTTAAGGGTGGGTAAGGAGGCAAATACTACTTAAAGGAAGTTGGTAAACTAGGAAAATAGGGAGTTGTTAAGTAACTAGTAGCCACAGAAGAAGAAATTGAAGATGATTTGAGTGACTAAATGGGCCAGTTGGAAAGGATTGTGGCCAGAGGAGAGAATGTCAGAGGTGAAGATTTTAGAAGTGAAGGACACAGGTTCCGGATCAAGACGAGGGTCAGGCTGTGGCCATACTACTGAGAAGCTGAACTGAGGTGGAAGCAAAGCCTGTCGGTGTCAAGGTCAAGAAATGTGAAACCAGGGTGAGCCCTGAGTGAAAGATTGATTAACAAGGATAATCAGTGGAAATGGGAGACTATCTTGGGGTCTGGGTATTTGGGGAAAACGTGACTTAACTGAGTGGTGCTGCCTTAAAGGAGGAGGAGGGCAGAGGTAGGAGATCTGGAAGAAGCAGTGTTTAACTGGGAGAAAGGTGTTCTGTAAGTTGGGTTGCTGGAGCAGAACGGCCTCTACTTGAGAGGACTGGGAGGGACGTGTCATGTCATGCAAACGTCAGGGTTCGGTTTCTGCTGGAAGTAGAAAGAGCAGTTTAGAATGTAGGGTATTTAAATCCTATTAAGACAACTAGGATAGAGGTCACAGTACATAACAGTGGCTGGAGGCCATGCCGGGCCTGGAGATGGGGAAGTGGGGCTGGGCTGGGATAAGGCTGTCAAAGGCTGATTTTGAGTTCAGGGAGTAGGACAGTACTTATTGATGACAAGGACCAGGGGTGATGATAATGAAAGGGGGAGGCACATGCTAATAGAATCTAGGAGACAGTAAGGAGAAGTTTTGTTATCAGTGGACTCTGTGAAATTAAGCAGCCCCAGGCTTCTCATTAAAACTTTGGTGTGTCTAATTGAAATGTCCACTTGGAATGTTAGTGTGACCAATCAGAACCCTGGCATGACCAATTGGAATGGCCATTGGAATTTTAATGCAACCAATTAGAATATTATCCTCATTAACTGGAACATTGGTATGACCAGTTACAACCTGGCAGTTAAAACAGCCAGAGGGATTCTGGAAATCATGAAAGCAGAGCAGATTCTTAGCTTCCAAGAGAGATGCCTTCTGAGGCATTTTTACATCCCACCGAGGCAGTATCTTGAATGCTGGTCAGTAGACAACTGCATTAAATACCTTTTTAAGAGACTCAGGAGCTCAACAGGGGCTGTACTTTTAACTCTCCTATCCCTAGGCCTTGGCATCTGGTAGTTGAACAAATGATGGAAGTCTCATGGAAGAAGATTTTCTGAGTTCTTAGCAGTCCAAAGCAATTGTTATTATCCCGTGGACCTTGAGTTCTAGAATCGTCCCTTTTTCCCTTTGCACTGCTGGCTGGGAAGCTCACATACACATTGTACTCCATCTCCAGCTGTGAATAGAACTTTAGGGTATGAGTTTTATGCCGACAGTCACTCTGGCTTCAACTTCTTTCCTTACCCGCTTTAATTTTTACGATTTATTTATTTATTTGCGGTACGCGGGCCTCTTACTGTTGTGGCCTCTCCCGTTGCGGAGCACAGGCTCCGGACGCTCAGGCTCAGTGGCCATGGCTCACGGGCCCAGACCCTCCCGGACTTGGGGCACGAACCCGTGTCCCCTGCATCGGCAGGCGGACTCGCAACCACTGCGCCACCAGGGAAGCCCTATTTTTTAACTTGAGTTGTCTATTTTGCAAACTACCTCAAATCATTTCTGGAACAAAACACCTAATTGAAAGGATGGAGAGAAAGAATGAGGTGGTGGAGGCAAAGGGGAAGGTGGGGAAGAGGGAGAAGGATGTTCATAACGAGCAGGCGGCATTAGGAAGGATTATATCTTAAGATACTCAAGGCCTAGAAATCCCATCTTCCTCACCCAGGGAAGAACATTTTTGGGCCTTTTATGGCCTGCATAGCCTTGGCACCAGGGCCCTAGTAGATAGTATGTGTTCAACAAATTCTTAACAGTTTGAGCAGCTCTTTCCTGGGCTCAGTGAACATTTGTTGATTGGCTTTTTTCAACACGTTTTTTTTTTTTTTTTTTTTTGCGGTATGCGGGCCTCTCACTGTTGTGGCCTCTCCCATTGCGGAGCACAGGCTCCGGACGCGCAGGCTCAGCGGCCATGGCTCACGGGCCCAGCCGCTCCGCGGCCTGTGGGATCTTCCCAAACCGGGGCACGAACCCGTGTCCCCTGCATCGGCAGGTGGACTCTCAACCACTGCGCCACCAGGGAAGCCCCAGCATGTATTTTTTTATTTCCCTTGAAATTCTTGGACTTCTTTCTCTGTTTGGGAAACAATGTGATACATTAAACAGAAATGAGTTTTGAAGCCAAACAGACTTTGGTTTTAAAACTAACTCTGCTGTTGATTGGTGTGTGCCCTTGGCCAAGACAGGCCAGTCTCTGGGCCCGGTTCTTCATCTGTAAAATAGGGATAGTAATGTTGACTGCCAAATCCCTGGGAGGGTTTATTGAGAGGATGTATGTAAAGTACCCAACAGTGTCTAGCACAGAGGAGGCACTCAGCGCATCTATGCCCACCCACCCCCAGTCCCAACACTGGACATAGTTAGCTGGCTAAGTGCTCATGACCAAGCAGCCCGCAGTTCTGGCATGGCACTGCTGCTGCCTTTGCCCTGTAAGCCAGCTTCAAGTCTGGCTGGCCCAGGAAGAGCTGGGCTCCTCAGCCCAGTACTAAGCTCATTTTGCTGAATTCCTTGGCTTCTGGATGCTCTCCCTCAGGTTAGCAGATGGACAGTTTGTAGCCCACCTTTCTGAGGTACTGATGGCCTTTTGCCCAGGGAGTCATGTTTTCCAAGTTAAAATCTCTGACTCATGCGGCTTGGTTTTATGAGTTGAGGACAGTTCAGAACGTGAAATCATGGCTGTAGGGTCAGATTGTTGAGATGACTGTTGTTGTACTAGGGTTGGGTTGCCTAAGATGATAAGGAAATTTCAGACCATGGCAGGATGCTGTGTCCTTTCCATCAGCTCATTTGGCCGGTTACCCTCCTAGCATCATATTGTGGTCTCCTTGCCAGGACCTGTGTATCCAATGTCTCCAGGTGCCAAGATTTGGGATCTCACACAACATCGCCTTTTGCCAGTGGAGAAATGTTACCCCTGGACTTTGGGAAGTGCTCCTGGCTTTTGAGGTCCTTTATAATTCCTAGTAGTGCTGAGCAGGTATTTCACCTATCACCTTTGTTTTGTCTTACTTATGCTTATTAAGTGTATATATTAATGGCACTGTTTTAGGCTTGGCAGGACTACTAATAACCTCCCCAGTCTGTCCTCAAAATAAGCAAAGAACAATTTTCTTATTTACATTCTAGGAAAGATACATATCACATAAATAAGATTCTACTGTAACCATTCAATAAATACTCATTGAATATCTACTTTATATCCTAGCTCCCTTCTAGGTTCCTTGCAGTAAGGTCTTCCAATGACATGTGTGGAAGACTGGGCTGAATATTGACTGAGCCCAGGAGGTGATATGGAAACTTTGGTTTTGAAAAATGTAATGTTAACCTAAGCTGGTCTTTTGTTTGTTTTGGTGGAGAGGATCTGCTGCTTTGCCTTAAAAATAGACATGGAGAAATTTCATTCGTTGAGCAGACCCATCCGTTTCTCTCCACCTGGAAAGAGTGAATAATGGTTTCTATGGACAAATGTGCTTTTTGAGAAATGTAGCTCACATTGACTCCCAGAGCACAGTGGGTAGCATCGGGCCGTGCTACCCTTGAGTGACCCAGCATCAGCCCAGGCCTGTCCCCTATGGGACTGTGGCTCAGATGTAGCGGTTTCATCATACAATGTAGAGATTGCCTTATGTCCTATGGATGGAGGTAGAGTTGTTCTTATTGCCATGGAGGTTTATGATTTTGAGATCTGTTTTTGCCTGCAGGAGCTGCTAAGTCGTACATCTCTTGAGACTCAGAAGCTCGATCTGATGACTGAAGTGTCTGAGCTGAAGCTCAAGCTGGTAGGCATGGAGAAGGAGCAGAGAGAGCAGGAAGAGAAGCAGAAAAAAGCAGAGGTGAGTGTGACACATCACCTTCTAGGGGTACCCATACTGTCCAAAGCTCAGATGAGGAGAAGCTAGCCTCATGTGGCTTCGGGCCATCTGGTCAACCCCAAGCCTGGCAGCCACTGGGTGCCAGAAACATCTATGCACCAGAGACACAATGATCTGTTAATACCAAGTTATCAGGTTTTGCTGTGGCTGCAGATTTCAGCAATGCCCAAACCACCCAGTTTTGGCTCTAAGGCTGTATCCTCCCTCAAGCTGCTGACAAGGATGGAAAGGGAAGCAGTAGTGGGGGAAGGATCAGACAAGACTTGGAGAGACCAAGATGTCTTCTGTGAGAGCCAAGGTAATGACCGCGTATTGGGATGAAGTCAGCTGCTCAGTAAGCCAGCATCGTTGTTCGTGGAGTCTAGAGACATTCTTTGATATGCATTTCACAGACCCAGATGCAACCCTTAGATTATGTGTTTCTTTCCTCCTGATGGCTCCTATGGGTGAGCCCATGCACAGGCTTTCCCTTAGAATGTTTTCCTGTATCTCGTTTTTGTTTTTGTTTTCTCAGGCTCCATATGCCATTGAGTAGAGCATGCCAGACTCTTATTTTGGATAAATGTTTTGGATAAATTCTAGGCTCAGAGCTCAGAACAGTCCATTTTAACCTTAGATAACCACCTTCTGTGTGCCTCTACCTACAAGTTCCCTATATTTGTACACTGTGCATTGTGAGCTGTGGAAAGAATAGCCTTTAGGTTTAGAAACACCTTGGCTCAATTACTGACCTAAGTGCTTAATAGCTCTTTGAACTTCAGCAAGTTAACTACTTAATCTCTCTGAACTTCAATTTCTTTATCTGTAAAATGGGTAACTGTGTGATGAAGTCGAAAAAAAAATCACCAAAGTTAAGTCTCTGTCATAGGATCTGGCATCCTCTCTTCCATTCAGGCATCTCTAACATCCAAAGGTGGACATTGTTCCATTCAGTTAAGCGCCAACACCATCATGCCCGGAAACCTGGCACATTTCTGTGTTTACTGGGTAAACACCGGTGATTGAGACACTTCTAATATGTGGGGCATATTCCTTGCGTTGCTTTTGAGAACATGCTCATTAGTGAGAAGTATAGTTGCCAAAAGAAAATTTATCTCCATTAAGCTGAGGACGCTATCTTCTAGTGATTAAGAATGCAGGCTTTTGAATCAGACCTCTTGGCTGGAATCCAAACTCAGCTACTCAGTAGGTTTGTGATCTTAGGCAAGTAATTTAACCTCCCAAACCTCTATTTCTTCTTCTGTAAAACGGAGATAGTAGTACTTCCTGTTTGCTCAGTTGTTCCGAGGAAGGAATGAGATAATGTATATGTGTAGTCCTTAGCATAGTGCTGGATAACTAGCTTTTATCAGTTACTTACTGATTGTGTTTTTAAGCATGCGAGAAATGTAAATGTCGACCTAGCTACATTATTGACTTCTACGTTCACGCAGAGTCAAAGCTTATCTGTGTGAAGTGTTAGTTAAATAGACTGTGCTTCTTAAATGTTCAGGGAGAAGCAATTAGATTTTCTACAGGTTTAGAATTATTTTACCAGTGTTTCAAAATGTGTGATCACATGGGGATATACATTCAGGCTTGGGGGCAGAATTGAATAAACTCTGTAAGAAGGCTTAGAGTGGTAGAGACAACTCAAAACCAAGGAAGGGAGGGAGGGAGGGAGGGAGCGAGGGAAACAAGGAAAAGAAAGAAAGGAAAGAGGGAGAGGGTTATTAGGTCACACAACTGGAATAGTCTAGGGTTTAAAAAGCTGATACCACTAGATCCAGCCGGCTTTACCGTGTTGTTAGAAATTAGGCTTAGTGTCTCATTTGGTTCTGTTTTAGCCTTATTCTCAGGAAGGCTCTCTGTATGTGGTGACAAAGATGGCCATCAGCAGCTTTAGATCCTACTAGCCTGGCAACCTCTGCAGAGAGAGAGATTCTCTCTTTCTCAAAGATTCCAGCAAAACCCCAGGATTGCATATCAGTGGGCCAATTTGGGTCACGTGCCTGGTTCTGAACCAGTCACTGTAGGGGACATGGGCCCACACATGGGTGTGTGTGGGCGTGAGAGTCAGTCCATGATGGCAGAATGCTGAGTTAGTACCGAGCTGGAGCAGCTCAGTTCCTTTCTAGGGAAGGAAGGGGAGCTCCCACTTCTGGGCCAAGCACAGCTAAGGCAGTCATTCTACTGTTTGCTTTATTTTTTCTTTTCTGAAGGATTATTTTTCAATCTGAATTTTTGCTTTTGTTTTCCATTAGACTATTCGTGCATGAGGCACCATAGACCCTGAGCTGCTGGCCTCAGTCCTACCCGATAACAGCCCTTCCCAGTTGCTAGTACAAACATTAGGTTTCCACGTGGAGGAGTTTTTCAGGCTGTTCAAACTTGCGATAATCAGGGAACAACGGCCATATGACCTGAAGCAACATTCTCATTCTTGTCATTAAACATAATCTTTACTGGTATGCTCAGACTCTCTACCACTGTTTGTGACTATCTGGAGCACCCTAGGCTTACAACCATGGAGAGGGCTGCTGAAGCTAGCTGCACTGCTGTCATGTGCGTGGTGGAGCTGCTTATTTTGAGGGAGATGTTTGGCTGGCTGGGGTCATCAAGGTTGTAGTTGTATGAATAAAGGGAATGTTGCTTCCCATCCTACACTGCTGCTGTTTTTCCAGTGAATGTGCTTAGCCTAAAGCCTGATTGCTTGTGGTTTAAAAGAGGCAGGACTTTTCTGAGGTAGCCAGATCTGAAATAAACTTTCTCTGTGTAGCTCAGGCTTTATCCTAAGCAGGTATCCTGCCGCCCTGTAGTCAGCTGTGGAAGTGATTACAAATGTTTGTCTATAAACCCAAGGACTTTGAGGTGTAGGTTTCTTGTTAAATGGAGACAATCCTGATAGCCAGCCTCGCTCAGGAGTCCGTGGTGACCCTTATGAGACGTGGGTGAATACTGGATTTCCTGTTTACTGTACCTTTTCTCCTGAGCCTTTCGCAGTGGTTCTGGACCATTTCAGGAGACCCAAGATTGGACCAATTGGGTTCACTCCTGAAAAGCAGGACTGCAGGAAAAGTGACCAACATGGAAAGTAAATACCACAGTTAGGAGGATGGCACATGAAAGAAAGAGATCCAGAGGCAAAGGAAAACCTCGGGGTGGCCCACCTATCAAAGGCATGTCCCTTGGAGAGATCTTCCTTGGAGAAGGGCATCTGGCTTCCCTAAGCACTGGGGATGCAGGGAGGCCTGCAGCTGGATCCCTTTGTGAGATCCAAAGGGTTCTGCGTGTAGTAGCAGAGCAGCCTTTCTAGAGGGGAACAGGGATCCAGCATGTGCTTGGAAATGAAGTCAGCCCAATTGATCAGGGATATACATAAGCCTGAAGAGAACTGGAAACGAGCTCTAGGATTTGCTGGCAGAAAATGGAATGTCTTACAGCACAGGTGTCCTGCTTCCTTTCTTCCTATGGGTGGGACCTTGGAAGGGAGGGATTCTGCTTTCTGAACTGTTGCAATGGGAATGATGAACCTGGAGTACAGAGCAAAGGCTGGGAAGATTGTGTTTGCTCAGAGAACAGCTGGCCTAACTTAGAGTTTTATTATTCTTTATTTTGTTTACTCATTTTTGTTTGTATAGGAAATACACTCCAACAATTCAGAAATTAAGAGTTCAAAAAGGTATATGCAGCAAAACCTCTCCTTCCCCAGCCAGCAGTCAGACACCAATGTTGTCAGTTTGTTTTGTATCCTTCAGAGTTATCTTATGCATGGACAAGCAAATTTATATGGATAAATTCTTTCCCTCATATTTGCACAGATACACATTATTCTAGACCTTTCTTTTTTTTAATTGAGCAGTCATAGAGCTTGTTTCATATCAAGTACATTAAAAAAACTTTCTCATTCATGTTTATGTTCATATATTATTTTATGCTCTGAATATGCCCTCATTTATTTAACCAGTTCTCTCTTGGGTGGACATTTAAGTTGTTTCCAAGTGTTTGCCCTTACAAATAATGCTATTGTGAATAAATTTGTAAATGTGTGAGGATATTGAAGTGGAATGGAAGGGTCAAAGGGTACAACACACTTGACATTTTGACAGATGTGGAGGTGGTATTCCCACCTGCTGTGTCAGCGTGCCAGGACAGTATTAAACTGAGCATGAAGGAAGCGGGAGAGAAACAACTAAGTAAAGTTGTGAACAAGTTTTACAGGTAGGATGGGGTGGGAAAGACTATGATTATGGGAAGTGGCCAGTAGTTAGTTTCACATAGAAAAGAACCATAAAACAAACAAACAAAAACTTTTTTTTTTTTTGCGGTATGCGGGTCTCTCACTGTTGTGGCCTCTCCCGTTGCGGAGCACAGGCTCCGGACGCACAGGCTCAGCGGCCATGGCTCACGGGCCCAGCCGCTCCGCGGCATGTGGGATATTCCCGGACCGGGGCACGAACCCGCGTCCCCTGCATTGGCAGGCGGACTCTCAACCACTGCACCACCAGGGAAGCCCCGAAACAAAAACTTTGACTGTTGGCAAAGCAAGAGTAATAAAGTGAGTTGAGATTACAGAACAGGGATTAGAACCTCATAAATGTCACCTGGACTTTATGATGTGGGACCCAAGATTGAAAACACCACTACAAAAGCCTCTGCCCTATGGGAGAGAAAAGACCTATTAAGAGAGGAGAGGGGGAATTCCCTGGTGGCGCAGTGGTTGAGAGTCCACCTGCCGATGCAGGGGACACGGGTTCGTGCCCCGGTCCGGGGGGATCCCACATGCCGTGGAGCAACTAGGCCCATGAGCCATGGCCGCTGAGCCTGCGCGTCCGGAGCCTGTGCTCCACAACGGGAGAGGCCGCGATAATAAGAGGCCCGCACACCACGATGAAGAGTGGCCCCCGCTTGCCGCAACTAGGGAAAGCCCTCGCACAGAAACGAAGACCCAACACGGCCTAAATAAATAAATAAATAAACAAACAAACTCCTACCCAACACCTAGATATTGAAGGGTTGGTTTTTGTTTTTACCTTCCACCCCCCCCCCCCATTTATAGTTTCTGCCCTGAATGTAGATAAAGAAACCAGGCAAACTGCCACTCTGGCTCTAATGCTGAAGCAAAGCTAGAAACTAGTTTATGAAGTGAAAGTGATGGGTCTCTTGAGAGAATGGCCATTGTTATTTTGAGAGTTCATGACAGGGAGGGAGGGGAGAACGCGGCATAGCCAGACATGCACTGTGGACCTTGGAAATCATACCTTTGAAAGTTGAGAAATAGAATCGATGACTCAAGGATATTGAACTACATAAAAATATACTTATTTCTGACTGTGTAACCTCACAAGTAATATACCAGTAAAAAGGAAAAGGTAGAGGTACCTTGAGAGGAACCAGTTTTCAAAGGGGCTTGTACAAAAGGTAGAAAGGACAGAGAAAAGTGCACCTGCATGAACGGCATCAGGAAGACCAAACCCCACCGAAAGGGACAGTTCTGAGGACAATGGGAAGATTTTCCTTTAAAGTTATGTTCTCAATAAGAAGATCAAAGAAAGAATGGGCTTGGTTCCACTGATGCCTCTGACAGGTACACAGAACTTAGGACAGCAGTCCCCAGGCTGCTTGTTTATAAGTGAATTTTAAGGAATCGGAGAAATCAAGTGAGTTGCTGAAAAACTGGAAGTAGCCATTTTCTTCTCCTCCTCCTCCTCCTCTTTTTTCAAAATGGTAAAGAAAGTTAGAAGGGTTCTGTAAAATTCAGTCTGTTGAGTTTGACATCAACCCTATGATGGTTTGTGAGAAGACAAAGTAAGGATCTGTGTCCATTAAGAGTAAGTTACGTCTAATTGGCCTCATTGGTTTGGCCAGAAGTGCATCTTGTAGTGGTAGGCTGGGTAAATGCTCACTTCAGTGAGGCACTGCGAAAACATTGCTTGGGGTAGTCTTGTGGATAAGATAGAGGAATATAGGATGAATGCTAAAATAGGCATATCGGTACCCAAGTGATAATGAATAATACCTTAAGACTACCTCTAGGAAGATTTTTTTTGCAGAGGGTCATGTTATCTGCCTTTAGTCCTCCTGCCTCGTGTGCATTTTTAGTCCATAATTTAGCTGCTGATATAGAAGGCCTTCAAGTTGTGATGACAGGAAGCCAAAGGAAAACTAAATGGATGAGTTGACATTGGGATTCATGAAGACCTACACAGACTGGAGCAATCCATAAGTTGGCAGGAAAAGAGTAAAAGAGAGGCCAGGAGAACCTGAGTAGTGCAGAGCTGCCGAAGGTAAGGAGTAAAACGAGGGAGCCACGCAGCTTGAGGGCAGAGGATGCGTGTGTGGATCTGACCGCGAGGAGGGTGCTGACCCCTTGTGTGCTGGAGATAGAGCTCGAGCTCATCTGCCTGGAGAGTGGGGGTGGGATGAGGTGATGAAAATCAGGGCCACCGGGTCTAGATCCCTCACTTGAGAGAGACAACAATGAAGGGAACAGGAGAAGAGTGAGGGCCGTGACGTTCTTGAAACTTACATAAGAGAAGAGCAGGTGTGAAGACCGGCAGGGCCAGTGACCAGGAGAGACTAAAGGTTCTGGGAGAGTGGCCGGTAAGGGAAGCATGCTGGAGGGTGCAGAGCCACTGGGCTTTTGTTGTCCGCGATCAATGTCACATGGGCCTTAACTGTGTTGCATGACCTTGAGGTGTTTTCTGTTGCTCTCCCGGTTTCTCTCCTTCATTTCTTATGGATCAGACACTTGGTGGCAAAAGGAGAAGCAGTGGGGAAAGTGAACTCACATTTGTCAAAGGCCTCCGTGTGCCAGGGCACCATGTGAGGTGTTAACCAAAGTCAGATGAGCAGGTGAAGCCAACCCTCTGACGACTAACTCTGGGGGAAGACAATGTGGGGCTGTCTCTGGGCTAACTCAGGTGAGCTAGCTCCAGGAGAGAGTGGCTGGGAGGCCAGGAGCCCGCTTATGACAGCGATGCCTACGTCTGCAGCTCTCCCAGTTCAAGTGGCATCGCTGGAGGGAGAGCAGGCTGGCGTAGGGGCCCTAGCAGTGCCCTCTCAGACCCAAGCTGCCATCCGGACCCTCAGTTTTCCTTCTACATTTCCTTCTACATTCTTCTTTTAGGAAACACTGTTTCTATTGGGGATGGAAAACCTCTTTCTAGCATGCCTGGACAGTTCTCATGGTGCCAGGGGGAAGACCTCCCAGTACCAGGTGCCAGTGCTCAGAATGTCAGTAAAGGTGGGCAGAGAGGGGCTGAACACTTTAATTGGCTGCCACCCACCCACCCACCCACCCACCCATGGCTCTGTTGGGCTCTATTGCCAACTGTCTCCTTAACTCCATGCCCCTGCCCCGGCCCCATCAGCTACCCACAGTCTTCCCCAGGCTCTTGGGTTTCTTGTTGCCATGAGTGCCACCATCCTCCACCCTGCCAGCCAGGCCCGTGACTCCTCGTCCCCTTTACTTCCCCACACTGGCAAGGTATCTAGAATGCACCTACTTCACATCACTTAGGCTCGTCCCATCTCTTTGTCTCGACCCAGGCGGAGTGAGTCACTCACCGCTCCCGGGAAGCCCCATAGTCTTATTGGTGTAGCACTCACAGCCTGTCGTGATTGCTATTTGCGTGTTTCTCCTCACTCACCTGCGAGCGCCATTGCTTACTGTGGCCTTGGGTCTCTGCGGAGTGACGCTAGATGCCTGTGGAGTAGATAAAGGAAAGCCCAGCAGAGCTGCTAGCGCAAGGGATTCAGAACTGAGTAGGTATGAATTCCAAGGGTTGCAGTTATTTTCCAAAGTTGCCATAAAAGGTCAAAATGTTCTTGAGGCTACAGAGGAGTCGGGTCTGGCGTCGGGCGTGAGGAGCGTTTAGGGTGGGGGATGTAGTAGCGTGCACGCGCGTTGTGCGCCGTACGCCCCCTGTGCATGGGTGTTGGCACGTTTGGGGAGGGCGTTGGCGAGTGCAGAAGGGGTGCGTCTGTATGTGATCCCATCTCCACTCTTGCTAGACTCTGCGCCTCAGACACTGTCATGCAAGGATGGCCCCCAGTATGGCACGAAGGCCATACTGCAGACAGGCCCACGGATGGGGCAGGTCAGGGAAAATGCCACGTCTTTTGGTCCCTGTGAAGAGAGCATATGGTCACGGACAGCGACCGCTGTGTGACCCCTGCCGTACACGTCCGTCCTTCTGTTCTGCTCTCCTAAGGAGTTCCACGTCTGAGCGCTGACTGACCCTGCGTGCTTTTCTTCTCCTCTCTTCCTTCCTACAGTCGGTTCTGAACGTGATCGGTGAGCTGCAGCAGCAGGTGTGTAGGCTGCAGCTGGACATCCACAGGCAGATTCAAGAACGCCTCTCACTCAGTAGGGACCACCCTGAGGAGGTGGCAGCCGACGACGGTGCGGCCCGGCCCCAGCCCTGCGGCCAGGAGTGTGCCCGTTGGGAGGGGTCACCTGTAGGAACCACACTTAAGTATATCGGAGCATGCGTGTGTGTGGCATCTCACTGGCGGAGGGACTGGGGCTTCTCCTACCTGGAACAGCGTGCGCTGGCTTAACATGGATCCATGGTCACCTCTGGGCAGAGCTTGGGACTTGTTCCTCTTGGGATGTGAGCTGAGCTCCGTGACCCTCACTGAACGGGGTCTGAGCTGGCGAGGCCAACCCTCTGACCGGTGGCGGTACTCATCTCTCTCAGGGCTGGGAATGAGGTGTGTCAGGTGCCCTGAGTGACGGGGCGTTGGTGTAAAAGCAAGCTTCGGGTCCCCTTCCCAGGTACGACTCAGACACTGATTCTCCCTCCTGGGCTGGGAGATTAAATGACGTTTCAGCTCCCATGATTTTTTTTTCTTAATTTAAGAAAAAAATAGCATCATAAAATAATCCTCTCAAGTTTATTTTTAAAGAGGTTTATCCCCAGTGAGAAAACAGAACACAAGGGTCCGCATGCTGTGACAATTCTCATCATCTGGATTTCCGGGAGAAGTTCTCCCGTGTAGTCACGTTCGAGGGATTTCGTGACCTGCGGGCCCTATGGGGTGTATCTGCCTGGGATTCTGGACCTGGCCCCTTGCGCTGGTGTCACCAGGTCCTTTGTGATGAGCTGCACAGAGATGAGCCTGTGCTTCCAAGGCCCGCTATCGAAGAGGACTTGGAAGCCCAAGGGAAAGTCAAGGGCGTAGTAGCCATGTCTGTAGGAAGTTGTCATGATCCATCCTCAACTATGGGACATGTTGGAAATCTCCACCCAGACTTGGGCATGAGGGGAGGGGGCCTCCGTGGGGAAAAAATTGAGAGTCAAGATGTAGGTGTAGATTTGGAAAGGGAAGCTCTGAGAGGGGTGCTGGGCGTGCCCCATGGTGAGTGGGTTACCCCAGAAAGACTTGTAAAAGAAGTTACACTCTGCACCAGTGTTTATAGCCCACGATGGGCAACAAATAGCTTAGAGGTTGGAATAGCTTTGCTCATGGTGGCCTGAAGGATGGGCAGGGGTTAACCCGGCAGAAAGTTCCAGACAGAGGGAGGGCGAGGCATGTGTGAGGGCCCAAGTCAGAAAGAGGAACTAAAAAGTATCCAGCATGGCTGGAGCATAACTGGGGAGAGACAGTAGTACAAGAGGCAGGCAGGGTGCTGGGTTAGGCCGGGCTGTACTGGTCGTGGGTTAAAGTTCATGAGCTTTGAGGAGCAGGGAAGGGCCAGGATCAGATTTGTGCTTTAATTGTATTGTTCCCCTGGATGCCATGGGGGTCGATGGCTTCAAGAAGGGCAAGATGACAGAAGACCAACCAGTGGAGAGGCTGTCCAGGCTCTCAGCAGTAACTGCTAGTGATGGTAGAGTTGAGATAAAAGAGAGATTCAGGTGATTTCCTTGAAGGTAGATTTTAGAAGGCTTGGGGATGAGTTACGTATGTAGCGGGGGAGACAGAAGGAGGTGCCAAGGATGGAGACGCCATTTAGTGAGACAGGGGTGTCTGTGAGGGGGAATTAAGGGTTACACTTGGGTCATGACAGTCGTAAGATGCCTCTGTGCCATCCATGTGGAGATGTTGTGGGAAGTTTGTTATGTGAATCTGGAGTTCAGAAAGTCCATGGAAGTAATCGCTTTTATGCTAATTTTTCTGATAGAAACCAGTCAGCAGGACCATTTGTCCATTAAAGGGACCTAGGTTTGGGATAAGGGTGCTCAGCGGTGTCTTTACTAAAAGGGGTACTTTAGAAAGCAGGGGGCCCTGGGGTCAGAAGATACAGCCCTGATTTCCAGGTCCACCACCGGCAAGTTGTTTAAATGTCACTTCCCCACTCAGCAACCTTCAGAGGCTCCCTACTTTCTAAAGAATGGCATCAGATCGCCTCATATTCTCATCCCAAAGCCTTTACAGTAAGGCCCCACCGTTTCCCACTGAATGCTGCCCATCCTGTGCTCCAGCCCAGCAGGCTGTCTGCCCTCTCCCTGGACGCCGCCTCCCTCCCTCCTTTCTTCAAGCCAACCCCTCCTCTGAACTGGAACAGCCAGACCCTCTTCTGCATTTCACACTTAGCATTTGTCCTTTTAGCGTTTTGTTTCTATCCTCCTGGCTGTCACTTCCTCTGTGAAGCCTTGCAGGAACACCGGCCTCCTCCCCTGGGTTCCTCGACCCCCAGCACAGACAGATGCTCCCTATTGCCTGCTTCCTGCTACTTTGTCTGTAACAGGCTGCCTCATTTCTGCATCTCTGTTTCTCTTGCTCCCAACTCCTACCTGTCCTTCCCCCTACACATACGTGCATGATTTGGGCACACCCTGCAGGGAACACAGATGTCAGAAAGGAGCAGGGAGAACAAGTTCTGCGAAGAAGAAAGTTTTCTCTTCCTTTAGTCTGGAACTCCCTGGCCTTTGTTTTGTAACGGGCACATAGCCTTTCCTAAAACGAGGACCGTGTTTAAAGACTGGAGCCAGCCACAGCGTGGAACGTGACGCGGTCGCTCCTGCCTTGGTATCCACTGTGCATGTGCTTACCCAGGGTTGTAGATCCCAGGAGCATCCTGTTCTTTAACCATCAGAACTCTGTCTTTCTTCCTCACCCCCCTAGGAGTTACTGCAGGAGCTCCGGCACCTCAAAATCAAGGTGGAAGAGTTGGAAAACGAACGGAACCAGTATGAATGGAAACTGAAGGCCACCAAGGTAAAAGGCGGTTCTGATGTTTATGGAGAGGCTTTGAGGCCCAGTGGGGAGGGTCTGGGGTGTGCCGTAGCCTAAGGCTGAGGAATGGGAATTGATCCCACTGTGTGTACACGCAACAGTGCCCAGATTGTGCGAGCAGACAGATTTAATCCAGGAGGGCTCTTTTCCTGGGGAAAGCCCATGAGATTATGAGCTGCTGAGGTCGCCAAGTCTCCTTCCTCTCTCTGTGTCCCATGGCACCCCCCCCCCCCCGCCCCAGGCTGAAACTGGGCCAAGCAGGGCCTCTACGATTGAGTGATGAGCCCTAGGGCAGATGAATGCCAACATTGTCTTGGCTGCATCATTTTAAATTTAGCAGCCCCTCTAATAATCAGTTTCTAAAAAGAGGTATGCTTTTATTTTTAGCAATTCCTAAAAATATATACTTGTAATATTTTTGTAACCAAATCATGTTTCTATTGAACTGGGGAGCTTGCTATTTAAAGGACACCCGCGATACATTCTTTCGTGAAATAAATTTTATCCCTCCCTCCTTTGTTTTCTCTAATAGTTTCCTCCTTCATTTCCCCTAACAGTTGGAATGGATTCAGCCCACACATTTATTGTTTTGGCCAGAACGTTGTATTTTAAAACGTCGAATTAGCTGTCACTTAAGCATTAGGCAATTTCACATATACAGTTAGACTTCCATGCAGGCAGAGGAGGGACGCTCTGGGGTTGGGGGCGGGAAGCTTTAAAAGCCTGAAGCAGTTTTTCCGCCTGAGGATCTGGCCAGGCTCCCTCTGGTGGGTGGGTGCACGCCTGCCTTTCCACTGAGAGCTCTGCAGCGCCACCCACAGGTGTTACCAGATGGTCCTGTAGGCATCTTCATCTTTACTTCTTAGAGTTTTCTTAACATCTAGTTTGTACTTTGAGTTTTATTTTTTCTATACCTTTAAATGATTCTAAAAACAATAATAACCGTTATAGATAATTTTAAACCACAAAAACTTAAAAGAATAAAAATCATTCGTATACTGCCCAGGAGCTACCACTATTAATATTTCCTTCCAGGCATTTCTCTTTTTGGGGTCTCTCTCTCTCTTAATTTTGATGTTGATAATTTATACACAATTTTATACCATGCTCTTAAAAGAAAACTCCGAACATTATGGTGATGTCTATATAATATTCTATTGCATAAATGTGAGAGTTTTCTTAACTGTTTACAGATGAGGAAACTGAGGCTCAGAGTGGCCAAGGTGAGGTTCTGATCTGGATCTGTGTCATTCCAAAACTCATGCTCTTTTCCCTCTGTCATCCTAATTCCCTGCAGTTGAAACCTGCCTTGTTTTTGAAAGTTCTTCCATTTTCTGTGTAAAGCTTCTCAGTCCGTCAGTGTGCTTCATCTTTCAGCACAGCGGCAGTAGGGCAGGGTCCCTGGGTTTAATAAGGCCCAGCACCTGCAGGGAGGCAGAGCCCCCATCTCTGCCTGGCTTTGTCCCAGACCTCTCGCCACACAGCTCCAGCCTCAGTGGCCATGGCAGTAGCATACTTTTCCCCGTGGTCAGGTGCACGGCCTCTGGGCTGTTGTAGACTTCCCAGCTTAGGGACAGATACCTTTCTCAGCGTAAGAGAGGACCTGTCATTTCTGGCCTATTCTGTGAAAATGGGCACATGGGAGATTGGGCCCAGCCACTTGGTCTGTAGAGTTGTAAATAAATGACTTCACCCAGAGGCAGGCCTCAGAGAAGAAGAGCCCGGGCTCTGCCTTGATAGCATCTCATCACTGGTGTCCACTGTGGGGCCCGCAGACAAGAATCAGGCATCCGGATTCCTAACAGAGACCAGCTCTCACCCTGTTTACAAAGAAGGGGAGAAATGGGTGTGGAAGGTGCAAGAAAAGTTAAGAGAATATCTTCCAAGAATATTCTGGCCCTTGTAGAAATGAGAGGCATTTGGATTGAGTCCCAAGGCTAATATTTTCAGAAGCCACTGTCGCCATCAATCGTAAGCCCATGGGCTCCAAGGCCCTGGGTTAGCTGTGCAAAGCTGCCCATGGCCGCGAGTCTCTGCAAGCCGTTTGGTACAGCTGGACCCAGCTCTCTGTCCTCTGTGGGTGGAAACCAAACAAAGGGACAGTGCTCTGTAGGGACTTTGGGTAAGGAAACCCACCCCTTTGCCACCTCTTTGTTTTTACATGGGCCCATTTTGGGGATGTTAGGGAAGGTTTGTCCAGAACCCCTTGAGGTGGGCTCAGGGAGCCCTCTCCCCATAAGAGGAGCCCTCATCTGTGCTATTAACTCAGCAGCAGACAGCCCAGGCTGGGTGGAGCCCTGGCTTTCGAGCAGGCAGGGTTCACGTCCTGGCCTGGTCGCTGAAGAGCTCTGTGACTTGGGAGTCGAATCCTTCCCTACTCCTGTTTTCTCCCCGGTGACATGCAGGGGTACTGCTTCATCCCATGGTTTCCTGTGAGGATTGAGCGAGGGTTGATGTAAGAACGCAGTGAGCATGGGGCCGATGGAGAGTAGGCTCTCAGCCCGTGTGTCCTGAAGCTGAACACAGGCCTGTTTGGTGGAAGGGCCACCAACAGGACCAGTGCTCATTTGATTACTTGACTTGTTCAAAAATGACCTCGGGATAGGACGAGCCCATACCGTAACCTTGCAGAGTAAAGGTGGGGCCCGATTGGGCTACCATATGGGGAGAGGGTGCCCAGAGTAGAAGCTTTTGCTGTGTGTGCCGTTGACTGGCTGGGAGTTAGTTCTCGCCCCCTTTCTTAGTCTGTTTTGGTTTTTTTCCTTTTTATAGATTTTATTTTATTTATTTTTGGCTGAGTTGGGTCTTCGTTGCTGCGCACGGGCTTTCTCTAGTCGCAGCAATGGGGGCCACTCTTCATTGTGGTGTGCAGGCTTCTCACTGTGGTGGCTTCTCGTGTTGCAGAGCACAGGCTGTAGGCAGACGGGCTTCAGTAGTTGTGGCGCACGGGCTTCAGTAGTTATGGCTCGCGGGCTCCAGAGTGCAGGCTCAGTAGTTGTGGCACACGGTCTTAGTTGCTCCGTGGCACGTGGGATCCTCCTGGACCAGAGATCGAACCCGTGTCCTCTACATTGGCAGGCGGACTCTTAACCACTGCGCCACCAGGGAAGCCCCCTTAGCCTGGTGTGATGCTCAGAGCACTAGCTAGTTATCCATACGGGAAGGAGTGGGATGAGAGCAGCAACAGAAGTGGCATTTATTGAGGACCTACTGTCTACTGAGTTGTTCATAACCCTTACCACATTTACTCCTTACTGCAGCCCCGTGTGCTAAATGCTGTTTTCCTGGTTTTATAGATGAACCAAGACTCAGAAATGTTAAACCACTTACCCAACTAGGAAATGAGACAATCCAAGTTTAACTCCAAAGCCAGCGTGCCTCTCAGGATGGGACCTACCCAGTTCTGCCCTTCTAATCAGTAGGGGAGCACAGGGGCCACCTGGCTTGCTGTTGCGTGTGCGGTTTAATCTGCTGGTAGAGACCTGGGAACCATGCAGTGCTGCTGCCCACGTGAACGGGTGTGTGCGCCTGTGTCGATTTACAGAAGTACGTCCACTCAGCACACCTGAATGCTGTATGCAATGCTTGTATGTAATTTCATTTGGGTAAAGGAGCATAGATGTCTAAGGTTGGGCAGAGGCGGTGGCTGTGCATTCAGGGTGGGAGAGTTTGAGGGAGGGAACGCTTGGCTCACTCATTGTCTACTAGTAGCGATTTGATTTCCACTGTGTTTCCTGTATGGGGTGGAAAAACGAAAGATGAACGTACTTGTTACAGTGGTTTATGGACATGCTACTGCAGAATATCTTGGGAGAAGGAAGACCATGTCCAGAAAGAGAATATCCATCTTTGGACCAAGGGCAGCCCTCCCATTGAGCACGTTCCCACCTCCTCAGGCCTCTGACTTATTTTGGCTGCAGAAGGCATGGGAGGGAAAGAGCCTGGTCAGGCAGGAGGATGCAGGAGAAAGAGCAGGTGGATGGCCAGGGCCACGGGCATGTCCTCAACGGCCAGGAAGAGCGCGTTCATTCTGCAGAGCTCCACCTTGTGGGGAGGGCAGTGAACACCTCTCACTGCTCACCTCTGGCAGCTTTGCTCCTAACTTCCTAATGTGTCCTCGGACCCACTGGCCCTGGGCTCTGACTTGAGGTACTTTGTCATGGTCTGGTAGTCCCTCTGAGCTGGTAGGATGGCTTTTTCTCTTCCAGGCTGAGGTAGCCCAGCTGCAAGAGCAGGTAGCCCTGAAGGATGCAGAAATTGAGCGTCTGCACAGTCAGCTCTCCCGGACTGCAGCTCTGCACAATGACCATGCAGAGAAAGGTAACTGGGCTGACTGTGACCGAATGCAGTTTGCCCTTTGGCCCTGGGCCCTCTCTTATAAGTGGGCATGTGTGTCTCTGGGTGTGTGTACTGCTGTGTGAGGAGGCATGAAATGTGCACGTACGTGTGTGTGTATGTGTTCATGTGTGCACGCATGGGCCTATAAAGCCCAGCTCTGTTGTGGAATCATTACCGTGAACCCCTCCCCTGTTCAGAGGACTCAGTGGAATCATTACCGTGAACCCCTCCCCTGTTTGGAGGACTCAGTGGAATCATTACCATGAACCCCTCCCCTATTCGGAGGACTCTGGAATCATTACCATGAACCCCTCCCTTGTTCGGAGGACTCAGTGGAATCATTACCATGAACCCCTCCCCTGTTCGGAGGACTCGGCTCTGAAACCTTTTCTCAGATGCACTCTGACCATTGAAGCTCTCTGTGCAGCTACCTCTGGAGCTTTTACTCTTTCCCTTAATTGAAAGGACTTGTCTTTGTGTCATCACCAAAGAAGAGGCTTTAGCAATTCACTCAGTCGTTGAATGGAGCCCTGCCTGGTACTCACATAAGAGCCTGAGGTTACAGAAACAGATTCGTTATTTCCCATCCTTTGGATCTCGACTTAAATGTTACCTCTCAGGAAGACCTTTCCTGGCCACCCTACCTCAACTAGGTGCCCCCATTTTTCTCAAACTCAGCACTCTTTTTTTCTTTCATAGTACTTATTGTAATTGATCAGTGTTGTATTTTGTGAGGTCTTATATAGACTGTCATCCTCCTTCTGGGGCAGTGACTGTGTCTCTCTTATTTGAGACCATATCCACAGAGCTTCACATGGCATTCAGCCCATGGCTCCTAAGAAATATTTATTGAATAAGTGAAAGGATGGTGAATGGTCCCTGAGGAGTTCAAGTCTTGCTGATTAAAAATAGAGGCTAAATCCTCAAGTATTCTTAAGACGTATTTGATATTTACAGCTATTTGCCTTATATACGAAATGATCACACACCCTACAGCTTCTCCTCTGGCCCCCGGGCTGCAGAGCAGTGCTGGGGAGCCCTGTGAATTCGCCCCACTACAGTTGCAGCTGGGCCTCGGCACCGACACCACTTAGCTTGGATCACTGGTGGGGGTGGGGAAGCTATGCAGCCCTGAAACAATGGCTTAGGCGGGAGGAGGAAATTAGTGACCCATGTGCTCATCCCTCCGCCAGCCTTTCTCTTGTCTTCTCAAGCCACTGAGTATGTCACCTACTTGCCATGGCTTAATGTGGAGGCCGGAGACCCCTGAGATACTCTAGACTGTCTGTGATGCTAAACTTGCATAAAGAGCTCCCCAGGCCCTGACTCGTGGGCCAGGCAGCCTTCCCCTGCACTCCGTGCTTCCCCACAGGCCTCGCCTTCCAGGCCCCACCGCATTCCGTCACCGGGCACCTCCTGGAGCTGATGCTCGGGGCCTTGCTCTGGCTGCGGCCTGCCCAAGGCATCAAGGTTTGCCAGTCTTCGTCTGGAGCTTACTGCCCTCCCCTCCACAGACTGGGTTGCCAAGCTGATCTCTAGCCGCCAAGAGCCTAAGATAGTGAACGGCACTCTGCACCTCTCTCTGAAGCTGAATCCCTACAACTAGTTACACAAAGTCCTAAATCCATTCTTCCTATTCTTGCCGGATGTAGCAAGCATCCCGAAAGGAGATGGGGTGACTATACATATTTTTGTCCCCTTGTCTGCTGTATTTCTCTTACGTAGACATCCCTGTTCTCTGTAGTACCCAATTTGGGGACGGGTATAGGGCTTTGCTTGGAAAAACTAGCTATGTGTTAATTCTTAGACCTCCACATATTGGGCAGAAAGACCCCCAGCTCCTTTAGGCTTTAGCCTTTGACCTGGCTCTCCAGACTAGTTTGGGAAGAATTCGAGAGAGTCTCTTGGGTCCAAGGTGAGAGAAGGCAATGTGTTGTCCACCACAGACTGACAAAGATCCCTTGGCCCATAGAGAAATTCTGTAGGCTTATGGTGAACTAAGATTGCTTTCCTTAACAGTAGAGTTTGTTTTAACATACTTATAGATCCAGCTAAACACTGTTAGTCAATTCCGACTGTGACCTTCTAAATTGAGCCAAGTACCTGACTCTTTTTTACATAGTCATTCTTTCCCTGTCTCTGTTCAGCTATAGACTTCCTTTTTTTTTCTCATTTTAAATTCTCTTCTGCTACAATCCATGGGACAGTGTGATTCTCTCTAAAACTAGTTAGCAGCCCAGGTACATGCCTACTCAAGTCATAGAGGATAAATGTCTGTTTCCTTGTGGGATGTCAGTTGTGAAAGATTTGGGGGTTCCTCTGTGCCACCCTTGAATAAATGGCATTTTGGGTTTTCCCCACAAATGTCTCTAAAGAGAAGACAAAACAGTAGGTTCATTCGTTTAATAGTCCAACAAATATGTACCAAGACTGACTCTACGCCAGACACCATCATGGGCTCTTTAAAGAAGTAGGGAGCCACGTGTAACTTATTCATATGGAAAGTCTTAGCATCTTAGCAGGTGGGAATAGTTGTCTGCACTTACGTAAATAATTCCTCCTATACCTAAACTCTTTTAGACCAAGAAATCCAACGTCTGAAAATGGGGATGGAAACTTTGCTTGTTGCCAATGAAGATAAGGTAAGATGGCCATGGAGCGGCCCTGCCCTTTCCCTGCTGACATTCCTGGTTCTGTTTGGTTCTATTAGTCTCTGATATTTTGGACAGGGCTGTGCCCATCAGACCACCGACTCGGGGAAGTGTCAGGAGAATGGCCTCTGCCTCCTAGACACGTGGCTCAGCCACCTGTTTTTGGCTTTGATGCCTGGGAGCTTTGCCTAAATGGCATCTCCCAAAGGCAGAATAAAGCCATTCCTGTTCATGCAGGTGTAGGGAAAAAATACCACTGAGGTTACTGCCAGTATCACAGCTACTGCTCAGACTACTAGCAAAACTCAAGAACGGTTCACCAGTCTCCCACGCTCATGATCTGGTGATGGACCCATCGTAACTAGTGATGCTTAATCATAAAACAGCCACCCCCATAACTAGAGAGTACCTGTCTGGCGAAAACATCAGCTCTAAGGATCACTACCCTGCATTTTACAGACGAGGAAACACACTCAAAGTGCTAATGTAGGTTTGCCCAAGGTCAGGTAACAGTAGATAGCAGAGCCAGGGTCATACCCAAGTTTATCTAGCTCTGAAATCTGTGTGGCCACCCCAAGTCCCCAGCCTTTGCTGAAAGAAATGATCTCCTCTGGGAATTTCCTCTATTGCATAAGGAATCTCAGCCTCGGAGTAAGTGAGAGTTTTGAGAGAAATACGACAGCTTTATTTTAGTCTTTTTTTTTTTCACGTAGCTCCAGAGGACAATACTCGGACCAGGAGGCAGATTTCAATGGCTATGTCAGGAGGGTAGGGAGACATGTCTGAGCCCCTCGAAGGCTGTATCAAACAGGGATTGTTTTATGACTAGAGATTGGACTCATAGCCTTCAGGTAGAGGCAAGAGTGCTTACAGCTACTCAGGAGGTAGACCACTGAGAACCCAGGGCCTGGACACTGTGTTTCCCTTTGGAATATTCTATGGGTTCCACATAGCATTTCTTCTCAGTGTGCCCAGAACATAGCCAGGGCCCCCAGATGAAATCACCAGGTGCCAGTGGTGTTGTTTACATAGACGTCTGTCTTGTCCTGTGACAGGACCGTCGGATAGAGGAGCTTACTGGGCTGTTAAACCAGTACCGAAGGGTGAAGGAGATCGTGATGGCGACTCAAGGTAAGAGCAAGGGGGAGCTTTGCCATTTTCTCCCCCACATATTCCATCTCTACGGTGTTAAATCCAGGGGCAGACCTGCCGGAAGAGTCCTCATCTTCGTTTGGAGAAATGCTCTGCTGGAGAACGGAGCTGGTTAGACTGCCCTGGGTGGGGGGACACTGGTAGCTGTTGCTTGCCAGAAGTTGTGGCAAATGGCAGAGTCAGTTCAGAGCTTCCAGGAGCTACCCAGATCGCCAAGGAAAGACAGCCTTCAACTCGAGCCATTGGCGATCCCTACCCTTGGAAGATCTACGCATCTGCCCAGGACACCTCTTAGAGGCAGTGAGCGCAGTCAAACCTGGATCCGAAGGCAGCTTAATACCCTCGTTGGGGATTAGAGCCTCCCCACCTCCTGGAGAATCTAAAAGCTTCCCCAGCAGACGCCAGGACACTTGGGGAGCCTTCTTTGAGTTGCCGGGTACCTGGGTTCCCATAGGAAGTCACAGGGCAGTGAGAGCTGTTTGTGTTGCCCTGAAGAATCTTCTGAATCACACTTTTAATGTCCCTTTATGTTTTTCTTTGTCCTTTTTTTATATAAATTTATTTATTTTTGGCTGCGTTGGGTCTTCATTGCTGCACGTGGGCTTTCTCTAGTTGCGGCGAGCGGGGGCTACTCTTCGTTGCGGTGCGCGGGCTTCTCATTGCGGTGGCTTCTCTTGTTGCGGAGCACGGGCTCTAGGCACACAGGCTTCAGTAGTTGTGGCTCGCAGGCTCTAGAGCGCAGGCTCAGTAGTTGTGGTGCACAGGCTTAGTTGCTCCGTGGCACGTGGGATCTTCCCAGACCAGGGCTCGAACCCGTGTCCCCTGCATTGGCGGGCGGATTCCTAACCACTGCGCCACCAGGGAAGTCCCTTTTTGTCCTTAATGAAGGAGAAACAACGTTAGGATTTTGTGGTACAATTATAGGTTTCTAAACAAGTCACGTGGTAGTAATTATCTCTTCTGCGTTAATGCTTCCAGGGCCTTCCGAAAGAACTCTCTCAATCAATGAGGAAGAACTGGAGGGAGGTTTCAGAAACTGGAACACTGCAAATAAAGGCCCTGAAGAACTTTTTAAACCAGAGGTACTGTGTTTCCGGTCATGATGTGGGGTTTCAGCAGGCCCCAGGAGCTTACCCTGGGCCTGGGGGAGGATCTAATCAGGTACCAGTCAGATACGTCTCAGGTGTAAATCTTGACAGGTAGAAAAAATTAAATCAATGGAGTTAGCCCCCGAGGCCTTGGGAAGAGCACTGAGGCTGGGGAGCAGTCAGGGCCTGTGTTCCCGTTGGGAGGGACAGCATAGTGGATACTGGACTTCCCAGGATAGAAATTTTCTTTTTTAACTGGTTTCCTTGCTTATTTTTGCCTTTCCTCTCTGGACTATAAGCCTAGACCAAAGGTGTTCTTTGTTTTATTTACCACTGTCTCTCCAGGATCTGCAGTGATGCCTGGTACCCAGTAGGATTCAACAGATATTTGTTTAATGAATGAATGAATGCATATTGCTCATTTGGAGGGATAGCTGAACTTTTGAAGTGATACATTCCTATTTCACAGACAACGTCCCGCCCCTATAACCAGCATACAGATTTCCTTTTTTCTTGTTTAAAATTTGATCCAGTTCTATAAACCTCTCTGGACTTAGTCTAGATACATGTAGGCAAATTAACTCATAGATACAGATCTCAGATGAAGAAGGGGTTTCAGCCCAGGATCCAAAAGGTTCTTGAAACTCCAGAACAGTCACAATAAAAAGGATCTTAGCGGTCCAACTCAACCCTTTTAATTAAGGGAGGAGCAAAAGTGTCACCCGGTGGCCCAGTTATGTAGTCAGAGCAGGCATCCCAGATTGCTGGCAATGATAGCAGTAACTGATGGCCAGTACCTCTGGGTGGTCCCTGCGATGAGCACTGCACGTGACTCACCTCATTTACTCCTCATGACCCCTTTGGGATTCTTCTTTTATTGTGTTGCAGCTGAGGCTCAGAGAAGGTAAGTAATCTGCTCTAGGTCACCCAGCAAGTAGATGGCAGAACTTGGACTTGAACACAAAAGCCCAGGTGTTTAACAACTTACATACTATGATGCCCAGGTTCTTTCTATGGTAGACCAAAAAGTTACTGGGATCTAGAGAATAGAGGCAGCCCTTGCAGACGGGAAAGACATCAAATTGCATCCTTATCTTCCACCAGATTAGCTCACGTTCATTCCACCCTTGATACTCTTGCCTTTCTGGCCTCCTTGCTAAGCTCATTCTCATTTCTCAAGATTCAGCTCAAGTGTTCTCCCCTCTGAAGCCTCCCTAACCTTCCCACCAACAAGAAGGATCCTCTCCCTCCCCTTTATCCCCATATTATATTATAGGTATTGGTATCAGAGGGACATGTTGCATTGCTCTTTCATCCTAATTAACTTACCTGACTCCCTGATGTGGGCAGTGCTTGCCCCACACCCAGCACAGGGCCTGGCAGGCAGTAGATGTTGCTCGTGTTTGTTGATTGACTATATGAATTACAGAGTTGCTTATTGCCAGCAGAAATCGACTCCAGCTGACCTTTGCCAACAAGGAATGTTTTTAAGAGGGTGTGCAGTGGCTCACTGAATGAAAGGAAAAGCTGAAGAACCAAGCTCAGAAAAGGCAGGGGCAGCCAGGGATTCAGGTCTCAGGACTGACTTGTCAGGACTCTACTGCTAGAATGTGAACTTAGGCCCTGGAAGGAGAGGCAAGTTGGCCAAGGTTGTTCAGTATACCTTCCTCCTTGTCTACAGCCATACCACCCTGAACGCACCTGATCTTTTCCAGTATGTCTTCCTTTTTGGCATCTTAAAAAAGCAAGGCATTGGAATTGATGTAGCCACCAGGGGTGAAGATGTAACTCCCCAAGAGCAATTGTCAAAAAAGGGGAAAGGATGGTGGGTAGTCTCCAAACAGTATCTGTCCAGTGACTCTTCCATTTCTGGTGCAGGTATCTCCAAGAGGTAGCTCTCCCACGGCAGGACCACCCCCGCTACCGCAGAAATCACTGGAAACCAGGTAGGAGGCCCAAGCACCTCCGTGGAGCCGCTGTGCTCTCAGGCCCCTCTCGGGGCTCCCGATGTGGCAGTGAGCACAGCCACCATGTCCTGAGCGCACCTGTCCTCCCTTTTGGCCCCAGCAGTGGCCACAAGGGCCAAAATGCTGGAGCAGTCATGAACCTTGCCTACCTGCCCTGGCCACAGAGGGCCTTCCCTTCCCACAGGCTGAAGGTCCGGGTCGTTGTCACTGAGAAAAGACTTGGCCAGGGGTTGGGGCCTCAGAGAAGAGGCGGCTGCACCTCATCTGTGCCCCCTAGTGGTTCTTCAGAGCATCTTGTGAGGTGTGCCTGTCATTCCCGTCAGCCCCTCTGGAACGTCCTTCCTGCTCTCAGGGAATCTAGCCCTGTGACAATCGACATTCTCCAGGGAGGACCATTTCTCCTCACAGGGAAGTTGGTCCAGTTGCTTTGGGGAAGCTTCACATAGCAATGAGCTTATCACAGGCTGGCCTGCGGGGTCACTTCACTGCCACCTGACGGATTCCCTCGAAAATGAACCTATTTCCAGTTCCCTACATCAGCTCTTTAGAACACATTTCCAAGTTATGGGGATCTGGAGCTTTACTGCCGAGAGCAGGCTGCCTTTCAGCCAAGGTATCTGGGGAAGACAGCCGCAAGCGTGGCGGGAGCTTCCCCAGAAGGGCACTGAGTCTTCAGAGGTCTGAAGCCTGTGCACTCTGACCCCCAGTTTCCAGAAAGCCATTGTTCCCTGAGCCTTTAGCCTCAGAGGAAAACAGCAGCGTCAAGGAGGGCCACTGGCCAGTCCTTAGTTTTGCAGAAGAAATTTGGTTGATGAGTTCACTCAGAAGTCGGCACTGAGTGACTCACACTGACCAGACTCACAAGAGACGAATGTACTAACAGATGCTGATTTATTCATATGAACTGAGAAATATCACTGCCCAGGAGAATTGACACAAGGTAACCCTGTCGCCTCTTCTCTATCCAGTTGGTGCCCTTCTCTGCAAAACAGCCCCGGAGAAAGCAAATTCCTCTGAGCAGACTGCTCAGGGCATACAGAGACAGAGCAGAGGGTTGAAGGATCCTAGCAGGTGACGCTTTGGAGCTGTGGCTGATGTGCTCATCTCCACTCCAAGGTGGCACCACCTCCCTCGCTGGATTACTGTCAGACTCCCAGACGAGGCAGTATTGGCTTTTGACTCCACAGACGCTGGCCTTCTTTTATGACCACACAACAGCCAGCTCCCACCGATGCCACCGAATTGAGTGTATTCGGGGTTTTTGAGGAATGCCAAGGACTTTTGATTTGGATTTCGGTGATGCTCTCATGCCCTCACCAAGACATTGTCAGACAGGCCATCCCCAAAGTGGGCCGTTCTCATCTTACGTGTAATGGTTATGATGAGAGGGTGTTTTGTTTTGTTTTTTTCCTGCCCTTGACCCTAAGCCCAAGATAGACTACCAGTTAAACATTTGAAGTGTCCTCTACACGAATGATACCACGTACCTCCTTCTCCAGTTACTGTTTCCTTATCGACTTTCTTTTGTGTTTTCCCAGGGCTCAGAAAAAACTCTCCTGTAGTCTCGAAGACCTGAGAAGTGAATCCGTGGATAAGGTCAGCCCATCAGTCTATCCATAAAGATGCCTGAGTTACTTCTTTGTGCCCAGCACAGTGCTGGGATACACAGGCTGGGTGCTGTCCCTACCTCGTGGAAGCTTTTATCAAGTTTGCTGGGCAGGCAGGAATTACAGGAACATTCTGAGAAAATGTTCAGGTGTGGTGTGGCCTAAGGCATCCTAGAGGCAGGGCAAGTCAGGACACGCTACCTAGAGCTGGTGAGAGAAGACGCTGAGGTGGGCATGGGCAGGGGAAACGGTGCGGAGTAGGAGGGAGTAAGGTCAGAGCCACGAGTCAGATGGAGCCAGAGGACATCTCGAATCCGGGCCCTGTTTCTCCAGGGCACTTGGGAGTGTTGCACAGATTTTGAATGAGGACATGATGTGGATAAAGGAGACCCCGGGGGTGGGTTATGGGATAAAGTAGATTGGAGAGGAAGCTTTTTAAAGAGTCTAGAAAGGCATGTGAGGAGGGCTTTGTGGCCCCTCACCAGGTGGGTAACCCCCATGCTGAAGGGGGAGGGTCGCAGGCCCTTGAGCAGCAAGGTCATTGAAGATGCAGGGGTCCTGCCCTATAGACAACCTTCAGTGACCTTGCCGCATAGATCCCTCGATGTCCAGCAGTACGCCAGACTCCCTGGTGATACAGTAGAAAACCAGGAAGGATGGAGCTGGCAGTGGCTTTGCTCCCACGATCACATGCCTCTCGCTCCCCCAGTCAGATTGCTGGCAGCTGCCCGGGGACATGTGTCCATGAGGTCGGACAGTGACCTGTGTTTCCTCCACGGATGGTGATGATCTGACATAAAGACGGGGAGGGAGGGGTAAGCCTGTCAGGTTCAGGCAGGCAGGTGGCCCTGAGTTGCTGTTGTGACTAACGCAGTTCTCCTTTTCTCCACATAACTGAAATCCTCCTTGCCATCCCATAGTGCGTCGGTGGGAACCAGCTGTCCCCAGTGGTAGAACCCAAGGTACATTAACCGCATGTCCCTTTCGTCTATGTGAGCTTGTGCTGTTTGCCAGAGGCTTTTCACTTAGCAAGTTACAGCTCTGGTAACCTTACGATATGTTAACCGTAAGGGGTATCGGGGTGACAGGAACGACGAAACTTCCTCTCCTGTTTTCTTTCTATGTGCACCCAGCTGGATCCTGTGCTTTCATCTCTATTATCTGTGGGATAGGATTTCTTATCATCTCCTCCATCTTATAGGCTCTGATAATTCCTCTTTGACAAGGCAAAGTAGATCTGATCTCTGGGAAGGGGGATATTATGATCTCAGCACACAAGTAGAGGAATATGACAGCTCTCATCCTTTCTGCGCTGATAAGTCATGATTAAAAAACCCAGGAGCACTTCCCTGGTGGCACAGTGGTTAAGAATCCGCCTGCCAATGGAGGGGACACGGGTCCGAGAAGATCCCACATGCCGCGGAGCAGCTAAGTCCGTGCGCCACAACTACTGAGCCTGCGCTCTAGAGCCCGCGAGCCACAACTACTGAGCCCACGAGCCACGACTGCTGAGGCTCACGCACCTAGAGCCTGTGCTCTGCAACAAGAGAAGCCACTGCAATGAGAAGCCCATGCACCGCAATGAAGAGTAGCCCCCGCTCGCCGCAACTAGAGAAAGCCCGTGCACAGCAACGAAGACCCAACGCAGCCAAAGATAAATAAATAATTAAAACAAAAAACCCAGGAGCACACTCAGTCTCAGGTGCAAGGATCCTTCTGTAGCGTCCCCTCACATGGGTGTCTGGCCCTTGCGCTCTGTGACTAAGAGCTCATGACATTGTAAGACACCCCCTGTGTTCTCTTCCAGCTCTGTCTGTTAGATCCATCTCTGGGCTTCCCTAGAAGGAGCATCCGCAGATCGGCTCCCGCTGTGGAGTCCGTGGAGTGAGTCAGTCTCCCCTGCTCCTCACAGCTCTAGAATTGGAGTCCCTCAGCCCCTCTCCGAGTTACCATCTTCTCATGTGCACAGGGCACAAGCCCTTAAAGTTCCTATTCTGTCACCTTAGGATGAGCACTTGGTCCTCGCTGCGTGCTCTGCGTCGTGCCCTGGGCCACACTTGAGCCTGATATTGTCGATGGGGTCTGCCCCGTGCACGCCTCGCTCCAGGGACTGATGTCGTGGTTACTGCTGTCGCTCCAGACCCTGGGCAAAGGATAATTCTCTGCGCCTCTGTGCCTCTGTTTAGTTCTGTCCTCGTGTGCTAGGCCAGAGGCAGGAATTGTTATTCTTTATTTAGAAACAATAAAACTGAGGTTCTGAGGGCTTAAAGAGAGTGAGGGTTTGGCCCGAGTCGGTCTGACTCACAGCCTGGGGTCTTCCCGCTCAGGTGTGCTACCTCTGTGCTGTTTTAGGGCAGCTGGGTCATCAGCCACATCTGCTGCTCCTTGCCTGAGTCCATCCCCCACCCCTATAACCAGGGTTATTCTTCTCAGAGACTGCAGGTGCAGAACCGACCTTAAGCATTTCTGTTTCCTCTGTGTCGTGTGCTGGTGTTGCACCCCTTTCTCCAGCAGTGAGTCCTTCCTTCCTAGCTTCTCTTCTTGGCTGAGCAGAGCTGAGAGAGAGCCCTTTCCGTTGCCCTTGGTTCCTTTCGTCGTCTTTCTCACAGGTCTCGGCCGCCTTTGAAGCCCGCGTTACAGGAGGCTCTCCCCTCTTTATATCTCAGTTCCTCAGCGACCTCCCAAGGCAGCCCACATGGGAGGCCTTGGTTGTCTCTGCCCTGTCTTAGGGAGGCCTGTGTGATGATGCAACAGGAGATCTGTTCCTGAGCCCTCCCCACTCCCACATCTCCTGTACAATACGGAGCTGGGAGGCACGCCCTTCAGTTCTCGAAACTTTTTGAATTCTGCCTTCCCCACCATCAGTGGTTCCCGGGCCTGACTGCGCATCAGAGTAATCTGAGATTCATTTTAAAAACACAGACTCCCGGGGTGCCCTGCCAGAGGGGCTGGTTCATGGGTGCGGTTGGGACCTGGGAATTTATATTTACAAGCGTCCCAGGTGATTATGAAGCAGCCCTTGCATGGGCTAGTATTTGGAAACTGTTGGTCTTGACCACAGGTCTGATCAGGTTCAGCCTGTACCTCATGGGTCATCATGAATTTAAAAATTGTGTGGTCTCCATCTCTTAAGGTTCCACTTATTTTCACTTCACCAGCCAGTTCCTTCAGAATCCCTTGAAAATTTAGCCCACTATTCTCGTATCTCTCCTTTCTGAGATGATTTATAGAGGATTAGTATTCAATGTTCAATGACTGAATTGGATTTCAAACAATTTCCAGGACGTGCCTTTATAAGCAAACTGAATTCAGAAATTTATTGGGCACTTGGCTTTTAACTAAATGAAACTTCAAAAGATGTCACCGCTGGGGACTTCCCTAGTGGCGCAGTGGTTAAGAATCTGCCTGCCAATGCAGGGGACACGGGTTAGAGCCCTGGTCCGGGAAGATCCCACATGGCACAGAGCAACTAAGCCCATGCGCCACAGCTACTGCAGCCTGCGTGCCTAGAGCCCGTGCTCAGCAACAAAGAGAGGCCACCGCAATGAGAAGCCCATGCACCGCAACAAAGAGTAGCCCTCGCTCGCGGCAACTAGAGAAAGCCTGCACACAGCAATGAAGACCCAACACAGCCAAATAAATAAATAAATTTATAACAAAACAAAAAAAAGATGTTACCGTCACTGAAGTCTCCCATTACTTTTCTGACTTGTCAGTTCTGAAATCGGTTTTGTCTTTCTTCTTTTCTACTTTTCTTCTGGGTCCGGTTAAGTGATCCACAGTTGATTACCTTGGTAACGTTGCTTTGATTTCTCTTTTCACTCAAATGCATTCCGCTGTGTTTCCCTCAGGTTTGTGGACGTAGGGCCCATTAAATCCTTCTTGACCAAACAAGTGCCATTCTTCTTCCCCTTTAAATCAACTTGTTTCTTTGGGACCCTTTCTGTGGCTGGGGTCCGAGCACGGGGCCCACTGCACTGGGGATGAACCTCATGCAGACTGTGGTCCTAAGTTCCTGGGGAGCTCCGTGCTGGCATGTAGCCCTCTGGCCCGCTTCTGCTCACACCTCCCCCCAAGTGTGTGCTTACCGTCTTGCTTCACCTTAACCTGGTATTTTTCAAAATAACTATCATCGTAATATATAAGTAATAGATGATATTATATATTCTAAACATACAATAAAGCGATAGGTATAGCTTTTTTTTTTTTTTTTTTGCGGTACGCGGGCCTCTCACTGTTGTGGCCTCTCCCGTTGTGGAGCACAGGCTACGGATGCGCAGGCTCAGCGGCCATGGCTCACGGGCCTAGCCGCTCCGCGGCATGTGGGATCTTCCCGGACCGGGGCACAAACCCGCGTCCCCTGCATCGGCAGGCGGACTCTCAACCACTGTGCCACCAGGGAAGCCCATAGGTATAGCTTTTATTGGAATTCTGGTCTGTGTATTCAAAGAGCTTTAAGGGTAGTTCACAGCTGTTGATTCCTTGAGCCTCTGAGCGCGAGGCCAAACGGCAAAGCCTTCCCTTTCTGCTTGGACTCGGCTGCAGTCAGCCCTGGATGTGGCCTCAATTCTGTCCCCATCTCACTGTGTGGCTTTGGGCAAGTTTCTCTCTTTCTCAGCTCTGATCCCATTTCCTGGCCTGGAATAAATAATCTTTTTGAGGGGTCTTTGAGTCGGCCTAACTTTAAAAATGGCTCTTAGAGAACGGGGAGTTGTTTCTGCATCCAGAGATTTCCTAACTGGGTTTGAGGCTCTCTCTCCCTCTCCTTCCAATAGGACGGCCCTTTCCTGGTGGAGCACAAGTACCCCACGTTACCTGGGAAGCTTTCAGGAGCCACGCCCAACGGAGAGGCTGCCGGATCTTCTCCCACTGCCTCCCCACATGACCCTGCAGGGAGCGGCCTGCTGAGGCTGAGTGAGTGTCCAGGTGCCAGGCTTGGCGGCCTCTGGAGCCTTGGCATTTCTACTGTTGCACGAGGTCCCTGCACCCCCCGCCATAGCCCACAATTGGAGAACGGGCGTGGGCACGGTGGATGGGACAAGTCCTACCTCAGGGTGGTCCCACGTCCAGAGGTGACTGCTGTCTGTCTGGGCACAAGGTTTCCTGCCAGAAACACATCAGAGCCCAAGAGAACCAGGGTGTGTACCCACCTTCTTTCCACCTGCAATTACTCTACCCCCATTGCCCCTCCTCCTGTCTTCCTTCTCTCTCCACCTGCTCCTGGCCTTCCCGTCATTCCCCTTTCCCTCCCGCTTAGACACCCCCTCCCACTACCCCCTCCCTGGCCCTGCCCCCTCCTCCTCTGTTCTCCTGATCTCTTTCCTGTCTCCGCCTTCCTCTCTGCAGCCTCCCTATTACCCATAGGATGATACCATGTGCTCTTCCAAGGGAGAGCGTTTCCTTAGAGAAGTGGAATCAGTGGCCACTGGGCAAGGCTGTCAGTCCCCAGGTTTCCTTCTGGTGCTTAGCATCTGAAATGGAGGTCTCTGCACAGTAGGCTGTATCTCCCCAATAGCAGCAGATCAGTGGGGCCCAGAGAGGAACGTTCTGGTCCCGACAGAGCCGTCCCTCCCCCTGACTCCTCCTCCCTGGCGGAGGAGGGCTTGGCTTCCCCACTACGGGTTGACTTCTGCCCTTGGCCAGTCCTGCCTTTGGCTGCAGGAACTCCAGATGAGTATGTCCTAGCGACACTCAGACTGGACTTCCCGCACCTTCGGACCATTCTCGTCTGATCTAAGTGAGCTCTGGCACCCACACAGGAGCAGTGGGCGGCCCGGGGTATTCAGTCCCCGCTGCCCCCCTCCCCTCCCCGCACGTGGATGCCTCACCGGCCAGGAAGCGACACCAGGAGTATTCAGTCCCCTCACATAGGGCTGCCTCTCGCCGCCGTGACCCTGTAGGTCAGGCTCAGTCACCATTCACCCCCATCCTTCCTCGTGGGATTAGTTTTCTTTCTGTTTGAGTTTTTCCCTCTTGCTTGATGACTCTTGTTTATTTCTTTGCTTCCCTGTAACTCTGTTGGGCTGGACTTTGGCCTCTCTTGCTTCTTCGTGTGGCTTCTCTGCTTCTTGGTTGGCTGGAGATCGTGGCCGGAGTGTCAGTGCCCCCGTGCTAGGTACTGTACCCTTCCAGGTGAGGTGGGGAGTGAGATTCCCTTATTTCCCTCCGGTGACACCCTCCCTTTCCTGAACATTCAGCCAGGTCCCCCTCCTGCTTGTATTCCCGCATCTCCCTGGGGGAAAAGAGAGGAAGCTCCTTGCTGGAGTTACCCTGCAAGTTTTGGGACCCCAAACTCTTAGAATTTGAAGACATTTGCTCACCCAGATTTGAAACCTTAAGCTCGCTAACTCCCCAGAGAGAAAACCTGGAGTGTGCCTGAGCCCCTGCTGGTCTCTGAGATCTTGCTGTAAAGCTCTGTCCTAAAGGCAGAGCTGGGCAGACTTCCTGACTCCCACTGAAGGGATGGCCCAGGCTCAGGGAGAAGGTTTGCAGAGGTCATGTTCCTTCTTGTCATTCACATATTATTCCATTCTTTCAATCTCAGGAGACACAGAAAGTGGTTGGGACGACACTGCTGTGGTCAATGACCTCTCATCCATGTCATCGGGCACCAAGTCCAGCCCCCAGTCTCCCCTGACACCAGATGGTAAACGGAGCCCCAAAGGCATCAAGAAATTCTGGGGAAAGTAAGTCGGTGATGACCGTAATTATATTGCTTGGAACTAATATTGTTCCTGAGTGGGCAGAACATCTCCATAACCCCCTGTATAATTAGATGCTGGAACAGCAGTAAGTACAGAGTGGTTATGTGTAGAGAGAAGACTTTGAATCACTTTTTAGGGCCCAGAGAAGGAGAACTGTGAAAGGAGCCCATTAAATATAGCTGGTTGCCTTACGTGTCATTCATTTTAGGCATCCATCCGTCCCACAGACCCTAAGCACATCCTCTGAAGCTTACATATGTGCTTTGGAGAGGTACATGGGTGAGACCAGTTTCTTCCTCTGCAGGACTCAGTCTGTGTCTTAAGAAATCTTTGAGGACAGAAAGATGAGTCCTTTCTGGCCCTGCTGACTGAGTCTGTGAAATGAGACAGAAACTGGGGCCTCCTCTCAGGCAGCAACCTGCACTTTGACCCCCGGGGAGAGGGGTCCAATCCCAGAGGTAGGGTTAGAATTGAGGCTGGGTCTGGCCAAGGAGCTGTCACAAGTCTTGATGCTGGACCTCTGGGGAAGCACCGGGAGGCAGGGGTTCCATCCCAGTGCCCCAGAGCCCCGGTTATGGCTCGTGAGGCCCTGTGTGGGAGGCGTGCACTGACTACAGGCTTTCAGCCTGCCCTCTGACGTCTCCACGGATTCCTCTCCACACAGAATCCGAAGAACTCAGTCAGGAAATTTCAACACCGATGCCCCAGGGGTGGCCGAGTTTCGACGAGGTGGATTCCGGGCAACTGCAGGGCCAAGACTCTCTAGGACCAGAGACCCCAAGGGTCAGAAAAGGTAAGGCTCCCTCCAGTCCATCTCCAAGGAACTGTGTAAAATCCTGGCTAGGCTGGAGTGGGAAGGGGGGCTGGATGCCCCAGAGCCTCCAGAGATGGAAGGCAGGACCCCCTAGTGCAGAGCTTCTTGACCTTTCCCCTTTGACATGTGTGGACATTGCTCACGCTTATTTATAAGTGCACGGAGGTAAAGGCAGAGGCTGCCTACAGCCAGAGGTGCTGGGGCAGGAGGTGGCGCTCCGGCCCGCCTGAGAACCCCAGCAGCTCTGCACATCTGCAGTCCACTCTGGGCAGGGCCTTGGCGTGACAGGTTGAGAGGCTCCGCTGCAGCCATTCAGAGCACAGATGCTGGAGTCAGAGACCTGGGTTGGAATCTCTGCTTAACCACTTCCTAGCAGTGAGCCCTAAACCAGGTTCTGTAACTTCTCTATACCTCAGTTTTCTGATCTTTGAAGTGGGACGGGGGGTGGGGGGGGGCCGCAAAAACAAGTATTTGTGAAAGTTCTTGTGAGGATTATGTGAGCTCCTGCACATCTAACCCTGGTATCAGCTGTCTGCCATTCAAGCATCACCTTCCCCTGGGAGACTGGGGAGAGAGCAGCACCTGCCTCTGGGGCGGGGTCCCCTCCTTCCACACAGACCTCTACAGAAGGGTGCCGGGGTGCCAGTCTGCCCTTATCCCTCATGACACACTGTACCACACCTTCCTGAAGGCTTAACTGGAGGGAGTTGTAAAGGGATCAAAATGGGAAGTTTTGCATGACTGTTCCCATCACGCCCTAATGAAAAAGCATCAGTAATGAAACTTTCCCAGAGATCGCCCTGGTGGACCCCCTCCAGTCACCAGCTTTACCCCGCTTCCTCAGATCTCCCTGCTCTGAGAAGAGTGCCTCCCTTCCGACTTGCCCAAGTGAATCTTTACTCCTACGTCTTAGGGAAACCCTCTTCTGCACCCTCTGCTCAGGGTGATGATCCCCACAATACATTGTCTCCAGCGGAATATCTCCTAAAGTCTGAGTTACTCAGCCAAGGTCAGGCTTCTGGGGGCCTTCCTCAGGATTGGACTGTGACATTTTAAATCTAACCAAACAGTGAAGAGTAAGATTTAACCCTCTTAAATTTCATCCCCCTAAGATTGCCATATACCAGTGCCAAGTGCAGGTAATTACTGAGTAAGATGTGCACAACTCACACGTTAATTCTAGAAACCATACAGTCTAGATCCCAATGAAGGGGGAAGAATGCTTCCCTGGTGCAACATATTGTTCACAGGCCTGATCCCCGCCAAAGAAGGGAGCACACACGGATGCACCCTGCTTCCCCACTCAGCCCCCCTCAGGTCCCTAGGCTTGGCCAGGCGCTCCCATGTACACACTCAGGACCTTTGGTGAGCATCCCCAGATCCATCCTCCAGGTGCCTTACAGAGAAACCCGAGGATGCGTAGCCTCCTGGTTCTGCTCCCCCAGGATCGTGGAGTGGTGTTTACGCTTCTAGTCACAAAAAATGCTCAGTAAACGTTAGCTTTCAGAGGCTAGAGAATCTAAGCACATGGTGTGAGAAGGCAGAGACCAACTCAGAGACATTAGAAAATGAGCCAAAGGAAGCATACCCATGTAGTCCATGAAAAGAGAATTCTAATCTACTTGGCAATCTTCTGACCTTAGGCGTGAGTGTTTCTGATGGTTCTGAGATGAAAAAATAAAGCCACCAGAGCTTGAGTGATGGATTTTTGTTCCACTTCTGGCTTTTCTTTAGGAATGATTCTTTTTTTTTTTTTTTTTTTTTTGCGGTACGCGGGCCTCTCAGTGTTGTGGCCTCTCCCGTTGCGGAGCACAGGCTCTGGACGCGCAGGCTCAGCGGCCGTGGCTCACGGGCCCAGCCGCTCCGCGGCATGTGGGATCTTCCCGGACCAGGGCACAAACCCGTGTCCCCTGCATCGGCAGGCGGACTCCCAACCACTGCGCCACCAGAGAAGCCCTAGGAATGATTCTTGAAGGGGGAATCACTGGTCAGGGTGTAAAACTTTTCTAAGACCCTCAGGTATTTTTCCTTAGGGCCCATCCACCATCTTACAAGTCCCTTTGGTATGGGGCAACCAGTGTAGGGAACCTTCTCTGCCGAAGTCGAAACTGCAGTTCAGCCACAGGGTTGCTTTGTTTGGGTGTCTGTGTGCTTTGTAAACAGTAGCAATGGATGACAAGGAGAATGGGAATGGAAGGCCTGATGAGACTGTATGTTTATCACCACTCTGCTTACGGTAACAAAAATGAGTTTGCCGGTGGGAAGGAAAGGCTCTTATTACTCTTAAACAGAAATGCGATCTAATTATATGCTAATGTCCTCTGGTATTTATAGTTTGTAGATATCTAGGTATAGCCTTAAAAAAATTTTGTCACCAACATTCCTATAGGAAAAGTCCGTTGTTACTGAAAATCTCCAGCCCCAATCCATTTTTTCCAGTGAAACAGTTGTTTTTTAATATAACACTTGATAATGACATTTCGTAGGAACTCTCTCTCAGGTTATGAGTAAGTTTTTTGTTCTCCCCATTTTGCTGATTTACGTTCTAGTCGGCGCCGCTGTACAGTGAGTGCTTGTTGCATCTACAGCCTTGTCAGCGTTGTTATTGCAGCTTTTGTTTAAAGTTCTAGCTTTATAGACCTCCAAAGATTACATTTTTATTATTTAGTTTACATGTTTGTTATCTCATTTCTTTTGTGAACTGCGTGCATTTTTGCCCATTTTTATTCAGTTATTAATATCTTTTATTTAACATCTTTCTTACAGATTTCTATCTGTTCTCTACATATTAAGATACTAAGCCACATCTAAAAGTTGTAACAAATTATTTTTTAGGTTTGTTGCAGAATTTTACTTTGATATATGAAATTTTCAGGTTTGTGTATAATGAAGTTCATCAACTTTTCCTTTGTGATTTCTTTCATTATTTTGTTTTAAAATTTTTTGCTGATTTGTTTAAAAAACTGGTTTTAAACTATGAGTTTAAAAAAGTGATTTTTTAAAACTTTGCAAGTTATCTATTTGGAGATTTATTTTGGTGTGTGGTGAGAGAGGTTTTTTTCCCCCAAGAGAAAGCAGAGTGTAACGTTTTAAGTCTTGAAAGCCACATGGCCGGATCCCATCCTTGTGGAGGGGTTTTCTGAGTTGGTCTACAGAGTGTATTGCCCTTAGGGACTCTAGCTTATGAGGGGTCTCTGATCGGACTGCTTCCCTGCTTCAGGCCCCATTTTACTGCCTTTCTCCCATATTCACTCTCAGTGTCAGGTTTATCATGAATGTAAGGAAGCTTCAGCTTCAAAGTCAGTTACTTGCCTAGACCCCTTCCATGGTCCAGAGAGGGTCCAACCGATGTATTGACAAGGCCGTGTGTTTTGAAATATTTTCATAAGTAAGATATTTTAAACAGTTTTAAGACTGCTGACTCTTTACTCCAACTTACCCCTTGGTCTACACTTTACCTGATATCAGACGATGCTGGAATACCCATGGGCATTTTGGGGATCTGGCTATGGGGAGGTTGAGTTGGGGATCCATTTAGTTTGGGTTTAATGGGATTATGCTTATGTGGTTTGCAGGCACTTCATGTCTGGTTTACTTAGGTTTAGTTAATTAGCTGTCCTACTATAAAAATGGCTTCCAATGTGCCAGTGTGCCCAGCATGACTGATACAAAGATGCAAAGTCAGAGATCTTGCACCAAAATGAACTTGTCCTCTGGCATTTGGTTTCAGAAGTATGGGGTAGTGGAAAAAGAAAGAACATTTGCAATTTGCAAAACCAGAAGCCAGTCTGTGGAAATTCTTTCCAATCATCAGATTTGCCAAATCCTCAGCAGGAGATTCGGTTCTCTCAGATGCTTAGTCAAAACAGAAGTCCTCTCTTTTCAGAAATGCACTTACTAATGAAATATATACATACAGTCGTAAGTGTACCGTGTTCTCCGTCTACCGTGGGAATGGCCTATTTGATAAATCTCACATCATTTTAACTGCAATTTGGAGGGATGTTTTGGAACATGTCAATAAAACAAGTGGTTTGGCTGTATACGAAAGGTACTTTCTCTGTCATCTCTAAATTACTTAGTAGCATGTTCAGCTGTGGCCCTGGACAAGCGTATGGGAGGCCCGGGCACTGACAGAACCCCAGCAGTTGGGGAAGCTGGGCTGCTACTGTGGGAGCAGACCACTCACAAAGGGGGAGATGGGAAGACGATCGAGGGTAGAGGAGCATCAGAGCTCTAGGGTGTTATGAAAAGGTCTACAGGACAGAGGCTTTCAAATTACAGTCTCAAAAACACTTATTTCCCCTCAGAACTGAAATATCCTTCTGATACGTAGAATATTTGTTTCTTTCCAATTCCCAGAAACCAGAAAATAAATGAAATTGAAAACTAATAGGATATGAAATAAAGGTGATAAAATGAGCATTGAAATTGAGAAACTATTCTGATAATTTTTTTAAAATCCCAGATCAAACCAAAAGCAATAATTCACTAAGAGCAACAGATAAATTCCAAACAAAAATAGTAACTAGGTTCCCAGAGTGTTGTTCATATAAAGTGAATTATATGAACACATTGGCAAAAGATGAAAATTTCTTGCTGATTTTACGTGATATACTGACATTGACCAAGACGATGTTGCCTAATGTGCAACAGCCACGAGGACATTAAGTAAATGTTATCAGTTCAAAGAACAGAATATTTAAGATTAGCACTAAAAAACTTGAACGCTATGGAATTTTACAGCTTGCATCTAAAAGACAATTGATAGAGGTTTTCCTAAATTTGATGATTCTAAAAATATATTTGACAATACCATTTATAAGTTGTGAACCTAAAACTTAAAAAAACTATCAAAATAACAAAAGAATATTGGTCAGTCATGCTAGAAGAAAGATGGAAAGCTTCTCACAGAAAATATAGCCCCACCCCATCCACTCATTCAAACAACTGCAGATCGGATTTCCACTGGTTGAATCCGTGGATGCGGAACCCGCAAATACAGAGGGCTGAGTGAACTATGCCATTTTATATAAGGGACTTGAGCATCCCTGGATTTTGGTGTCTACGGGGATCCCGGAACTAATCCCCTGGCAGATACAGAGGGACATCTGTTATAGAGCTGTTGACATATGATAAAGCAAAGAATATGCACCCCAAACGTGAAGGTAAAGTACTATAGAGGTATATCTAGGAGTTAATTAATAAAAATAGTATTTTTCTGGATTTCATGATCTTTTTCAGTTTGATTAGATTTGTAATTTTTTGTGATTTGTTTTCTTATTCTAAATAGTCATTTTGTTCCTAATTCCATATTCAAACTGTGTACTTTTCTTAGCGGGGCCCCCAAATTTTATAAGTTCCAGTTTTCACGAAACCTGGATCTGCACCTATTCATGATTCATTAAAACCCAGGCTCCAGGCTGAGTGACCAGCACCTGCTCTAAGGTACACATCATCTCCAGCACTTGTTCTAGAATGGTGCTTTATGGTCATCCTGGCCCTTTAAGGAACACCCACCCTCACTTTAAGAAAATTTTTGATGCCTGCCTCATCTAGGCATTAAAAAAAATTTTTTTTTAACCATTTTAGGAATACTTTCTTGGAAGGAATGTTTTAGAATAGCTAGTCTTCTATATTGCATGAATCCTCCTTTAAACAAATGAATATAGGGCTTCCCTGGTGGCGCAGTGGTTGAGAGTCCGCCTGCCGATGCAGGGGACACGGGTTCGTGCCCCGGTCCGGGAAGATCCCACGTGCCGCGGAGCGCCTGGGCCCGTGAGCCATGGCCGCTGAGCCTGCGCGTCCGGAGCCTGTGCTCCGCAGTGGGAGAGGCCACAACAGTGAGAGGCCTGCGTACCGGGAAAAAAAAAAAAAAGAATATAAAGTTGCTTTGTCGACCTCCATGCCCCCCCTGCCCCCAAGAGTCAACTGGGATTTTGAGTGTACCATTACCTTTACACTTTAAATGAAATTGATGTCTTTAAGAACTGATGGCTTTGTAATACCCAGGCTTCCTGTCTAGGAACATGATGTAGCTCTTCAGTTATTCATGTCTTTTTTTATGCTGCTTAGCTGTGTGTCATAGTTAGCACCTCCCCCCACCCCCACACACGGTTACACAGGACCCACACATTCCTTATAAAGACAGATCCTAGACATTTCATAATTTTGGTTGCTGTGAGTGGATTATTTGAACAAAAATGTTAGTATCTGTGCATTGATGGTATACAGAAAATTGTTGATTTGTGTATGTCATAAACATTAGGAGTGTGTGTATTTATAACCAGCCACCTTCCTGAGTTCTCTTGGGTTTTCTAGGTGGGCAATCATATCATTTGAAAAGAATGGCTTTCTTTTATTTCTACCTTTCTAATAGCTATATTTTTATTTTTGTCTCTTCTTATATTTGCTGCAACTCTCAGACTAGTGTTACTGTGATAAAAAATACTGTCTTTATTAACTTTAATGTGAATGCCCCTAGTGTTTCAACAGTTAATAAGGCATTAACTGTTGTTGACTGGAGGAAGGTTTTCTGTTTGTTTTTTTTTTAATGTTAGATATGCTTTTCCTAGTTTTCTAAGCATTTTCCTGAAAACGGTATTAAGCCCTGTGTAAAACATGATTCAGGTGTGGATCTTCATCCAAATGGGCTTTGGCTCGCGTGCATGTGTATGTGGACTGATAGCACACGTGAGCACAGCTTCCTGAGGAGCATATAACTGCCCCAAGCTCCCGGCAGCTGCAGACTTGAGATTCAGACCAGGGGTTATCGCGGGAAACTCTAGAGTCTACCTCCGATGAGTGCATTGTAGTGGGATTTTGTTCAACTGGATCCCACGATGGGGGTTTTTGTTTAAACCTAGTCCCTTTTTGTGAGGCGCTGTTATGTTCAGCTGGAGCCCAGGCTCTCCCGATAACTGGGTCGTGCTGTTTCCTGCTTCCCAGTGATGCCAACGGCCCCTTCGCCCAGTGGAGCACAGAGCGTGTGTGTGCATGGCTGGAGGACTTTGGCCTGGCTCAGTACGTGATCTTTGCCAGGCAGTGGGTGACTTCTGGCCACACGTTACTGACAGCTACCCCTCAGGACATGGAAAAGGTAAGGGCTGAGCCCTGGGCTAGGAGGCTCCCATCTCTCCCCAAACCAGCGCACAGGGAAGTGAGGCCCCCCACTCCTCCACTGCCCACCCACGCCCACACACAGGAGAGTTGACAAAGGAGGGCGAGATTCTCTCTGTCACTTCAGGTTGATCCCAGGGCGCTGGGCAGAGGTCCGCTTCCATGTTCCACCCAGGTGGAGTACCTCCACCGAGACACAGCATCCTCTGAGGGCCAGGCTGCCCGCCGAGATTTCACATCTGTCTTCATCTTTCACTTTCAGGAGCTGGGAATTAAGCACCCTCTTCATAGGAAAAAGCTGATTTTAGCAGTGAAAGCTATCACCACCAAGCAGGAGGAGAAGTCTGCACTACTGGACCACATCTGGGTGACACGTAAGGACAGGCATATGTGTGTGATGTTTCTGGCAGCCCCCTGGGAATGTGTGCCTCAAAGACAGCTGTGTCCTTGGGACAGGCGGACGGATTACTAAACTTTAGGGGAAATATAGCTGGAACTCAGAATGATAATGTGCTGGTGCCTTTTTTTTTTTTTTTTGGCATCCACAGTCTCCCGTTTTCACAAATTTCACTTCCCTGTTTCTGTAGGTTGGCTTGATGATATTGGCTTACCCCAGTACAAAGACCAGTTTCACGAATCCAGAGTCGACGGGCGAATGCTGCAGTACCTAACTGTGGTGAGGATCCTTCCTCCAGTGTTTCAGTTGTCCCTGTGAACACCCAGCTCAACTCAGGTGTCCCCATGGCGGTATTTAAACTTGATTCCACACCTCCCTCATATCCCTTGGGTCTAAAACAGTGTCGTTTGTCACATAAGAGGTCCCAATGAGCAGAGTACGAACCATTGCTCCAAGGAAAGCTGTTATGTGTCCACATGCATTCCTGACGTGTAGTAGACCACTTGTCTGTGTACGGTCTGGGAAGGAGCCTCGGTGGGTGTTTGTCACTCTGGAAGCTCTGGTTCATCAACCAAAACTTTACTTTTCCAGAATGATCTACTTTTCCTAAAAGTCACCAGCCAACTACATCATCTCAGCATCAAATGTGCCATTCACGTGCTGCATGTCAACAAGTTCAACCCTCACTGCCTGCACCGGCGGCCAGCTAATGAGGTGAGGACAGGACACTCTATCTGTCCAGGTAGCCCTCAGCCGGGACACCTGTAAGATCGGGTGTGAGAAAACCAGAATGACATGGCCATAAAGTGGCTGCATTTTGGCCCATGGTGCTGCGGATTCTTCCCTTTACTAGGGCTTCATGGTGTCCCAACACGCCTGTGGCCTGAACTCTGCGTCCCACAGCAGCCACTAGCCCTCCAACTCCTCCCTCCTTTTGGGAGACATATGCTATGGGCTGGAGGGCAGTAGCAGCAAGTCTTTCAAAGCCATCATAGTGATTAAAGGAGATGAGGAAATGGAGCAAAGTGGAGGGAAGGGCGAGACAAAATGGAAAGACGGTGTCAAAGTAGGCAGAGGAGAGAAGAAGAGGAACCCATAAGTAACCAGACATTTCAGAACAGATCTCCCCACTCGTTGGTAGAAAATTAACTGACCTCCAGGCCCAGGCGCACAGGGAATCCATGATCAGGTTTTGCTAGAGAAGAAATGGTGGAGGTAAACACAGCAACCCAAATCCTGGGGAATTCCCTGATAATGTTTAAGGAACCTCGGAGTTCTGGGTGGGCCCCAAAGCTACAGGATTGTCAGTCACACCCCGTCTCCTATGTTCATGGGAGCCAAGACTAACCCTGCTGTAAGAGTAACTCAGCTTTCCAGGGGATTAAAAATTCATATCTCTACTCTCTGTCCCCTCTTTTCTCCCTGTTGCACAAACACATTTTGAACCTTCTATATGTTAGGCACACTGCTGGGCATTTTGAAGACCCAGGTGCCACTTGAGGGTACTCGGGTATAAGTATCTTAACATGTGTTCTCCCAAAACATTTGGCCACACCAGTGAGATCTCGATTCTATAAAACACTCAGCTCGTAACTGACAGTCCTCTTTAAAGTTCTGTTGAATCACTGAATGAATAACTCTGTACTCTCATGTGTTAGTCCCAAAGTAACCAGAGTCAGGGAGTAATGGGATTCTGGAATCAGATATCTCAGTGTAGAAGTGCAAGTTCAATGAGAGCTTTATTTCTTGGAAACTGGGAGGGCTCTCAGGCAGCTGGCCTGGAGGCCTGGGTCTGTAGGCGTAAGGATTGTCTTCGGCAAGGCGTTCGGGGCCGGCTGACTCACAGGGACTGGCTCCACAGAGGACCCTGGTAGGACCTGTAGGCCTAACTTCTCCACTCTCCTTCTCTCTCTTACAGAGTAACCTTTCTCCTTCAGAAGTCGTGCAGTGGTCCAACCACAGGGTGATGGAATGGTTGCGGTCCGTGGACCTGGCGGAATATGCGCCCAACCTTCGTGGGAGTGGTGTCCACGGAGGTCTCATTGTGAGTGGCTCTTTGGGCTGGTCCACCTGCCTCGGTGACACCTGGGGTATTCAGAAACTGATGTCTTAAGGGCTAGACAGGCATCCCAGTAAGAAATGTTGATACTTCATCTGAGCCCCTTGCGTAAATTGAGTCTCAAAGTAGAATCTGATCATTTGTGGCTGAGAATTAATAGATTTCATGCAAACAAGATGGCTTCTGGAAAGACTTTCCGAGCCACAGACCCAGAGGAGTCCAGGAAAAAGGGGCTGCATGAGAACTGCCTGTTAACCAGGCAGCTCCAGCTGCTGCTGGAGGCACACAGGGCTTGGGAGGGAGGGGAGGCCACCAAAATGTACCCTCTTGCTTGTCATGACACGATCTGCATCAGCACTTGTCAAGTGGCAAAGCCAGCAGGGAAAGGAGGAAGGGGTGGCTCAGTTGTCCTCCAGATAGACCCTGGGAGACAGCCTTATAAAGAGCGCACAGCTCTCTGCTGGTTGGTCACAGAGCCAGGCCCTGGGCCAGGGAGACAGAGGGGAGGGGGACACAGGACAAGTGGATGAGCCTCAGCCCCTGCCCTGGGGCCACCCGGGCTCCTGGGGGCCTGTTTCTCAGCGTCATCACCTAGAGCCACCGGTGGTCGCCACTGGGTGGCTTGTCTGTGGTTTCTTCCTAGATCCTGGAGCCACGCTTCACTGGGGACACACTGGCCATGCTTCTCAATATCCCCCCACAAAAGACACTCCTCAGGCGTCACCTGACCACCAAATTCAATGCCTTGATTGGCCCTGAGGCTGAGCAGGAGAAGCGAGAGAAAATGACTTTACCTGCTTATACGCCACTGACCACCACAGCCAAAGTCCGGGTGAGTCGCCAGGCCCTTTCTGGGGTGGCCACAGGGGCCTGCCTTCTGGCCCTTGAGTTGGGTAGCAGCTGACCCAGTGCCTGGAGCCAAACCCAAGTGGGCCGCCTGGACAAGGAGGCTCTCTTGGCTTCTGCCTTGGTTTCTACCTTCGGTTTGATTTTGTTACTTTTGTTAGCCTAGTTCCCGGCCACTCTTGAGTCCAAGGGTGTGGAGGTTTCTTTACACAGAAATGACATACAGGCAGCATGGGGTCCTCTCTCCCAACACTGCCTTGACTGGCCGTGCAAAGCAGACAAGCTCCCAAGTGTGGGTTCCCTTTGGTCAGACCCATCTGCATTCCACATGCCACGAGGGGTCCTGGTCTAAGCTGTCTTGCCAACATAAGGAGTGTCCCTGTGGGTAGCCAGCCGTGGCCACCTTGTGCTGTGGAGGTGGCCAGCACACAGCCATCCAGAGGTCCCGAGGTCATCCGAGCACCAGCGCCGCTCACTGGGGCTCTGAATCCCACAAAGCCCGTTCCACCTGCCTGAGCTGTCCTGCCAACTCAGGACAAAGCTGGAGCAGGGAGGAAGGGCCGCCTAGGGCTGTCCGTGTGGCTTCCCAAGGTGCTGTGAACAGAAGGCAGGGGGTGCTCCACGTGTGATACCAAGTCCTCTGAGCTCAGCCTCTGTACAGACTGTGGCAGCCTCTGGGAATCCCCAGTTCCCCCGGGGAATGTGAACATCACTAGTGGGACAGCAGGGCAGGAGTTTCAGGCACGGCGTCTTGGAGGAGCAGCTCTACTTGCTCACGATGATTTATCTGTTGGCTTTTCCCCAGAAAGGCAATTGCTTACGGGAGCTCTATTAAGAGTTTTTCTAGAAGCGGTTTGCCTTATTCCTCTCCTCGTCGGCCTGTTCTAAAATGTATTGTCAGTAGTAGCCGCACACTAGCTTGATCATCTCTTTCTTATAGTCTTGTATCTGCTGTGTTTTAGCCAAGGAAACTGGGGTTTTCACATTTTGGAAACATAAGAAAAAAGAAGTTCGATGAATCGACAGACTACATTTGCCCAGTGGAGCCCAGCAACGGTGTCGGTGACAGTCACAGGGTCTGTATTGGCGACCAGGGCCTCAGCCCCCTCGATGCCCCTGAACTGGATGGACTGAACCAGGTGGGACAGATTAGCTGATGCCTTTGTCACCTGTACTGTCTGTGCGTCCTGAGAGCTCACAGTAACTCCGTGTGTGTCACCATGTAACTGCACCTCACCCCCCGTGTATGTGCATGACTTGCAGAAAACTTTCCAGCCATTGTGTACCCGTGGGCCGGTCTTTCTCCAAATCCTGAGGGTGGCCAGGTATGGAGCTGCATCGCCAGCCTTGGGGACTCAGGAGGAAAGACATAAAGATGCTTGTAGGTTTTCAGTAAGTCTGAATGTCCACCTTCAGCACCAGTGGCAATACCTGAGCTTGGACACAGGTCCAGAGACCACGGACAATCCCGAGGCTGAGCTCTCAGGCCCCTCGGCTGTGCCCCCGTTGAGGGCAATCCCAAGTGCCTTAGGCCTGTGACCACAGTTTTGACTGAGGCTGAAGGGACAGCAGCAGGGACTTCTGCCCCAGTGACAATGGAACTGTTGCGCCTTCCTTCGGAGGCGGTCGCTTCTCTCTGGTAATAAAACCTATATTTATGTAGAAAACAAACTGCACAGCATCTTTAATCTTGTCAAGGGAAGTGAGTTGGGTGCAGCTAGAGATGGAATGCTGCTCATCGCGCAGTTCGAGAGCCAGCGCTGCTGAGCTGGGTCAGGATTTGTGGGTGTCCTGGGTGAGGGGGCTGGAGCAAGGAGGGACCCCCATCCTTTGGAGGTCTGTGGTGTCGCTTCGGGCTCCACTGCCCGGTGTGAAGCTGGGAGGCACTTTGTGTCTCACGTCCTGACTGGAGGTCACATCTCTCGTGCAGACCCTGAAGTCGGTTTCCATTCCAGCGGGATGGGCCACCTAGTGAAGGGGGCGTGGGGAGACCAGGTGGCATTGCTGGAAAGGCCCTCTGTTCTTTCACGTGTTGTGCCGCTCCGCTGTGACTGACCGTGCTGGGCCCGTAACCCCGTGGGGGCTGGTCTGTGTTGGCAGAGCTGGAACAGACCTGTCCTCCTGATTTAGAGGCTGACTAACTGATAATGGGTCTTCCAGACAGGCCTGGCCTGGCCAAGGACAGGGGGAGGGACACACCTGCCAGTCTGGGCTCCTGCTCATGAGATCCCAGTGCAGCTTTTGGCTCTACTGGGTCCCCGGGCCTCGTCTGCAGTAGCACGACGGCAGCACCATAACTGTCTGGCGGACGGGGCAGGGCCTCATGACCCCAGTCTGAACTCTGATTCTGTCCCAGATGGAGGCGATGTGAGGATCTGCTTCTTAAACTACCATGAGTCTCAGGCCATGGCCTCCCGGCCTCCCCTGAAGTCCAGCCAGCAAGAGAGAAGGGCACAGGCTTGCCAGCTGGCATGGCCGGAACCACTGAATGACAGGTGCTCCCCAGGGCTGATACCTGGGCACTGCAGTTTAGAGCCACAGTCAGGGCGGGCTTTGTCCCTTGTTTCTTACCGTGTCCTGGTGGGAGAATCTCCGCACGTGCCTGCTTGCAAACCCTGCATGGAATTGTTATGTCACTAGTTCTCTGTGCAGCCTCGAGCAAGGCCTGTATCACTTTGTGGGCCCCAGTTTTCCTACCTATAAAATGATGGATTATACTCGATGCCCTCAAAGGGCAAACCCACAATGTCCAAATAGGTTTGGGGAAGAAGGAGCAGGCCAGCATTTACCTGAGAAGGAGAGGAGGCAGGCTCCTAGGAGTGAGGACGCCCTGGCAGCTCCCTGAGGATGCCTAGCTATGCCTATACTGGGGCATCAGTGTCTGGGGTCCTGCTGGTGCCAGAAATTTTCAGTGTGTTCAGCACCCTGATGGCCTTCATCCCTGCCACACTCTGCTCCTGGAAGTAGCTGGAGCACTGAACCTGTGCTAAAGGGTCGCTCTGACAGGGCCCATCTGTGCCCTGCTCCTGTGTCCCCTTAGTGCTGGCGCCGGGGTGGGGACAAAGGAGAGTGTGTGTGTGATGGTGTGGGACACTGGAGGCTCTGCCTTTCCCCCAGGGACAGAAGCAGCATGTGCTCCACCCGTCACTTCTCAGGGCCTGGCCCACTCCTTGCCTGCTCGCCTGCGGAGCACGCCTGAGCAGGATAGGACTTGCATGCCACCTCTGCGAATCACGAGCTCAGTCCTCATGTGCTGACCAGGCTGCTGCCCATTTTACAGATGGCACCTTCGGAAGGCACCCTGATGCAGATAGGGCTCCTCTCCCAAGACATTCACCGCCTCACGGTAGGACCCTGACCCTCTCTCCACAGTAGGACAGGTGCTGGGGAGGCCCCGGGAGTTTGGGGGTGGTGCTGGGCAGCCCCCGGGCCTACTCCAGAGCCTGTGGCGTCAGGGCCTCTGCTGGCGGAGAGCAGATGGGGCCGGGGGCTGGAGCCTGAACCAGCCGGGACGGAAGGCAGCCCAGAGGCCTTCTCTGTTGGCCTGCTGCCAGCCTTGAGCTGAAGCCAGCTAAGCTGTGCTAGGTCTCAGGCCCTCTTCCCAGGCCCCAGGCTGCTGAGGAGACCAAGATGCTCAGCAGCTCTGGGTCACCTGCCGCGTCAGCCCAAAGCCCAGGCCTCGCCCCTGGCTTGGTGGCCACTGCTCTGCTCTCTCCATCCATGAGACATATATTTCCTATCAATCATGCCTCTGGCTTCATGGACACCACAGGCACGTGAGCACATCCTGGCATGTCCAGCGGGGACAAGCCATACCATATGAAGCAGCTTGGACCAGGGGAGAGGAGGCACTCTGGAGGGAGGCTGACCTGGTCCCTGTCTGGGACCTCGGGCAAGTCACTCTCTCTCCGAGCCCTGGCTCCCCTATCTGTCAAGCAGGGCTAATATCCTCCTTGCAAGGCTGCTAGGCAGCCCGGAGCTGGTGGTAAAAGGCCAGTCACGAAAAAGATTTACATTGTTGAGGCCCTGTGCCTTCCAGGGCCTCACAGTTCCTAGACAGCCCCAGCACTGTGCCCACCGGCCACAGCGTCCAGCCCGTTGAGGCCTTTGCTGATTTACTGAGGCAGGTTATGAAGGCTGTATCCCAGGGCAAGATGGTCAAGGAGGGGGCAGGTCTCCCCGAATCCAAACAAGATCACTGTTTTCAATTTGTTTTTTTCTTGGCTCACACACTGAAATGTTCACCCAGCCTTGCGCTTATCACTTCTATAGGCCTTTGGTGGCCTTGAAATAGCAACTTTACTTCTAAAGGTAGGAGCAATTTATTGTTGACAGTGTTGTCTATTCTGAGCCAACACGTGGGGTGCCTGGGACACCATGAACTTACAGGGCGCTGGAGTCAGGGCCACACCCAGTGCGCCGCTGCTTCCCACATCGTGGCCGCAGGGCAGCCTGGACCAAAACGCCGTTGAACAGTGCCTTCGGCCGTGTCCTTTCAGACCATGCTCAGCCAGGACCAGCTGCTGACCGACTCCCGCCTGGCCGCTCCCAGCTCTGAGGACTGGTGATGACTGTCTTATCGCTGGCAGCCTGGAGAGGCACGTCTGATGGCCTGAGTCTGCTTCGATGGGAAGCTGGCCCATGGCCACCCGTGGAGCCCAGGCTGGGCTGCAGGGCATCTCCAACATGGGTGCTGACGGGACAAAGCGGGGCTGTGGAACAGATGTCCAGGAGGTGGCCCACATGTCTTCAACTGTGCTGTGCTCTTCGTCACAGCTTTTATACCTTTTGTACTTTTATACGTGGACTGCAGACCACTTTCGTGGGGAGGGCGATGAGATGCCAGCACAGACTCAATGACTCACGCCATCCCTGGTGACAGCTGGGGGTTCTTACACCCAAGGGGAAGGGCTGTGAGTCCTAAAAGCTTTGCTGGAAAAATAATTCTGAATGTTCTGAGCAGGGCGAAATGGTAGGAAGCCCCCTCCTGGGCTGCTTCCATACAGAAACGCGTATTCTATTTCCTTTCCCAGGAATCTGGCTGGAGTGACAGCAGGGAAGGAGTAACGGACTCCCTTCCCGCTGTCCTCAAGCCACCCGGTGTCTCAGGGCTGTGGGGCCTCCCAGCACCTGAGCACAGGCGTCTTCGAAGCCTTTCCCTTCTCAGCCTCAGAGGCAACTGTCTGATCAAACCGGCAACCCCCTCTCCCAGCCACCCCGAGGAAGGCCCTCAGGCACCCAAATCAACATTTCCACCGCAACACATCTCAGGTATGCCCTACCTCAGGGAGAGGTACCTGCACACGTACCGGCCACACAATCCCCACCCAACCAGCCTTCCCCCTTAGCGATGGCCCTTCTTCCTCCCTGTGGCGGCTCTAGCTCTGGCCTCATCTCTATCTAATTTCCATGGTGGGTCTCCTACTTGGTCCCTCACCCTTCCTTTCCAGTTAGTCCCCTCCAGGTGTTCTCCACCCCATCCCCCGAGGGACCTTCCCAGAGCACTGTTTCATCCTGTTCCCTGCTAAGAACTCAGTTCCACAACTACCACAGATTAGTGTTCAAAAGCCTGAGCTGAATCTTCGGCCTTCCACGCTCTAGCCTGTGCTCCTGCCTTTCCCTCCCCGTGGAATGTGCTTTTCTCCTAGTCTCTGTCACGAAGCTGAGTCCTGCCTGCTGAGGTCCAGAACAGCCCCAGCCTCTTTCAGGAAGCCTTCGCTGGTGTTTGTTAGGGTTGGAGGTCTCTGTCCCACGGTGCTGACCTTGGGCCCGAGCACTTCCTGGCTCACCTTGAAGTAATGTGTCATCTTTCTCCCCTTCCACACCTATCCTCAACACAACCTCACTGAGCACCTGCTATGGATGGGTTCCTGTACAGACAGGAGTAAGACCCAGTCCTAGCCCTCTGATGGCCCAGGAGATCCATGATGCTAAGTTCTCCATCCACTCATTCCCTCATATGTGCAGGTTGAGTACCTCCCATTCTGGGCTAAGGAGCACTGGGGCTACAGGCATGAATGTCAAGGTCCTTGCCTGAGGGTGGGGATGGTCCACTGTGGGAGTACAGATCTGTTTCAGACAAGAGTGTGCTGAACAATACAGATGCTCCAATAGAAGTGCCTACAGCCCCAAAGAGCAAACTGTCATTTTTAATGGAGGGCTGGGGACAAGGACTGAAAAGGCTCCAAGGAGAGGTGCTACTTGAATTTTGAAAGATGAATCAGCTTCCTCAAGTATGCCAGAGGGGAAAGGCACTCCAGGCAGAGGGACCTGAAACAACCCTGCACATCCAAGGAAGTACCCGAGGTCAGTATGATGAGAGAAGAGTTTCCTGACCTCTGCACTGCTGTCATTTGGGGTTGGGTAAGTCATTGTGCTCGGGGCTGTCCTGTGTGCTCTTGGATGTTTAGCAGCATCCTTGGCCTCTCCCTCTACCCTCTAGATGCCAATAGCACCCCTCTAGTTGGGACAACCAAAAATGTCTCCCGACAAAATCACCTCTAGCTGAGAACCAGTGGGCCAGAGAATGGGGTCAGAGTGGGAGGCCCAAGGAAGGCCAAAAATGTCTCCCGACAAAATCACCTCTAGCTGAGAACCAGTGGGCCAGAAAATGGGGTCAGAGTGGGAGGCCCAAGGAAGGAAGAATCGGGGGAGGTCAGCTGGAGCCAGATCGAGAAAGGCTGTGTAAGCCAGGCTCCTGAAATTTATCTTGGGGACCCAGGGTGTCCAGATACGGACTAGTGAAAGCAGTGAGAGGTTTAAAGCAGGGGACAAGCATGGTTGTGATTGGTATTTAAGAAAAACATCTGAGGGTAGGACCTTCGATGTGCAGTGCCCAGCATTGTGTCTTTCTCTGAGTAGGAAACTCACTAAGGATGAGCTCAACAGGTGGACAGACGAAGGCTAAGCTGCTGCCTCCCCCCCGTCCATCTGAGAGACAGCCTGTGTTAGGCCACCCCATGGGCACTACAGAGCTGTACTTCACAGAATTCTCTCAAGCCATGTTCCTCTCTCTCTCTCTCTCCTGTGTCCCTTTGCCCCACCCTCCGACGCACATACACGTGCGTAAGAGACCCCGTGACACCAACTTCAAGCAGTGCTGCTACTCTGCCAGTTTTTGCAAAACGGGAACACCTTGGCGTTAAACTCAGGTTTGAAGCCCAGCCCTGCCACCTAATGGCTGAATGACCTGGGGATAGTAATTTCATCTCTAAGCCTCAGTTTCCACATCTGTAACTTGGAGAACAAAATCCCCACAGATATTTCTGGTTCACTATCAGAATTATATAAAATCAAGAGCAGGGGGGGAGAGCAGCCAAGATGGAAGAATAAAAAGACCCAGAGCTCACCTCCTCTCGGGAGCACCCCAAAATCACAACTGTCTGCAGAAAAACCATCAATGAAAAAGCCTGGAACCTACCAGAAGGGATCTTCTACAGCTAGAGACTAACCACAACAAAACAGGTAGGAAGGGTGGGCTTGCAACATAATCAACTCCCATTTACACCCCCCCACCCCTGCTGAGGTGGGCAACTGGAGAATAATTATATTACAGAGATTCTCCCACAGGAGCAAGAGCTCTGAGCCCATCAGGCTACCAAGCCCAGGGGTCCAGCACTGGGAAGATGAGCCCCACCAGGGCAATTGATTTTGAAGGCCAGTGGGGCTTAATTTCAGGAACCCCATAGGACCGGGGGAAACAGAGACTCCACTCAAAGGGCACACGCCAAATCTCACATGCACAGGGACACACAGCAAAAGTAATTTGATAAGAGCTTGGGCCAGACCTACCTGCTGGTCTAGAAGGGTCTCCTAGGGGGTGGGGGCGGTTCACCCTGGGGACAGACACTGGTGGCAGCCATACTGGGGGGAGCATTCAGGAGAGTGAACATGGTTGATTGTTGGCAGCTGACATCTTGGCTCATTAGCTCCAAGACAGGCCCTGCCCGACAGCCTACTGGTGACAATGCCTGGGATGCCTCAGGCCAAACTAACTAGGTGGGGACACAGCCTCACCCATCAGCAGAGAGGCTGCCTACAGACTAAAGAGCCTACAGCTGCCTCTGGGCTCACTACTGCTGGACACAGTCCTGCCCACCAGAGGGCCAAGACCCAGCTCCACTCACCACTGGACAGGCACTGGCCCCTCCTACCAGGAAGCCTGCACAAACCTCTAGACCAGCCTCAACCACCAGGTGGCAGACACCTGAAGCAAGAAAACTGGTTCCCCAACACAGGCCAGACCCTACCCTGGGACCAGCTGGGCCCTGGCCCTGCCCACTAGCAGACCAATGCAACCTTCAGGACCCCGTATTCAACTGTGTCAGGAACTGGTGCCCCTTCCACAAATAAGCTCTGGGGTCCCTGGGCGCTTCAGCTAGACCCCAGGAAACAGCTCTGACTGCCAGGATCTGGCACTAACCCCAGGACCTGGCTTCACCTGCCAGTGGGTGGGCAGCAGCCCCAGAGTCTTTGGGACTCTGACTCCACCCACCAGTGAGCCACTGCTAGCCCCAGAGGACCCTAGGGTTTCACAACCAACCAGACTAGGGCTCAACCAAGCCTCCCAAGCTGCCTCCATGGTCAGTCTACCACAACAGAAGGATCCACACAGCTCTCTTAGGGGGAACCCTAGAGCATATGGCTTGGGTGACAAGAGGGATGTGCACTGCTGGGACACATAGGATGCCTCCTACAGAGGGCCACCTCTCCAAGGTTGAGAAACATAACTAACTTACCACATACATAATACAAATAGCAACATAGACAAAATGAGGCAGTAGAGGAAATCACTACTGCTGAACAGAAAAAAAGGAAAAAGAATGAAAAGAGGATAGGATGTGCACTGCTGGGACAACATCAAGTACACTAATATTTGCATTATAGGGGTCCCAAAAGGGTTTGAGAAAATATTTGAAGAGATAATAGCTGAAAACCTCCCTAACCTGGGAAAGGAAACAGTCACCCAAGTCCAGGAAGTGCAGAGTCCCATACAGGATGAACCCAAAGAGAAACACACCAAGACACGAAGCAAAATGACAAGAGAATACTAAAAGCACCAAGGGAAAAGCAACAAATAACATATGAAGGAATGCCCATAAAACTATCAGCTATTTTCAGCAGAAACTCTGCAGGTCAGGAGGGAGTGGCAAGATATATTTAAAAAGTGTTGAAAGGGAAAAACACAACCAACAATATTCTACCCACCAAGGCTCTCATTCAGATTTGAAGGAGAAATCGAAAACTTTATAGAAATTCAGCACCACCAAACTAGCTTTACAACAAATGTTAAAGGAACTCCGCTAGGGAAAAAAAGAAAAGGCCACTACAGGAAACATGAAAATTATGGAATGAAACAGCTCACCAGTAAAGGCAAACATACGGTACAGGTAGGAAATCAGTCACACACAAAGCTAGCAGGGACGTTAAGAAACAAAAGTGGTAAAACCATCTGTATCCACAATAAGCAAGGGATAAACAAAACAATTAGATGTAAAATACGATCTCAGAGTAATTGTGAGGGTGGGGAGAGTACAACTGCAGCGTATTTAAAGTGCATTTGAAAGTAAGATCAGCAACTTAAAACAATTATGTATACATACAGACTGCTATACAAAAACCTCAAGGTAACTGCAAACCAAAAATCTATAATAGAAATACACACAAAATAGAAGAAGGAATCCAAACAGGCATCAAGTCACAGGAGAGCAAAAGAAGAAAGGGAAAAAAGTCCTACAAAAATAAGTCCAAAGCAATTAACAAAATGGCAATGAGAACATTCATATTGATAACTACGTTAAATGTAAATAGAGTAAATGCTCCAACCAAAAGACACTTAGTGACTGAATGGACACAGAAACAAGGTCCACACATTTGCTGCCTACAAGAGGCTCATTTCAGATCTAGAGACACATACAGGCTGAAAGGGAGTGGAGGCAAAAAGGTATTCCATGCAAATGGAAATCAAAAGAAGGCTGGAGTAGCAGTATTTAGATCAGCCAAAACAGACTGTTAAAAGAGACAAGGACACCACATAATGATCAAGAGATCAATCCAAGAAGCAGATATAACAATTGTAAGTATATATGCACCCAACATAGGAGCACCTCAACATATAAAGCAAATGGTAACAAACATAAAAAGAGAGATTGATAGTAACAATAGTGGACCTCAACACCCCACTTACATCAATGGACAGGTCATCCAGACAGAAAATAAGGAAACACAGGCCTTAAATAACACATTAGACCAAATGGACTTAATTTATATTTATAGAGCATTCCACCCGAAAGCAGCAGACTACACACACATTCTTTTCAAATGCACACAGAACATTCTCCAGAATAGATCACGTGCTGGGCCACAAAACAAGTCTCAGTAAATCTAAGAAAATTAAAATCATATCAAGCATCTTTTCCAACCACAAGGCTATGAGACTAGAAATCAACTACAAGAAAAAAAAAACTGTAAAAAACAAACACGTGGAGGTTGTTACTAAACCAATGGATCAATGAAGAAATCACAATACCTGGAGACAAATGAAGATGAAAACACAACATTCCAAAACCTGTGAGATGCAGCAAAAGCAGTGCTAAGAGGGAACTTTATAGTGATACAAGCTTACCTCAGGAAACAAGAAAAATCTCAGATAAACAACCTAACATTACACCTAAAGCAATCAGAGAAAGAAGAAGAAACAAAATCCAAAGTTAGTAGAAGGAAAGAAATCATAAAGATCAGAGCAAAGATCAATGAAGTTAAAAGCTTGTTCTTGGAGAAGATAAACAAAATTGATAAACCTTTAGCCAGACTCATGAAGAAAAAAAGGGAGAGGACTCAAATCCATAAACTTAGATATGCTAAAAAGGAGAAGTTACAACTGACATCACAGAAATACGAAGGATCATAAGAGATTACTCTGAGCAATTATGTGCCAATAAAATGGACAAGCTAGAATAAATGGACAAAGTCTTAGAAAGGTACAATCTCCCAAGACTGAACCAGGAAGAAATAGAAAATATGAACAGGCCAATTACCAGTACTGAAATAGAATCAGTAATTTTAAAACTCCCAAGAAACAAAAGTCCAGGACCAGATGGCTTCACAGGTGAACTCTATCAAACATTTAGAGACGAGATAACACCTATCCTTCTGAAACTATTCTCCAAGAAACTGGAGAAAAAGGAACACTTTTGAACTCATTCTATGAGGCCACCATCACCCTGATACGAAAACCAGACAAAAATATCACAAAAAAAATTATAAACCAATATTGCTGATGAACATAGATGCAAAAATCCTCAACAAAATACTAGCAAACCTACTCCAACAATACAGTAAAAGGATTGTATACCATAATCAAGGGGATTTATCTGAGGGCTGCAAGGATTTTTCAATATCCACAAATCAATCATTGTGATACACCACATTCACAAATTGAAGAATAAAAACCATACAATCATCTCAACAGATGTAGAAAAAGCTGTTGATAAAATTCAACATCCATTTATGATAAAAATTCTCCAGAAAGTGGGCATAGAGGGTACATGCCTCAACAAAATAAAGGCCATATATGACAAACTCACAGCTAACATCATAACAGTGAAAAACTAAAAGCACTCCCTGTAAGATCAGGAACAAGACCAGGATGTCCACTCTCACCTCTTTTACTCAACATAGTTTTGGAAGTCCCAGCCACAGCAATCAGAGAAGAAAAGGAAATTAAAGGAATCCAAATTGGAAAGGAAGAAGAAAAACCATCACTGTTTGCAGATGACATGATACTATACATAGAAAATACTAAAGGTGTCACCAGAAAACTACTAGAAGTCATCAATGAATTCAGTAAAGTTGCAGGATACGAAATTAATACACAGAAATCTGTTGCATTTCTATACATTAACAATGAAATATCAGAAGGAGAAATTAAGGAAATGATCCCATTCACCCCTGCAACAAAATGAATAAAATAACCAGGAGTAAGCCCAGCTAAGGAAGCAAAAGACCTGTACTGTGAAAACTGGTAGGCTGATGAGAGAAATCGAGGATGACATAGATGGAAAGACATACCGTGTTTTTGGATTGGAAGAATCAGTATTGTTTAAATGACCATACTACCTAAGGCAATCTACAGATTCAGTACAATCCCTATCAGATTACTGATGGCATTTTTCACGGAACTGGAACAAAAATTTTTAAATTCATCCAGAAACACAAAAGAACCTGAATAGCCAAAACAATCTTGAAAAAGAAGAGTGCAGCTGGAGGAATCACGCTCCTTGACTTCAGACCATACTACAAAGCTACAGTAATCAAAACAGTTTGATACTGGCAAAAAAAAACGATACATAGATCAATGGAACAGGATAGAAAGCCCATAAATAAACCCACATGCTTATGGTCAATTAATCTATGACAAAGGAGGCAAGAATAGACAATGAAGAAAAGATAGTCTCTTCAATAAATGGTGCTGGGAAAACTGGACACTGACGTGTAAAAGAATGAAATTAGAATATTCTCTAACGCTATAAACAAAAATAAACTCAAAACGGATTAAAGACCTAAATGTAAGACCAGATACTATAAAACTCCTAGAGGACAACATAGGCAAGACAGTCTTTGACATGGATCGCAACAATATTTTTTTGGATCCATCTCCTAGAGTAATGGACACAAAAGCAAAAATAAACAAATGGGATCTAATTAAACCTGAAAGCTTTTGCACAGCAAAGGAAACCATAAACAAAAAGACAACCTACAGAATGGGAGAAAATATTTGCAAATGGTGCGACAAGACTTAATTTCCAAAATATACAAGCAGCTCATACAGCTCAATATCAAAAAAAAAAAAAAAAAATCAAAAAAATGGGCAGAAGACCTAAATAGACATTTCTCCAAAGAAGACATATAAAAGGCCAACAGGCCCATGAAAAGATGCTCGACATCACTAATTATTAGAGAAATGCAAATCAAAACTACAATGAGGTACCACCTCACACTGGTCAGAATGGCCATCATCAAAATATCTACAAATCATAAATGCTGAAGAGGGTGTAGAGAAAAGGGAACCCTCCTACACTGTTGCTTGGAATGTAAATTGCTGCAGCCACTATGGAGAAGTGTATGGAGGTTCCTCAAAAAAACTAAAAATAGGGTTGCCATATGTTCCCGCAATCCCACTCCTGGTCATATATTGGAGAAAACTCTAATTCAAAAGGATACATGCACCCCAGTGTTCATAGCACTATTTACACAAGGCAAACATGGAAGCAACCTAAATGTCCATCAACAGATGAATGGAATATTACTCAGCCATTAAAAATGATGAAATAATGCCATTTGCAGCAACATACTAAATGAAGTAAGAGAAAGAGAAATATCATATGATCTCACTTATATGTGCATTCTAGAAAAATGATATAAATGAACTTATTCACAAAACAGAAATAGGCTCACAGACATAGAAAGCAAACTTATGGTTACCAAAGGGGAAAGGGAGGGAAGGGATAAATTTGGAATTTGGGATTAACAGGTACACACCACTATATATAAAATAGCAAAGATCTACTGTATAGCATAGGGAGCTATATGCAATACCCTGTAAAAACCTATAATGGAAAAGAATCTGACAAAGAATATATATATATACACACACACACACACACAACTGAATCACTTTGCTGTACACCTGAAACATTATAAATCAACTATACTTCAAGAGCAGAAGTAATAAAAAAAAATCAAGAGCATAAGTGTTTTTATCCAGGCACAGATGACAAAGCAACAGCATGTCATCCTGACCACAAACAACAGATGGTGATAGTGAACACTTATACCCTTTGCAATAAATATGAACGATTTAAGGAATAGCCTCAGGAACATAATTTTGTTTGCAAGTTCAGAAGCTTCTGTACTAACCGCCCCTACCTGACCACACCAGAATTGGGCCTGGCATTTAGAGGATCCTTAACAAAGAAGCGCCCCTTACCTCCATTTGTGGTGTAAAGTGTGGTGAGTCCAGGATTCTTGGAGCCCACGTTGACTATTGCCGGTGTGTATTTTTAACACCATTTCCATTTCAAGGGTCTCCTACAAGAGAAGAAAGAGTGCACATGGAGGGTGCCTGAGCCCTCTGATAGGTGTGCCCTTAAAAACAACACTCTAGAAAGAGGGGTTAAAGAGAAATTGGGAGTTGACACAACCCCCCTTGGATTCTCCTGGAGTTCTGCCCCAGTATTTTTGACCATTGTGACCCCCCCAAGGACACAAGATGCCAATTCACATGTGGGGCAGGCCAAGGCCTTCTACCTGTCTGGCAGGTCCCCCACAGAGCCACACTCAATGGCTATCTGCTTTGCACTGAATTTTATTTCAGTAAACTATGGAAAAAGATACTGAAATGGAATTCCTTCAAGGCTCTTCAAGCAAGGAGGCCTCAGAAGCTACTTTAGAGAGGAAGGAGCGCCAGCATACACAAAGATGCATTACGAGGGACTTCTGAACACTTCCCAGTATAACATGGTGAAGCTGAGCTCACTGTGAAACATGAACGGGACTAGGCAAATTTGCTAAGAGCAAGGGAGGCATTAGTAGGTGAAAATCATGTCCTTGGTGTAACCCAGTTTCTCCAAGTTAGGGTGCACGGCTCTCTGGATCAGGGGTGGTGGGCCACACACCAGGATGAACGAGAACCTCCCAGGAGGAGGGAGATGCTCTTTGATCGTGTCCTCAGTAATGAAGCCTGACCGTACTTCCAGCCTGAGATTAAGCAGAAAAAAGCTGTTGCGGGGGCCAGGTTGCGTCCCTGAGCCCAGGCCCCCTGCCCGCCCTCCCTCAAGCCGGGAAGAGGAACACAAGGCTATGCGCCGAGGCTTAGACATCTGCACTACTGCTCTCCGCAGAAAGCTGGGAGTAGAGGACGCGGGGGGCCCAGAGAGCCCTTTTCAGTACTTACCCCAGACCCCAGGCTCACTGCTGGGGCTCTGAGTCCCTGGCTGGTGTCTGTCTGCTGTAAGCACCGGCGTGGGTGAACGCCACCCTGAGACAGATGCACCCGGGTGCGGCGTGAATCGAGGCCGTGAGCAGGAGCTGTGCCGGGCAGAGGGTGCTGTGGTTGTTTGGGGACTGGCTCGTTTGGGTGGCGCCCTCTGCTGGGCAGTGAGCTGTACGACGAGGCAGGCACAGCTCAGCGCTGAGTGGGAGAGGCAGCCTGTCAGCGTGAGGGCTCTGCGGGGTGCGGCGTGTGCGGTGGCGGCCAGGGCTCAGCTTATGAGGACTGCTGTCCTAGGTGAGGTGCGGGGTGCAGGGTGAAAGGGTCAGTGGCCGTACAGGAGGCAGTGTGAGTGATGGCTCTGTGGGATGCCGTGTGGAGTGGGTGTTCAGGGTGGCCCGGGGCCTCAGGGTCCCCCCTGACGTTCACAGTAGTGCGTGGAGTGCCGCTGAGATATCGGACACCTACCCTCTACCGCCCTTACAAGCAGGTCATCCCAAATCCTCTCTCCCTCAAATTCCTGCATTTCCCAAGTAGAGACATAGTCCAAGGCCTCAGCCACCCAGCCCAGAACCAACCAACCCAAGGACTGGCCCCTGACTGGGTCAAGGGTTGGAGCTGACCCACGGTGGGGACAACGGGGACCTTACCAACAGGAGGCCTGTCCAGGGTGTACCACAGGTTGAACTGCTTTGGGTGAGTTCTATCAACTTCTTCAAGCTCCTTTCTCACCAAGATCTCCTCCTGTGTCTAGAAAAGAAGCAACACGAGCCTCACCCCTCCAGGGCATCCTGCTTGTTCCCCAGACTCAGTACACAGGTCAGCACGTTCCCACCCCGGCCACCCTACTCTAGCTTGAGTGCTCCCTGCAGACTCTGGGCCAAAGAGTTCTGCTGAGGCTCCGACACAACAAACGCCCTCTGGTGGAGGGAGGCGTTGGGTGACTGCCCTCCAGCTGGAAGGCTGTGTCTGAACACTGGGGGTCCCAGCCCAGCTCCTCCATCCACTCTGAGCGCCAGGCAAGGCAAACCGGACTGGCCCAGGATCTCCTGCAGGGAATGCGAGCAGCTAAGGCAGTGATATATGACACGATATATATAATCTATGGCACTGGAGAGCTACAGCAGAGGAAGACAGAGGCTATAGCCTCCGCTGGGGAAAGTGCACAAAGCCAAAAGATCTGTTGCAGGCTCAGAGATGCTGCACACAAGACCTGGACCGTAAAACTCGTCACGATCCTTGTCCCAACAATTCCACTTCTGCGATTCTGTTTAACAAAATAATCTAAGCCTAGGCACAATTATTCATCACTGTATCATTTTAACTGTGAAAACTGAAAACAACCTGAATGGAGGAGATTAGTAATGATGGTGCGACTTGATATAGACTGATGAAAATACTTATAAAGAGTTTTAATGAGAAGAAAATGCCTGTGTGGTAATGTTGAGTAAAAAAACTAAAAATGAAAAACAATATATATATAATTGTGAATATATAGCATGTATAGAGCAAACAAAAAAAGAAGTAAATTATTTATATGCTTCCGTATTTTCTGAAATTTCCACTAAGGGCAAGGCTTCTATGATTTTACACTGGGAAAAGCACAGAATTATATATTAAAGAAAGAAGGAAAGCTTAGTGCTTATGGTTGTTTGGGGAGACAGAGTTAAAAAACAAAAACAAACGGAAAAACAGGCCTGGACTCAGCTTCTATGGCTGCCAGCAGCCCTACTTGAGGCCAGTGAGCCCTCCCATAGCTGCAGGCGCCCGAGCAGCATGACATGGGGAGTGGGGAGGAAAAGAATGCAGAGGCCAGCTCAGCAAACAGTGGAACTTTCCTTCCTCGCTCAAGGCTGACTCAGCAGAACTGACCTGGTTGGCACAGACAAGGGACATCCTGGTCTTGTCGCTGGGCTTCTTGGTGATGCAGCGGATGAGCTGCAGCAGGGGCGTAACCCCTGAAACACAGCTGGCAGGCAGGCCGGGTTTCCTTCCCCCTCTGGTGCTCACCGTCTGTGGTCTGCAGCAGCTTCACAAGTTCCCTTGGCCCCGATTACTTCTCTCACTTCTGTCCCCAGAACTCAGGGCAGAACCACCCTTCATTTTGGTTTTCCCTTCTAATGCAACAATCCATCGAAAGCACTTCTCATTTTCACATGGCAGCACTGGCTTTGAAACGACTGCATTTCACATCTAGCTCCCTAACTGTCTGACTAAGGTGAGTCAGGCACCTGTCTGAGCTCTTCAGTGTCATTTGTAAAACAGATTTAATGGCAAGTAAATGTGATAGTTTAAAAAATGCCCGTTACGGTGCCTGGCACGTTGTTCTCCTTACACGTTTGTTCTCATTTTTCAGGCATTCATTTTCAAGGGATGGGGAGCATCAGGCTTGAACAGGATCCAGGAGCCCTTGGGGCCTGTGTGGCCCTGCCCAGCCTGGCCCCCAGCCTCACCTTAGAGGCTCCAGGGGCTCGTGGGGCAGCCAGCATGTTGGTTAAGGGGAGCAGGGCATCCAGGGTCAGTGTCAAGACCTGTCATTGGCCCTGCATCCCCATCTCAAAGAGCCAGGGAAGGAATCTCTCACATCACCCCTTCTAGGACCAAATGACTCCAAAGTCAGAAAGGTCTCAGGGCTCACCCTGTGGATGAAGCCCCCAGTAGCCTCTTACCTGTGCCCCCAGCAATCATTCCCAGGTGATGGACCAGTTTATTTTCAAGCTCACTCGTTTTTTATGGTTTGAACGCAAACTTCCCTGAAAACACAGAGGATACTTCTGATGTCTACGGCTCTTGACTGAGAGCCCGCAAAACGTCACTGAGTTCCTTGGGCCTCCCAGGAAGCAAGTCCACCTAAGCGAGTGGCTATGCCATTTTAAACCAGAGGAGCAAGCCAGAGTGGCCTCCTTAGCCAGCCCTGGTCCACCGGGGCCCAAAGTGGGAGTAGAGCCTGGGCATCCTTGGGGGAATAACTGCACCTTCTCTTCTGAGGAAGGAGAAAGACAGGCTGAAGTTAACATGGAGTGTCACACAACTCTCTCGCCCACAGCAGCGAACAAGTGATGAGCGTGTGAGCAAATGGATGAGTGTGCATTCCATCCATCCATCCACCCACCCTCCATTTTTCAGCAACAGCAAGTGCCTTTCGTGCATCAGGCATTGTGCTGGAGATACAGTGATGAGGAAACACCAAATCACTCCCTTACCTTCAGGAAGCTTATAATCTCATAAAGTGGGTGTGTGAATGAATGTATGAAGACTTCAAGGACAAGCCCATGTGACTCAAATCTGAGGAGCTTTCTAGAACAATGGAACAACCATAGGCATCTTCTTCCTCCTAGCTGGAGGCCCAGTGTGAACCCCCCAGTACCTGACCCATGATAGAACAGGCGCCCGGATGGCCCTTGAAAAAGGATGGTGTCCCCAGTTTTCATGTTCTCCAAGTACTGAGTCATCTTCCCCCCTTCTGGATGATTAGGGTGTACATTTTTGAAGTAGATCTGAAAAATAAGGCAGCATGGTTTTCACACCTTCAGCCCTGAGGCCACAGCCACACACAACTCAAGAATACACTTGCTACCAGAAACCAGGGAGAGCAAATCCTCTGCACTCACGGTTGCTCTAAAGCAACACCTGAAGACTTCACTAGGTCAACAGCTTCACTGTTAAATGACATCGCTGGGAAGCCCTGTCCAGGGCACGTGCCCCTTCTCCACCCGCCACCCTGAACAAGCTTGTGACGGTGAGGCAGCTGGACATGGTGGGCATCATTTACCTTGATAATTAAGTCCACAAAGCCTAGATCCTCATCACTGGACACAGGCGTGTAAGCCCTGACCACCAACACACCGTCAGTTTTGGCCAAGAGATTAACATAGTTACCTACAGAAAAGGCACCAAATGTTAAGACTGAGCAGGGCCAGCCTAAACAGGACCAAGGATTTCTCTAAAGGACTGAGCTTTGGTGGCGGAGGGGGTGCATAGCGCGACAGGGTGCATGGGAGGAGGGCCAAGCAGGGAAGGAGCCCAAGTCCAGGATGCCTAGATCCTAGGCCTGCCCTTATCACTCCATGTGCAAGCCTGGACAAGTCACTTCAGCCCATATACCTGCCCTGACTCCATCAGAGCGTAGCTGTGAGCTTCACACACAGGAAGCCTACTGTCGGTGCAGGCTTACCGTGTCAAAGTGCTCTGTGGGGCAGGAAGAGCTAATTAAAGTTGGAGGCTGAGCATTAAAAATTACAGAAAAGTGTTTCCTTTTTAAAGCAAAGTATGTTGCCTTCGTAAAGTCATTTCTTCCTAAACTGTATGTATTACTGGGGTCTATGAATGAATCACAGCTCCCTCATCTGTATCCTGTCCCCTGGCATGGAGCAGGCCTGGTCTCACAGGTATGCAGGGCTCCAGGATTTAGACATCCATGGACCATGAGTTCCAGCAGCAGCACTGTGTCTCCCTGGCCCATGGCTCTGCTGAAGGGCAGCAGTGAAGCTTTGAACCATGTAATTCTGTCCCCCCAGGGTAGACATGAACAGACCAGGGTGGCCAGAGACCTGCGGATCATGACTCCATGATCCAGTGTCACATGATGGGCTAGGCCACTCAGATTTCTGCTGCATCCAACATGGGAGACTTCAGTGACTAAGGCAATTAGTGGTGAGGGCAGAAGCTGCAATCAAGAGATGCCAAGGGGCTTCCCTGGTGGCGCAGTGGTTGAGAGTCCGCCTGCCGATGCAGGGGACACGGGTGCGTGCCCCGGTCTGGGAAGATCCCACATGCCGCGGAGCAGCTAGGCCCGTGAGCCATGGCCGCTGAGCCTGCGCGTCCGGAACCTGTGCTCCACAACGGGAGAGGCCGCAACAGTGAGAGGCCCACGTAACGCAAAAAAAAAAAAAAATTAAAAAAAAAAAGGGATGCCAAGAGACAAAGGCAAGAGGAAGTTCTGAGCCAGAGTATCTGAGGGGGTAGAAGCTGTGTGTGCACAGGACAGAGAGAGACCATATGCAGACAGAGCAGAGACCCAGGGAAAAGGGGCAGGAGAAGGGCAGGAGGGAGGGAAGGAGGAAAAGGAGGAGGGGGCACTGCAGGGGCAAAACCCAGTCTTTGAGGGGCCCCGAAGCCTGAGGTGCAAACGCTCTGGGTTAAGAAAGGACAGGCTTAGGATGGATAAACAAGGTCCTACTGTATAGCACAGGGAACTATATTGAATATCCTGTGACAAACCATAATGGGAAAGAATATGAAAAAGAATATATATATATATATAACTGTGTCACTTTGCTGTACAGCATAAATTAACACAACATTGTAAATCAACTGTACTTCCATAAAATTAAAAAAAAGAAAGGACAGGCTCAATGACTCTGGCTATGCCCTGGCTGGGAACCAGGGATACCCAGGAATAAACACCTGTGGCAGCTTCCTGCTGAGAACTCATCTGATACTGGAAACCTTAGAAAGCCTCTTTCAGATGCAGCCAACCTGGGCCTGGCCTGGCAGCAACCTCAGAGAAAACGGGGCTGCCCGGCTGGTCCCGCAGACTGCATCTCTAACCAGCTTCATTTCAGCAGGGCTGGCAAGCATAAGCGATCTCCGAGCCTCCACAGCAGACTCTCCCAGAAGCCTCTAAATTACCTTGTGCACTGACTGTGCACTGCCCACACCAGGGCTGAGGAGAGAGTGGGTCATGACAGTTTCTAAGAAATTCTGTTTCTCAGAGGTTTTATTCTTCAGCCTTCTTGCCAATAGGGCTGGTGTCACCAGCCGGGCAGAGGGCTGGAAGGCAGGCTGACACCCAGCCCTCACGGATGAAAAGGGACAGAGGAAGCAGCAAGGAGGCTCAGGGGCCAGGCTGGCTGCCTAGTGGGTAATTTCATCACCTGAAGAGGTGACGTCAAGCTTTTGTCCCATGTACCCAGGACACGTAGGCTATGGATGCGGATCTCCACCAGGAAGGCAAGCAGCACAAAGTTTCAGGCTGTGGGCCTAGCAGAGTGCTAAGACTGACTCAGCCACCTGGTGGTGGTACAGGTTAGAAACGGGATAACTCGGAACTCTAGGACTGCTAGGGCTCATACCCACAATGGTCCCTCCTTTCGTGCATGAGTCTGAGGCCCCTGCTGAGAATCCACGTACTGGAGGGGAAGGGCACCAACCCCCTCCTGCCCCTCCAAACCTTCTGGGCCTTTCTCTTGACAGTAGGGGAACATCAATTCCTCCCATCCGTCCTAAGTGCACAGCACTTTACAGTTTCTGAATTTTCACATCCATCAGTCACTTAATTCTCACAACAATGCAAGTAGCAGACAGGCCTGGGAAACCCCATGTCATAGACAGAGTCTCAGAGAGGTTGAGGGACTTGCTTAAGATAGCCCAGCAAGGAGCTGGCAATGGGATCTTAGACCTTCTGACTCTAGACTCAGTTCTTTTCAATGCTCATTAAGATATTGCTTTTGTGTCAGCCCCAATGGAACAATGAGAAAGGGAATGGACTGTCCCTAAGCCTATCTCCCTACCTCTTTGAACTTATGTGGCTCAGGAAAGGTAGCAGGGCAACCTCTACACCTCAGCTGAGTTTCTGATAGGAGCAGAGTGCCCACAAGGCCCAGGTCCTGGTGATGACACCAAACTCCACTCACCTACAGGAAGCCCTAAGGCATGGTCCGGCGAGGGCAGTCCAAAGCGGAACCTCCGAGTGTTGTAGCTGATTTGCTAATAAAACAGAAAACAGAGGCAGGCTCTGTCAGCTTTCTGGAAGCTTTGCTGGGCAGCTCAGATGCCTGGGAAAGGAGCTCCCAGCACACATACACAGACAGTGGCAGTGGGGAGCAAACTAGAAGCCATGGAATGCCCATCCCACTGCCCTGGCCTCCCCAGCCAACACATTCCCCACCGCTTTGTCTTCCTCTCACATCACCCCCCCCATCCTGCCCCTGACAGCAGAGGGGGAGGGCTGACCCATCACCTCTTTCTCAGTCAGGGGCAGCAGGAACTTGGCTTCAGGGTGCTGTAAGGTGACAGGACGCCTCTTCTTTACATTCTTGTTCTTCAGGGCCAACAGGAGCACAGTGATCCCAATAACAGTGATGGCGAGGAGCAGGGACGTGTCCTACCAGACACATGTGAGCAGGGCACCTCAGGTCCTGCCTGCCCCGGGCAGGACAGCTCTCAGGCCCAGCAGCACCCACTCCACACCAGGGGCATGTATGAAGCCGGACTGTGCCTAAAAGAAACTAGGCAGAGGTAAAGGTACTAAACTAGAAGGCAGGCTCAGCCTACGGTGGACCTGGAGGCTGGGAGGGGCCAGCTACAGATTAGACAGGAGGGATGCTTTAAACTCCCAGTCCGATGGCTCAGGAGTGCTAATGTCACCAGGCCTTTCCTGCCCATCTGCCTCTATCCTGGCTACAGCCAAGGGTGCAAGCCCTGGTAGTCCCTCCTTGAGGTGGAAGGGGTGAGGACGCTGCTTCCAGTACACAATTTGGAATGAGGGCCCCAACCCCCAGGGACAGAACTAGGGAGGGGGGATTAGCTGCTGAGCTAAGAGGGATGGGGCTTGCTTCCTCCACTCCCCTCTTCCAGGTCTGGCTAGGGCAGGGGTAGGGGTGGGGTGAGTACCTCTGTTGCCAGAGCTGCTCCAGGTCTTTGCTCAAAACCCACCAACGCCCACCGTTAGCAGGAGTGAACATAAATTTTTAACTTGAAGGGTTCAGAGAAAAGAAAAGGAAGCTATACACACACACAAAAGAAAAAAAAAACAGATGGAACCAGCTGGGACCAATAGGGCAATGAATCTGACCTCCAACACACCCTGAGTCTCATCTTACTACATTAGCATATTAAATGATGCACCTATTGGTGGCCAGGACCTGACATTAAGGACCAAAAAAGGGGGTGGCAGCCCAGTCCCTCAGAAAAAGCCCCACCCCTTCCCCTGTAGACTATCGCATATGCCTCCACATAGCTCGCCTCACTCCTCCTCCCATTGTCTTTACTCTTTAAACCCCTCTCACCAGCTGGGTGAGAATTTGATCTGTGAACTTAGTTCCCACCTCTCCATTCTTTGGCCACTGAATGAAGACTGTGCTGGGTCAATCGCAGCTTGAGTTTTGTTATTCGCCTACTTGAACCCAAACAGAAAAAAACCCTCCCTCGCCAAGGCAGAGAGCCTCCACTGGGCTAGGGCTGGAGCAGGGCCCATACGACTTAATTCGGTAACAAATTTTGGCATCCAGTGGGGGTCCCATTCCGTCTGGTAACTCAGGGCTTACTCGCCAACAAGGCAAGTTAAATAACTGGCCAGTTTGCTCCAATTCTGGATCCCTGAGCCAGTGAAGGCTACTAAATTAAGCCTGAGATCAAAAAGCAGCCAAGAATCAAGCGGGGTGCTCCCCAGGTTAAGACCCCGCCCCCACCCCGGCACATCTCCAAGGACACTTGCTACAGATTGGTGTAGTAGCCAGGCGATGCCCAACACAGGGGGCGCTGACCCCACTTCAGTCGATAAGGCCAATGGCAGTTGTAGGGGCTGGCTAATTAAGGGAAAGGATCCTGGCCACGTGGTTGGAGCCAGACCTCTGCCGAGAAGACTGGACTGGACGGTTGGTTGTCTAAATTGAGCCAATGCTCTGATAACGGGGGAGGCGAGATTGGACAATTGTTTGCCTGAATGGACTGGACGGGAAGCCCTCCAGGCCCCCACATGGTAAGAACATCTTTGTTTTGTGTGTGCAACGTAAGCCCTAGTCTCTGTTCTTGATAAGGGTGAAACTTCAATCTCTGTTCTGTGTGGTCTTGTTTGCCCTGATGTTCTGGGAAATACTTACCACAACTGTGGGCATGGGTCGAGCACTTAAAGGCCACTAGGGCGCTCTCCACTGGAAGACTCCTGTGAAAGGATAAGTCGGTGACGGACCAGGGTAGATGAGCACTAGGTATCCTGCCGGCTGGAAGCAAATGTCCGTGTAAGCTGGCACACTGTAAAACACACTCACAGCCCTGACCCCTCCAGCACTGCCGACTCTAGGATATAGTCAAAAATCCAAAAGCACATCTTCTGTATTGGTTCGTCTTGCCCTAACTTGCCATCCTGGGGCAGGGTATATGGCTCTGTTGGGTAGGTCTCTCCCCATTACCTCTATCACAGATCCCTAGGGGATCCTTCCTCTGAGACACAAACCCTTTAAAATTCTTATTTTTGCCAGATTTCAGGAAAATTACCATCTAGCCAGAGAAGGAAGAAGAGGACACCCAAATCATCCCAAGTCCTTGGGTCCTTGCAGCTGAGAGTATAGAGAACTGCACACATTCCAAATGGGCATTCGGCCTCCCTGCTTGATTGCCTGTAACCAAGCAGGGTCAAGCCCTTTTTGAACAAGGCTCCTTGACTGCCAGAGAGGCTCTCCGAGCAATTTATCTGATTAGAGAATGCTTATTTATAACCCATTCCTCCTTTACCCTATCTCCGAGGACTGCTCGCTGAAAGCACTCACCTACATTGGGTATCTCCTACAGTCCCACAGTAGGCCTGGAAACGTCTACTTGCTAACTTAGAGGGGACTTTATAACTAGGGCCCTCTTAGACAGCATCTCCCCTTCCAGCCCCTGTGAAGATTGGTTCAGATTTCAGTTAGAGTGCCTAGACAACTTGGTGTGGACCAGATCCTGTGGGATCTGTGTTGCTACCAACCCTAGGAAGAGGCCACTGGGAAGCTGGAAACACACCAGAAATAAGGACTCCCCATATGGGTAACCAAGCCTCTGTCCTGGTGAAATTGCTGCTAGGGTGCATTCTCCATAACGTGAAATTCTTCGAGTACTGCCCACTACCAAAGAGACGGCTTACTACCTTTTGCAACACCATGTAGCCCCAATATAAACTGGCAGATGGAGAAAGTTGGCCAACTAATGGCTCGCTAGATTATAATACTATTTTTCAATTGGATCTCTATTGCCAGCATTTAAAAAAATGAGATGAGATCCCCAGGTACAATGTTTCATGGCACTTAGCCAAAACAAGGGCCTCCATAAAAAATGCAAGGCTAGTTCAAATCTCATTCTCTCTCGGTTTTCCTCCCGGAAAACCTCCCGGTTTTCCTCGGGCGGGAACTAGTCCAATGCACGCCCACAGAGTTCAGTACCAGAACTCTGAATCAGTAAGCTATTCCCCCTTTGGGAGGTCCCCAGTGGAGGGGGGGGGGGCTGACCACCATGTATGTACCCCTCTCTTTCTCAGATCTATACAACTAGAAGGATCAATCCCAGGGTTTATGGGAAGACCCCCGAGGGAGTCCTTAATTTAGTCTGGGGAATATTCCACTCTCATTTCCCCACTTGGGTGGATGTCCAAACCCTCCTAAAATATCTTAATTCTCTGGGGAAGAAAAGGCACTGATTATAACTAATGCAAGGGAGAAAGTGGATAAGACCAATCAAAATTATGCAGGGCACACCGTATAATAGCTTGGAGCCCCAGCCATCCCCGACACGGACCGTGGGTGGGATCATCAGGAGGAAAACAGTTGGCAGAACCTCCCACATTTCAGGGATTTGATTCTTAAGGGCTTAGTCAGCGGGGAAGAAACCCATAAGTTGAAGTAGGGTACAGGGAGTCATCCAGGGACCGGAGGAAAATCCCTCAGCCTTCCTTGAGTGCCTAAGGGAGTGTCTCCAAGTGTACACAATTATAATCTGAAGCCGTTGGAAGGGCAGGCCACTCTTAAGTCCCAGAGGGCCCCAGACGTTGTGAGAAAATTACAAAAGTTGGGGAGAGGGCCCACCATGCCCACTTCCCGGCTGGTGGAACCAGCACTTCGGGTGTTCAACAACCGGGATCTGGAGGTGAATGCAAAGGAAGATAAACGAGCAGAATGAACTGCCGGTATTCTGGCTTTAGCGATTCAGGGTCCATCGACCTCCCAGGAATGACGGCCCCCCAAGGGACCCTGTGACATCGATGAGTCGCCCTGCATTTCGAAGACCACGCCCACAGTGGAGAGAAGGGCTTAAAACCAATCAGAGTGCAAACTGCATGGAGGAGGGTCATTGGAAGGGAGAGTCCCCCAAATGTCTCGGAAGGAAACTAGGTGGACCATTGTGTCCTAACCTCACTGGTTGCGCACATAAAAGAAGAAGAGAACTGAAGGGCGCTAGGTGCTCCTCAGAGCACCCTGGAAATTACCCCTGGGGAGCCTCAGCTGACCCTGACCATAGGGGGTAAAAAGGTTGACTTTTTAGTTGACACAGGGGCCACCTTCTTGGTCTTGAACACTCGACAAGGCAAAATGACCAAAGATAATAAATGTAAGATTATGGGAGTGGAAGGGAAGCCACAGGAGTGCAATTTTCTAGAGTCCTTTCAGTGCGCTTTGGAAGGAAAAATGTTATCTCCCTCTTTCTTATATATCCCAGAATGCCCAATTCCTCTAATAGAAAGAAACTTACTATATAAATTGGGAGCTACAATTTACCTCAGAGACAAAAACCTTATCATTGAAATACCCAAGACCACCTTCTATTCTGTAGCCCTAGCGCTACTGCCCTCTGACAATAATAATGGCCCAATTAACGTTGAGGGGATTAACCCCTCAGTATGGGCCCACGACAGAGCCCATACTGTTGGCAGAGCCAGGAGGGCACCACCAGTCATAGTCAAGCTGTGACCCAACTACGGTCACCCAAGTAAAAAGCAATACCCCTTAAACCAAAGAAGCCCTAGTGGGCATTAAGCCTGTAATAGAAAGCTACTCAAACAAGGGCTTCTTAGATCCTGTCAGTCCCCTTGCAACACTCCTATTCTTCCGGTAAAAAAATCCCAAAAATGGGAAATACCGGCTAGTTCAGGACCTCCAAGCAGTAAATGAAGCTACGGAGGAAATTCACTCCTGGTGCCCAACCTGTACACATGACTCTCTACCCCAAACCCTGAGAGGATCTGGTATTCAGTGTTAGACTTAAAAGATGCCTTCTTTTGTGTGTCCTTAGCCCCAGTATCTCAATAGATTTTTGTATTTGAATGGCAGGATCCCTACAGCTCTAGAAAACAATCATTGTGCTGGAAGGTTCTGCCCCAGGGACTTAGAAACTGCCCCACCCTTTTCGTTAAGGTTTTAGCTAAAGATCTTAGTGATCTTGAGTTAGAAGAGCGAACTATACTTCAATATGTGGATGACATTCTAATCGCCAGCCCCACCAAAGAGCTTTCTGACCGTAACACAGTTAGCACCTTATATCATCTGGCTGAGAGAGGATATAAAGTTTCAAAGCAAAAAGGCCGGATCTCCCTCCAGCGGGTAGAATACTTAGGATTTATAATAGAAAAGGGGCACGTGTTGCAGCAAAAATAGATATGAGATTTTTCTGATAAACCAGGAAAATAAGCAACAAAGAACAGGCTGGGGAAACAGCATAAACAGGCCTAAAAGAGTTAAGCAATCTTGGTTATTCTTTAGCTGTTACTACAAACACACACTTGTAGCTAGACTTGTCCTTCACAAAGCTAAACAAAGCTAATTACTGTCTGATTCCATATGAATTGTACCCTGCACCTGGCATTTACTCTCTGCATTCTCTTGTAGCAAATTATCCCTTGTAGCTGTTTACATTTCAGAAAGAAGATTGCAGGCCGATAACACAGAGATGAATGGACCCAATTACCAGGCTGCCTCACAGCAGCAGTGACTGTTTTAAAATATTGCAAGAAGAAGAAGAATGCAAGACCTTCACCACTTTGTTCCTTATCACTTATCCTGGACTGCAAGTTCCACCTATAAGACCCTCTGCAATTCCCCAAGACAGGGGGGGCACAGTTCTTGAGGTGCTAGCCTACTGTGTCTTCCCTTCTTCCTGGCAAGAAAAATAAAGCCATCTCTCTCTTCCTCCAAAAGCTCTGCCTCCGTATTTCTGTTTGGCATCGGTGCACAGGAAAGCTGAAATTTCGGCAACACACAGGGCACTATCTAAGGAGAAGAAGGAATTGGCTTGAAAGATGGCACCCTCTAGTATGAGAAAACAGCTCTGGGGGTTCCTAGGGATGGCCGGGTTCTGCTGTATATGGATCGCCAACTTTGGCTTAGGTGCTAAGCCCTTGTATGAACAATTAAAGGGAAGGACCCTGATCCTTTTGAGTGGACCCCCAATTGTGACCGGGCATTCCTGGAACTGAAAAACCACCTCATAAGAGCCCCCACATTAGCCTTACCCAACCTGAGCTGTCCCCTCCATCTATATATACTGAGAGAGGAGAAAGTGCCCTGGGGGTGTTTACACAGAAACTGGGACCTCTGACTCAGGTTGTAACCTATTTTTCTAAACAATTGGACCAAACCCCTAAAGGATGGCACCTATGCTTACAGGCTGTAGCTGCCACTGCTCAGCTTCTCAAAGAAGCTAACAACTTAACTTTTGGACAGCCCCTATCTAGACCAGCGGTCCCCAACCTTTTTGGCACCAGGGACGGGTTTCATGGAAGACAATTTTTCCACAGTCCGGCGGGTGGGGGTGGGGATGGTTTCAGGATGATTCAAGTGCATTATATTTATTGTGCACTTTATTTCTATTATTTTTACATTGTAATATATAACGAAATAATTATACAACTCACCATAATGCAGAATCAGTTGGGAGCCCTGGGCCTGTTTCCCTGCAACTAGATGGTCCCATCTGGGTAATCTCGTTTTGGTTGCTGTCACTGCAGAAGACCCTGCTTCACAAGACAGGATGTTGGAAATGCAAGCAGGCTTTTCAGTGCCTTTGTGGCAACCTCAGAATATTCCGCCTTGACTTAAATCCAGAATGTATGGAGATCTGAAGTTGTCTCAAACAGACTTTTAAGGCCACCCTCATTTGCGATCTCAGGCAGTTGATCCTCTTCTAGCACGGACAAAGTCAATTCACCTGGCTTATTCACAAATGGGTCATGGATCCATTCCTTCCCAGTTCGGGGGTCTTCTGTGATTGGGAAGTAATGCTCAAACTCTTTTGAAAGCTGAGACAGGTGATCGTGCACCAGCTGGGAGAAAGAAGGTCCTGGCTTAGTCTCCTTCAAAATCTCTGCTAATGTCTGAAACATGTCAAAAATCCCAATGTTCACTCGTCACCCCCATAATTCCAGTTTGGCTTTGAATGCAGCCAACTTATCTGCCGACTTGAACACGGTTGTCCTTCTCCCCTGAAGTGACAGATTGAGTTTGCTGAGCAGGTTGAATATGTCACACAAGGAAGCAAGTTTTGTGACCCATCTGTGTCACTGAAGTGTGCTGCCAGTGGTGACTGTTTTTCTAAAAGAAATCTCTGGAGTGGCACTCGTAACTCAAAAACTGGCCGGTGATCTACCTTTAGAAAGCCATGTCACTCCTGTGTATAAGAGAAGACGTGTGTGCTCTGCCTCCATCTCCTCACAGAGCTGCGCAATCAGACGTGAGTTAAGGGCATATACTTTAATGTGGGTGATAATTTTAATCACATCCTGCAAAACGTTGTTAAGTTCAGGAGACATTTTTCGGCTAGTCAGCATTTCTCTATGGATGACAGTGTAGACTTACATTCAGAAGTGACTACTTCGACCCGAGTAGTGAAACCAGAAAGTCGTCCAGTCATGGCAGCCGCTCCGTCCGTGCATATACTAACACAAAATGGCCAATTCAGTTTTCCTGATATGTAATCATTCAAAGACTTGAATAGTTCTGCAGCTGTGGTATTGGTTGGCAACAAAAGTGCACACAACATATCCTCGTGCACATCCTCCTGAAAAATATATCGCACAAAAACAAGCATTGTTGCCTTGCTGTCAACATCGGTAGATGTGTCAACCTGGATTACGTACATGGTGACTCATTAATCCTCTCTAACAACTGTGCCTCAATATCTTCTGTTATTTCATCAATTCATCTAGTTATGGTGCTAGTGAAAGAGGAACACGTGCCACCATTTGAACTGCAGCCTCTCCTGAAAGTTCACAACAAATGTCCTTAGCAGCAGGCAGGATCAACTCTTCACCAATAGTAAAGGGTTTCTTAGGTGTATCAATGTGGTTAGCCACTAAGAATGATGCTCTCAGTGCAGACACATTTGATGAAGTGGTAGCCTTCAATAATTGCTTCTGTTCTTTGTGTTCACATTTTTTTCTTTTGAAAAACTCCAAAGGCTTGTCTTTTCATGCAGGGTGCTTGGTCTCCAGGTGGTGAAGCAGTTTTGGAGGTTTCATGGCTTCGTTGGATGGCCAGTCACCACATATTATATAAAGCGGTCTTGGAGAACGTGAATCACCTGTTGCAATGAACCCATAATTTAAGTAGAACTCTTGGTATTTTCTTTTAAGTGCAGCTGTCTTTTTGTTGGCAGTCTTAGAGTCTTCTGCTATCTCATTATTGGGTCTTTCCCCTTTTCAAAGAAGCTTTCCAGTGACATTTGTTTTTTACTCATTTTGGCTACTGTTAGCTTGTGGGCTTACCAAAACTGTGACTGAGACAAGTGCACAGTGCGGGAAAGAGGCGCAGACAGAAGTGGTAAATAAAATAATGGGCAGGCCACATGCAGACTAAATTAAGTGTCAGATTCTGACTTAAAGCCTCCCACCAGATGCAGCTTAATTGTCACTTGACACTCACTGATAGGGTTTTGATATGAGTCTGCAAGCAAACAATTTATTATGGTCTCTGTGAAGTCAAACCTCTCTGCTAATGATAATCTGTATTTGCAGCCGCTCCCCAGTGCTAACATCACCGCCTCAGCTCCACCTCATATCATCAGGCATTAGATTCTCATAAGGAGCGTGCAACCTAGATCCCTCGCATGCACAGTTCACAGTAGGGTTTGCGCTCCTATGAGAATCTAATGCCACTGCTGATCTGACAGGAGGCGGGACTCAGGCAGTAATGCGAGCGATGCGGAGCGGCTGTAAATACTGATGAAGCTTTGCTCGCGCACCTGTTGCTTACCTCCTGCCGTGTGGCCCGATTCTGGTCCATGGCCTGGGGGTTGGGGACCCCTGATCTAGACCTCCCATTGCCTCCAAGCCCTCATTAAGGAAAGCGGGGGCAGGTATCCCCTAGTTCTGAGGCAGGGGATAGATGGGCCCCAGGCTGAGCAGCTGAAATTTGTCTCCTGAGGACAGACACTTCAAGATAAACACAATGGCAGGAGCAGAGAGGAGCTAAGCCCTGCTTGGGTAAAAAGATAAGGAGGTTACATATTTCTCATTCTTGAGGTCAAGAAGACCTCCTAAACTTCACATGAGCAGAAATGATGCTCAGGGGTCAGGGAAGGGAAGGGATGCTAACCCATAATATGTCCTGCCAACCTCCCAGAAACCCTCACACTGGAATCCATCTTGGCTAAAAGATGTGAGCACACATGGGGGAGAGCCTGAGTCAGATCAGATATGGGAAGGGAGCAAGATGACTGGCCAGAGGAAAACAAAGACCCATAAAACAGACGCTATATAAGCAATTTAAGACACCCCCAAAGTGTGACTCTCTCTCTCAACTCACCCATGTGTCCTTTTCACATGTACTCTGCTTCTAATAAAAGCTTTACCCACTTCACTACCTTCCGTCTCTCTGCTAAATTCTTTTTTTTAATTTACTTATTTTTTAATGTTTATTTTCTTATTAGTCATCCATTTTATACACATCAGTGTATACATGTCAGTCCCAATCTCTCAATTCATCACACCACAACCCCCACCCTCCAACTGCTTTCCCCCCTTGGTGTCCATACATTTCTTCTCTACTTCTGTGTCTCAATTTCTGCCCTGCAAACTGGTTCATCTGTACCATTTTCTAGGTTCCACATATATGCGTTAATATACGATATTTGTTTTTCTCTTTCTGACTTACTTCACTCTGTATGACAGTCTCTAGATGCATCCATGTCTCTACAAATGACCCAATTTCATTCCTTCTTATGGCTGAGTAATATTCCATTGTATATATGTACCACATCTTCTTTATCCATTCGCCTGTCAATGGGCATTTAGGTTGCTTCCATGACCTGACTATTGTAAATAGTGCTGCAATGAACATTGGGGTGCATGTGTCTTTCTGAATTATGGTTTTCTCTGGGTATATGCCCAGTAGTAGGATTTCTGGGTCATATGGTAGTTCTATTTTTAGTTTTTTAAGGAACCTCCATACTGTTCTCCATAGTGGCTGTATCAATTTACATTCCCACCAACAGTGCAAGAGGGTTCCCTTTTCTCCACACCCTCTCCAGCATTTGTTGTTTGTAGATTTTCTGATGATGCCCATTCTAGCTGGCGGGAGGTGATACCTCATTGTAGTTTTGATTTGCATTTCTCTAATAATTAGTGATGTTGAGCATCTTTTCATGTGCTTCTTGGCCATCTGTATGTCTTTGGAGAAATGTCTATTTAGGTCTTCTGCCCATTTTTGGATTGGGTTGTTTGTTGTTTTTAATATCGAGCTACATGAGCTGTTTATATATTTTGGACATTAATCCTTTGTCTTTTCAATAAGTGGTGCTGGGAAAACTGGACAGCTACATGTAAAAGAATGAAATTAGAATACTCCCTAACACCATACACCAAAATAAAGTCAAAATGGATTAGAGACCTAAATGTAAGACTGGGCACTATAAAACTCTTAGAGGAAAACATAGGAAGAACACTTTTTTTTTTTTTTGCGGTATGGGGGCCTCTCACTGTTGTGGCCTCTCCCGTTGCGGAGCACAGGCTCCGGAAGCGCAGGCTCAGCGGCCATGGCTCACGGGCCCAGCCACTCCGCGGCATGTGGGATCTTCCCAGACCAGGGCACGAACGCGTGTCCCCCCCTGCATCGGCAGGTGGACTCTCAATCACTCTGCCACCAGGGAAGCCCCAGATTAAGCTTTTATATACAGAATGGATAAACAAGGTCCTACTGTACAGCACAGGGAATATCCTATGATATCCAATATCCTATGATAAACCATAATGGAAAAGAATATTTAAAAAAAAGAATGTATATATATGTATAACTGAATCACTTTGCTGTACAGCAGAAATTAACACATTGTAAATCAACTATACTCCAATTAAAAAATATAGAGAGAGGGACTTCCCTGGTGGCTCAGTGGATAAGACTCCACACACCCAATGCAGGAGGCCCAGGTTCGATCCCTGGTCAGGGAACTAGATCCCACATGCATGCCGCAACTAAGACTTTGCATGCCACAACTAAGGAGCCCACGTGCTGCAACTAAGATCTGGTGCAACCCAATAAATAAATAAATAAATATAAAAATAAATAAATAAATGGGTAAACTTTAAAGAATATATAGAGAGAGAGAGAGATAAAAAATAAAAAGTAAAAACATTTCAAGGAAAAAAAAAGAATGGCTCGAGGAGTCCTATTCCTGTCATCCCCCCCACACCCAGAGGAATCCTCCCTGAGCAGCTCTGTCTGCAGAGCTACGCCAACCCTGCTAGTCGAGTTCCCCCCCAGTGTTTACAGCAGTTGCTTCAACTCTTCCCAAGCGGCATCTGTTGTGGCAGGGCTGGGGTACAGCCTCCAGAAGGTAGTATGTAATTGTGAGTTCACAGCTTGGGTGGTGGAGACAACAGGGAGTAACTAGGACAGCTGATGCAGCTTCCGGGGGAGAGTGCCACCTGCACAGATGGGGTGTGGCTGCCTGCCTGGGGCTGGGAGCCTCAGACCTATATTAGGAGAAAGGCTGGCCTCCAGGAAGGGAGAATGGGAAAATGTCCCAAAGAAAGAAATGAAGGAGAACATGCCTGCCTCCTAGTTGAACACAGCCGGTGTTTGTGGGGGCAATTTCTGTTGTTGTTTGTTTTTTAAAGCAATAACGAGTGAAGATGGAACAAATGGGCTAAAGCCTCCATTCTGAGAATCATTATAAAACATTCTTTTTCATGGAACTGTAGGGTTTGCAAAGCATTTCCCATAGTGGGAGATATCCCTCTGAAATTGCTGTGATCCTTTCACAACCACTTTAGTTTGGAGAAAGAACCTCCGAGGGATTCCATGCCTTGTCCAAGGTCACAAAGCTAGGACACAAGCCCATGTTTCTGAATGTAGGTCTTTCTCCTACACCACGGCAACCTGTGATACAGTCAATGCATAAAAACATTTTTTTCGGGCTTCCCTGTTGGCGCAGTGGTTGAGAATCTGCCTGCCAATGCAGGGGACACGGGTTCGAGCCCTGGTCTGGGAAGATCCCACATGCCGCGGAGCAACTAGGCCCGCGAGCCACAACTACTGAGCCTGCGCGTCTGGATCCTGTGCTCCGCAACAAGAGAGGCCGCAACAGTGAGAGGCCCGCGCACCGCGATGAAGTGTGGCCCCCGCTCGCCGCAACTAGAGAAAGCCCACGCACAGAAACGAAGACCCAACACAGCCAAAAATAAATAAATAAATAAAATTCAAAAACATTTTCTTCGTGATGCCACGCAAACTTAAACTGAATTCCTGACTTCAAATTTAAAGAAGGCTTCCATTTTTCAGGTGCCAAAACTGAGGTCCAGAGATGTCAAATGATGCTCTTGGAGAAAGGACTCTGATTGGGTCATTTGTATTGAGACTTCAGTCTTTCGCAGCCTGCAGTTTAAGAGCAAGTATAACTTTCTTCCATGGTGGGAGAGAACTCAGAAAGTATAGAAATGTAGAAAGTCTCCTCTTTTCTCTGCCTTTCCTCCTGTTACTGTGTATCACCTGCTGTGTTCCCCTCTAAGTTCTCTTCCCCTCTTATCTGTTAAGGAACATTGCCCCAGCAATTCTTCCATCTTTTCCTCTCATTACCAGTTCCTTCTCTCTACTTGATAATTCCTGGCAGAGTACATGTGTTCTGTAATTTTTCTCATATTAATAAAGTCATAAAACCTTCTCTTGACTTCCATATCCACATTTACGTGCTACTCCATTTCCGTGTTCCCAGTTACAATAAAATTTCTTGAAAGAGTTACCTATACTTGCCATCTTCAATTCTGCCCATCAAATTCTCTCTTGAGTTTACTCCAAAAAAAGCTTTCCCTCTCACCACTCCTTTAAAACTGCCCTTGTTGAGATTTCAATAACCCACATTGCTAAGTGTAATGGTCAGTTCTCTGTCAATTCCTCATTTCCCCCCAACCCCGTAAACGATGAAGTGCTGCAGAACTCAAATCTCAGTTTCCTTGGTGATCTTGTCCTATGTCATGAGTTTAAATAACAATAATATGCTGATGGTTTACATATGCAGGCTGGATCTTCCCCCTGAACTCCATGTTCGTATATCCATCTGTCTACTTGACATCTCCTCTTGAATGACCATAGGCAATTCAAACTTCACGTGATCAAATACAAACTCCCAATCTTCTCCCAGAATTCCTGTACCTTATAGTCATCTAAAGAAGTCATCTCAGGAGGAGAACACCCGAGATCAATATAGTCATATATAAATAGTTCAAATCCTTCCTATGCCACATTTGTTAATGTACATTGTTCAGAATTTTTCATTTCAGGAAATGGCGACATCATACTTCCAGTTGCTCAGGCCAAAACCACTGGGGTAACTTTTTACTTCTCCTTTTCATACCTCACATTCAGTCTCTCTGGAAATTCTGTCGGCGTTTACTTTAATGTATATCCAGACTCTACTTCTCACCAGGTCCACTGCTACCACTCAGATGTCAGTTTCTGGCCCTGATTATTGCAGTAGCCTCCCGACTGATCTTGCTTTGTCCCGTGCCCTCTCCCAACAGTCTAGTTTCAACATAGAAGCAAGAGTGAACTTGTTAAAATGGGCTTAACTGCTACTCCACTTGATGTCCTCTCATTCTACTTGGAGTAAGAGCCAATGTCTTTACACTAGCCCATAAGGTCCCTCAGAAGCTGCCTTTCCCACCTAACTTCTCTGATCTCCCTGTGGTTATGCCTCTCCTAGCATACTGACCTTCCAGTGGGTTTTTATACATCTCAGACATGCTACCACCTCAGGTCTTTAGCACTTGCCATTCTCTGTGCCTAGAATGCTCTAATCCCCAGATAGCTGCCTAGCCTTCACCCTTACCACCTTCAGGTCTTTCCTCAGATGTCTCTTCATCAGTTCTTCCCCGACAATAGATTTTTTCTAATTGTAAATATCCTTCTATTTAGCATTCACTATCCCTCATCCCTGATTTATTTTACTCGATATCATTTATTCTCAACTGCTATATTTTTTACTTCTTTGCTTATTATCTGCCTCCCCATCCCCATTAGACTTTTTTTTTTTTTTTTTTCGGTACGTGGGCCTGTCACTGTTGTGGCCTCTCCTGTTGCGGAGCACAGGCTCCGGACGCGCAGGCTCAGCGGCCATGGCTCACGGGCCCAGCTGCTCCGCGGCATGTGGGATCTTCCCGGACCGGGGCACGAACCCGCGTCCCCTGCATCAGCAGGTGGCTCTCAACCACTGCGCCACCAGGGAAGCCCCCCCATTAGATTTTTGTCCATTTTGCTCACTGAAGTATCCCTTGTGCCTAGATACCTGGTGCAGATAGAGCCCCTTACAAATGCCTGTTGATTAAATCAAGAGATAAGCCTAAGAAGAACCTAAAGAACACTCATACCCCATCAGCCCAAAGAAAATCCTACTAACCCCTTGTAATACATCCTTTTAGAGTTCTTATTCTGGATATTTACATTCTGAGTTGGACAGAAATTAGTGGCATAAAAGCAAGTCAGCCTCTCCCACCCCTTAAATTAGGAAAAATAGACCAAAACTTTTTCAAGATGCAAAAAGAGATATAAAATGCTCCAGAGGGACTTCCCTGGTGGTGTAGTGGTTAAGACTCCACGCTCCCAATGCAGGGGGCCCGGGTTCTATCCCTGGTCAGGGAACAGATCCCACATGCATGCTGCAACTCAGAATTCGAATGCCACAACTAAGGAGCCCGCCTGCCGCAACTAAGACCTGGCACAACCAAATAAATAAATAAAATGCTCCAGAGTGTATTAAAGTTATCGATAAATAGCAACGGCTGGAAATACTCATTTTTGACCATACTTATCATTTCAACTACATTATCACGTTCACAATCTTGTTCCAAGTCAATTTGATTTCACTCAAAGCAATTTGAAACCACAATCTTGTTGGAATGGGTTTCAGGATGCAAACACCTCAGATTAATACAGTCATATATCAATAGTTTAAATTTTCCCTATTCCACTTTTGTTAATGTATATTGTTCCAAATGACTATTATTCTGAGAAAACTAGAATGCCTACTATGTGTGTTGACGGTATATAGGGGCAAACTCATGTGGCCCTAGAACTCTTGAGGATGGCCTAGAATGGAAGCATAATGAGTGAGACTAGCTTTCTGTAATAGGTGGAGCTTTATTAACCATCCTTGAATGCCTACTATGTGCAGGCACTGGGCTAGCCTCATTACAAGCCAGGACATTCTTTATAAATAGATGATTGAGGATAATAGGGAACACCTGAATCTGATCACATTGTTTAGGGTGTACTGCACTGTGCACAGCACCACTGTCGGGTCTGTGGTTAAGAAACCTATGGTCTGAGCCATTATTATAGTCTATCCTGAAGACGGACAGTGTTAACATGAGATGGGTATTCATGGAGCCTGAAAGGGAAATCAGAGAGCAGGTGTTTGCTACCCTGCCCAGCGTCATGAGCATTCTGCTTACTGGAACGGTGATGGGAGAATGCTTTGGTAGGTCTCTCCCACACCTGGATGAGATGCCCCTGAGGATGATGCCTGACCTTTGTTGTCCATCAGAAAAGTTTGGCAGCAGAAGTTGGGAGGGGTGGATGTACATATCCCATATCACATATTACATTCACTAGAAGTGAACTGCCCCGGTCCCACGCTAATACACCCACCTCTGTGTTTATATATCCTCCCATTGAGTCTGGGACTCATTTCCTGTGAGCCTCGTCACGGCGAGCATCTTGACACAGTTGAGTTTCTAGGCCGACAGGGCTGAGGACCTGGACTCTTAGGGCACCTCCAGGACTCTGCTTGAGGAGCCAGACCCCCTCCCTGAAACAGAAACAGTTTTTTCATTGGCTCTTAAATCAAGCTTCAACAGGCATTAAGAGCTTATTTCTTGCTTCTTATTTTTTGATCCTGGGCCCAGAATCTTAAGTGTAACATAGAAATTAACCCCAACAATTATGCTGTACGGACTAACTATAAGACATAGTTAACGTCCTTATGTATGAGTGGGTTTCAGCTCGAGTCTGAGCTTCAGACTTTTCCAGGGATGTTTGAACTGGTGGGATGGAATTAGCAGAAGTCTATTTGCTTAGGGCTGAAGAGACTCCTGAGGAAGAATTTATATTGGGGGAAGAATGATCCGGGTATAAAGAGTCTGAGGAGATGAAGAAAGCTTAATCATCTTCAGGGGGCTATTCTGAGAACATCGTGGTGTCTTCCATTCTTTTTTCTTCCAATTAGAAAAAATGTAGTAAAATACACATAACATAAAACTTACCATCTTAACCACTTCAAGCGTACAGTTCAGTGCTGTTAAATACATTTTTATTATTGTGCAACCATCACCACCATCCATCTCCATAACTTTTCTTCATCTTGCAGAACTGAAACTTTAACTCCCCATTCCTTCCTCTCCCCAGCCCCAGCAAGCACCTTTCTACTTTCTGTCTTTATGATTTTGACTATTCTAAATATCTATTGTAAGTAGAGTCAAACAGTTTTGTCTTTTTTGACTGGCTTATTTCACTTAGTATAATGTCCTATAGTTTCATCTATGTTGTAGCATATGCTAGAGTTTCCTTCCTTTTAAAGGATGAATAATATTCTATTGTATGCATATACGACATTTTACCTAACCATTCATCCATCAATGGACACTTGGGTTGCTTTCATGTTTTAGCTATTATGAATAATGCTGCTATGCATGTGGTTGTACAACTATCCCTTCATTGTCTCCCATTATTGACTCTGCTAGACTCATCCCAAAGAAGGCAAGTGTGAAGTCCTTAAACCAGAACTGAAAGAAGAATTTCACTGAAGTCCCTATTAAACAGTAGGATCCAATCAGTGCTCATGGAGGGTAGCACAAAGCAGAGAGACGTTCTCCCTCATTTCACCAAGGAAATGACACCACTGGGGCTCCACTAACTCAGTGGAGAAGAGTGGGGACACAGAGGAGTGTGGTGGCAGTGGCCCTGAGGGCTGGTAACTGAGCAGGGAAATGCAGTTCCTGGTAGATCTAGGTTGGGAGGTGGAAGAACCACACTGCCTGATGGGAGCAGACTTGTGATGATCCAGAAAAGGAAAGGACAGGAGGATATTTCTGCTGGGGTCCAGGAGGGTTGGGCACTTGTAACAGTTGATTATGCCAGAGCCTGCTCTCTGCAAACTGATAAGGACCCCTGATGAGAATTAAAGGTTTGTGGGTCATCAATCTTGATATACAAGCTGTACATTAATCTTGTGATATATTTTGTCTGCTAATTTAACTTTAATGTATGTTAATAATAAGTCTGGTGAGAACTGAGGAGCAATAATGTATGATTCTTCCCCAAATAGGATGAAATAAATCTTTTGAAGCCACAGAATTGCCTGCCCTACCCCATACTGCAACCAGCAGTGATTCAATTCCAGAAGCAAGGAAAAAGGAAACCAAAGCCCTGAAAATATAAGGGGAGGATCCTTTTCCTTATCTGGAGTACAACGTTTCTGAAAATCCAAAGGAAGCTTTTTTAGAAAGGACTATTCAATTCTCAAAAGATGGTTCTTGAAATTTTCTACAGGGGGTCTCTGAGGATCCTGAAGGTTCTAACCTCCCATGCTCACAGCAGCTCCACCAGGGGCCCTTTTGTCAAGCCACCAGGTGACAACCAGAATCTTTCCCACAGGCTGCCAGCTGCCCAGTCCCCCAGGAGTGCTGCCAGAGAGGAGAGAGATGGTGGGTGGAGAACTTACCCAGAAGGAATCCTTGCCTCCCCCAGAAGGGAAGCCAGCACCAGTGCTCTCCAGAGCATCCATGGAGCGAGGGACACACAACACACCTGGCAGGCTTCAGAGGCAAGGATGGAGATGTTAAGCTGCAGAAGCTTGCTGGACATCTCTCCACCTTGAAGGCAAGGAATCGCTTTTGTTAAAGTCAATTAATGTCTAGGAAAAAAAGCAGAATATATTTTCAGGGGATATTTGTGCATTTTATCCATAAAGACAAAAGGAAAGAGGATTCTACTATGTGGATTAGAAGGTATGTGATGTTTCTCGGCAAGCTGTCAAAGAAAATTATATTACCCGAAACATTTATAAGAAGTGATGGCTATGAGAAAAAACAGTCCCCTGGAAGACTAAGGCTGAGAAATAAATGGTTATTAGGGTCATGCTAGTGTATTAGTATCTACGTCCTTGACTCCTGAACCCAGAAGTATCAGCAGCCCAGAGACTAGCCACTGTACTTCGGGACCATCCTTCTGAAAAGGAAATCTATCTCTGTTGTTGCCTCTTTGTCACCTCCTGTTTATTCTCCTTCTTTAGCCATCAGATCATGGAATCCTGACTTAATGAGGTTACCCACAACATGCCAATGGCCAAATCAAAAGGCCTCTTTTCCCATTCTTATAGGACTAGATTTTGTGCAGCATTTCACATTATTGACTACCCTTCTTCTTGAAACCTAAGCTCTCTCCCCAGCTTCCATGCTCTGTCCTGCTTCTCCCCCTGCCCTTCTGCTCATTCCTTTCAACTTCTTTCCTCAGGTTCTCCTGTCCCTTTTCTCCTTTTCCTCCTAAAATAGCCTTTCTCAAGGCTGCAACCCTCACCCATATTGCTACCTCTCAAATCACATCATCCTTGGCTGCTTTCTTAATCCCTGGACAACTGCAGCTGGACATCCCACAGGTACCTCCAAAATTACCAAATACAAACTTATTTCATCTTCACCCCTCACACCCTCCCTATATCTGCTACTGCTATGATATTCCCTTTCTGGGTCAAGAGTAAATGTAGAGGCAGTACAGTGTATTGGTTAGGAGCACCAAATTCTTCTAACTTCAGACAGTCCTGGGTTTGAATCCCTGTTAGGCCATGTATTTGGGCAAAGAAATTGATCACTGAGCTTCAATTTCTTCATCTGTAAAATTAGGGTTAATAATAGTACCAATTTCTCAGGTTTACTGAGAGGATTCACATAAAGGGTTTGCCCCAGAGTAAATAGTAAATGCCAACTATTATAATGGTTAGCTTTTATCTATGCAATCACTTAAGTTCAGTACCTGGAAGTTGTGTGTGTGTGTGTGTGTGTGTGTGTGTGTGTGTGTGTGTGACATTTTCTTTCCTTTCCTCCATTTTAAGCATTATTGGTCATCCAATCTTTTTTTTTTCTTTCTTTTTTTTTTTTATTGGTCATCAAATCTTACTGAGTCTGTAGAAACAATGTTTTTTGAAATTACTTTTTCCTCCTTGTCACTCTTGTAGTCATCATATTTTATTTGGGCTCTTATATCTATGCATCTCCTCAACTGCCAGATTAATTTTTCTTTAGTACAGGTTTTCTCTTCTGCCTCCTCTGCACGCGAAGGGCAATAGTTCCCATCACCGGGCTGTAAGATGGAGTCTAACCTTCTTAGTGTTACCGAACCCAGGTCTGGCTGCTCACCGCTTGAAAGCCAATTCTCGACGGACAGGTGTTGGTAGGAAAGGAAAGGTTGCTTTATTTCAGAGGCTGGCAACAGGGGGAGAGGGTGGGCTCCTGTCGGAGAACCAACTCCCAGTTGCTGCTCGGGGGAGGGGCTTTTCAAGGGGAGTTTGTTTCTGGGCTGTAGGTGGAGGGGGGGAGCAGAGCAACACAGTCAGCTCTGACAGGCGTCCTCAAATCAGTAATGTGGTGGGGTCTGATCAGCGCCATCTCGGTTGTTTTAAGTACATTAGCCTTTAGTTCCAGGGTTTGTTCCCATTTCTCTGAGGTCTCGGAATTGCGTGAAGCGGAGCAGCTTATGTCACGGCTTCAATTTGGCCATCATGTCATCAACCTCCTCCACCTGGTGGGGTCTCCGGTGTCTGCAAAACAGTTAACAGGACGTGGCTCAGAATATTATCTATAGCCCTTAAGGAGGAACTAAAGGTCCTTGACTATGCTTAATGATTAAACTATTATTAGTTGGTCTCCTTTGACTGTTTTCCTTTGTTTCTGCCTTTTCTCACTTCTCTGATTAAACTTATTCTTTGTCTAAAGTTTTTCCAAGACAAAAGGCAGGCTGAGGACATAGCGGGAGAGGCAAGGACCATAGGTTCCTGCTCTGTTTCATTAGCACCAAAATAAGACCCTTCACAACTGGGACTCAGGCTGTAATTTTAAATAAACTCCCCTCAATTCCCCCTGTCAAAGCACCCGCCACATAGAACTGCCACCTTTGCCCTGACTATCCCTCTGCTTAGCCTTTCGAATCCTTAGTTCATGCCAATCCCTCTGAATGGAATGCCTTCCCTTCTCTGTCTCCCTGAAAAACTTCTGATTCTTTTAAGGCCCAGCCTAAGTGTCTAATCCTTAGTTAAGCCTTCCCTCATAGTCCTAGGAAGTCACTCCCTTCTCTGTGTTCCCTCTGAACATACTGCTCACATCTGTTACAGCGTTTATCACCTTGTTCTGGGGACGGTTACACACAGTTCATAAATTCTATGCTAGAAATCACAGATTGGGTTTTATTTGCTTCTGCATTCCCAGAGCCTAACTGAGAGTGTGGCAAGAAGATGGCGTGCAAAGAAGACTTGCACGTGACCATGTGAAAGAATGAATGACACAAGGGATCAGTCTCAGGGCAGGAAGGGTGGCATAGCACCGGAGTGGTGCAGAATTAGTCCCAAAGTGGGGACAGTGCAAAGATGACTGTGCTTACGCTGCGTCAAGCACAGGCTCTGTCTCAGCAGTTGTGTGACTCTGTCACTTCGACTTTACAAGCCTCAGTTTCTTTTCTTTTTGTGAACGTGGGGTAAGTGTCCTCGCCTGTTCACACCACAGGGGCAGTGTGAGAACCACTGAGAGAGGTGTGTAAGTAAGGAGTCTGTGAAGGGCTGCAGGGATGGAAGTTTCCCAGGACCCTAGTGTGAGGGCTGATCGCAGACCTGGATGAGGGCGCCCATCCTGTGGCTGTGACCATGAAGGTGCCAATTCAAGTGAAGGGGGTCCACCAGTTGCGGCGTTGCCAAGTCATAATCCATAGTGGTGCTGCAGAGGCTAGGGTGGCTTATGAGGTGCGTGATGGACCTTTTCTGATAAAAAGAGCGTAAAATAGACCCACTGAAGAAGGGAGGCTCGTGGAGCTTGGGTGCTTGAATTCTTCCCAGAAAGGAAACAACTTGAAGTGTGGGTACCTGGTCACCATGTGGGATGGTGTGGGACTCCCCCTTATGTTGTAAGTGCCCGCATGGCTCCAGGTGGACGAGGGTGTGAGAGAGGGTTTCCTAAATGACTGTTGCTCATTCTACAGTCCTGCAGGGCTATGAACGGGAAAAGCTGACCTGTGGGCAACAGAAGGTTCCCAGGAGAAGAAGAGGACCTCCATTGTGAAGCTAGACACAATTGACAGACCTGGAGTTGGCTCTTCAATCCTCCCTATTTCTCTCTTTATAAAGGGAAAGAAAATTCAGTCCAAATCCTGTATTCTTCACCAGAAACATCTATGACCAAACCCAGGTCAGCACCGTGGGAACCACGTGATCTAGTGGGGCTGTGGCACTCACAGCAAATGCTGGTGGCCAGGAGAGGAGGGAAGCTCTGAGGTCTCTTACCTGAGGGGAGCCTTTGGCCAAATCATAGATGTTTGCATTCACCAACCAGGCAACTAGAAAGTAAGAAGAAAAGAAATTGAAGGTATGGCCTCATTAAAAAATATGGGGTTGGGAAGTGGCTCTCCAAGGACCCCTGGAATCAGAGGGAAAGCAAGGCCGCCATCTTGACCATCACAGTGAAAGCAATAGCCGGCCATTCCAGCAGCCCAGTGAGGCTCTAGAGAACGCTGTCTCTTCTATGTATGTAGATTTCCTACGGCTCAGAAACATGACGCAGTCTGTCTGACATCACTTCATGAGTTAAGAGCTCTAAGAGGGGAGACCTTCAAGATGGCGGAGGAATAAGACACGGAGATCACCTTCCTCCCCACAAATACATCAGAAATACATCTACATATGGAACAACTCCTACAGAACACCTACTGAACGCTGGCAGAAGACCTCAGACCTCCCAAAAGGCAGGATAGGGCAAAAGAAAAAAGAAAAAACAGAGACAAAAGAATAGGGACGGGACCTGCACCAGTGGGAGGGAGCTGTGAAGGAGGAAAGGTTTCCACACACTAGGAAGACCCCTCATTTGTGGAGACGGGGGTGGGTGGAGGGGGGAAGCTTCAGAGCCACGGAGGAGAGCGCAGCAACAGGGGTGCGGGGGGCAAAGCGGAGAGATTCCTGCACAGAGGATCGGTGCCGACCAGCACTCACCAGCCCGAGAGGCTTCTCTGCTCACCCGCTGGGACGGGTAGGGCTGGGAGCTGAGGCTCAGGCTTCGGTCAGATCCCAGGGAGAGGACTGGGGTTGGCGGCATGAACACAGCCTGAAGGGGTTAGTGCACCACGGCTAGCCAAGAGGGAGTCCGGGAAAAAGTCTGGAGCTGCCGAAGAGGCAAGAGACCATTGTTTCGGGGTGCGTGAGGAGAGGGAGTTCAGAGCACCGCCTAAATGAGCTCCAGAGATGGCATGAGCCGTGGCTATCAGCGCGGACCCCAGAGACGGGCATGAAACGCTAAGGCTGCTGCTGCAGCCACCAAGAAGCCTGTGTGCGAGCACAGGTCACTCTCCACACCTCCGCTCCCGGGAGCCTGTGCAGCCCGCCACTGCAAGGGTCCCGGGACCCAGGGACAACTTCCCCGGGAGAACGCACGGTGCGCCTCAGGCTGGTGCAACGTCCTGCGGCCTCTGCCGCCGCAGGCTCGCCCCGCATTCCGTACCCCTCCCTCCCCCCGGCCTGAGTGAGCCAGAGTCCCCGAAGCAGCTGCTCCTTCAACCCCGTCCTGTCTGAGCGAAGAACAGACGCCCTCCGGCGACCTACACGCAGAGGCGGGGCCAAATCCAAAGCTGAGCCCCGGGAGCTGTGCAAACAAGAGAAAGGGAAATCTCTCCCAGCAGCCTCAGGAGCAGCGGATTAAAGCTCCACAATCAACTTGATGTACCCTGCATCTGTGGAATACATGAATAGACAATGAATCACCCCAAAACTGAGGCGGTGGACTTTGGGAGCAACTGTAGACTTGGGGTTTGCTTTCTGCATCTAATTTATCTGTTTTTATGTTTAACTTAGTTTACTATTTAGAGCTTAATATCATTGGTAGATTTGTTTATTGATTTGGTTGCTCTCTTCCTTTTTCTCTATATATAGATACATATATTTTTTTCCTTTTTCTCTTTTGGTGAGTGTGTATCTGTACGCTTCTTCATGTGATTTTGTCTGTACATCTTTGCTTTTATCATTTGTCCTAGGGTTCTATCTGTCCTTTTTTGTTTTTGTATTTTAGTATAGTTTTTAGCGCTTTTTATCATTGGTGGCTTTGTTTTTTGGTTTGGTTGCTCTTTTCTTTCTTTTGATTACATTTTAATTTTTAACAATTTAAAAATTTTTTTCTTTTAATACCTTTTTAATTTAGTTTTGTTTTATTTTCCTTCCTTCCTCCCTCCCTCCCTCCCTCCCTCCCTCCCCCCCCTCTTTCCCTCTTTCTTTCATTTTTTCTTCCTTTTCTTCTCAGCTGTGTGGCTGACAGTGTCTTGGGGCTCTGGCTGCATGTCAGACCTCTGCCTCTGAGGTGGGAGAGCTTAGTTCAGGACACTGGTCCACCAGAGACCTCCCGGCTCCAAGTAATAACAAATGGCAAAAGCTCTCCCAGAGATCTCCATTCTCAACGCTAAGACTCAGCTCCATTCAATGGCCAGCAGGCTCCAGTGCTGGACACCCCATGCCAAACAACTAGCAAGACAGGAACACATTAGCAAAGAGGCTGCCTAAAATCATAATAAGTTCACAGACACCCCGAAACACACCACCGGATGCAGTCCTGCCCACCAGAAAGACAAGATCCAGCCTCATCCACCAGAACACAGGCACCAGTCCCCTTCACCAGGAAGCCGCCACAACCCACTGAACCAACCTTAGTCACTGGGGGCAGACACCAAAAGCAACAGGAACTACGAACTGCAGCCTGTGAAAAGGAGACCCCAAACAGTAAGTTAAGCAAAATGAGAAGACAGAGAAACAAACAGCAGATGAAGGAACAAGGTAAAAACCCACCAGACCAAACAAATGAAGAGGAAATAGGCAGTCTACCGGAAAAAGAATTCAGAGTAATGATAGTAAAGGTGAACCAAAATCATGGAAATAGAATGGAGAAAATATAAGAAATGTTTAACAAGGACCTAGAAGAACTAAAGAGCAAACAAACAATGATGAACAACACAATAAATGAAATTTAAAATTCTCTAGAAGGAATCAACAGCAGAATAACCGGGGCAGAAGAATGGATAAGTGACCTGGAAGATAAAAGAGTGGAGATAACTACCGCAGAGCAGAATAAAGAAAAAAGAATGAAAAGAATTGAGGACAATCTCAGAGACCTCTGGGACAACATTAAACCACCAACATTCGAATTATAGGGGTCCCAGAAGAAGAAGAGAAAAAGAAGGGGACTGAGAAAATATTTGAAGAGATTATAGTTGAAAACTTCCCTAATAGGGTAAAAGAAATAGTCAATCAAGTCAGGCAAGCACAGAGAAACCCATACAAGATAAATACAAGGAGAAACATGTCAAGACACATATTAATCAAACTATCAAAAATTAAATACAAAGACAAAATATTAAAAGAAGCAAGGGAAAAACAACAAATAACATACAAGGGAATCCCCATAAGGTTAACAGCTGATCTTTCAGCAGAAACTCTGCAAGCCAGAAGGGACTGGCAGGACATATTTAAAGTGATTAAAGGGAAAAAACCTACAACCAAGATTACTCTACCCAGCAAGGATCTCACTCAGATTCGACGGAAAAAATTAAAAACTTTACAGACAAGCAAAAGCTAAGAGAACTCAGCACCACCAAACCAGCTTTACAACAAATGCTAAAGGAACTTCTCTAGGCAGGAAACACAAGAGAAGGAAAAGACCTACAATAATAAACCCAAAACAATTAAGAAAATGGTAACAGGAACATACATATCAATAACTACCTTAAATGTAAATGGATTAAATGCTCCAACCAAAAGACATAGACTGGCTGAATGCATACAAAAACAAGACCCATATATATGCTGTCTACAAGAGACCCACTTCAGACCTAGGGACACATACAGACTGAAAGTGGGGGATGGAAAAAGATATTCCATGCAAATGGAAATCAAAAGAAAGCTGGAGTAGCAATTCTCATATCAGACAAAATAGACTTTAAAACAAAGACTATTACAAGAGACAAAGAAGGACACTACATGATGATCAAGGGATCAATCCAAGAAAAAGATATAACAATTGTAAATATTTATGCACCCAACATAGGAGCACCTCAATACATAAGACAAATACTAACAGTCATAAAAGGGGAAACTGACAGTAACACAATCATAGTAGGGGACTTTAACACCCCACTTTCACCAATGCACAGATCATCCAAAATGAAAATATATAAGGAAACACAAGCTTTAAATGATACATTAAACAAGATGGACTTAATTGATACTGATGGGACATTCCATCCAAAAACAACAGAATACCCTTTCTTCTCAAGTGCTCATGCAACATTCTCCAGGATAGATCATATCTTGGGTCACAAATCAAGCCTTAGTAAATTTAAGAAAACTGAAATCATATCAAGTATCTTTTCCGACCACAGCGCTATGAGACTAGATACCAATTACCGGAAAAAATCTGTAAAAAATACAAACACATGGAGGCTAAACAATACACTACTAAATAACCAAGAGATCACTGAAGAAATCAAAGAGGAAATCAAAAAAGAACTATAAAAAAGTGACAATGAAAACACGACCACCCAAAACCTAAGGGATGCAGCAAAAGCAGTTCTAAGAGGGAAGTTTATAACAATACAATCGTACCTCAAGAAACATCTCATATAAACAACCTAAACTTACACCTAAAGCAATTAGAAAAAGAAGAACAAAAAACCCCAAAGTTAGCAGAAGGAAAGAAATCATAAAGATCAGATCAGAAATAAATGAAGGAAACAATAACAAAGATCAATAAAACTAAAAGCTGGTTCTTTGAGAAGATAAACAAAATTGATAAACCATTAGCCAGACTCATTAAGAAAAAAAGGGAGAAGACTCAAATCAATAGAATTAGAAATGAAAAAGGGGAAGTAACAACTTACACTGCAGAAATACAAAGGATAATGAGAGGTTACTACAAGCAACTATTTGTCAATAAAATGGGCAACCTGGAAGAAATGGACAAATTCTTACAAAGGCACAACCTTCTGAGACTGTACCAGGAAAAAATAGAAAATATAAACAGACCAATCACAAGCACTGAAATTGAAACTGTGATTAAAAATCTTCCAACAAACAAAAGCCCAGGACCAGATGGATTCACAGGTGAATTCTATCAAACATTTAGAGAAGAGCTAACACCTACCCTTCTCAAACACTTCCAAAATATAGCAGAGGGAGGAACACTCCCAAACTCATTCTACAAGGCCACCATCACCCTGATACCAAAACCAGACAAAGATGTCACAAGAAAGAAAATTACAGGCCAACATCACTTATGAATATAAAATCCTCAACAAAATACTAGCAAACAGAATCCAACAGCACATTAAAAGGATCATACACCATGATCAAGTGGGGTTTATCCCAGGAATGCAAGGATTCTTCAATATATGTAAATCAATCAATGTGATACACCATATTAACAAATTGAAGGAGAAAAACCATATGATCATCTCAACAGATGCAGTAAAAGTTTTTGACAAAATTCAACACCCACTTATGATAAAAACCCTCCATAAAGTAGGCACAGAGGGAACTTATCTCAATATAATAAAGGCTATATCTGACAAAGCCATAGCCAACATCATTCTCAATGGTGAAAAACTGAAACCATTTCCTCTAAGATCAGGAACAAGTCAAGGTTGTCCACTCTCACAGCTATTATTCAACACAGTTTTGGAAGTTTCAGCCACAGCAATCAGAGAAGAAAAGGAAATAAAAGGAATTCGAACCGGAAAAGAAGAAGTAAAGCTGTCACCGTTTGCAGATGACATGATACTATACATAGAGAATCCTAAAGATGTTACCAGAAAACTACTAGAGCTAATCAATGAATTTGGTAAAGTAGCAGGATACAAAATTAATGCACAGAAAACATTTGCATTCCTATACACTAATGATAAAAATCTGAAAGAGAAATTAAGGAAACACTCCCATTTACCATTGCAACAAAAAGAATAAAATATCTAGGAATAAACCTATCTAAGGAGACCAAAGACCTGTATGCAAAAAACTATAAGACACTGATGAAAGAAATTAAAGATGATACAGATAGATGGAGAGGTATACCATATTCATGGAGTGGAAGAATCAACACTGTGAAAATGACTATACTACCGAAAGCAAACTACAGATTCAATGTAATCCCTATCAAAGTACCAATGGCATGTTTCACAAAACTAGCACAAAAAATTTCACAATTTGTATGGAAACACAAAAGACCCCGAATAGCCAAAGCAATCTTGAGAAAGAAAAACGGAGCTACAGGAATCAGGCTCCCTGACTTCAGACTACACTAAAAGCTACAGTAATCAAGACAGTATGGTACTGGCACAAAAACAGAAATATAGATCAATGGAACAGGATAGAAAGCCCAGAGATAAACCCATGCATATATGGTCACCTTACTTTTGATAAAGGAGGCGAGAATATACAGTGGAAAAAAGACAGTCTCTTCAATAAGTGGTGCTGGGAAAACTGGACAGCTACATGTAAACGAATGAAATTAGAACACTCCCTAACACCATGCGCAAAAATAAACTCAAAATGGATTAAAGACCTAAATGTAAGGCCAGACACTATAAAATTCTTAGAGGAAAACATAGGCAGAACACTCTATGACATATATCACAGCAGGATCCTTTTTGACCCACCTCCTAGACAAATGGAAATAAAAACAAAAATAAATGGGACCTAATGAAACTTAAAAGCTTTTGCACAGCAAAGGAAAACATAAACAAGAAGAAAAGACAATCCTCAGAATGGGAGAAAATATCTACAAATGAAGCAACTGACAACGGATTAATCTCCAAAATCTACAAGCAGCTCATGCAACTCAATATCAAAAAACAAACAACCCAATCCAAAAATGGGCAGAAGATCTAAATAGACATTTTTCCAAAGAAGATATACAGATTGCCAACAAACACATGAAAGGATGCTCAACATCACTAATCATTAGAGAAATGCAAATCAAAGCTACAATGAGGTATCACCTCACACCAGTCAGAATGGCAACCATCAAAAAAATCTGCAAACAAAAACAAACAAAAAAAATCTGCAAACAGTAAATGCTGGAGAGGGTGTGGACAAAAGGGAACCCTCTTGCACTGTGGGTGAGAATGTAAATTGATACAGCCACTATGGAGAACAGTATGGAGGTTCCTTAAAAAACTAAAAATAGAAATACCATACAACCCAGAAATCCCACTACTGGGCATATACCCTGAGAAAACCATAATTCAAAAATTATGTACCACATAATGTACCACAATGTTCATTGCAGCTCTATTTACAATAGCCAGGACATGGAAGCAACCTAAGTGTCCATCGACAGGTGAATAGATAAAGAAGATGTGGCACATATATACAATGGAATATTACTCAGCCATCAAAAGAAACAAAACTGAGTTATTTGTAGTGAGTTTGATGGACCTAGAGTCTGTCATACAGAGTGAAGTAAGTCAGAAAGAGAAAAACAAATACCGTATGCTAACACATATATATAGAATCTAAAAAAAAAAAGGTTCTGAAGAACCTAGGGGCAGGACAGGAATAAAGACACAGACGTAGAGAATGGACTCGAGGACACGGGGAGGGGGAAAGGTAAGCTGGGATGAAGTGAGAGAGTGGCACGGACATATATACACTACCAAACGTAAAATCGGTAGCTAGTGGGAAGCAGCCACATAGCACAGGGAGATCAGCTCGGTGCTTTGTGACCGCCTAGAGGGGTGGGATAGGGAGGGTGGGAGGGAGGGAGATGCAAGAGGGAAGAGATATGGGGATATATGTATATGTATAGCTGATTCACTTTGTTATAAGGCAGAAACTAACACACCATTGTAAAGAAATTATACTCCAATAAAGATGTTAAAAAAAATGGAGAAAAGTAAATAACAATTAAAAAAAAAAAAAGAGCTCTAAGGGGAACATAAACAAGTCTCGCAGTTGCATTCTAGTGTCCACATGGGTTATAGCTGTGCCTGCCCATCATCTGCAGGAAAGATCTCAGAGTCACGGTGCCCGGTCCCGGTCAGCCTGCCTGTCTGGGTCAGCTGAAGTGACTCAATAGGGTGCAGCCAGAAAAACAGGGCCATTACCAAAATTAACTGTTTTCTAAAATAAAAATAAAATTTCTATAAAATGATCATACTAGCTAGTCTAATTTTTTTTAAGATTTTAAAAATATACAAAATTGGAAAAGTAGAAAAGATCACAAAAGTATATAAGGAAATGTTTTGCACAGCACAAAGCCATTAGTAGGAAAATCTGAGTGTTATAGCTATCACTAGGAGATTATAAATTGCCAAAATTGAGCGAAGGTGAAAATTTTAAACCTAAAAACCAGTAACAAGGAAGGAACAAAACAAGATGTTTAGTATATGTAATCACATGACATCATTAGTTATTATTCCCCCGTTATAAATTTATGCAAAGCATACAGAAGGAAAAAGAAAAAAAGGAAAGCTCTAAGAGAAAGTTGCTGAGAGTAGATCTTAAAAATTCTCATCACAAGGAAAACCAATTGTAACTGTGCATGGTGGTGGAAGATGACTACGCTTACTGCAGCGATCATTTAGCAAAAATACAAATATCAAATCATTTTATTGTACACCTGAAACTAATATGTTACATGTCAATTATACCTCAATTAAAAAAATAAAAGGAGAGCTCTCGAGCTCTTTTCATGAAGAGCACTGATACCAAAGTCTGACGGAGGCAAACGACAAAAAGAAAACTATAGCCAGCGGTTCTCAAATTTTGGGTCTCAGGACATCTTTACACTTTGAAAAAAGTCACTGAAAATCCTAAAGAGCTTTTGTTTATGTGAGTAATATTTACCAATAGTTAACATACTAGAACTTAAAGCAAAAGTTTTTTAGATTATGTATTTATTAAGATAACCATAATAAAACCATTAAGTTAATACATAAATGACATGTATTTAAGTAACTACATCTTCGAAAATAAAAACTTTAAATAAGACTGGCATTGTTTCACATTTTTTCAAAACCATTTAATGTCTGGCTAAACAGAAGACAGATGGGATTTCCTATCTGCTTTTTACACGCAATCTGTTGAGATATCTCATGTTATATAGTCCCTGGAAAACTCTATTGCATACTGGTGAGTGAATGAGAGTAAAAGGGGATAATAATGTCTTAGTATTACTATGAAATCGTTTTGATCTTTTAGGGGGTCCCCCCTAAAAGGATCTTGGAGATCCCCAGCGGTCTCCAGATCACATTTCGAGAATCTCCGCTATAAGTCAATATCAGTCATGAATGTTAATGCAAAAATCTAAGTGAAATATTAGTAACAGAGCCCAGCAGTACATTGAAAGACGAATGTACCATGTCTAAGTGGGATTCAGGGATGTAGGAATGTTAGGAAATCTATTAATACAGATTTAATATACTAATAAGTCAAAGGAGAGAATCAATCATTTCAACAGATGCTCAAAGTATTTCACAAAATTCAATATTCATTTCTGATTTAAAAATCCTAGGAACGAAGATATGATAAAATAAGTGTATCTCTATCCAACAACCAGCCTCATGTTTAATTAAAATATACTAGAAACTCAAGGTGAGGGGGTAGAAATTTCCTGAGCACTCAAGGAACTCAAGTTCTCGCTGGGGAGGTGGATTGCCCATGATGGTGGTTGAACGGGGAAGCAGAAGCAGACCCTGATGGATGTCAGAGGTGGCAGATGAAGAATTAATGATCAGCCAACTTAAACCACGAGCTCTCACCATGTTCCACTCCCTGGGTGTACTTACATACTGGTGAAGCAATGAGCACGGTGGCTACCCAGGTTTCCCAGAGATGCCTGGTGGCAATCTGCACACTGACCTGCTATGACCAAGGGCTGACTGCGGCCTCCTGCCTCCCACAGTCTGGCTGGAAAGGGATCTGGAAGTGGGAGGGGAAGTGGCTCCACAGAGCCCACCTGGAAGGGGGCCAAGAAGGCACAACTTCGTTACCCATGGGTCCTCCTCACCGTCAAGTCCAGGTCTGAGCATCTCCCTCGTGCTGGAAACTCTAATAGACACCTGGGAATAATGAGAAATGCTTATTGTATTCTAGAGAGATTTATATATATATACATATAGAGAGAGAAAGAAATGGATGTTTCACCCAAGAGTAAAACATCAAGCCCACCCTTGACTTCCCCCTCTTTTTTGCCTCAATTATCTAGTCACCAAACACTTTAGGTTCTATATTCACAAAATATCTTGCATCCACCTCCTACCTTTGGGCTTGGGTCTTCAACATTGTTCACCTGGACTACTCTCCCTGGGGTTCAGCTTTCCCCGTCCTCCTCCCACTCCCAAATTAACCACCAAAGAGCGCTTGTTTTGATCATGTCACTCCCCTAGTCAAAACCATCCCAGGGTTCCTCACAGTGTTGGGAATAATGTTGACTTCCTATTTATCTTTGTGGGCCCCAGTCAAACACCGGTGTCCTAATCACCTCCGAAGTTATTTCAGTATTTTCTTGTATTGTGTTTTTCTGTGCACATTTCCCCTTTTGTTGTCAATTTTATTAAAGTATACACACAGAAAAATACTCAAGCAATAAAATACTTTGAATGTTATTCCAAGAAGTACAACCAGAACCCAGATCAAGAAACAGACTAGCAGAATCTCAGAAGACACTTCAGGAGCCCAGTCCAGTCACTGCTCCTGCAAAGCATAACTGCTATCCTGACATCTAACACCATATATTAGTCTTGAAGGCTCTTAGTTTTACATAAATCTACTCTCTATCTGTACATATAAGCTTCATTATTAGGATATAAATCCCTCGAATATAGGTTAGTACCTATCCTGTTCCTCTTTGTATCCTACCTCCCCCACTCCCTGGTCTCTGGTACAGAGATTTGTCCAGAGAGGACACCAAATCAGTATCAAGCCAGTGTGATGGGTTGTCAACAACTGAGGAATATAGGTGAAGGATAAACAGGTGTTCATTGTATTATTCTTCCATCTGTTCTGCAGATTTGCAAAATTTCAAAATAAAAAGCGAAGGAAGGACAAAATTACTTACTGAATGATTTAAGGAATCCAGGGTAGGTGTGCTATTTAAAACAGGACACATGTAAATTCCTGTTCTTGTCCTTAAGTTTTTATGTGTACTTGTATAAGGGAAGAAGGCCCTAAAGTAGGTGTGAGTTCAGGGAGAGGGAATCAGGAAAATTCCTCTTGTTGAGCTTTTACACCAGGAGCTATTTCTGGATTATTTAGTTTTATTCATCAAATATTTATGTGGCATCGCCTGTGTTCTGGGCGCTATGGTAGGTGCTGTGGGATAAAATGACCAATAGATCTAGCCAAGTGTTGTAATGAGACTCCTTGGCAGGTACTGAGAGAAATGGCTCTGCTGAATATATCGCCCCCTGGTGGCCAAGAACACGAACCACCGCAGACACACTTTACAAAGTTTCTACCCAGGATATATATGCATCCTGAGGTCCAAGAAGCCACAACAAAAAGACTCAGACGGCTTCTATCCCTCCTCATTAAAAGGAATACTCCTCTTCTACACTCTCTATTACTTTGTGTTCTAAGTGTCAGATAATTTATAAAACTAAAAAATTTTTTAAATAATTAAAAATTAGGTGCTTGATCTTTCTCTTGACAAACGATCAAAATGGCAAACTCTGAAAGCTTCCTTGTCAGTGGATGTCACGGAGGAAACAAGGAAAAGAGAAAGCCCAGCGCTCCTCAATGCTCACCAATGTGAAGACATAGCGGTTCACTCACTTCTTTTCCAGCGGATGGCTCTTGTGAGACCACAATCTGGCACACTATTTAGCCATCCCTACTGAATGAATCACTCAAGATGGGAATTTTAATTCTGTGACTGAAAATATTTCGGGGTTGCTTTGAGCAAAAGGGACAGTGACCACATCCCTTCCAGCTCTATGTGATGGCTTTTGTGATGCGGCAACTTGGCCAGGTTACAGCTCCCGGTTATTCAATCAAACGTTAGTCTAGATGTTGCAATGAAGGGATTTTGCAGATGTAATGAAAGTCCCTCATCATTGACTTTAAGTAAGGAAGATCATTCTGGATCATCTGGGTGGGCCTGACGTCATTAGTTGGAAAGGCCTTGAAAGCAGTGTGGAAGCTTCCCCCAGAGAGAGAAGAAATTCTGCTTGTGGAGAATGGCCTCAGCCCATGCCTGTGGAATTCCAGGGTCCTGTGACCTTCCCTTTCTGCCTGCTTGCCTTATGGACTGACTTGCTTAGTCAGCTCCCACAATCGTGTAAGCCAATTCCTGGTGTATTAGCTTGCTAGGCAGGCTGTAACAAAATATCACAAACAGGGTGGCTTAGAAGACAAAAATGTATTGTGTCACAGTTCTGGAGCCTCGAGGTCCAGGATCAAGGTGTTGGGCAGGTCGATCCCTCCTGAGGGTGGTGATGGAGAATCCACTCCATGCCTCTCCTCTAGCTTCTGGTGGTTTGCTGGCAATCTTTAGCATTCTTTGGTTCATACATGATGTATCACTCCTATCTCTGCCTTCGTGTCCGTATGATGTTCTCCGTGTGTGCGTCTCTCTCCAAATTTCCCCTTTTATAAGGACACCAGTCATACTGGATTAGGGCCCACACTAATGACAGCATTTTAACTTGCTTGCCTTTGTAAACACCCTATCTCCAAAAAAGGTCACAGAATGTGACCTTAGGTACTGGAGGTTAAAACTCCAATATATCTTTTTGGGGTTCTTGGTTGAACCGAGAGTAATAAAATCTGTATACTTCTGGTAGTGACATTCTCCAAAACAGCTTACCAGAAGCACTGGATTCTTCAGGTAGTACATTCCGTGTCTCCAGAAACACTGATTCATTCTCTAATCCGGAGATGTTAAAATCTGGGTATAAGCATAATACAACTGCTCAGTTCACACAAACAAGGCCAATGTTTGGGACTTATCAGAAAATTATTATTGTTAGAATTCTGGAACATCTCAGTCAGTTAGACTCTATGGGTATTTGAACTGGAAAGTGGAGAATTTTAACTATAACCTGGCTTTCCCATAAGCAGCTGTTTACCGCCCAGTAAGAATGAACAACTTGAGAAGCCAATAACTGGCTTCGTAGGATTTGGACAGAGTGCTCATGGGGTGTGAGAGCTTGGAAGGAAGCTGTGCCTTCAAGTGTCTAGGGACTAGGGGTCGGTGAAGATATTTCACATTTCTGAGCCTCTCTTGTGTGTCACACACACACACTTGCTTGTGGCCAGATACACATCATCTGACTTAAGCCTCACTACATCTTTACCAGGCATGTATTATTCTCCCGTTGTAAGACTGAGGAGGATGAATCCTAGATGACACTTAGATCACACTTCTAGTAAGGACAGGCCAAGATTCAGACATACAGCTGATCTTCATTCTTCACGGATTCTGTATTTTTGAATTCACCTACTCGCTAACATTTGTTAACTCAAAACCAATACTCATGGTGCTTTCACGGTCATTCATGGACATGTGCAGAGCAGTGGAAAATTTGAGTCACTTGATCACGTGTCCTGGCTGAGGTCTAGTGAGGCCACACTCTGCCTCTTGTTTCAGCTCTCATACTATAAACAAGCGTCCTTCCTGTGGTCTGTTAGCGCCACTTTTTGTTTTGCTTTTTACATTTTGGGGCTTTTTGTTGGTGATTTTGCTGTTCGCAATGGCCCTAAACATAGTGCTGAAGTGCCATCTAGTGTTCCTAAGGGCAAAAAGTCTGGGTTGTGCCTTACAGAGAAAATACACGTGATGGATAAGCTTTGTTCAGGCGTGAGTTATAGTGGTATTGACCATGAGTTCAGTGTTAATGAATCAGCAATGTATATTAAATAAGGTGACTTGAAACAGAAACCCACATAAAAGCAGAGGCTGAGAGGCCCCTAACTCTGAATTTCCCCAGGAGCAGTGGTTCAGGATTCACAGATTCAGTGAATCATGAGTTGATTATATCCATGCTGGTCTCTAAATGCTGCCCTTTTTACCACGGCAGGAGGATGAGACTTGAGACCTGAGGAGTTGGTGCCTCAATCTTCTTACCTGTTTTAGGAACGAAGGAGACTGTAGCCTGGAAGCCTCTGAAGGTCATGTTTTCATCGGACTGGAAGCTGATGGACATCACCCTGGAGATGCTCACCACAGGGGCGGGGACAACAAAGCCACACAGTCGAGCTGGTTCAAGCCCAGCCCCGGCATGACATGGTCAAGGGCCCAGCAAACAGACGTGGCATTGGATAGAAGAAAACAATTGTCCTTCAGGTAACTGTTAAGAAATAAACCTTTCCAGTGTAAGTCACAATTCATTTCCAAAATAGAAAGGCAGAGTGCTCCTTTGTACTGTGTATTTAACCCCATCAACATTTCAATTCTGTTTATCTCCCAAACACTCCCACTGGGAATGCCACTAAGGGAAGTTGTTCCAGCCACAGGGCTTATTTCAATGTCACTTTCCCCTCTGACCCCTAGTTCATTGTGAGCCTTCCACATTTTCTGATCAAATCGTTCTTCTTCGATTCTCCCTGAAGCTCTTCCTGCCCCTGATGGTGGAGAAGGAGGAGAGGTGGTGAGAGCATAGGAAGTGATGGAGATGGTGCAGGGGAATGAAGGAACATTGAGCCACATTCCCTAAAAGGAGTCCCAAGAAGGACTGGGTCCAAATGCAAACCAGGGAAGCCGAGGCTCCCAGGGAACACAAACCTATTTCTTTCTTCCTTTCTACATCCCTGTGCATGCTCACATAGTTGGAAGTGCACTCTCCACTTTCTTCTACTTCCAGGTTCTGAAAGGAAAGCTGAGAAGACTCCATGTTACATCCAGAGTAAACAATATGAATGCATTACCTCATTTTGATCAAGGAGAGGAATTTGGATTGTTCAACTTGCTCTACAGCATGACCTTAGATGAGAAATGTAATGGGGCATTCATGAGTGGGTTATATGACTTAGGAAATGATGCTAAACCACAGGCTCCCAAACCCTCTGAAACATCTAAGCACCCAATTACAGGCTGAATAGAAGGGTGGGGAAACGTGCAAATATTTGAGCTCCCCAGTTCCCTCCTTGGAGGAGCAAAGAAACAGCAAAGAACAACATTTGAGCAATCTGATAGCCCTGACTAATTGAGAGGAGCAGTGGGAGATAGAAATGATGAGGTAGCAGCTTAGATATTTTATGCACAAATGATGCGGATTCAATGGAGCCCGAGCACTTGGCAAAAGACACAGGCCTGCGCAGCTAGGACAGAAGTGGAGGGAAAGGATGATTCATGGTGAACGAGACATGGGGAGAAGGAGACGTGTCAGAAACAGGATCCGTTCAAACATTTCTTAAACCCTTACTGGGATACTTTCTGGAAATAGACCCTTTTTGGTTACTCTGACCATTGTGTCTTATGGAAAGGGTTTTAAGGAGGAAAATTACATAAATCTTTTTGTTTGTTTGTTTGTTTGTTGTTGTTGTTTTGTGATACGCGGGCCTCTCCCGTTGCGGAGCACAGGCTCCGGACGCGCAGGCTCAGTGGCCATGGCTCACGGGCCCAGCCGCTCCGCGGCATGTGGGATCTTCCTGGACCAGGGCACGAACCCGTGTCCCCTGCATCGGCAGGCAGACTCTCAACCACTGCGTCACCAGGGAAGTCCCCATAAATCTTTTTTAAACCAGAAATTTCCATCACAGGGGATCTAGAATGCCTATAATAAATAACTTACAAGAAAACTTAAAATATTTCTAAAAGTCAGATATACCTGTTCCTTTAATATCAATAATATTTAAAATTTAGAATTTAAAATGTTTGAAGTTGGTAAACGTAACTTGTAGAGAAATAAAATTTATGAATAATAATAATAATTTTAAAAAGACCCTTTTCTCTTCGAGTCAAATGGTGTGCACATAGTTACGACTTGTCCTACCAACTTACAAACAACCGTCCCGGATGGGTCCTGCAGGATGATGCTGTCACTGGCCGAGTGTGAGTGCATCTTTTCACGGATGCACAGCACTCAGTGTATTTTATTGCATAGATGCTTTTGAATCACTTCTAGCTCTGATATGTTCAGATTTTCAACTAAATTTTGTCTTCTTCCTCCTTCCAGGCGTACGCTCATACTTAAGATTTTCTCCTCTGTCAGTAACAGTTTCCCTTAATCCTGCTTCGTCCTGAACTGTCTGCCTTGACTCTGTTTGGGTTTCAGAAACTTTTAGAAAGACAACAGCTACACTTGTCTCACTTACTCCGTGTCTCCTTCTCCTGTGTGATCTTGTTTCTGCACCTAACATCTGATTTCACCTGACCTTTCAGATGACACCTCCCCCACCTCCTCTCTACTGTTCAATTGTCCATCCCAACTCTTCTACCTTTTTATTGGGGGATGAGGTGGGGACTGTATAACGGGTGCTTAGTCCTCCCTCTCTTTATTTTTTAAAAAAGTTTTGTCTTTTTACTTTGTTAACATTTAAAAGCACATTTGAGTAGAACAAAAGGTTTCAGAGCTGTACAATTGTTTCTCTGCAGAAGGAAGAGAGAAAGAAGGAAGGAGATCAAGATCTATCAAGAAAGAGAGAGAGAATGGAAGGAAGGGAGGAAGGAAGGAAGGAAGGGAGGGAGGGAGGGAGGGAGGGAGTCCTCTTTCTCTTTAAACTTTAACTTGCTGTGGGAAATCCAACCTATTGGCCATACCTTTTTGTTTGTTTGTTTGTTTTGTTTTGTGTTTTGAATTAAAGGCTTCATTCTCTGGACTGTCATAACACTGCACCAATTTGGTTCTATTCCTGGGTCTCAGATCTCTTTTGGCCTCTTAAATACACAAGAACTTTGAGGTCTTGTTCACCCTTACTCCTTACCCGTTATTTTATAGTTTACTTTGTCTCCATATACTCTCTTGCTTTCAATTATTATTTTAAGAGAAAGACTTCTAAATAATGCCTAATTCCAACCTCACCCTGACTGCAGTGTCATCTACCTGAAGGCATTTCTGCAGATGGCCCACTAGTGTTAACTGAACAAACACACAAATGGCCACAAACACCGCGAATCAAAGGCTGAATACACTCTGTATCCTGACATTCAAAGCCCTCCATACTTCCACCTCAGCCTCACCTTCCACCACTCCTCCTGCTATACCTTGTGCCAGTCCCTGAAACTGTTCTGCACTATACTTTTGTTATCCACTCTCCACAAACTGTTTTGTTAGCAGTTTAATTAATAAGGAAGAAATGCTTGTTTCTAGAAAGGACTAGACACTGATGAAACAAGTTACCTGGTACAAAGATTAAGGCTACATTTCAACAAAATGTAAAGCACACAGTTGCCACCTAGCGGTAAGTGTGGGTAGTTACAGTAGAGAATAGGCTAGTCTGTTAGTCAACCAGTATCAATAATATTTATCAAGAAACTTGTGTGCCAGGTGCTAGGTTCTAGGTACTAGGGATAGAGCAGCAGATACATCAGATAAAACGTCTGCCCTCATGGTGTTTATGTGAGCGATTCTCTGGAGATCCTCAGCAAAGTAAGGGTAACCAGGGTCAGTACCTTAACGAGGTGATGTTTGGGGGCTTGAAAAACCCAGTTGCAGCTGGCCATGTTGCTGTAGTCTTCGGGATAGTGAAGACTCTGTATGAGGCCTTCTTCAAAAAAGGATAGTTAAGGAGCTGCAGCCTGACTCTGCAACACAAGGGAGAACGTCCAAACAATGGCATCACCACGCACAGAGGGATCGTCTTTGTTTTCCCCCTTGTGTCTCCCACAAGTGATGTCTGAACTGACTCTTAAGGCAGAGCCATCAAGAAGGGGGAGGTCTGCGCACTGGTTCTCGAGAACTCATCAGGCCCTCTCAGCTCACTTGGGTAGGCAATAAACACGCTTTAGCAGGACTGCAGAAGGAGCCCCTGCACCTGCATCTCACTTGCCTTGAGCTCCTCTCTGCTATGGAGCTCAGTGGGCCTTGGGTGGGGGGCTCCCTACCCCTCATCTCATTCCTATGGGTCCTCAATTTCTGCAAAAGGAATGCATAGTGTGTGATAAGAGTAAATGGCTTTACCAGGAAGGTAGTTTGGTTTAAGAGCTTTATACGTGAGATTAAACCCAACAGCATAATCTGTGGCATCAGAGATGAACCTCAGCCTTATAGCGTTGGAGCCAACAAGAACCGATGAAGCCAGGCTGTTTCCACAGAATTTCCCTGCAACATAAGAATGAAGAGTTTTGGTTCAGAGCCTAGAAAACAGCACCCATGAAAAGACTTATGGGGAACTGAACTTTCGTGATAGTGCAGGCTTGTCTAAATCAGGGTTTCTCAACCTCGGCACTACTGACATTTTGAACTGGAACGTTCTTGGTGTTCAGGCTGTCCTGCACATTGTAGGATGTTTTGCAGCAATCCTGGCCTCTACCCACTGGATGCCAGTAACATTCCCTCTCGTTGTGATAACCAAAAATGCTTCTAAGACATTGCTAAGTGTCTCCTGGGGGAGGGAGGGGGTGGGCAAAATCACCTGCAGTTTAGAACCACAGAAACACTCCTCCATTTGTTTCTTGTATAAGTAACCTTTATCTCCTCCTCGTGGCTCTCTGTTGGTGCCTTCCTTCTGAACTGGACGAGGCAGGTAAGGGTCATTTTCATGTTTAGGAGAGCAGCATGCTGCCCGGGAGGCCCCAAGAGGCACTGCTGTATGTCTACATTTTACTCCTGATGGGCTCCAGGTCTGGCAAATGAGTCTAGGAAGCCTGTTTCCATGGGCAGCAGATGCTGTAAGTGAATTGTACTGTGGCCCTTACAGCCCTCGCACAGGCTCAGATTTTGTTCCTTTCCACTGTCAATTCTAAGTCTCAAAATTGGAGACAGGAAGTGTGGTACTTATAGACGCCTCAGGGCCAGACATATTGTAACCAGGCCCCATTAAGTCCTCCTAGCACTAGTGTCCATTTGACAATGTGAAAATCCACTCACCGATAAGTGTGTCTTCTAAAGAATATATTGACAGGTAATTGTGGTGACAAGACTCTGCATCGAAGTGGGAAAAATTGAGGAGCACGTGCATTCCCTCTGGTACAAACAGGGTCCAGACACACAGTCTGAAGGTAGATACATTGAGAGGGTATTATTTCTAGATGGAAAGCGACAGTCACAGTCCAATGAGTGGGGCAGAGTCAAACTGGAGGTGGGAGTCAAGGGCAGGGGAGGCAGCGGGGGCTACTCACTGCTTGCTCTCATAATACAGGAAGGGGCTTTCTGGGAAGTGCAGCTCCCCTTCTGATGCTCTGATCACACGGTCCTGCTCACCGCATGCGGCTGGGAGGGAAAGCCACGCGAATCAGCGCTAACCGTGATGGCTATAGCCACAAGAGCCCTTTCCCTCCAGAACCTGTACAGACACTGCGGCCTCCTGGTTCTTCTTTACACACGCTTCCTTTCGTGGAGACATGAAATCTTTTGCTATCTTGGCTTCTATGATGCCTTATTTTTTGTTTCTTGTAGATCCTGCCTAACCTTGAGATTCTATGATTTCTTCTTCTTTACTCTTCTTTCTTTGACCCCATAATTCCACTCTATAGATGCAGGTATTCCCGATTTTCTATTCTTAGTTTTCATTTCTCTCTACACGAGCCCTCTGATCCACTTCATTCACACCATCAGTTTCAACTGTTATCTCTACCTGAACTTGATTTTTCAACCATCTCCTAGATATCTCCCCTGAAACTTAACATGCTACAAAGGGACTTCCTCTCAGTCTGCAAAACTGCTTCCACTTCTGATTTGATTAGCTTATGTGCCCTTTTCTTAGCTTTCCATGCTCAGAACTTTGGTGTCATCCTTCATTCCTTCCCTCCCTCACCGCGCGTAACCTTAGTTACTATCCTGGCCTAATTCAGCCTGTTTCTATGCCTCCTTTTCATTCTCTGGCCGTTGCCCTCGTTCAAGCATTATATTCTTGTCTCTTGAACTAATGCATAATCTCATAAGTCCACCTTGAATTATTGATATTGTCCTCTCCAATTTATCCCCTATGTGCCGTTCTCATAGCACTGAAGTATAGCTCTGATCTGTTTATCTAATTAGTCAGTTTCCTATTACTCAATAAAGTCAAAATTTTCTTGAGTGGTGTTCAAAGTTTCCATATTTTGTTCTCAGGTTACCCGTTTAATCTTCTCCCTCATAAAAACTCATCACATAGCCTACACTTCAACTGACTGACTTACTGGGTCTCTATTACATCCTAAATTTTCATATCTCCATATTTTAGTAGCCATCTTCTGATAAGGATGACTCCTTGAGCTGGAATATTTTTCCTTACCTATATCCCATTTCCACCTGACAAAATCCTACTCATCGTTCTTTAAGGTTAAGCTTAAAAGATGTCTGTGCTCCAAAGCCTTCATTGTCTTTTTTTTTTTTTCCCCCAGCTAGAAGCAGCCACTCACTCCTCTGAGCTCTCAGGGTACTCTTTTTCCACTTTGCTCTTTGGAGATAGCTCCACAGACTCACAGAACCACTGAAGATTTGAGCTAAAGATGCCTTTGAGACCACCTGGTCCAAACTCTTTCCTTTTTGGATGAGGAAACTCAGGTTCAGAGGTAGGAAGGAGCCTGCCCAAAGTCACAGAGTGAATTCATTTTAGACCTGCAATGTAACCCTGGGGGTGAGTCCCCTATTCTTTCAGGACAAGGTGTGTAGCTTCCGGACCACATCTGCCATGCCCCACCTCCTCCCTTGTGTCTTGGATCCAAATCTGGGATTTGCCAACTGTTTGCTGAATTGCACTGGAGCTCTGGATTGACAAGTGAACTCAGAGGGAATGTGGCGCTCCTGCTGGGTGAAGGGATGAATTCACCCTCCCTGGCTGGGGATGAATGGCTGTGGGTGCTCCTAGTGATGGTTTTATACCTAGTGATTATGGAGAGCTCTTGCAGAGGAAGACTTTGATTATAAAGGAACCGATATTCAGAAATCCTAGAGATTAATTCATGCTCCTGGAAGAACAGGCTACAAGAAATACCCACCTCTGGAGTGCTTTCTCAGCTTCCCTGGGAAAGAAAAAGAAAGATGCAATTCGAGGTTGTGATATCCTGAACAATATTTCAAGAAGTTAGCATCTCCCTGGCTCAAAAGTGCAGAGGTTGTTAAGTCAGTTTGCAACTAATGAAAATATAATCTGTGGAAAGAACAGAAGGGATAAACTGACAAAGCAGCAAAGTGGCCCTTGTGCTTTAAGAAGATGATTTCACTCTTTATTAAGTGGGCTGCTTAGCTTGGGGATTACACAAAGCAAGAAGAGGTCATCTGGTCTACCCCTCTAATTTTTCATGAAAAGGGAGGCTGGAGATGGAAATAACACATCCACAACTGCTGGACAGCTACAAGTTGAACTGAGGACTCCAAAACCTGCTATTGTACCATATACTTGAACACAAACCCAGGTTCTTCCTGAACTAATTTGAATTAACCCCTTTGGGAAAGAATAGAAGTCCTATTTCAGGCTAGAAGCCACCAGTCAAGAAAACAATTAAGTTGGATTTGGAGGCAAAAATGAAGTTTCAATTAACTCATTGGTGAATCTGGTAGAAGGACGTATATAGACCCTGGCCTTTTCAGACTTATGGTACCTGGCTCTATGCCAGGCCGTCTCAACCACAACATTACTAACATATGGGACTAAATCATTCTTTGCTGTGGGAGGGGGGGCTGTCCCGTGCACTGTAGGATGCTTAGCAGCATCCATAGCCTCCACCCCCCAGATGCCAGTGGCACCCCTGTCCCCTGTTGTGACAACCAAAAATGTCTCCAGACATTGTCCCGTGGCGGGCAAAATTTCCCCTCATTGATAACCACTGATCCATGCTATAGCTTGCTGAATCTTGCTAGCAGAGTTGAGAAGTGGTGAGACAGTTTCAAATAAAGGCAAATTTGACAAAGTCTAGGATGGATGTATTCACATTTCATTGAATATTTGTACACTGTACCACACATCATAGTTTACCCTTGTTTTAGACTCAGTAAATACCACAGTCCTTATGTGAGACACTAAGAACAGAAGCAGAGGTTGTCTGCTCAGTGGTCCTGACTTGTGTAGACTCTGCTGATGCTCTCTCTTTCCCTAGCTTCTTGACCTTATGTTCTGGCTTGATTACCAATTTGGATGTGTTTGTGGATCCAGGGTAGCACTTTAGTAAGATCTGTGAAGATCCCAGGGGATCCTTGATCATCTTTCTGCAGATTATTTCTCCAACCTCGACCACAGCCCAAACCCCAGGAAGTCACACCAGCCAGAGTCCAAGTCCCTTTCTTATTCCGGCACATGAGGGAACCTCCTGAGTCTCCCTGTAGGGAGAAAAGATCTCTGTTACTGTCATTGTCAGTGTCTGTGCCCCACAAAGGTGCTAGATGAGGATTAATGAATTTCTTCACTTCTAATACTTTGGACTCAGGGGCCTGGGAGAATAGGCAAGCACAATTCACAGTCAATCCTCAAATACCACTGGAGCCTACCAAGTCTACCTCCTTCTTCCCCATCCTAAGCTTTCATCAAATATCAGATTGTTTCCTTCTCCTGTCTCATCCTACAGACTCAGAAGTCTTGTCCAGTAGTCAAATCAACCTCAAATTTGGTCAGCAGGAAGGATGGAGGGAAAGAGAAAGCTCCCATTATACACAAACTGGAAATCTCTAAGTAGGAAAGCATCACCTATCTTTCAGGGCCGGAGTACCCTAGTTCATTGTTGGCATCATCTCCATTATTTGGTCTTTTGGAAAGAGCAGAAGATCTCCTCTGAAAGCACAGTCTCTGCTAAAAACAGGTTGTTTAAACTGTCCTCTATTTTGACTTGACCTCCCTTTTCAGTCCTGATCCTTCTTTCCCGAGTCCAGGCTTGCCTACAGCCTTCTTTCAGCCCCTCATCTGATGACAAAGCTGAGGGAAGCCCTGCCTGGGACCTGTCAGCCCAACCATTCCTGCCTACCTGACACGCATCTCTTCCTCCATCTGGGAAGCCTGCGCAGAGAAAAGTCCGCCCACTAATGGGTTTCTGTAAGGTCAACAGAGCTGTAATACACTCATCCTGGGTCAAAATGGGCAGGTTCACTTCCTGCAAGACTTGTGGGACGACACCATCTAGAAAACACAGAAATGAGAACCCCAGCAAGGCACTCTTTCACCTTTTCTGCATTGAAGATGCCCCATTCAGGCCTGTGTCTTTTGGAAAGATTTGAATTTCGAAGTACAATGTGATAGTCTCTATTTTAAAAATGTCTACACAACTGTCTTTTTTAAATAGATTAAAAATTCTCTTTTCTGATTACCAACCAGAAACTTCTGATACGAGCGTAGGAGTTCTTACCTTCATTCAAGCGGCCCCAGCCTGTGGTTGTACAAATAAATCCAGGCTCAAATTGTTCCCCTGGCTCTGGAAGACACATGGGTCCCACATACTGGTCTGCAGAAAAGAGCAAGGCAGGGCTTGTTTCATTCATGGAGGAGAGGATACCATAAGCCACTCACCAACTAGCATCTAGGTGGTTCCCAAAGAACTTGTGATCTCTCTGTCTGGCACCTCCAGGGGTTACTTGTGAAACAAAGTAACTGACTCCACATGATCCTATATCTAAAGCCACAAGCCAAGAGGGTTTCAGGTAGCAGAGCCTCCAGCTCAAATTCCTATCTCAAAGTACATGATTCAGAATTCTTGGGCATATGCTACATAACTTATACTGTAGGGAATGTGCTATGGAACAGAAGTTCTGGAGCACATGGGGTAGACAATTCAGAGTGAGCTTCAAATGTTTACCAAAATGGAAAGCTCCAGCCATCTTCAAAAGAGCAATATCATAATCCATTGGTTTCTTGGTAGAGAAATATGGGTGTATGATGATGGTTTCAATGGTGAGGGTTTGCTCTCCTGGCTCTATATAGCTCAAGTCATATTCTCCAGCAGTAACGTTGAAAGTTGATGCAATATTTCTATGAGGAGGAAAGAGTAAAATGGATGGATTTCATTGAACCTCTGAGTACAGTTGCAGTGGTTGACAAAATGACTTCTTCAAAATGACATGGATAGGGGGCTTCCCTGGTGGCGCAGTGGTTGAGAGTCCGCCTGCCGATGCAGGAGACACGGGTTTGTGCCCCGGTCCGGGAAGATCCCACATGCCGCGGAGCGGCTGGGCCCGTGAGCCATGGCCGCTGAGCCTGCGCGTCCGGAGCCTGTGCTCCGCAACGGGAGAGGCCACAACAGTAAGAGGCCTGTGTACCGCAAAAAAAAAAAAAAAAAAAGACATGGATAGATAATGTAGGTGTGAAGCTGATGAACAGAGAAAGTGAGAATGATTCCAAATGTAGAGGTTCCCAATGTGAGTGAGGGACTAGTAAAAAGTGGCCTCATATGGAGCCAATAATATGATAAATTGAATACCTTGCAGTGTTATTTGTTTAATGCCTAAGGGTGTATATACAGTATAATTCAGTGGTCTAAAGCTATATTCAGCTACCCCAGATGGCTGGCCTGGCCTCAATATCAGTGAGATCCTTTGGGAGTTTCTGGTGATTCCCATGAAGTATGCTGCTTTAATGTCAGAGATCTAATGCATAATGCATACCATGAAAGACGTAATAGCACCGTAACTCTGATGTTCCAGAGGGTATGCACACTCAGGGCTTTGGGACTGATTAGAGCAATGGGAAGTGGGGATCTTCCCCTACTTCCTTTATGTTTGTAATTTAGAGATCTAGCATGACACGGGAAACACCATTCTATTCCTCTTCTACCCGCAGCAAAGTTATCTGAAAGGAACTTGATAGGATGCATTGAGGTGGATTAAGAGCTTTGCGCTTGCCATCTCTGGGGATCTAGAAGAGATGATTTTATACAAAATTGGAAAAGACATCATTTTCTCTTGGTATAGTTCCCTGGCTCTTGGCTATATTAAATACCAAACCTAATACATAGCAACTCTCTAGCCTAACCACCTGCCACATTGCAGTGAAATTATCAGTTGACTCTTTTTTAGACTATCAGCTCTCGGGGGGCAGGAATCATATCTTAGTCATCTTTGCATCTTTGATACCCACTAGTGTCCAGCACTGAGTAAATATCCAGGAGATGTCTGTGGAGAAAGAGGGCAAATAGGGGGATATATAATCTTCATTGCAGCTTTATGAATCTCAAGAGCACTGGCAACAGTAGAACATTTGGAGCATACAAGAAAATGGATAAGAGACGGAAATTGTTAGAGTGAAGTTCAGAGAGGCAGGGTCAAAAGGAAAGAAGACACAGGAGCCTTCTTCGTGTTTTACTGTCCTCCCTTTGTTTTCTTTTATCCATTTATTAAGATGCATAATGAACTGGATGCTTTTTTTTTTCACTGAAATTTAAGAAAACTAGGAGAGAACTTTCAGAACTCTATCTTTGGGATGCTTTTTTTCTCACTTGGATATTATTCTTTATTAACTTCTAGCCCATTTTAAGTAAGGAATGAATGTTTTCTACCAAGTTGTGTACCCTCGGACAATGACCTTGAGCCCTATCTGTATTATGCAATTAACATGTTCTCCCCTAAGGCATACATCACACCATTCCATATTTTAATAGAGTTATTGCTGCTGATTCCCAGGGAGAAGAAGGGTAATCTGACCTTCATCAATGGGCTGGGCTTTCCATACCTGTTTGCAACACAGTGAGCAGCTGTGATCACCCACTCTGCAGAGATGATGGTCCCACCACAGACATGCTTCTGCCTTCGTTTCAAAGACACCTGAATTGCAAAGACCTTAAATAGAAGTAAGTTAATGCCCTGGGATCCCCCCAAACCTGGAGACTGAGCATATTCCGAAAAAGAGACCCAGATATCTTACTCATAAATACCAGAAATCATGGACTGTGAAGTGGTAAACCAATCACACTATAGCTCAGAAAGAAGAGCAATGCTGGAACCAGAATATTCCTACTGCTGGCCCACAGGAGAGGTAGTTAACTTGAGATGACTGGCTATAAGGTTTTAGGAAGTTGGTAATAAAAATTGTGGGTATTTATTTATTTACATGATAATGTTTACCATCTGTTACTCTAACAATATGAATCATATCTGTGAATGAAGAGAAAGAAAAAGAAGCATAAGACACAGAACAGACCAGATGGAGAAGTTTGGGATAAAGACAAGGTGAGGGCTAAGGGAGTCTTCCAAAGTCTGTTCCAATTCCTCTAAGCCTCTTAGAGAAAGAGTCTGGATTTACAGCTGTCTTATAGTTTTTAACTATGTGACCTCTACAACTGCTTCAAGCTTATTTTTAATCTGTCTCTACAACAGATTTTCTATCTTTGGCTTGTCCTGTTCATGATGTTTGGCTTGACTCCAACACGACTTATAGGGTACAAGCAAATACTTTTAATTCCACTGTTTAAATTAGAAAAGAAGCAATTTATTAGAACTGTCTCCTTTTTGAACAAAAATTATTCAATGAGCAACTGAAAACAAAATTAATACAGAGAAAAGGCTAAGAACAGAATAAAGCACAAGTAAGTAAAAGTCAATGAGTCATCCCTGACTATGATTTGAATATGGACTTCTGAATTGACTGGCCAACCAACTGACCAAGTAAGAATTTGATCAATCAACTCTTCAAACCAGGTAATTAATTCATCAGTTAATCAAATGACAATGATTCAGCCATTCCATCATCTCACTGAACACAGACTCAGTCAACCAATCGTTACCAAATATCCACTGATCTAAAAGTTAATATGGGGCCTCCCTGGTGGCACAGTGGTTGAGAGTCTGCCTGCCGATGCAGGGGACACGGGTTCGTGCCCGGTCTGGGAAGATCCCACATGCCGTGGAGCGGCTGGGCTCGTGAGCCATGGCCGCTGAGCCTGCATGTCCGGAGCCTGTGCTCCGCAACGGGAGAGGCCACAGCAGTGAGAGGCCCGCGTACCGCAAAAAAAAAAAAAAGTTAATATGACTCACTGACTCAAGAGAAGTAAAAATAAAGAGCTATTGTTCTACCTACAAAATGAAGAGGCAAGAATATAGCATGGCTCCCAGGGTAAAGAAAATTGGGAGACTTTCAAAGACAATAAATGCCATAGGCTAAGGGCAGAGGCACAAAGGCATTCTATGGCATAGGAGGAACAGGAAATTAGATTGAGACAGAATTCTTAGGACACTAACTACTACGGAGGCAGTACTCTTGATTATTCCTTGAAGGGTCCTATGGTATAGGTATGAATCTTACATCCCAAACATAAAGTAGACTGGCTACACCTTCCCTCATCATCTTTAACTGTAACAAGATAAGTATGTTTTAAATATATTTATTGAATCAGAAAATTATTTTCTAAATTATAAATTTGAAGTGGGGTTTTTGTATTAGGGACTGAAAGTTTGGGATGGCATTTCCAAATTCTGGAGCAAGCCAATAGCGCTTGTAACTATTCTGAACACACCTTTCTAGAAGTCAACTGAGGGACATCAGGAGCGTCTTGGATCCTTGTACTAACTCATGAGATCTCTGGTGATGAACTAAGCAGAAGAGAGCATACCGATGAGCAGCATGGGTTCTGAGAGATCCAATCCTGAGACAGCTCATAATCCAACCACAGAAGGTTCCCTGAGACTCACCTGCCAAGGGTAGGAACCCTTTTCCACTTGTCTTCCCCCAACAATGCGACTGAAAATGTTAAGGTAATTCAAAGGCCGTGACTTAACCAGACTCTGCCCACAAGTGGGAGCTGGGGGAAAAAAGACAATAATTTAGTGGTTAGATATCTCTTAGGACTGAGGGGTACAGGAAAGTCTTCTGAGCAAGAAATACTATAAGGCATGGAGCATGTGGCAATACTATAAAACGGCTTTAAGTTATTTGTGGAATTTGCTGTGATTTGAGGTACAAGGGATTGTTCCACTTTTTCACATAGGACGTGCATATCATGAAGAGATCTACTTTTCTGACATGAAGATTTAGGGCCTCAGAGGTAGATCTCCGCTGGGTTAGCACGAATACAGTCCCCTTTTGATACTGAGCCATCTGACCCCTTAGAGGCTCCCCACAGCACTCTGTGCTTCTGTGACATTTATCACATGCTGTTATGGTTATCTTTCAACCCCACCAGACTGTGAGCTCCTCAGAAATAGGAACTTAATCTTGAAATATCTGTATCTACAGTATCTAGTGCAGTTCCCGATTCATAGAAGTTGCTCAATTAATTGGTTGAATGGGTAATACTATAGTCTGCCTTAGACTGTAATTTTGTTTGCATCTTTTCCTCTGCTTGACCCAAGAGACTAAGTCTGAGATCATGGTCAGTGGTGCCTGGCACACAGTCAAATATTGGATTTCATTTGCTATAAGAGTGGAAAGTATCACGTTGTTCAATGATAGTGGAGTAGAGGGAAGACAGTGTCCTGATTCACACACCGGAATGGTGTTAGGGTAGAAGGGTTGCTAGGTAATGGGAGAAAGAACTGTTTCCTTTTTGTGGAAAAGATCTTATCCTTGAAAAAGTTGCATTTACTTATTTATTCTCAATATTTGTTCTGCTTTTGTTTGTTTTGTTTTGTTTGTTTTTGACTCTTCAGCTAAGAGATGGGCTAGATTAAGATGCTGAAGACTGCCTGGTAATTTAAGGATGGTCCATGTTCTGTCCCTACTGCAGGTCCTTCTTTTCTACATGTCGTCTAGGAGGGCCTAGCATGCCCTGTCTCATAATCACCCCACTTCTTTACATAGTTGAATTCTCTAATCCCTATTCTTCAGCTTGGAGATCACTTCAACTGAGAACTCTTCCTTGATTTCCTCAAACTGTGTTAAGTATTTCTCCCCTGTAGTTCCTCTCCCCTCTTATAGTTTCTGCCATGCAGTATTACGATAGTGAATTGTTTGTCTCCTTCATTGTACTATGAAGTACTTAAGGAAAAAAAAAACCTATGTTTTATTCATCTCTGTATTTCCAAGGTTTAGCACATTCCTAGCATACAGTAGACACTTATAAAAGTTGGAAGGAAGAACAAATGATTTTTCTTGAAAATATATCCTTGAAAGCATAGCTATTTAGATTAATATGTTAAAATATACAAAACAACTTCTCATTTAAGCCCCATTCTCTGCCTGTGAATCAAGCACTATGACCCCCACATTACTGATGGGAAAATGAAGAATCAAAGAGATACACAGCTAATTAATGACAAGGCATGGATGTAACACTGTCTTTTGATTCTGAACCCAATACAGGTATAATATTGAATCAAAGCTTATTTTCTAGCTGTTTCTGTTGACTGAATCATAAATACCTTAGACACAAAATTTAGTATTTCCTGAACGAATTGAAGCAAAGATAGAAAACATGATAATTCTTGAGGCTAGTACAAATCTGACTGTGAAGAAGCCTGCCAAGAACTGTTCTCAGATTATGTTACTTGAGGAAAAAAAGACCATTTATATATATATAAATAATAGACTACAGGAAACATGCTTCGTATTTCCCAGCAATATAATTTTTTAAAAGATTACAAATGCTTCCAAATTTATGCTGATTTCCAGAATTTGCTCCATGAAAGGAGATGGGATTGTGGAATGTGTCCAAATAAGTGAACAATTCCAGTTCTCTCCAGATCAGTGCAACTTGTCCAAGTTGTATTCCATTAACGTTCTATTCAGTTTAATATGATGATTGCAGGAGAGAAATCCAAATTAATTACATGAAAACTAATTAGATCTCCAAAATATATTTGTCTCTCCTGTTCTCCCAAAGGAATATGGAGTGGAACTGTGAGAGCCACTGCCAGCAAAGTTTATTTCTTCAGATAAAGATAGTTACAGAGATCATCTGGAACTTACCTTTGGGGAGAGAGAGAGTTGCAGATTTACTCTGTTCCAAACAGATCATTCCAAGCAGTAAAATGAGCTTATTCTTGCTCATATGCATTTTGAAACTCAAGAGTTTTTCCCTGGAATTTTAGAGAGACTAAAGAGAACCAAAACAGAAAGCCTTGTGAGAGCAGCAATATACCAACTTAAAAGAAAGTTACTCATTAACCAAGACACGAGGCATTCAACCATGTCCGTATGATGTTTCTGAATGTGGTTTCTTGCAAAGATCTTTGCAAGATGTGGGGAGTCAACCACAGAAGCATAGTCTTGCTCAAGCAACAGTACATGTCCCATTACACCCACATCCATTCGTTGCTTCCCCCAGAGTCTATCTGGCTAGCCAAGTGGTTGGTGCCTAAGGCTTCCATTTGCAAACATTACTTGCTTCTTGTGACAGGTTTCCACTTTCTACAAGAGGATTGAATATCAAAGTTGTCCCTGTTGGCAAGGATAGGCTTTCCTACATGCTTGCAAACATCCCATCAGAATATGCTAAAACATTTCTTTCTCTTGTTTTCCAAATGTAAATGGATGGTTATAGCCAGGTGTTAGAGGAAAGATAATTTGATAGCACACTCGGGAACTCAATTTAGGATACTGTCCATTGAGGCATTTGTGAATCTACATTCTTTCACCATTTTTTTGTATTTCTGGAAGGCAAAAACTAAATCACTTTTGCTTCTAAACCTGGTAGATGATGTGGCATGGGGGAAGTGGCTCTGATTATATTCATCTTCGTTTTCCTTGGGTGAGTTTTGGGGACATGGTCAGTGTGTAAGAAACACTTGTGGATTGGCCATTGCCATGTATGAGCACACCGGGACGTGAGTTTTCTTCTGTCACCTTTTACAAATTACCTGCCCAAAACAGCCATTGTCAAACCAGAAATCTCTTTCTTGTAGCAAATCTTGCCCTTCTACAAAATAAATCTATAAAAACATAACACATACAACTAACATACATGCAAAACAAATAAGTTTTAAAACCTAAAATTTGGTGAGAACTGCAAATTTAGGGAACAGCCAAGACTACAACCTTATGAAAAGAAGGACACGCAAACGCCAATTGAGGATTTATCCACAAATATTCAGTAAGAAAATAATATCTTCAAAGTGCTGAGCAAAAATAACTATCAACTTAGAATTTTATGCCCAGCTAAGTGATCATCTAAGAATAAGAGTGAAATAAAGATATTTTTAGGAAAAGAAAACACTTGAAAGGATTTACTAACAGCATACCATTGCTAAGAGAGCCACTAATGCAGAAAGTACATCAGAAGACAGAAATTAAGTCCAGGAGGAAGGAGAGGGATATAAGAGGAAATGATGAATAAAGAAAAAATGGGTAAACTGTATGTAAATCTAATCAAGCATAAAGTAACAATAGTAATGACTAATTTGAGATTGTATCGTCAAGGTATCTAGTTGTCTATCCAATATATAGTCTCCCTTTTTTTTCTTGGAAACAGAACCCTGATTTTGTTGGGTTCTTCAAAGTGCCCAATTTAAAAACAAAACAAAACACATTTTCCAGCTTCCCTTGCATATGATGAGGCCCTGTTACTCAGTTCTTGTTGTTGATTTAGAGTTCATGGAATGTTCTATAAAAAGGTTAGATGGACTCAGCTGACATAAACATTTTGGCTCTGGACTTTTTCCCTTCCTCTTTCCTGAAAAATGAACAAAATGGTTAAAGCTGGAGCAACCATTCTGTAGCCCCAAAGCAAGAAGCACAAGGTAAAGATGGCTGAGTGGAAAGACAGAAGTCTAGGTACCTAATATTTTGTGGAGCTGCTGCATCAAATTTCTCATTATGTGCACAAATAAGCCACAGTTGTTAATTTTTAGTTTGCCTAATTATCGGTGACATCAAATGTATTTAACAGTAATCAGTGTTTATTTTTCCATGTATTGCAGTTTTGTATCCTTTGCTCATATTTCTACTTGGTTGGTTATCCTTTCACCTTTTTGTGATGGAAAACTTAAAATCTCTATAAAAGTAGAGAGAATAGTATAATTAACCTCCATGTACCTATCACTCTGCTTCAACAACAACCCACATTTGGCCCATTTTATTTCTTTTACAACTTTCTCACAACTCTATAATCTTATACATATTTTTGAAGTATAGTTAACTTACAATATTACATTAGCTTCAGATGTACAACATGGTGATTCAAAGTTTTTATAGATTATACTCCATTTAAAGTTGTTATAAAATATTGGCTATATTCTTTGTGCTGTACAATATATCCTTCCAGCTCATTTATTTTATACATAGTAGTTTGTACCCCTTAATCCCCTACTCTTATCCTGCCTCTACCCTTTTCCATCTCCTCACTCATAACCACTAGTTTATTCTCCATATCTGTGACTCTGTTTCTGTTTTGTTATATTCATTCATCTTATTTTTTAGGTTCCACATATAGGTGATAACACACAGTATTTGTCTTTCTCTGTCTGACTTATTTCACTAAACATAGTATCCTCCAAGTCCATTCATGCTGTTGCAAATGGCAAAATTTCATTCTTTTTATGGCTGAGTAATATTCCATTGTGTGTGTATACGTATGTGTATGTATATGTGTGTGTATATATATATATATATATATATATATGCCACAACTTCGATGGTTTCCTTTGCAGTTCAAAAGCTTTTTGGTTTACTTAGGTCCCCTTTATTTTTGCTTTGTTGCCTTTGCCTTAGGAGACAGATCCAAAAAATATTACTACAATATATGTAAAAGAGTGTTCTGCCTATGTTTTCTTCTAGTAGTTTTATGTTTTTTCAGTCTTACATTTAGGTCTTTAGTCCATTTGAGTTTATTTTTGTATATAGTGTGAGAAAATGTTCTAATTTCATTCTTTTACATGCAGCTGTCCAGTTTTTCCAGCATCATTTACTGAAGAGACTGTCTCTTCCCTGTATATAGTATTGCCTCCTTTGTTGTAGATTAATTGACCATAAGTGGCCATATTTCTGGGCTCTCTATTCTGTTCCATTGATCTATGTGTGTGTTTTGGTGCCGGCACCATACTGTTTTGATGACTGTAGCTTTGTAGTACAGTTTGAAATCAAGGAGCGTTGATACCTCCAGCTTTGTTGTTCTTTCTCAACATTGTTTTGGCTATCTGGGGGTTTTGTATTTCCGTACAAATTTTAGAACTATTTTCTCCCTAAATAGTTCTGTGAAAATGCCACTGACATTTTTATAGGGATTGCATTCAATCTGTATATTACCTTGGTAGTATGATCATTTTAAAAATAATAATTATTCTGGTCCATGAACAAGTTGTATCTTCCATCTGTATTGTCTTCAGTTTCTTGGTCAGTGTATTATAGTTTTTAGAGTACAGATCTTTTAACTCCTTAATTAGATTTCTTTCTAGTTTTATTTTATCCTTTCTGATGCAATGGTAAATGGGAATGTTCTCTTAATTTCTCTTTCTAATAGTTCATTGTTAGCATATAGAAATGAGACAGATTTCTGTATACTGATTTTGTGTCCAGCAACTTTACCAAATTCATTGATGAGATCTAGTAGTATTTTGGTTGTGTCTTTAGCATTTTCCATCTATAATCTTCTTTTGAAACAAATCCCAGGCATTATTTTATTTCATCTATAAACAATTCAGTATCTCTCTCTTTTTTTTTTTTTTTTTTTTTGGCGGTACGCGGGCCTCTCACTGTTGTGGCCTCTCCCGTTGCGGAGCACAGGCTCTGGACGCGCAGGCTCAGCGGCCATGGCTCACGGGCCCAGCTGCTCCGCGGCATGTGGGATCCTCCTGGACCGGGGCACAAACCCGTGTCCCCTGCATCGGTAGGCGGACTCTCAACCACTGCGCCACCAGGGAAGCCCAGTATATATCTCTTATATATAAGGACTCATTAAAAACATAGCCACAATAGCATCAGTAAATCAAAAAAATGATAATTCTTTAATATCAAATATTTGGTGTTTGAATTTTTCCAATTGTCTTACAATATATATTTTTTTTACAATTGCAGTGAGTTAAAATCTAAAGGTCTACCCATTTCATTCAGTTGCTCTATCTAATTGTTAAGCTATAGCTTCCTTCTCTCTTGTTTTTACAATTATTTTTGTTGAAGAAATTGGTTATTTAGTCCTACAGAATTTTCTACATTATGTGCTTCGCAGATTACATAGCTATTGCCTTTATGACCTCTGTGTGAACTGTGAACTGACAGGTACATCTAGATAGAGTCTTAATCAGATTAAGGTTAGATTTTTGGCAAGAAATTTTATAGTAGGGCTGTATATTTCCTATTGCATCATATCATGAGGCACATAATATCTGGCTGTCTTTTCTATGATTTTAAAATTAGTAAGTAGGTTCAGATTAATTCAGTATAAAGTCCTTCATATTTTTTTCATTTAATGACTTTAAACAGCTCTTGAAAATCATTGCCTAGATCCACTATTTCATTAGTGGTTAAAAAATGATGATATTGTAATTTTATCATTCCTTCTGTGTTTATCAACTAGAACTATTTTATAAAGGTTTTCCTTTCATCAATTATATAAGCACCTTAGAGTATATTTGAAAACAAATCCTTGTTTTTTTTTCCCTCTATGAATCATTTTGAAGAATAATGAGTTCATTTCCTGGCATCCTCCAAAGATGATCAACTAATATTTCTAGCATCATTGTGAAGTAATGTACATATTACAGTCTAAATAATCCCATAGAATATCATTCCACTAGGTATTCAAGAAAATCCCAATCTTTGTTTATGTTTGGATAAATATGTTTTTATCCATATTTTCAATTATGGAATATAAGACTCAAATAGACTTTCATGGACTTTCCCAAGGCTACACAACTAGTAAATGCTGGAGTGCTGATTCACTTTTTTTTTTTTTTAACATCTTTATTGGAGTATAATTGCTTTACAATGGTGTGTTAGTTTCTGCTTTATAACGAAGTGAATCAGCTATACATATAAATATATCACCATATCTCCTCCCTCTTGCGTCTCCCTCCCTATTCCACCCCTCTAGGTGCTCACAACGTACTGAGCTGATCTCCCTGTGCTACGGGGCTACTTCCCACTAGCTATCAACTTTACATTTCATAGTGTATATATGTCCATGCTACTCTCTCACTTAGTCTCACCTTACCCTACCCCCTCCCCGTGTTCTCAAGTCCATTCTCTACGTCTGCATCTTTATTTCTGTCCTGCCCCTGGTTCTTTAGAACTATATAAAAAATATATATATATATTTTAGATTCCATATATATGTATTCACATACAGTATTTGTTTTTCTCTTTCTGACTTACTTCACTCTGTATGACAGACTCTATGTCCATCCACCTCACTACAAAAAACTCAATTTCGTTTCTTTTTATGGCCGAGTAATATTCCATTGTATATATGAGCCATAACTTCTTTATCCATTCATTTGTCGATGGACACTTAGGTTGCTTCCATGTCCTGGCTATTGTAAACAGAGTGGCAATGAACATTGTGGTACATGACTCTTTTTGAATTATGGTTTTCTCAGGGTATATGCCCAGTAGTGGGACTGCTGGGCCATATAATAGTTCTATTTTTAGTTGTTTAAGGAACCTCCATACTGTTCTCCATAGTGGCTGTATCAATTTACATTCCCACCAACAGTGCTAGAGGGTACCTTTTTCTCCACACCCTCTTCAGCATATATCGTTTGTACATTTTTTGATAATGGCTATTCTGTCAGGTGTGAGGTGATACCTCATTGTAGTTTTGATTTGCATTTCTCTAATGGGGTTTAGAGACCATTTCACTAATCAGACCATTTCACTAATGGGTCTGATTAGTGATGTTGAGCATCCTTTCATGTGCCTGTTGGAAATCTGTATGCCTTCTTTGGAGAAATGTCTATTTAGATCTTCCTCCAATTTTTGGATTGGGTTGTTTGTTTTTCTGATATTGAGTTGCATGAGCTGCTTGTAAATTTTGGAGATTAATCCTTTGTCAGTTGCTTCATTTGCAGATATTTTCTCCCGTTCTGAGGGCTGTCTTTTCATCTTGCTTTTGTTTTCCATCACTGTGCAAAAGCTTTTAAGTTACATTAGGTCCCATTTGTTTCTGTTTTTATTTCCATTTCTCTAGGAGGTGGGTCAAAAAGGATCTTGCTGTGATATATGTCATAAACTGTTCTTCCTATGTTTTCCTCTAAGAGTTTTATAGTGTCTGGCCTTACCTTTAGGTCTTTAATCCATTTTGAGTTTATTTTTGTGTATGGTGCTAGGGAGTGTTCTAATTTCATTCTTTTACATGTAGCTGTCCAGTTTTCCCAGCACCACTTATTGAAGAGACTGTCTTTTCTCCATTGTATATTCTTGCCTCCTTTATCAAAAATAAGGTGACCATATGTGTGTGGGTTCATCTCTGGGCTTTCTATCCTGTTCCATTGATCTATATTTCTGTTTTTGTGCCAGTACCATACTGTCTTGATTACTGTAGCTTTGTAGTATAGTCTGAAGTCGGGGAGCCTGATTCCTCCAGCTCTGCTTTTCTTTCTCAAGATTGCTTTGGCTATTCGGGGTCTTTTGTGTTTCCATACAAATTGTGAATTTTTTTGTACTAGTTATGTGAAAAATGCCACTGGTAATTTGAAAGGGATTGCATTGAATCTGTAGATTGCTTTGGGTAGTAGAATCATTTTCACAATGTTGATTCTTCCAATCCAAGAACATGCTATATCTCTCCATCTGTCTGTATCATCTTTAATTTCTTTCATCAGTGTCTCATATTGTTCTGCATACAGGTCTTTTGTCTCCTTACGTAGGTTTATTCCTGGTATTTTATTCCTTTTGTTGCAATCGTCAATGGGAGTGTTTCCTTAATTTCTCTTTAATATTTTTCAGCATCAGTGTATAGGAATGCAAGAGATTTCTGTGCAGTAATTTTGTATTCTGCTACTTTACCAAATTCAATGATTAGCTCTAGTAGTTTTCTGGTAGCATCTTTAGGATTCTCTATGTATAGTATCATGTCATCTGCAAACAGTGACAGCTTTACTTCTTCTTTTCTGATTTGGATTCCTTTTATTTCTTTTTCTTCTGTGATTGCTGTGACTAAAACTTCCAAAACTATGTTGAACATAGTGGTGAGAGTGGGCAACCTAGTCTTGTTCCTGATCTTAGAGGAAATGGTTTCAGTTTTTCACCATTGAGAACAAAGTCGGCTGTAGGTTTGCCAGGTGTGGCCTTTATTATGTTGAGGTAAGTTCCCTCTATGCCTGCTTTCTGGAGGGTTTTTGGAATTTTGTCCAAAGCTTTTTCTGCATCTATTGAGATGATCGTATGGTTTTTCTCCTTCAGTTTGTTAATATGATGTATCACATTGATTGATTTACATATACTGAAGAATCCTTGCATTCCTGGGATAAACCCCACTTGATCATGGTGTATGATCCTTTTAATGTGCTGTTGGATTCTGTTTGCTAGTATTTTGTTGAGGATTTTTGCACCTGTGTTCATCAGTGATATTGGCCTGTAGTTTTCTTTCTTTGTGACATCTTTGTCTGGTGTTGGTATCAGAGTGATGGTGGCCTCGCAGAATGTGTTTGGGAGTGTTCCTCCCTCTGCTATATTTTAGAAGAGTTTGAGAAGGATACATGTTAGCTCTTCTCTAAATGTTTGATAGAATTCGCCTGTGAAGCCATCTGGTCCTAGGCTTCTGTTTGTTGGAAATTTTTATTTTTTATTTATTATTATTATTATTATTTTTTGTGGTACGCGGGCCTCTCACTGCTGTGGCCTCTCCCGTTGTGGAGCATAGGCTCCGGACACACAGGCTCAGCAGCCATGGCTCACACGCCCAGCCGCTCCGCGGCATGTGGGATCTTCCCAGACCGGGGCATGAACCTGTGTCCCCTGCACCGGCAGGCCGACTCTCAACCACTGCGCCACCAGGGAAGTCCCAGTTTTTGCATTTTTATGATTAAACCTACTCATTAATTTTTTGTTAGGTGAAAAGACTTCTTGATATTTTTTACATTTGTGTATTACTCTTTTGCTCTCATGTGGCTGGTATAATACACACATGTAGGCATTTTGTCAACATATTCTAATATATACCTTACTCATGTATGACTATGAAATGTATTCTTTTGTTAGGTCTATACAGTACCTAAAGTATAATTAATAATACAATTGCTGTAAGTGTTCATTCAACAACCTGAATTGATCAAGTGATACAAACGTGAGTGCTGTGTTCTGATCTGAGTCATTGGTCCCTTTGTGAGTATCTCTGGCCTTAAGGTAATGGACATTAATATTCGCAAATCATGCATAATGTAAATACATTTGGAAACATTTTGTAAAGTGAAAGCTTTAGACAACAGTGAGGTCGATGTTTTGATTTTCTGATAGGTTGGCTGGTAAAATAAATATATTAATTATGAGATCATTCAATTCATTTTAATATCCACTGGGTTTTATTTCAACAGGCATCATTCCAAATAAGACAGAGCTTGGAAACCACACAATGATGACAGAATTCATTATTTTGGGATTAACAGAGAATCCTATACTTTGTTCCATCTTCTTTGTGGTTCTTCTTGGAATCTATGTTGCTACCATGTTGGGCAATACCAGCATAATCATGTTAATCCACAGAAGCCCTCAGCTCCACACCCCAATGTACCTTTTCCTCAGCCATTTGGCCTCTGTGGACCTTGGGTGCTCCTCATCAGTCACACCTATTATGACTGTGAGTTCTCTAAAAGAAAGAACTACTATCCTGTCACTGGCTGCATAGCTCAGCTTGGCTCTGATGTTATCTCTGGAACGGCTGAGTGCTTCCTGTTGGCTGCCATGGCCTATGATCGTTATGTGGCCATCTGCTTCCCACTTCTCTACTCTACACACATGTCTCCCAGGGTCTGCATCATCTTACTGATTGCTTCCTATCTGGGAGGATGTGTGAATGCTTCATCATTTATCGGATGTTTATTGAGTCTGAGTTTCTGTGGACCAAATAAAATCAACCATTTCTTCTGTGACCTGCCACCACTAGTGAAGCTTTCTTGTACCCATGTTTATGTTGCTGAAATATCTCCCGCCATCTCAGCTGGGTCAATCACTGTAATCACACTGTTCACCAAAACAGTTTCATATCTGGACATCCTCCACTCAATCCTGAAGATACACTCTACACAGGGAAGGCACAAGTCCTTCTCTACTTGCACTTCCCACCTCACTGCAGTTACTTTGTTTTATGGGACAGTCACATTTGTTTACATCATACCGAAGTCGAGCCACTCACCTGAACATATTAAAGTGGTGTCTGTCTTCTACGCAGTGGTGATCCTCATGTTGAACCCTCTGATCTACAGTCTGAGGAACAAAGAGGTGAAAGAGGCCATGAGAAAATTGATAGCTAGAATACATCAGTCATTTTGAAATGAATACAATGTGAATCCAGAAACTAGAAAACAATAATTTCAGGAACATATGTGATGGGCGTTTATGTTGTCCATTAGTCTTATTTTATGTGAAGAACTATCTTAAATATAAAATACCTGAATGTCGATTAATGCCAACTTTAATTTATAATTTTCTAGAGTCACAAAGTATAGCATTTTCACAAAAATCTGCTGGGTTCAAATTAAGTGCGTGTATTTCAGAATGAAGCTACCTGGAGAAACATAGTTTCACTTTTTCCTCTCCTCTGTTCATTATTTAGGGAGTCTAATTAGAGGGTGTTTTCTTTTTCTTCTGTTAAATTATACATTTAAAAAAATATCACCTTGTAAATTAACATCTCAGAAGGTATCATGAACTCAATTGGAAATGCAATTGATGATGGTGTTGACAGGCCAGGTTACTTTCTATGGAAGACTTGGTGTCTCTTATACAGGGTTATCATTATCTTTGGAAATAGTGATGCTGGGATCTAGAAAAGTTTCATTCCCACCTAATGTAAGCCAGACCAAAATAATTCCACAATATTGCCACCAGGAGACTAGATCCAGATAACAAAGAAGGAACTCTGAAGGCTTAGCCTTTGAGAGTTCCCTTAAGTTTTTCCTACTACTCAAAGGTTTGTTTGCAAAGGTTGGCTTGCAAAGGTTTGTCTTTGAACCTTTGCAGACAAGCCTTTGAGTAGCAGGAAAGACTACTGGGGAGTGGTGGTGCGGAGGGGGCTGAGGCACAGTGGAGCTCTCTTTCAGCAAGCTAGCTGATACTTCCAGGGCATAAAATTACAGATTAAGACGCTTAGGCTGATGCAGGCATGAAATATGCATGCCATCCTTCTTTGTAATATCTCTCAAGAAGGTGTTTATTGCTACCACTTCTGTCACTGCCTTATTCTAGGTGTGTAGCATAAGCCCTGACAGTTGGTTTTATTTGTTTGTTTGTTTGTTTGTTTTCATAAGGCAAGTATCAGATTTAAGCTTTAGTGACTAAGGCAGCCACTTCAGATATTTTGAATAAACATTGCCAGCCACACAACTAAAGAACCAGGATGATCCCCACCCCCAAGCTCCTTAGATAGCTGATCATTTGGACTACTTGTATTTTCTCTTCACTTGCTTTAAATTCCTGCTCTTATGTTTCAAAGTCACCAATAAAGAGTGAGCCCGTCAAACCCTAGGCTCCCATTCTCTACCCCAATAAAAGCAGAACCCTAAGATCTCTCTCACTCTATCCCATGACCCTGTGTGACGCCAGGTGTGCTACATGATTTCCAGGACTTGTAAGTAACAAGCTTTGTCTCTTTCAAAGTTTCCTGATGGTTATTGCTGAAGGCATCTTGCAATAAGAACCACAAGGTCGTCACAGAGCACCGAGCTGAGCTCCCTGTACTATACAGCAGGTTCTCACTAGCTATACATTTTACACTTTAACATATTTATGTCAAACCTAATCTCCCAATTCGTGATGACCTAGATGGGTGGGGTGGGAAGGATGGGAGGGAGGTCCAAGAGGGAGGGGATACAGGTATACATATAGCTGATTCACTTCATTGTACAGCAGAAACTAACACAACATTTTAAAGCAATTTTACTCCAAAAAAAAAAAAAAGAAAGAAAAAGAACCACAAGGGCCAGTCCAACCACAAGGGTCAGGGATATGAAGACAATCTATGGAAAGAGCTGGCTTAAAGGAGTCCCAGTAACTCAGCACTTTGGTAGACAAAAAGTTATGTATCCACAGTTGTTAAAAAGGATAACATCAGGACTTCCCCTGTGGCACACTGGTGAAGACTCCATGCTCCCAATGCAGGGGGCCCGGGTTCAATCCCTGGTCAGGGAACTAGATCCCACATGCATGCTGCAACTAGGAGCCCACTTGCCGTAACTAAGGAGTCAGCGAGCTGCGACTAAGGAGCCCTAGAGCCGTGACTAAGGAGCCCACCTGCTGGAAAAAGACCCAGCACAACCGAGTAAATAAATAAACATTTTTTTTAAAAAAAGGATATCACCATAAAATCCACGGATAGACAAAATTTTTCACAAACAAGTACGCAGTGTTCACTCTCATCTCCCTGGGCCTCTTATGTTAAGCATTTAAAAATATATATATATTTATCAGCTATTTGTATGTCCTTTTTTGTATAATGTATCGTCAGGTCTTTTACCAATTTTATTCTCAGATTGAACTTTTGTTATTTATTTGTTCTTATAATCTGTCTACAAATCCTTTTGTCAGATTTATACATAAAAGGTATACCCTTATTTTGAAGTATGCCTTGTCACTCTCTTAGCTGTATCTTTTGATGAACAAAATTTTTAAGTTTAATGGTCTAATTTATCAATATTTTCTTTAATGTTTAATGTTTTAGTGACAAGTTCAAGAAATCTTTGCCTAATCCAAGGTCATAAAGATAGTCTCTCATGTTATCTTCTAGAGGCTTTATACTTCTGAAACTAAGCATTGAACAGCAATTTTAGATTTTTTTCTTTCATCTATGAATGCAATAACATCTATTTGCTGTGAGGCTGTGTGGGACTATATGATTTCTCTTTTATTATCAGCTCCTCCTCTGTTGCTACTTTAGGTAACACCCTTGGAGCATAAGGGAAGGGAATTTTGGGGTGAAATGATTTGTCTTTGCATTTGGCTTTCTTCTAAATTTCTATCTGTCCAGACAGTTTACACTGTCACCCAAGCATTGGCTGATGCCTTCTCATCCCTTCAAATTGTCTCTCTATGACAGACAAGACTATGCACTTGTCCTTAGGTGTGCAACCTGCTCACCTATATGGATGTCAGTTCATCAGGTGTTTTTTTGTTTGTTTTTTTTTTGCGGTACATGGGCCTCTCACTGCTGTGGCCTCTCCCATTGCGGAGCACAGGCTCCGGACGCGCAGACTAAGTGGCCATGGCTCACGGGCCCAGCCGCTCCACAGCACGTGGGATCTTCCCGGACCGGGGCACGATCCCGCGTCCCCTGAATCAGCAGGTGGACTCTCAACCACTGTGCCACCAGGGAAGCCCCATCATTAAGGCTTTCTTGAATCCTCTACTGGTTCATCGAATATATGGGTATGATTTTCATTTCATCAAGGTTTATCTTGTTACCATATGATCAAATGTTTTTCACATCTTTGTACATCCTAATTCAGAGATGCAAGTACAACTTTGACTGATTTATGAATACTAAATCAATCTAGAATTCCTGGAATAAACCCAACTTTGGTTGCTTTTTTATCCATTTTATTATCGTTGGATTTGATTTGCTAATACTTGGTTTAGGATGCTTGCATCTATGTTCATGAGAGAATTTGGCCTATCATTTTCCATTCTTGAAATGAAATTTTCAGGTGGGGATATCAAAATATAAAAATGATTTGGAAAGGGTTTCTTTGTTCTCTATTCTCAAAAGAACTTTTACAGGATAACTGATATTTATTCCTGTAATATTTGTAAGACTTCAATGCTGAAGCCATCTGGGCTTTCCATTTTTGTGGAAAAGTTTTTCACTGTAAGGCTCATTTTCATTAATGAATACAGAAATATTTAGTTTCTCAGTTTATTTCTTTGTCATTTTTGTTAACATATTCTTCAAACTAGTTTTCCGATTCCTTTATATTTTAAAATTATATCTTATTTTTATTTTCTGTAAGATTTGTAATGTTGCTCCCTTTTCATCCCAATATTGTATTTTCTATATATATTAATAAATCTTGCTAGTGGTTTATCAATTTTATTAGCATTTTCAAAGGATGAACTTCTGATTTGTGCCTTTCTGTATTGTACATTAATTTTCTATTTCATAAATTTATATTCATCTTTATTATTTTATTCTTTACTTCTTTGGGTTTAATTTAAAATTCTTTATTTAAATACTTGAGAAGGCTTGAGAAAGACATTTTCATAATTTTCAGTCTTTTTTTGCAATATAGCATTTATGGTTATAAATTTCCTTATAGTTGTTGTTTTAGTGGTGTCCAGTAAGATTTAACGTGTTGTATTTTAGTTATCTAACTGAACACATCTAATTTTTACCATGATTTCTTTCTTAAATTTTGTATTATTTACAAATATATTGTTTATTTTCCAAAATTTTGGCTATATTCATTCAAGTTATATATATTATTGACAAAGGATGTATAATGAAAGATTTAAATACCTGAAAAAAAAATTGAGACTAGATTTGTGATCAACTTTTGTAGTAAAGTTGTTATCAGCTTAAAATAGATCATTTTAACTGTAAGATATTTTATGTAAACTCCTTAGTTACCGCAAAGAAAATACATACAGAAGTTACACAAAAGAAAAAGAGAAAGGAATCAAAACATATCAATTTAAAAACACACACACAACGAGATGAAGAAAGACAGCAAGAGAGAAAAAGTGGGATACAATAACTATCAGATAAACTGAAAACAGTTAACAAATGGCAACAGTAAATCCTCCATCAATAATCACTTTAAATGTAAATGGACTAAACTCCCCAATAAAAAGACACAGAATAGCTGAATAAAAAAATCAAGATCCATATAAAAATCAAAAAATTCACTTTAGTGGCTCTGCTAATACCAAAGTAGACTTTAGGTCAAAAAGACTTCTGTCTCTAGAAACACGGAGGGTGATTACGTAATGATAGAAGGATCACTTCAATGGGAAAATATAACAATTATAAATATATATGAACTCAACATCAAAACACCTAATTATATGAAACAAATACTGATAAATCTGAAAGAAGAAATTGACAACAATACAATCATAGTATTTTTAAATACTTCAATTTCAATAATGGATAGAATATCTTGACAGAAGATCAATAAGAAACAGTGTATTTGAACAATACTATAGACCAAATGGGCCTAACAGACACATACAGGACTTTTCATCCAACAGCAGAAGAAAACACATTCTTCTCAAGCAGACGGAATATGCTTCAGGAATGATCACGTATTAGGTCACAAAAAGTTTTAACAAATTTAAGAAAATCGAAATTATACTAAGTATATTTTCCAACCACAGTGGAATGAAACTTGAAATCAATGACAGCAAGAAAAGGGGAAAACTCACAAATACATAGAAATGAAATAACACACTGCTGAACAACCACTGAGTCAAAGAGGATATCAAAAGAAACTATAAAAATATCTTGAGGTCAAGATGGTGGACTAGGAGGACACAGAATTCACGTCTCCACACAACTAGGGCACCTACCAGGCACCGGTGACGAACCACGGACACCTAAGGGGGCGGGAGGAAACACCAGTGACCAGGTAGGACGTGGGGTGTTAGGGGGAGAAGGGAGGAAAAGTGGAGGTGGGAGGGGACTGGTGCCCCTGAGGGGCAGTTGGAGGAGGGGAAGGGATCCCACACCCGAAGGGGGAAATTGGGGGACCACTGGGGGGGGCAGAGGATTAAAAGGGAGTGTGGCCAAGTTTCCCCTGACCACTTGGGCCCCCAGGAGCCTGCCAAGATCCCAGATCTGATCCTCTGCCCACCAAGGCCCACTCCAGGCGTGTGGGTACTGAGGGAGTGGGAGGAAGGGATCTGGGAGCAAAACTAAAGGCCAGACCTCTGGGACCAGCAGCCCTGAGGGGCGCTGGGGGAGGGGAGGAGTTCCTACACCCAGTGGGACACACCTATGGTTAGGGGTCCAGGGGGGATGGGGGAGACCCGGGGGTGGGGCACAGAGGAATGCGAGGGAAAGTGGCCAGCGCGTTCCCTGTCCACTTAGGCACCGGGGAGCCTGCTGGGCTCCCAAGCCTAACCCTCTGCCCTTGGAGCCTCCCTCCTTCTGTGCAGAGCCCAAGCCCCTACACCCCCACCCAGGGCCCTACATCTACACTCAGAGACCCCATCTGGGACCCCCTCCAAACTTGCTGGGCCTAAACCCCACCCACACACCCTCACCCAGGACCTTACCTCCAAACTCTGGAACACCACATTCCGGAGGCCCCCCTTTGGACGTGCTGCCTCTCCCCTTCCACACAGGTCCTAAGCAGAGGTCTCGCCCCACCCTAAACCCCACCTCTGCCTAAGTTCCACCCCCCGCCTAAACTCTGCCCCCATAGCCAAGGCTTTTTTTTTTCTTTTCTCCTCTTAGATTGGGGTTCTGTTTTACCTTGCTGTTGATTCATTTATATTTTTATTTATTCTAATAAATCTTTTATTTTTCTAATTTTATTTTATTCTTTACACTTTGTTACTCTTCTGCTCCTTATGGCTTGTTCCCTATTTTTTTTCCTCTTTTTTCTGTTCAGGTTTTGTTTTACCTTGTTACATTTACCTTGTCAATTATATTTTTATTTTTCCTAATATATTTTTTATCTTTCTAATTTTATTTTATTTTTTATCCTTTATTATTGTACTGCTCCTTTTTTTCTTTTTATCTTTTTTTTGGCCACAACACATGGCTTGCAGGATCTTGGTTCCCAGGTTGGAGGTCAGGCGCGAGCTCCTGTGGTGGGAGTGATGAGTCCAAACCACTGGACTAACAGAGAACCTCAGACCTCAGGGAATATTAATCAGAGTGAAGCCTCCTGGAGGTCCTCATTTTGGCACCAAGACCTGGCTCTACCCAACTGCCTGCAAACTCCAGTGCTGTACACCTCAGGCCAAGTAAACAGTAAGACAGGAATACAGCCGCACCCATCAAAAAAAAAAATGAAACTACAAAACAATATGTTACAGATGAAGGAGCAAGGTAAAACCCTACAAGACCAAATAAATGAAGATGAAATAGACAACTTACCTGAAAAAGAATTCAGAGTAATGACAGTAAAGATAATCCAAAATCACGGAAACAGAATGGAGAAAATACAAGAAACGTTTAACAAGGACCTAGAAGAACTAAAGAGCAAACAAACAATGATGAACAGCACAATAACTGAAATTTAAAATACTCTAGAAGGAATCAATAGCAGAATAATTTAGGCAGAAGAATGGATAAGTGGCCTGGAAGATAAAAGAGTGGAAATAACTACCGCAGAGCAGAATAAAGAAAAAGAAATGAAAAGAATTGAGGACAGTCTCAGAGACCTCTGGGACAACACTAAACGCACCAACATTCGAACTGTAGGGGTCCCAGAAGAAGAAGAGAAAAAGAAAGGGTCTGAGAAAATATTTGAAGAGATTATAGTCAAAAACTTCCCTAATACGGGAAAGGAAATAGTCAATCAAGTCCAGGAAGCACAGAGAGTCCCATACAGGATAAACCCAAAGAGAAACATGATGAAACACATATTAATCAAATTTTAAAAAATTAAATACAAAGAAAAAATATTAAAAGCAGCAAGGGAAAAGCAACAAACAACATACAAGGGAATCCCCATAAGGTTAACAGCTGATCTTTCAGCAGAAACCCTGCAAGACACAGGAAGCGGCAGGACGTATTTAAAGTGATGAAAGGGAAAAACCTACAACTAAGATTACTCTACCTGGCAAGGATCTCATTCAGATTCAATGTAGAAATCAAAAGCTTTACAGACAAGCAAAAGCTAAGAGAATTCAGCGTCACCAAACCAGCTCTACAAAAAATGCTAGAGGAACTTCTCTAAGTGGGAAACACAAGAGAAGAAAAGGACCTACAAAAACAAACCCAAAACAATTAAGAAAATGGTCACAGGAACATACATATCGATAATCACCTTGAATGTAAATGTATTAAATGCTCCAACCAAAAGACAGAGACTGGCTGAATGGATACAAAAACAAGACCTGTATATATGCTGTCTACATGAGACCCACTTCAGACTTAGGGACACATACAGACTGAAAGTGAGGGGATGGAAAAATATATTCCATGCAAATGGAAATCAAAAGAAAGCTGGAGAAGCAATACTCATATATCAGATAAAACAGACTTTAAAATAAAGACTGTTACAAGAGATAAGGACACTAAATAATGATCAAGGGATCAATCCAAGAAGAAAACATAACAATTATAAATATTTATGCACCCAAAATAGGAGCACCTCAGTACATAAGGCAAATACTAACAGCTATAAAAGAGGAAATCAACAGTAACACAATAATAGTGGGGGACTTTAACACCTCATTTACACCAATGGACAGATCATCCAAACAGAAAATGAATAAGGAAACACAAGCTTTAAATGGCACAACAGACCAGATAGATTTAATTGATACTTATAGGAAATTCCATCCCAAAACAGCAGATTACACTTTCTTCACAAGTGCGCATGGAACATTCTCCAGGATAGATAACATCCTGGGTCACAAATCAAGCCTCAGTAAATTTAAGAAAATTGAAATCGTATCAAGCATCTTTTCTGACCACAACGCTATGAGATTAGAAATCAATTACAGGGGGAAAACACAAACACATGGAGGTTACACAATACATTACTAAATAACCAAGAGATCACTGAAGAAGTCAAAAAGGAAATTAAAAAAATACCTAGAGAAAAATGACAATGAAGACACGATGATCCAAAACCTATGGGATGCAGCAACAGCAGTTCTAAGAGGGAAGTTTATAGCAATACAAGCCTACCTCAAGAAACAAGAAAAATCTCAAATAAACAATCTAACCTTACACCTAAAGGAACCAGAGAAAGAAGAACAAACAAAACTCAAAGTTAGCAGAAGGAAAGAAATCATAAAGAGCAGAGCAGAAATAAATGAAACAGAAACAAAGAAAACAACAGCAAAGATCAATAAAACTAAAAGCTCGTTCTTTGAGACGAAAAACAAAATTGATAAACCATTAGCCAAACTCATCAAGAAAAAGACACAGGACTCAAATCAATAAAATTAGAAATGAAAAAGAAGTTACAACAGACACTGCAGAGATACAAAACATCCTAAGAGACTACTACAAGCAACTCTACGCCAATAAAATGGACAACGTGAAAGAAATGGACAAATTCTTAGAGAGGTATATAACCTTCTAAGACTGAACCAGGAAGAAATAGAAAATATGAACAGACCAATCACAAGTAATGAAATTGAAACTGTGATTAAAAATCTTCCAACAAACAAAAGTCCAGGACCAGATGGCTTCACAGGTGAATTCTATCAAACATTTAGAGAAGAGCTAACACCCATCATTCTCAAACTCTTCCAAAAACTGCAGAGGAAGGAACACTCCCAAACTCATTCTACGAGGCCACCATCACCCTGATACCAAAACCAGACAGAGATACTACAAAAAAATAAAATTACAGACCAATATCACTCATGAATATAGATGCAAAACTCCTCAACAGAATACTAACAAACAGAATCCAACAACACATTAAAAGGATCATACATCATGATCAAGTAGGATTTATCCCAGGGATGCAATGATTCTTCAATATACGCAGAACAATCAATGTGATACACCATATTAACAAATTGAAGAATAAAAACCATATGATCATCTCAACAGATGCAGAAAAAGCTTCTGACAAAATTCAACACGCATTTATGATAAAAACTCTCCAGAAAGTGAGCATAGAGGGAACCTACTTCAACATAATAAAAGAAATATATGACAAACCCACAGCAAACATCACTCTCAATGGTGAAAAACTGAAAGCATTTCCTCTAAGATCAGGAACAAGACAAGGATGTCCACTCTTGCCACAATTATTCAACATAGTATTGGAAGTCCTAGCCATAGCAATCTGAGACAAAAAAGAAATAAAAGGAATACAAATAGGAAAACAAGTAAAACTGTCACTGTTTGATGATGACATTATACTATACATAGAAAATCCTAAAGATATCACCAGAAAACTACTAGAACTAATCAATGAATTTAGTAAGGTTGCAGGATACAAAATTAATGCACAGAAATCTCTTGCATTCTTATACACTACCAACAAAAGATCAGAAAGAGAAATGAAGGAAACAATCCCATTTACCATCACAACAAAAAGAATAAATACCTAGGAATAAACCTACCTAAGGAGGGAAAAGACCTGTACTCAGAAAACTATAAAATACTGGCGAAAGAAATCAAAGATAACATAAACAGATGAAGAGATATACCATGCTCCTGGATTGGAAGAATCAGTATTGTGAAAATGACTATACTACCCAAAGCAATCTACAGGTTCAATGCAATCCCTGTCAAATTACCCATGGCATTTTTCACAGAACTAGAACAAGAAATTTTGCAATTTGTATGGAAACACAAAAGACGCCGAATAGCCAAAGCACTCTTAAAAAAGAAAAACAGAGATGGAGGAATCAGGCTCCCTGCCTTCAGACTATACTACAAAGCTACAGTAATCAAGACAGTATGGTACTAGCACAAAAATATAGATCAATGGAACAGGATAGAAAGCCCTAAGATAAACCCACGTACATATGGTCACCTTTGATAAAGGAGGCAAGAGTATACAATGGAGAAAATACAGTCTCTTCAATAAGTGGTGCTGGGAAAACTGGACAGCTACATGTAAAAGAATGAAATTAGAACACTCCCTAACACCATACACAAAAATAAACTCAAAATGGGTTCGAGACGTAAATGTAAGACTGGACAGTATAAAACTCTTAGAGGAAGACATAGGCAGAACACTCTATGACATAAAACACAGCAAGATCCTTTTTGATCCACCTCCTAGAGTAAGGGAAATAGAAACAAAAATAAACAAATGGGACCTAATGTAACTTAAAAGCTTTTGCACAGCAAAGGAAACCATGAACAAGACAAAAAGACAACCCTCAGATTGGGAGAAAATATCTGCAAATGAAGCAACTGACAAAGGACTAATCTCCAAAATATACAAGCAGTTCATGCAGGTCAATATCAAAAAAACAAACAATCCAATCCAAAAATGGTAGGAAGACCTAAATAGACATTTCTCCAAAGAAGACATACAGATGGCCAAGAGGCACATGAAAAGATGCTCAACATCACTAATCATTAGAGAAATGCATATCAAATCCACAATGAGGTATCACCTCACACCAGTCAGAATGGCCATCATCAAGAAATCTACAAATAAATGCTGGAGAGGGTGTGGAGAAAAGGGAACCCTCCTGCACTGTTGGTGGGAATGTAAATTGATACGGCCACTGTGGAGAACAGTATGGAGGTTCCTTAAAAAACTACAAATAGAACTACCATATGACCCAGCAATCCCACTACTGAGCATATACCCTGAGAAAACCATAATTCAAAAAGACACATGCACCCCAATGTTCATTGCAGCACTATTTATAATAGCCAGGACATAAAAGCAACCTAAATGTCCATCAACAGATGAATGGATAAAGAAGATGTTGCACATATATGCAATGGAATATTACTCAACCATAAAAAGGAATGAAATTGAGTTATTTGTAGTGAGGTGGATGGACCTAGAATTTGTCATACAGAGAGAAGTTAGGTCAGAAAGAGAAAAACAAATACTGTATGCTAACACATATATATGGAATTTTAAAAAACGGTACTGACAAACCTAGTGGCTGGGCAGGAATAAAGATGCAGACGTAGAGAATGGACTTGAGGGCACAGCGGGGGAAGGGGAAGCTGGGATGAAGTGAGAGAGTAGCACTGACATATATACACTACCCAATGTAAAATAGATGGCTAGTGGGAAGCTGCTGCATAGCACAAGGAGATCAACTTTATGCTTTCTGACGACCTAGAGGGATGGGATAGGGAGGGTGGGAGGAGGCTCAAGAGGGAGGGGATATGGGGATATATATATATATATACACACACACATACATACATACATATAGCTGATTCACTTTGTTGTACAGGAGAAACTAGCAGAACAGTGTAAAGCATTTATACTCCAATAAAGATGTGAAAAAAAACCCTTGAGACAAATGAAAAGGGAAATGCAACTTAGGATATCCAGCTAAAGCAGTACCAAAAAGGAAGTTTAGAGTGATAAACATCACATTAAAAAAGAAGAAAAATAAACAACCTGACTTTACATCCCATGGAACTAGAAAAAGAAGAAAAAACTAAACCCAAGCAGAAGGCAGGAAAAAATAAAAATCATAGCAGATGACTTTCAATACTCCCTGAAAGGAGTTCAGGGTGGAGAGGAGAAATGAGGCACTCTGTGCTCTGGAAAGAACTGGGTGAACAGGTCTTCAGATAGTTAGATATTTTCAGGAGTCGATTTTATGAGCCCAATTCTTATATCTCTTCATAACTAGAAAAGCACTAAAATCCTTCATGGTGACGTCTGCTCCTCATGACTAGCAGAAACCTTCTGCAAAAAAATGTGTGCGTGATTGCATGTACTCCCCCTTCACCAAATTCACATATATACTGACCTTTCCCCCCAGTCTCCTTGGAGCAGTTTCTCAGAGCTATCTGGAATGCTGTTTCCTGGGCCATAGTCCTCACTTTGTCCCAAATAAAACATAACTCATAACTCAAAAAAAAATAATTAATTAAATAAAGATCATAGCAGAAATAGAGAATAGAAAAATAATTTTTAAAATCTACAAAACTAAGAGTTGTACTTTAAAAAATAAACAAAATAGAGAAATCTGTAGCTAGACTAGGGAAAAATGAGGGCTCAATAAATAAAATCATAAATGAAAGAAGAAACTTCCCTGGTGGTGCAGTGGTTAAGAATCCGCCTGCCGATGCAGGGGACACGGGTTTGATCCCTGGTCCAGGAAGATCCCACATGCAGCGGAGCAACTAAGCCCGTGCACCACAACTACTGAGCCTGTGCTCTAGAGCCCACAAGCCACAACTACTGAAGCCCACATGCCTAGAGCCTGTGCTCCACAACAAGAGAAGCCACTGCAATGAGAAGCCCGCACACTGCAACTAAGAGTAGCCCCGCTCGCCGAACTAGAGAAAGCCCATGCACAGCAACGAAGACCCAATGCAGCCAAAAATAAATGAATTTATTTAAAAAAAAGTGGATGCCTCAGAAATAAAAAGTATTATAAGGGATTACACAAACAATTATGTGTGAACAAACTGGATAACCTAGAAAAAATACATAAATGCTAGAAACATACAACTTATCAAGACGGAATCAAGAATAAAGTTAAAATAGAACTATCATATGATCTAGCAATCCCATTTCTGGATATATACCTGAAGGAAATGAAAACATCATCTCAAAGAGATACATGCACTCCCATGTTTACTGCAGCATTACTCACAATATCTAAGACATGGAAATAACATAAGTGTCCATCAACAGATGAATGAATATTATATATATACACACACACACACATATATCATAATGTATACACACACACACACACAATGGAATATTATTCAGCCATAAAAAAGCTATCCTGCCTTATGTGACAACATGGATGGACTTTGAGGGCATTAAGCTAAGTGAAATAAGTCAGGCAGAGAAAGGCAAGTACTGTATGTTCTCACTTATATGTGGAATCTTAAAAATCCAAAATCATAGAAATAGAGGGTACAATAGAGGCTGTCAGGCTCTGCGAGTGGGGAAACAGTGAGATGTTTGTCAAAGGGTACAAACTTCCACCTATAAGATGAATAAGTTCTGGGGATCTAATGTGGAGCATAGTGATTTTAGTAAACAATACTGTATTATATACTTGAAACTTGTCAAGAAGGGAGATCTTAAATGTTCTCATCACATACACACACAAAAAGATAATTATGTACGGGGAGGGAGGTGCTAATTAACCATATTGTGGTAATCATTTTGCAATATATATGTGCATCAAAACATCACATTGTATTCCTTAAAGTTAATTATGTTACAGGTCAATAATATCTCAATAAATTTGGGGGGGAAAAAAAGAGAAAAAGAAAGCCTGAACACACCAATGACATATAAAGAGATTAAATCAGTAATCAAGAACCTTCCAACAAAGAAAAGCCAAAGATAATTTGGCTTCATGGGTGAATTCTACCACACATTCAAAGAAGAATTATACTAATTCTTCTTAAACTCTTCCAAAAATAGAAGCAGTGTGACCACCTTCAAACTCATTTTATAAGTTCAGCATCACCTCAATAGCAAAGCCATACAAAGACACTACAGGAGTCATCTTCTTCATGATCATCCTAATGACCATATCTGGAAATCTCAGAGTAAGCTTGTCCTTAGCCAGGGCAATTAGGCAAGAAAAAAAAAAAAAAGGGTGTACAAATCAGGAAAAATTGTCCCTGTTTGCACACAACATAATTTTATATAGAGAAAACTGGAAAGTCCATCAAAAAATTGTTTGAACTAATAAATTCAATAAAGTTGCAAGATACAAAATCAACACATAAAAATCATTTTCATTACTCTACAATAACAGTGAACTATCTGAAAAGGAAATGAGGAAACAATCTCATTTACTATAATACCAAAGAGAAGAAAATACCTAGGAATAAACTTAACTAAGGAAATGAAAGACGTGTATACTGAAAACTGCAAAATATTGGTAAAAGAAATTAAACAAGACTCAAACATTAAAACATCCTGTGTTCTTGGGTTGGAAGACTTAATATTGCTAAAATATCCATTCTACCCAAAGCAGATTCAATACATCTGTATCAAAGTCCCAATAGAACTTTTTACAGAAATAGAAAAAACAATTCTAAAATTCATATGGAACCACAAAGAACTCCAAATAGCCAAAATAACCTTGAGAAAAAAGGACAAAGCTGTAGTCCTCACACTTCCTGATTCCAAAATATATTACAAAGTTACAGTAATTAAAACAGTATGGTACTGGCATAAAGACACAATACAGACCAATGAATAGAATAGTGAACCAAAAATAAACGCATGCATATACAGTCAACTAATTTTTGACGAGGGCTTCAAGAATACCCAGTGGGCAAAGGATAGCCTCTTCAATAAATAGTGCTGGGAATACTGGATATCCCTAGAGAATAAAATTGACAATTATCTTACACTATACAAAAAAATCAACTCAAAATGGAATAAAGACTTAAACGTAAGACCTAAAACTGTAAAAGTAAAACTCCTGGAAGAAAACATAGGGAAAAGGATTCATGTCATTGGTTTTGGCAATGATTTCTTTGATACCAAACCAAAAGCACAGGCAACAAAAACAAAAATAGACTCGTGAGACTGCATCGAACTAAAAAGCTTCTGCACAGCATGGAAATAATCAACAGAGTGAAAAGGCAACTACAGACTAGGAGAAAATATTTGCAAACTATATATCTGATAAGGGGTTAATTTCCAAAATATATAAGGAACTCATAAAACTCTACAGCATAAAAACTAATAACTTGATTAAAAAATGAGCTAAAGACTTAAATAGACTTTTTCCCAAAGAATACACAGAAATGGCCAACAGGGATATGAAAAGGTGCTCAACATCACTAATCAGCAAGTAAATGCAAATCAAAACCACAATGAGATATCACCTCACGTGTGTCTGGATGGTTATTGCCAAAAAAAAAAAAAAAAAGACAAGTGTGGGCCAGGATGTAGAGAAAGAGGAAGCTCTTGTACCGTTTTGCTGGGAAGGCAAAATGGTGCAGTTGTTATGGAAAACTGTAGGGAGGTCCCTCAAATAATTAAAAGTAGAACTGCCATATAATTCACTAATCTCAGCTCTAGATATTTACCTAAAAGAACTGAAATTAGTATCTCAAAGAGATATTAGGACTCCCTTGTTCACTGCAGCATTATTCATACTAGCCAAGATATGAAAGCAATGTAAATGTCCATCAACAAAGAAATGGATAAACGCATTTTGGTAAACACATACAATGGAATATTATAGTCTTAAAAAAAGAAAGAAATTCTATAATATGTGACAATATACATGAACCTGGAGAACACTATGCTAAGTGAAATAAGCTGGTCACAGAAGGACAGTACTGCATGATTTTACTTTATAAGATATCTAAAAGAGTCACGTTCATAGAATCAAGAGTGGAATGATGGTTGCCAGGGGCTGAGGATGGAGCGAAATGAGGAGTAGCTAATCAATACACATAAAGTTTGAATTAAGCAAGATGAGTAAGTTCTAGAGATCTGCTGTAGAACATTGTACCTATAGTTAACAATACTGTATTGTATACTTAAAAACCTACTAAGAGAATAAGTCTCATGCTAAGTTTTTTTTTTTTTTTAAAGCAAAGGCTTTTTTTTCCTTTAAGCGTTTTATTTATTTTTGCGCTGCGCTGTGTGTTAGCTGCAGCACGTGGGCTCTAGTTGAGGCATGTGAGCTCAGCTGTTGTGGCTCACGAGCTTAGTTGCCCCATGGCATGTGAGATCTGAGTTCCCTGACCAGGGATCAAACCTGCATCCCCTGCATTGGAAGGCAGATTCTTTACCACTGGACCACCAGCGAAGTCCCTCATGCTAAGTATTCTTACCACAACAGAATAAACATGAAAAAATGATTAATTTATCCACTCACCCATTCATTCATTTAGTACTGCTATGTACCAGGCACTCTGCAATGTTCTAACAATAAACTGTTGAACAAGGCAGACATGACCCCCTCCCTCATGGGAGTTGTAGGATAGTAGATAAAAAAGACAAATGCCATTATTTGCTCCAGTACCTATAAAATTAAAAGTGTGTAAGTGCAAAACATATTTCAGGATTCTCTGAAATTGCTCGCCAGGAGACTATGACTTAGTCTACGGTGTCAGGGGAGGTTTCCACAGTGAAATTTAAACCTGAGAGCGTAAAGGTGACTAGAAGTTACTCTTCCATTAGAAGGGGCTGTTGAGTGATGAATACAATTATAAAATGGTTTGTAGTTGGGTAAAGATAGAGATGTGGGAGTATCTATTTATCTCGAGGTCATAACACAATGTCTGATACGTAGAAAGACTTTTTAAAAGTTGTTTAACACTAATTTAACAAACATCCATTTACTGCCATCTATATTCCCAATATCGCACCATTTAAAAAGGGATACAGAATAATTTGTCACGGACACTACATCTTCACTCCAGGGAAAGAGCAAGATCTTCAACTATAATGGGTAATAATTAAATGGTGTGAACAAAATGTTAGGAGGAGGGCAGGGGTGAAGGGAATTTAATTCTCCCAGATGTCATCTGGAATGTTTGTTGTATCACTCATCAGCCACAGTTGGGTTTCCTTAAAGCCTAAAGGAGCTGTGTCTTTCCAGGAGAGATGGAACCTCGCAGCATGTCCATTTCCTAACTTGTTGGAGTTGAGGTCTTTGAGCTGTCAGACCCTCATTATGTGGATTATCAGGCTTAACTTTGTTCTGAAGGTTATTGATCTATAGGCTCCTTCAAGCCCAGAATCAAAGGAGCCTGACCTTCAACCTAGAGAGTGTTCTGCTATGTGGCCATGGTCTAAGAACACAGCCAGAATCAGAATCAACTGTGGCCATGTATCTTGGACAACCTGCTAGTGAACGTGGCAGCTGTGTATGGCAGGGTGATAAGAAAAATGTTAGTGTGAGCTTCATGGTTTTATTAGAACGCATACATGTTGGTAGGTCACTGGGGAGAGGGAAGGCCATGTATGTGAGAAATGTCTACAGCCAACAAGCCCGGTGTGTATCTCAAGTGTCCTAGTACAATTCTATAATACATATGGAAAATTTATACAATTTAAAAAAATGTATGTCACTTAGAATGTTGATAATAATACTGCAATTCCATTAGATGCCTATTTGTAAACTAAATTGTACTAGCGAATCCAAATCTAAACACACGTGATATGAAAACCTGGACCACTGACTACAGCCACATTTCAGAAATGCCACAAATTTTCACAACCATATTAGTCATGTTGATCTAATAATCAACTTCAAGGATAGTAAAATGTTATGTTTTACAATTTAATTAAACTGAAATTTTCATTTTTTTCCATTTAACTAAAAAAATTAATGGAACCTGAGGGTATTTAGAAAATATTTTACTTATACACTTTTACATAATCATGTTTACATGTTATTTCTCTGCCCCAGTAGATGTACACATGTAATTTCTCTATCCCAAGTGATTCTCAATGAAGTTTTCCAAAACAAGTGAAGTAATTAATTTGTAATTACAAGTGAAATAGGTGATTTGGGCCTTATCCTAAATGACACCAAATATGCCTTTGCTGTACAGCAACAATTCCTTGGAGACTATCACTAGTGTTGCAGTGGATGTATCACTAGTTCATACTTGTTCATTTTTAAGGATACAGACATATTTCTCTTCTATGTACCAGAAATTACAAGTTGGTTATTTCAAGCAAACTATTAGTAATTGAGCATTTATTTGTTGTGTTAACAGTGCTTGGAGTTATCACCCACATCATGCAATTTAACCCAAGAATCACATGAGGTGTGTATTATCTCCTTTTTAAAGGTAAGGAAAAAGAAGAGCAAACATTTCTTGTAACTTGCCTATGATTTCATAGACAGCAAGAAGCAGAGCTAGAAACTGATCCTAGGTCTGCATGGCTCCAAAGTCCATGGTATTCTGCATGTCACTTTGCCTTCCACGCTGGTACTCATATCCAACTTTGAAAACATTTGTGTGTTTCATACATCTATTTTCTTTAAAGATATAAAATTCGTTTCAGGTTTGGGTCTTTGTCTAGTTAAAAAAGCCAGAACTTGATAATTCATATACATAATCCTAGTACCATTCATACTATAACATACCATTGTCATGATTCACATGTAACACTGAGTAGAATGTGCGTGGTCGCTGATAGTATGTATGTATGTTTTCTTAATTCTTCTTTAGAGTTTCTTGAAAAAACAAATTATTCATAAGAATATGCTGATCTTTAAATTAGAGGAGTCATCGGAATGACTGAAGGTAATTAACACATTCTCACCTGCCCTTGATCATGTGATCTATTTTGAAGTAAGGGAGCATTATTCTGAAATACTAATCTTTCTTTTTTTTTTTATTTATTTTTTATTTTATTTTATTTTATCTTTTTAAATCTTTCTTTCAGTCTAATTTCCTAGCTTTCCTTGCTGGCTACCTCTGTTCCTACCCCCGTAACTACCCCTTCCTCCCATCCTATCATATGCCCCTACTTCTTATTTCTATACAGTTGCTTAATAGAACCGAAGAAACCAAAACTTAACTAACCCAAGTCCCAAGATGTTTCAGTTCACTTTGCATTTAATCCTCGCCCATAAAAATATGCAGACTCTTCTTATTGTTTCATACAATCCCATAAGTATGAAAAGGTATGGTATAGAAGGTAAGTCCTGGAAGATTCTGCAAAATATCCACGATGTTTATCTCATAAACACAGTAAAAATTCGATTTGCCTTCCATCTTGAACATGGACACCTTCTTGCCCTCGCTATCAAATATTATAACTAAGGATGTGATATTTTTTATTCCAGGAAAAAGATCAAGTAAGAAAGAGATGTCAAAGTCAACATCATATTTTTTGGCCCAATCAGTTGCATAAATGGAGACAGCATTTACTAAGGCAGACATTACTGAATAGAGGCACATTTGGGATGGGGCTGGAAAATCAAGAGCTGGTCTTTCTTTGAAAATGTAGGTTATTTACAGGTCATGTTATTACAGTCGATACTGCTGTAAACATTCTTTTACATATCGCCCATGCACATGAGTAAGATTTATACAGCTTCTTCTGTGTTATCTGGGTTGGATCTTCTAATTGTCAAACAGAGGAATCATAATCTTTGCTTTGGCTTAAATAAAGTAAAAGTAAATAAAGAGTATGTAAATAGGAGTAAAATAGCTGAGTCCTAAGGTAATCAAGTCTTCAGTTTCAATATTTTCATGGAAATTGAAAAGAAAATTTATATGCACAAAGTATTCTATAAGTGAGGCAAATTTACCATTTAACTTATTTATAAGGTTATATTTAGGTTATGTTTAGGTATATAAATGCAGGGTCATTTCAGTCAATTTAGTCTCCTCTGGTTCTGATTTCAGTAGGCACTGTTAAATGAATAGATGGAGACTGCAAACCATACAACAGTGACAGAGTTCATTATTTGGGGATTAACAGATAATCCCACACTATGTGCCATCTCTTCTGAGATTTTTCTAGGAGTTTATACAGTTACCGTAGTGGGAAATATTAGCATAATCTACTTAATCCGAAGTAGCCCTCAGCTTCCCGCGCCTACGTACCTTTTCCTCGGCCATCTGGCCTTTGCAGACACTGGGTATTCCACATCAGTCACACCCGTCATGCCGATGGGTTTCTGAAGAGAGAGAACTGCCATCCCAGTCACTGGCTGTATAGCTCAGCTTGGCTCTGATGTCACCTTTGGGACTACAGAGTGCTTCCTGCTGGCCACCATTGCCTACAATCACTATGGGTCCATTTGCTCTCGCCTGCTCTACTCCACCCACATGTCCCTAGTGGTCTGCTTCTTCCTGTTGGAGGCCTCCTACTTGGGTGGATGACATAAATGCTTCTTCACTTACAGGCTGTTTGATGAATCTCTCCTTCTGAGGACCAAATAAAACGAACCATTTTTTCTGTGACCTCTTCCCACTCTTGAAGCTTTCTTGCGGCCATGTTTCTATTGCTGAAACATCTCCTGCCATCTCTTCTGCATCGGTCCTCATAAGCACACCATTAACCGTAATCGTGTCCTACAGCTACATCCTCCACTCAATCCTGAAGATGCACTCCACTGAGGGGAGGAAGAAGGCCTTCTCTACCTGCATTTCCCACCACACTGCAGTCACTTTGTTTCACGGGACAGTTTTGTTTGTTTACGTAATGCCCAAATCGAGCTATTCAGCGGATCAGGTCAAAGTGGCATCTGTAACCTACATAGTGGTGGTTCCCATGCTGAACCCCCTCATCTGCAGTATGAGGAACAAGGAGGTGAAAGAGGCTATGAGAAAACTAATGGCTAGAGCACATTGGTTTTCCTGAATTAAATCAGATATAAATCTATACACTACCAAACATAAGGTAGGTAGCTAGTGGGAAGCAGCCGCATAGCACAAGGAGATCAGCTCGGTGCTTTGCGACCGCCTGGAGGGGTGGGGTAGGGAGGGTGGGAGGGAGGGAGACGCAAGAGGGAAGAGATATGGGAACATATGTATAACTGATTCACTTTGTTGTGAAGCTGAAACTAACATACCATTGTAAAGCAATTATAGTCCAATAAAGATGTTAAAATGAAAATAAAAAACAAACCATTAATTTGGGGAACATTTTTGATGGATATTTTAATGATATTTATCATTAACTTTACCACTTTTATAGTGATAAGCTCCCGTAAATATAAAAATCCAATGTTTACTTCTATTTATAAAGTTAAGTGTATCATTAACTTGGATGTCTGCTTGGTTCAAATTAAATATAGAATTTTCAAGTTAAGAATACCTTTGGAAAATAATTTCTGCTTAAAATTCCATTTACCAATGATAGAGTCCTATTTAAATGGAGAAAGATCTCAACCAAAGATCAAATTTACTTGAATACCATCTTGTAAAATAACATTCAGGAAAGAAACTTCTCCCCAACAATGTATAATAGGTGACGATATTGACAGGTCAGCAGTTAAGGGTACTTCCTTTAAAGGTACTGCCCTCCCTTGGTCAATGGATATTTCAACTTTTGGAAACATAGGTGTTAGTGTCTCAGAAAAGCTTTTATTTATTTTTACTTTATTTAAGCCAAAGCAAAGATTATGATTCCTCTGTTTGACAATTAAAAGATCCAACCCAGATAACACAGAAGAAGCTGTATAAATTTCAGCTGACTCCTCTCATAGGTGGTCTTACCAGATGAATACTAGAGTAGGATTTTGGACACTGACATTTCTTTGGAGTGGGAGACTGGGATGTTGGGACTTTCTTTTAACAGTCGAAAGGTAGGAAATATGAAATTTTGTTTTAGGCAAAGAATATCCACCACACACTTTGTACTATTTCTCAAGGAGTTGTCCACTGTCACTACTTCTTCCACTGTCCTTTTTGAAGGTGCTTATGATCCAATTTGGTTATAGCAATTGTCTCTAAATTGATTCCCTTCCTCCTGTGCTCCTTTCACAACGCTTATGATTAATATTTTAGCTAGTATATTTTATTTCTAGCATATTAATAATGTCAGACAAATTCTGAGACAGTTTGGAGGGATCACTTTACAAGCTGACTTCCTATTCCTGGGCTCTTCACTGACCAGATCAAGGGAACTTTCTGCCTGGAAGCCTCTTTGTGGGATTTCTCTGGTCCCGTTTCCCCATTCATACTTCTTACATCAATTACAGGCCTATACCCCCACCAGTGCAATAATTCTGGGGCAACAGCCAGCACAGACATTGTCCCCTGCAAAGAGAAGGAACTCAAAGGTATGACTTCAGTCTTGGAAAGGGCCATCTTAGAGTTGTGGTGGGTGCTCTGCACTCTGGTGGTTGATGTTTTATATTGACTGTTTCTGGCAGTCTTCCTCTTTACATTTCCCATTATTTCTTGCTTTTCACGAGTTTATCCTTAGCCCTCTGCCTTTCTCTCCAACCCCCATGGTCTTCTTGGGTGAGCTCATCTTCTCCCATGAGCTCAGCTACCACCTGTAAGGTGACAGTATCCCTATCTCCAAATACAACCTTCCTTGTAGGACAGATGAACTTCTTCACTGGCCTTTTCCTCAAGACTCTCAAACTCGTTGTACCGTCACTGAATTTTTTATATTTCTCCCCAAACTATTCCTTCCCTTCTGTTCCTTTCTCAATAAATTGCAACTCTTTTTTAAAAAAATACATTTATTTTTATTTATTTATTTTTGGCTGTGTTGGGTCTTTGTTGCTGTGCGTGGGCTTTCTCTAGTTGTGGCGAGCGGGGGCTACTCTTTGTTGTGGTGCGTGTGCTTCTCATTGCAGTGTCTTCTCTTGTTGTGGAGCACAGGCTCTGGAGCGCAGGCTTAGTAGTTGTGGTGCACGGGCTTAGTTGCTCCGTGGCATGTGGGATCTTCCCGGACCAGGGATTGAACCCATGTCCCCTGCATTGGCAGGCGGATTCTTAACCACTGCACCACCAGGGAAGTCCCAATAAATGGCAAATCTTTGTGAGGTTTAGTACTCCAACAAATTTAGGGTGACCCTCACTGCACACCCATCAAAATGGTCTACTCCCCTCCATCCCTTTCCTTCTCTCAGATGAAATACATGTCACATGTTGACCTCCTCCTTATCTATTTTGTGCAGGCACATAAACAGTCCCTGATTGATTGTGATAAATCCATGCATTTTTCCTTTTTATTTCCACTCTAAGGGAATTCAAATAATTCAATCACCCAGATGTAGGGAGTGAGGTGTGGCACTATTATGGTCTTTATTGGAGAGGATATACATTGCCATTCTTTTTCTAGAACTTCTAAGATTGCCAGCAAACCACTAGAATCTAAGCAAGAAGCATAGAGTAGATCCCACAGCCCTCAGAGAGAACCAACCGGCCGACAACTTCATCTTAACTTTTAGCCTCCAGAGCTGTGAGACAATACATTTCTGTTGTTTAAGCCACCTACTTTGTGGTACTTTTGTTACAGCTGCCCTCACAAACTAATACAATTGCATATCTAGTTTTCCCTTCAAAATCTACCATCAACTAATTTAATCCTAGAGGAAGAGGAAGTGAAGGCTTAGAAAGATGTCAGGAATGTTATGCTAACGGATGTCACTCCAAAAAGGGAAAAAAGAATATTAGGAGTGGTACAAAGCATCTTCCCTAAACAGTGTGTCAAAAACTAAGGATCAAGAACACCACTGTGGGGACAATAAAAAACTCCCTTTGTAAGATTTCTTTTGGGAAGTTCCCTACTTACTATGGATTATAGATTGTTACATAGAAGGTAGGATTTGATTGGGGAAATTTTAAAAGATCCTGAACTGTTGTGATATTAAAAGATTCTTAGTCTATATAAATTTCAGGAAGCTTTTCTTCTTCTGAAATGGACTGGGACTTATGAAGTCATTGACATTTCCCAGATTCTCTAAAATACTCACTCTGTAGTGGTGCTGGAGAAGACTGAAAGCAAAGGGGCAAGAGGTAATTTCTTGGGGGCGAGGAAATCATTGCATATTGTGATTCGGCTGGTGGTTATACTTGTCAAAAGTCATCAACCTGTATATTTAAACTGTTCATATGTAAATTACACTTCAGTAAAGTTGCTATTTTAGAAGGTATTACAAGAGAGTACTCTTTCCTGTTCCCATTTTAATCTGAGGCTATAGGAAGCGGTGATGGTGCCATTATCCACCTACCCATGTAAGCCAATAGAGTTTCCTAATTGTTTCTCAAAGATGTTCCCTTACCTAGTGTACCTGCTCTAGCTTCCTATATATTCTTTTTGCTGACCTTCATTCCTTTCTTTAAACCTTATACCTATATCAGCATTAATTTTACTTCTGCTTTAAAAAACACTTTATTACTTCTTCTTTTAACGCAGATTTGCTTGTGATGCATTTTAACAGATTCTTTCAATCATAAAAAAGGTCTTGGGCTTCCCTGGTGGCGCAGTGGTTGAAAGTCCACCTGCCAATGCAGGGGACACGGGTTCGTGCCCCGGTCCGGGAAGATCCCACACGACGCGGAGCGTCTGGGCCCGTGAGCCACGGCCGCTGAGCCTGCGTGTCCGGAGCCTGTGCTCCGCAACGGGAGAGGCCACAGCGGTGAGAGGCCCGCATACCGCAAAAAAAAAAAAAAAAAAAAAAAAAAGTCTTTATTTATTTATTTTTAACATCTTTATTGGAGTATAATTGCTTTACAATGGTGTGTTAGTTTCTGCTTTATAACAAAGTGAATCAGTTATACATATACATATGTTCCCATATCTCTTCCCTCTTGCTTCTCCCTCCCTCCCACCCTCCCTATCCCACCCCTCTAGGTGGTCACAAAGCATCGAGCTGATCTCCCTGTGCTATGCGGCTGCTTCCCACTAGCTATCTATTCTATGTTTGGTAGTGTATATCTGTCCATGCCACTCTCTCACTTTGTCACAGCCTACCCTTCCCCCTCCCCACATCCTCAAGTCCATTCTGTAGTAGGTCTTCGTCTCCATTCCCGTCTTACCCCTAGGTTCTTCTAAAAAGGTCTTCATTGCACCTTCATTTTTGAGAGATATTTCTCTTTTAGGTAGAATTCTAGGTTACTAGTAAAAAAAAATCTTTGAGCACTTTTAAGATTTAATTTTCTTGCTTCCATCAATACCTTCCAAAACTCAGCTATTAGTCATTTGATTTTTTTTGAAGGGAATAGGTCTTTTACTTCTCCTCTGGAAGCTTTTAACATTTTTGTTTTGTTTTGGGCTTCCTGTAGTCTTTTTATGATTTCCTTGAGTGTGGTTTTTCTTATACTTATCATGTTTGGAATCTGCAAAGTTTCTTGAATTTGTAGCTCATGGTCCTTCATCAGTTTGGAAAATTATCATTGAATATTTGTTCAGAAATTTCTCTACTTTCTTCTAGAAGTTCATTACCCATACGTTAGATCTTTTCATAATTTCTTATGCAGCTCTCACACTCTTTTTGTATTTTTGATGATTTTTTCTTTGTCTTGTAATGTGTATGTTTTCTACTAACCTACCTTTCAGTTTACTAATCATCTTTTCTGCTGTGTCCAATCTACTATTAACCCAACAGCTGAATTCCTAATTTATTTTGTTTTTCATGTTTAGGATTTAAACTTGATTCCTTTTCTTTTTCTTTTTGTATTCATTTCTGTGGTGTGACTCTTCATATTATTCCCCTATTTTTCTTAGATGTATTATTAATATTTATTTAATATTTAAGTACCTGGTTTTTATGCATTTGGTCCTATCTTGTGGCATATCTTATCTTTTTTTTAATTGATGAGCAATGTGGATAAAAAATTTTAGAGGTTCTAGATGAGATTATCTTCTTCCGCACTGTTTTCAATTTTATTCTAGCAGAAAAATAAAGCACTGGCTTGATCCCTTTGAGGAAATGAAAATAGAGTGCCCAAAGGGGTCATTCACATAAAAAAAGAACGGATGCCTCCATGTACAGTATAACGCCTAAACTTGCATCCTAATAGAATGTGGTGGTTGGGTGTTGTACTTTGTTGGGGATAATCTATTTCTGGTTTGACCTTATTTCTAGGATGCAGCAATTCCTAAGGTGTAGTACTTCAGGACTCTCAAGTAAAAGCATAAGGTGTTGTGAGGCCGTCTACCTTAAACAGCCTATCTAACAAACCAGCAATGCAAAATGCCAAAATCTCTGCTAAGATCATCAGGCTCTCATAGGCTGATTTCCACTTGGTGTTTGATATCTCACCAGCCCAAGTGCAACTTGGGAGTAGTCAAATTCCATAATGAGGAATTATATGTAGAATTTCAGGCTCACTTCTCTATAGCTTTTTCCTCTACAGGATCTTGGCCTCACAAGTCTTAGGTATCGCTGACCTCAAAGTTCTATGTACTTACCCTACCTCACTGCCAAAAGCCCCAGGCTGTGTCTTTTTGCTCAGTCTCTATTCCTCATAATATCATTTGGCAAATGCATTTATTTGTGAGGCTCAAGAAAGGCTTTACCAGAGAAATGACATTTAAACTGAGACATAAGGAAAAAAAGAGTTAACTGGTCATTGAGAGCTGGTAATGCAGTTGCAGAAACTTTGGTGGGTGGGTAAAAGTAGTGATGTGGGAGGTTGAACTAATTATCCTTAGCTCAAAGTACAGTGTCTGGTACACAGCAAGCATTCAACAAATGTCTGTTGGTTAAACATTAACTCTAATTCAATGAATATTTATTTAGTGTCTCTTTTATTTCTAGCACGAGTTATGAACTGAGGAAACAAAGTTAAATAGGTTATGTGCTTTTCTTTCAAGAAGTTCACAACAAAGAAATGTTTCTTGAAAATACAATGGTTTCCATTCAAGCGGTATGAATAAAGTGCTAGTTGACATGTTCTTTTAACCTTTAAAACAATTTTAAGATGTTTTTATTTTTTTAATAAAATTTATGATTTAAAGTGTTCAGCATGATTTTTTTTTTTTTTTTCGGTACGTGGGCCTCTCACTGTTGTGGCCTCTCCCGTTGCGGAGCACAGGCTCCAGACGCGCAGGCTCAGTGGCCATGGCTCACGGGCTCAGCCGCTCCGCGGCATTTGGGATCTTCCCAGACCAGGTCACGAACCCGTGTCCCCTGCATCAGGAGGTGGACTCTCAACCACTGCGCCACCAGGGAAGCCCCAGCATGATGTTTTGACATACATATACATAGTGAAGTGATAAATATAACCAAGCTAACATACCCATCTACTCACATCTCTATCATTTTTAGGTGTGATAAGAGTAACTTAAGTTTACTCTTAGAAAATATCCAGTATAAAATACAGTATTATTAACTACAGTTATAATGCTCTACATTTGATCTCTAGAACTTATTCATCCTATATAACTAACTTTGTACCCTTTGACCAGCATCTCCCCATTCCCTCCATTTCCCCAACTCTGGTAACTACCATTCTATTCTCTGCTTCTATGAATTTGACTTTCTTAGATTTCACTTATAAGTGAGCTCATGCAGTATTTTCCCTTCTGTGTCTGGCTTATTTCATTTAGCACAATGTCTCCAAGTACACCTATGATGTCACAAATGGCAAGAGTTCCTTCTTTCTTAATGGGTGAATAATATTTCATAGTGTATATATTCTACATCTATTGACACAATCATGTGGTTGTTATTTTTCATTCTATTAATATGGTGTATCACACTGATTGATTTTCATATGTTAAACCAACCTTGCATCGCAAGGATAAATACCATTTGGTCAAAATTTTGAGTCTTAAAATAATGAATGAAATTAAAAGTTTAGATAATTACATGAGGAGGCAGAGACTTTTACACTAAACAAGGACATTTGTGAAAATGGAATGGTGAAGTTTATGAAATGGTTGATCAGAGAACCTCTAGCCCAACTTTAATTCAATGTTGAGCAAAGAATGAGAACTGTAGACCCAATAGGCTCCGACACCACCTAGAGTCAATGGAGCTATGATTTGAGTCTCAGCTGCAAGCCTTTTGGGAGCTCTCCTCACCAGTACTCACTTATTCACAACTCTCGGCTTCATCTCTTTGAAATACTCTTTGTTTGCTGGGGTTTCTCCTATATGTTTTATGTTCATTCTGGAAATCTCATGTTCATTCTGGAAATCTCCTTTCTATTCCACCCATCAACTTTTCCCAGAGTACATGCTCCACCTCTCCATCTTAACCAAACCTAGTTGTCCGAGGAGGGCACATACGCTTCTCAGCAATATTGAAGAGAAGCTGCTCACTTCTATTCTACAGATATCTGCACACAATGTCGACATTCTCCTAGCTCCTTACCATATTTCTAAATCATTTACTGGCAATCTGCATGACAAAACATCTTACTCATTGACACAAATACTATCCAGATATGAAACAATATACTATTGTTTTCAGAGTCTTTTACTGACCACCCAGTTTCTTCTCATTTATTAAAGACTTTGCCACCAGCCCCTTGATTCTTTCTCCCATCTCGGTCCCTCACTCCTGCCACAGCATTGGTAACATCACTCACCATATGGATTTGCCATTAGACAATGTGACCTCAAAATGCCAAGCCCTCCCTACAGCATCTCCCTAAGTATCCACGTGAGAGCCTTACGACAATGGCCTCGATTAGATTCAGTTATTTATAGCACCTTCCACCTCTGTGGTTTTCATAAATTCCAAGCTATTTATCTTTGTCTATGCTGTAACTCAAACAGCATTTGAATTATTTGCTTTTTGTGGAAGTTCATTTTGAAACCATCTAGTCTACTCCTTTGTTGGGGGTTGGAAAGAATAGCTCTTTGACAGACATCTATATCATTCCTGGAATTTGGTATGTTAAAAATGCATATTTCTTCTGCAGTAACTTTCATCATTTTTTTTTCAGAAATTCATCCATTCCCATCTAGTTTCCATGTTTCTTTGAATAGAGTTAAACAGGTATTTTCTTGAAATGTTTTGAGGGTGGGATAGGGAGGGTGGGAGGGAGGGAGACGCAAGAGGGAAGAGATATGGGAACATATGTATATGTATAGCTGATTCACTTTGTTATAAAGCAGAAACTAACACACCATTGTAAAGCAATTATACTCCAATAAAGATGTTAAAAAATTTTTTTAAATTAAAAAAAACGTTTTGAAATTTCTCTGCATTGTGGTCTTTCACTCATTTCAATGCTAAATTTGTGTTTGTGCTTTCTCTTTTTTTGATTAAGTAAAACAGTGATCTTTCTCTTTCCCCTCCTTCTCTTTCTCTCTCTCTCCCTCTCTCTCTTTCCTTCTTTCTTCTTTTCCTTTTTAATACAATTTTCTTCCTTCTCCAAAGGAAACCAAAATTATGAAAATTGAGTATTCTAAAACATTTTTGATACATTTACTACATACATATGTGCATGTGTGTATGCATGTATGTGTATATCTGTATATGTACATATATATGTAATAATATTTTAGAATATTTTATTTCGTTTTAAAATATTTTAAAACTACATCTGGTTTCATTGTAAGAAAGAAGTGAGACCAGAGCATATCAGGCCGTTAGAACACACTTTAATTGCTTTGTATACAAAGTGATGATTTTTTTTTTTCAAAGTGATGATTTTTATTGGAAGTACTCTACTTTCTCCACTTTATCAATGCTCTGTAAAAATTTTAAAAAGTGTTCAGAGCTCTTTTATTTACCATCTAGGGGAAAACCTACATATATTGCCTAGTACTTTCTTTAGGGATATTTTCATTTCTTTGTTTCTTAGACTGTAAACAATGGGATTAAGCAGAGGTGTCAGTACTGTATATGTCACAGCCATCAGCATATCTTCACGGAATGAGTCACTGTCCTTGGGTCTCAGATAGACAAAGCCAGCAAATCCATAGTGTATGCACACCACAGTGAGGTGGAAGGAGCAAGTTGAGAAGGCCTCATACCTCCCCTGGGCAGATGGCAACCTCATAACTATGGACCCAATGAAGACACAGGAAATCATAATGAAAATAAAGCTCCCCACCAAAACAAAGGCAGAGAAGGCAAGAAGAACCATTTTCTGAAAAAAGGTGTAATCCCAGGCAAGGGAGACTACAGATGTAATGTCACCAAAAAAGTGCTTGACGGTGCTGGAATCACAGAACGACAAGTTGAATATTACAAGGACAATGCACAGTGACACCACAATCCCAGTAACACAAGAAGCTGTCATGAGCTGAGAGCAGATCTTTTGGGTCATCAAGATGGTGTAGTGCAGCGGGCTGTGAATAGCAGTGTAATGGTCATAGGACATGGCAGCCAAGAGTAAGCAGTTGTTAGCTCCCAAGACAAAGAAGAGAAACATCTGTGTGGCACGCTCAGGAAGAGAAATGGTCTTGCTTTCTGATAGCAAGTCCACTAGCATGCGGGGGGTGATTACCATAGTGGTACAGGTTTCTGAAAAGGACAAACCACAGAGGAAAAAGTACGTGGGGGTGTGAAGATTGTGATTGAGCTTGATGGCCACCATTATGGACACATTTGCAACTAGGATGGTCACATGGGAGAAGAAAATCATCACGAAGGAGAGATCTTGCCCGTCTGGGAAACTGGAAAATCCCCACAGAAGGAATGTGCTCACTGTGGTATGACTGTCCATCCTCCTGGTGCACATAACAAGTCTCCTCCAAAGGTGCAGAGGTTCTTGGGGTCAAGACTCTGATAAGATTGTAGAAAGCACTGATGTCACCTGGCCTTTAATCAAGGACATTGACAGACAACTCTTAATGAGAAAGCCTGAGAAATGAAAGTTAAATGTACCTGGCTGAATTCCAGGTCAGGACTCAAGAGTGATGAAGAAAAAGATGCTCATAGGAGAATGTATGTAAATGCCATACAGTAGCCCCCAATATATTCTGGGAACCCCCTAATTTATCACCCCTTTCTATCTTCTACAGTCAGAATATGAATGAATGAGGGAAATATGAAAAAAAAAAGTTCATTTTCTCACCTACAGGAGTATGAGGAGTAAAGGGTATACAATGTTTATGTGTGGTCTAATCACAGCCTGGCATACATAAGTACTTAACAATGTTGACTGAATCAATACTAACTTAAGGAGAAGTAAGGAAAATTTTTCGAATGGCTTCCAAACATTCTTGGAAAATAATTCTATCCTCAGAGGTGCTCTCCAGAAGGCAGTGGCTGCTTGGCTGACAATTATGCCAATGACTTAATAAGAGAATTTACCATTTTGAAATTTGTACTATTTTCTGTACATAACAATGAGTTGAAGTGGAGTTTTTCAATAATTGTCTGTCATTCAGGCAGATCTTGGAAGCAAAATGGTTATGGATAGACTATTCTCATCCTGGATGGCTCATTTGGTTCATGATGTTATGATCAATTCCTGAGCTTTCAGGAAAACTTCCAGGATAAATCTAGCTGATATACTGGTGGACAAGACTTCTTTGCAGCACAGCTCTTTAAGAACTCAACTTCCTCAGGTCATTTTCATCCATTGTTAAAATATCCACTCTGTGTTTGAGATGACAGCATGAAAGTAACATACAGAGTTTCCAAACAATACATAACTTGGTTTCAGGCACTAGGGAATGAAAGGAAAACAGTGAGAAGACATTGGTGTGGAGTTGTAGGTTGGGGAAAGACTGGTAAAGACAACACTGGAAAGTATTTTGTAGGATCCACAAAGCTTGAAGAAAAGAGAAAATATACCTTTATCTGGAAAGTCTGTGTGTTCTTTATGTACTGAAATACTGGAAAAAATTTACAAGGCAGTGATGCAGGTAACCAGTATTTATTCAAAATCTGAAATATACTGGACAATACGCTGTGTGTTTGATAGAATTTTCTCACTAGGTTTCTCCCAACAATTCTGTGTGGTAGGTATTTCAATCCTGATATTACAAAAATTGAAACCAAGGTACAGGTTGCTTAACTGACTATGCAAAGTCAATGAATTAATTCGAAAAATATTTAGTTAATGTCTATGATGTATTAGTCAATTCTCTGATGGGAAATATAACATGTGATAAGACACATATGACCTCTCCTATCTCAGACTGAGAAAAATGCCATGAAGAGAATTAAAGGAAAGTGATATGGCAGTGTGGGACTAGGTGGCTACTTCCAACTGTAGAGTCAGGAAAGCCTTTTCTATGGAACTGATACTTACTTTGCGACTAGAATTGATAAGCATGCACCATATAAGATCTAGGGGTAAAACATGACACTCGCAGGAAACACTACTGCAAAGACCCCATGGTGTGAATGAGCTTGACATATTTAAAGAATATCAAGATAGCCACTGTAATCAGCCCATCTCTCTCATTTATTCTCTTAAATACCTTATGAGATAAATAGTAGTATTGTGTTCATGTTTGAAATAAGGAAACTATGGCTTAGGGAGTTACTTAATTTGTGAAGGTGATAAAGTTTGTTAAAGGAGGAGCTGGTATTTATACCCAGGCAGAATCACTTGGAAGAAGACCTTCTTAACTAGTAAAGTTAAAGTGTCCCTGCAAGTGCCCTAGCATGGCATTCAAGGTTTACCTGTCCATCTCATCTTCTGCCACCAATCTCTACATGGAAAGCATCCCATCATCTCCCAAGCATGGAATGCCCCTTGGTGGCTCTCCTACTGTGCACACATTGTTTCTCTATTTGCAGTGTTCTTCCCCCTGCTTCTTAAACCACAGTCTTTGTTTCAAACCCAGTTTAAATGTCACCTCCCTAAATGTAAATTGGTGCAACCACTGGGGAAAACAGTATAGAAGTTTCTCAAAAGACTAAAAATAGAACAGCCATATGACCCAACAATTCCACTCCTGGGTATAAAACCCAAAAAACCTCAAAAACGCTAATTCAAAAAGACACATGCACTCCAGTGTTCATAGTATTATTTACTATTCCCAAGGTATGGAAGAAAGCTAAGTATCCGTCAACAGATGAATGGAAACACACATGTATACACACCATATATATATATATATATATATACACACACACACACACACACACACACACACACACAAATGGAATACTACTCATCCCAAAAAAGAATGAAATTTTGCCATCTGCAGCAACATGGATGGATTTTGAGAACGTTATGTTAACTGAAATAATTCAGACAGAGAAAGACAAATACTGTATGATATTACTTATATGTGGAATCTGAAAATACAACAAAGTAGTGAATAAAACAAAAAAGAAGCTGACTTACAGATATAGAGAACAAACTAGTGGTTACCAGTGCAGAGAGGGAAGGGAGGCGGGGCAATAAAGGGGTAAGGGGGGAAAAAGGCTTATTATAGGATTATACAAAATCACGTGTGTGAAACTTTTAAAATTGAAAAGCACTATAGAATTTAAAGAATCTTTCATTCAATAAAATAATTTCATTACACATATATATGTTACAGAAAAAATACAGTTTCATCTTGATTGCTTTTGAATTTTATTAAAATGAAATTCTACCCAAAAAAAGTCATCTTCCTAAAAAATCATCTTCAATCACTCTGATTGAGTTAATGAGTTCTGTGTTCATATCTGATTGTATTAGGATGACATTTTAACATATCTATCTGACTTCTATACTAGTCAGAGCAGAGGGCTATTTTACCATTTCGTATCCTACCTGCAGCAAAATATGGTAAATATAAAGGTTTATGTCATGAGAGTTCAGTGAGTAAATGGAGTGCCATCTTCCCCCAGGAAGCTTCCCTTGTCTTCTTTCTAGATGCACTGACTAATTATTTCCAATTAAATTGTTTTCTCTGTCATTTAGTTAAATGGGACATGTACTAAATGTTGTTCACTGTCTCTTTCAATACATTTCAAGACCCATTAAGATATAGCCACATCACCTAGCAATGTGATAGTATCAATACATACCAACAGCACTTACAACAAACCCACAGCTAATATAATACTCAAGGCTGAAAAGCTGAAAGCCTTCCCACTAAATTCTATAACAAAACAACGATGCCCACTCTCATCTCTTCTATTCAACATAGTATTGGAAGTTCTAACCACAGCAATTAGAAAAAGAAATAAAAGGTACCCCAATTGGAAGGGAAGAGGTAAAACTGTCATTGTATGCAGATGACATGATACTCTATAGAAATCCTAAAGACTCCACATAAAAACTATTAGAACTAATAAATGAATTCAGCAAGGTAGCAGGAACAAGATTAATATGCAGAAAACTTGCATTTCTTTATACTAACAATGAAATATCAGAAAGTAAAAAAAAAAATCCCATTTAAAATTGCGGCAAAAAAAAATAATTAGGAATAAACCTAACCAAGGATATGAAAGACCTATATGCTGAGAACTAAAACATTGATAAAGGAAATTGAAGATGATACAAAGAAATGGAAAGATATCCCATGCTCTTGGATTGCAATAATTAATATTGTTAAAATGGCCATACTACCAAGGCAATCTACAGATTTAATGTGATCCCTATCAAATTACCCATGACATTTTTCACAGAGCTAGAACAAATAATCATAAAATTTATATGGAACCACAAAAGACCCAGAATTAACAAAGCAACTCTGAGGAAAAAGAACAAACCTGGAGGCACATCCCTCGCAGACTTTAGACAATACTACAAAGCTACAGTAATCAAAACCACATGGTTTGGGCACAAAAACAGCCATATGATCAATGGAACAAACATAGACAGCCCAAAAATAAGCCCACACACCTACAATCAATTAATCTTTGACAAAGGAGGCAAGATGGTACAATGGAGAAAAGACAGTCTCTTCAGCAAGTGGTACTGGGAAAGCTGGGTAGCCCCATGTAAATCACTGAAGTTAGAACACTCTCTCACACCATACACACACACACAAACTCAAAATGGCTTAAAGGTTTAAATATAAGACATGACACCATAAAAATCCTAGATAGAACATAGGTGAAGCATTCTGAAACATAAATTGCAGTAATATTTTCTTAGTTCAGTCTCCCAAGGTAATAGAGATAAAAGCAAAAATAAACAAATGGCATGTAAACAAAATTATGCTTTTGTACAGCAAAAGAAACCAAACAAAATGAAAAGACAACCTATGGAATGGGAGGAAATATTTGCAAATGATGCTACCAACAAGAGCTTAATTTCCAAAATATACAGACAGCTTATGCAACTCAATATCAAAAAACCAAATAACCCAATCAAAAATGGATAGAAGACCCAAAGAGACATTTCTCCAAAGACATACAGATGGCCAACAGGCACATGAAAAACAGCTCCACATTAGCTAATTATTAAAGAAATGCAAATCAAAACTACAATGAGATATCACCTCACGGCAATCAGAATGGCTGTCATTTAAAAGTCCACAAATAATAAACACTGGAGAGGTGGTGGAGAAAAGGGGACCCTCCTACACTGTTGGTGGGAATGTAAATTGGTGCAGCCACTATGGAAAATAGCTGGGAAGTTCCTTAAAAAAGTAAAAATTGAGTTACCATATGATCCAGCAATTCCAGTCCTGCGCAATATTGGGAAAAGATGAAAACTCTAATTCGAAAAGATACATGCACCCTTATGTTCATAGCAGCACTATTCACAATAGCCAAGACATGGAAGCAACCTAAATGTCCACTGACAGATGAATGGATAAGGAAGATGTGATATATATATATATATATATGTGTGTGTGTGTGTGTGTATATATATATATATTATACACACACACACACACAATGGAATATTATTCAGACCTAAAAAAGAAAGAAATAACGCCATTTGCAGCAACATGGATGGACCTAGAGATTATCATACTAAGTGAAGTAAGTCAGAAAGAGAAAGACAAATATTATATGATATCACATATGTAGAATCTAAAAAAAATACACATCAACTTATTTACAAAACAGAAGCAGACTCACAGACAGAAATCAAACTTATGGTTACCAAAGAGGAAAGGGGAAGGGAAGGGATAAATTAGGAGTATGGGGTTAAAAGATACATACTACTATATATAAAATAGAAAACAACAAGGATTTACCTTATAGCACATGGAACTATATTCAATATCTTGTAATAACCTATAATGGAAAAGAATCTGAAGCTGTACACCTGAAACTAATACAATGTTGTAAATCAACTACAGTTTAACAATAAAAAAAGACAGGCAAAAGAATAGGAAACTAGGGATGAAATTACTTAAAATAAATGAATAAATGCATGACTCAGCAAAGAAAAACAGTAAATACATACCAGTATTTAATACATGTTTGTTTAATGAATAAAGTGTATTTCCCCTCTCCCCCTCTAAACTTAGAACAAAGAAAAGAGGACTATTACTTTCCGGCCTGGACAATATGCTTCACTTTCTGTGGCATCAAATAAGACACAATTGCCATAACTGCTGCTATAATAGGGAGCATAGAGAAGGAACCAAGATGGCGGAGTAGAAGGACGTGCTCTCACTCCCTCTTGAAAGAACACCAGAATCACAACTAGCTGCTGGACAATCATTTACAGGAAGACACTGGAACTCACCAAAAAAGATACCCCACATCCAAAGACAAAGGAGAAGCCACAATGAGACGGTAGGAGGGGCGCAATCACAGTAAAATCAAATCCCATAACTGCTGGGTGGGTGACTCACAAACTGGAGAACACTTATACCACAGAAGTCCACCCACTGGAGTGAAGGTTCTGAGCCCCACATCAGGCTTCCCAACCTGGGGGTCCAGCAACGGGAGGAGGAATTCCTAGAGAATCAAACATTGAAGCCTAGTGAGAATTGATTGCAGGACTTTGACGGGACTGGGGAAAACAGAGACTCCACTCTTGGAGGGCACACACAAAGTAGTGTGCGCATCGGGACCCAGGGGAAGGAGCAGTGACCCCAGGAGAGACTGAAACAGACCTACCTACTAGTGTTGGAGGATCTCCTGCAGAGAGGGGGGGGGCGCTGTGGCTCACCGTGGGGACAAGGACACCAGCAGCAGAAGTTCTGGGAAGTACTCCTTGGCATAAGCACTCCCAGAGTCTGTCATTAGCCCCACCAAAGAGCCCAGATAGGCTCCAGTGTTGGGTTGCCTAGGCCAAACAACCAATGGGGAGGGAACCCAGCCCCACCCATCAACAGTCAAGTGGATTAAAGTTTTACTGAGCTCTGCCCACCAGAGCAACAGTCAGCTCTACCCACCACCAGTCCCTCCCATCAAGCCTCTTAGATAGCCTCATCCACCAGAGGGCAGAGAGCAGAAGCAAGAAGAGCTACAATCCTGCAGCCTGTGGAACAAAAACCACATCCACAGAAAGACAGACAAGATGAAAAGGCAGAGGGCCATGTACCAGATGAAGGAACAAGATAAACCGCAGAAAAACAATTAAATGAAGTGGAGATAGGCAACCTTCCAGAAAAAGAATTCAGAATAATGATAGTGAAGATGATCCAGGACCTCGGAAAAAGAATGGAGGCAAAGATCGAGAAGACGCAAGAAATGTTTAACAAAGAACTAGAAGAATTAAAGAACAAACAAACAGAGATGAACAATACAATAAATGAAATGAAAACTACACTAGAAGGAATCAATAGCAGAATAACTGAGGCAGAAGAACTGATAAGTGACCTGGAAGACAGAATGGTGGAATTCACTGCTGCGGAACAGAATAAAGAAAACAGAATGAAAAGAAATGAAGACAGCCCAAGAGACCTCTGGGACAACATTAAACGCAACAAGATTCGCATTATAAAGGAAGGAGAAGAGACAGAGAAAGGACCTGAGAAAATATGTGAAGAGATTATAGTCGAAAACTTCCCTAACATGGGAAAGGAAATAGCCACACAAGTCCAGGAAGCGCAGTGAGTCCCATATAGGATAAACCCAAGGAGAAACACGCCGAGACACAAAGTAATCGAATTGGCAAAAATTAAAGACAAACAAAAATTATTGAAAGCAGCAAGGGAAAAACGAAAAATAACATACAAGGGAACTCCCATAAGGTTAACAGCTGATTTCTCAGCAGAAACTCTACAAGCCAGAAAGGAGTGGCATGATATAATTAAAGTGATGAAAGGGAAGAACCTACAACCAAGATTACTCTACCCGGCAAGGATCTCATTCAGATTCGATGGAGAAATCAAAAGCTTTACAGAAAAAAAAAAAAAAAAAGAAGCTTTACAGACAAGCAAAGGCTAAGAGAATCCAGCACCAGCAAACCAGCACTACAGCAAATGCTAAAGGAACTTCTCTAAGTGGGAAACACTAGAGAAGAAAAGGATCTATAAAAACAAACCCAAAACAATTAAGAAAATGGTCATAGGAACATACATATCGTTAATTACCTTAAATGTGAATGGATTAAACACTTCAACCAAAAGCCACAGGCTTGCTGAATGGATACAAAAACAAGATCCATATATATGCTGTCTACAAGAGACCCACTTCAGACCTAGGGACACATACAGACTGAACATGAGGGGATGGAAAAAGATATTCCATGCAAATGGAAATCAAAAGAAAGCTGGAGTAGCAATTCTCATATCAGATAAAATAGACTTTAAAAGAAAGAATGTTACAAGAGACAAGGAAGGACACTACATAATGATCAAAGGATCAATCCAAGAAGAAGATATAGCAATTATAAATATATATGCACCCAACATAGGAGCACCTCAATACATAAGGCAACTGCTAACAGCTATAAAAGAGGAAATCGACAGTAACACAATAATAGTGGGGGACTTTAACACCTCACTTACAACAATGGACAGATCATCCAAAATGAAAATAAATAAGGAAAGAGAAGCTTTAAAAGACACAATAGACGACACAGATTTAATTGATATTTATAGGACATTCCATCCAAAAACAGCAGATTACACTTTCTTCTCAAGTGCGCACGGAACATTCTCCAGGATAGATCAAATCTTGGGTCACAAATCAAGCCTCAGTAAATTTAAGAAAATTGAAATCATATCAAGCATCTTTTCTGACCACAACGCTATGAGATTAAAAATGAAATACAGGGAAAAAAACATAAAAAACACAAACACATGGAGGCTAAACAATACGTTACTAAATAACCAAGATAACACTGAAGAAATCAAAGAGGACATCAAAAAATACCTAGAGACAAATGACAATGAAAACATGACAATCCAAAACCTATGGGATGCAGCAAAAGCAGTTCTAAGAAGAAAGTTTACAGCTATACAAGCCTGCCTCAAGAAACAAGAAAAACCTCAAATAAATAATCTAACCTTACATCTAAAGGAACTAGAGAAAGAACAACAAACAAAACCCAAAGTTAGCAGAAGGAAAGAAATCATAATGATCAGAGCAGAAATAACTGAAATAGAAACAAAGAAAACAATAGCAAAATCAATAAAACTAAAAGCTGGTTCTTTCAGAAGATAAACAAAATTGATAAACCGTTAGCCAAACTCATGAAGAAAAAGAGGACTCAAATCAATAAAATTAGAAAAGAAAAAGGAGAAGTTATAACAGACACCGCAGAAATACAAAGTATCATAAGAGACTACTACAAGCAACTCTATGCCAATAATATGGACAACCTGGAAGAAATGGACAAATTCTTAGAAAGATATAACCTCCAAAGACTGAACCATGAAGAAACAGAAAATATGAACAGACCAATCACAAGTAATAAAATTGAAACTGTGATTAAAAATTTTCCAACAGGGCTTCCCTGGTGGCGCAGTGGTTGAGAGTCCACCTGCAAATGCAGGGGACACGGGTTCGTGCCCCAGTATGGGAAGATCCCACATGCTGCGGAGCGGCTAGGCCTGTGAGCCATGGCAACTGAACCTGCGTGTCTGGAGCCTGTGCTCCGCAACAGGAGAGGCCAAAACAGTGAGAGGCCCGTGTACCGCAAAAAAAAAAAAAAAAAAAAAAATCTTCCAACAAACAAAAGTCTAGGACCAGATGGCTTCACAGGTGAATTCTATCAAACATTTAGAGAAGAGCTAACACCCATCCTTCTCAAACTCTTCCAAAAACTTGCAGAGGAAGGAACACTCCCAAACTCATTCTATGAGGCCACCATCACCTTGATACCAAAACCAGACAAAGATACTACAAAAAAACAAATTTACAGACCACTATCACTCATGAATATAGATGCAAAAATCCTCAACACAATACTAGCAAACAGAATGCAACAACACATTAAAAGGATCATACACCATGATCAAGTGGGATTTATCCCAGGGATGCAGGGATCCTTCAATATACGCAAATCAATCAATGTGATACACCATATTAACAAATTGAAGAATAAAAACCATATGATCATCTTAATAGATGCAGAAAAAGCTTTTGAGAAAATTCAACACCCATTTATCATAAAAACTCTCCAGAAAGTGGACATAGAGGGAACCTACGTCAACATAATAAAGGCCATATATGACAAACCCACAGCAAACATCATTCTCAATGGTGAAAAACTGAAAGCATTTCCTCTAAGATCAGGAAAAAGACAAGGATGTCCACTCTCACCACTATTATTCAACATAATTTTGGAAGTCCTAGCCATGGCAATCAGAGAAGAAAAAGAAAAGGAATACAATTTGGAAAAGGAGAAGTAAAACTGTCACTGTTTGCAGATGACATGATACTATACATAGAGAATCCTAAAGATGCCACCAGAACACTACTAGAGCTAATCAATGAATTTGGTAAAGTGACAGGATACAAAATTAATGCACAGAAATCTCTTGCGTTCCTATATACTAATGATGAAAAATCTGAAAATGAAATTAAGGAAACACTCCCATTTACCACTGCAACAAAAAGAATACAATACCTAGGAATAAACCTACCTAGGGAGAAAAAAGACCTGTATGCAGAAAACTATGAGACACTGATGAAAGAAATTAAAGATGATATCAACAGATGGAGAGATACACCATGTTCTTGGATTGGAAGAATCAACATTGTGAAAATGACTATACTACCCAAAGCAATCTACAGATTCAATGCAATCCCTATCAAATTACCAATGGCATTTTTTACGGAACTAGAACAAAAAATCTTAAAAATTGTATGGAGACACAAAAGACCCCAAATGGCCAATGCAGTCTTGAGGCAAAAAAACAGAGCTGGAGGAATCAGACTCCCTGACTTCAGACTATACCATAAAGCTACAGTAATCAAGACAATATGGTACTGGCACAAAAACAGAAACATAGATCAATGGAACAAGACAGAAAGCCCAGAGGTAAACCCACGCACCTATGGTCAACTAATCTATGACAAAGGAGGCAAAGATATACAATGGAGAAAAGACAGTCTCTTCAATAAGTGGTGCTCGGAAAACTGGACAGCTACATGTAAAAGAATGAAGTTAGAACACTCCCTAACACCATACACAAAAATAAACTCAACATGGATTCGAGACCTAAATATAAGACCAGACACTATAAAACTCTTAGAGGAAAACATAGGAAGAACACTCTTTGACGTAAATCACAGCAAGACCTTTTTTGACCCGCCTCCTAGAGTAATGGAAATAAAAACAAAAATAAACAAATGGGACCAATGAAACTTCAAAGCTTTTGCAGAGCAAAGGAAACCATAAATAAGACAAAAAGACAACCCTCAGAATGGGAGAACGAATCAATGGACAAAGGATTAATCTCCAAAATATATAAACAGCTCATGCAGCTCGATATTAAAGAAACAAACAACCCAATCCAAAAATGGGCAGAAGACCTAAGTAGACATTTCTCCAAAGAAGACATACAGATGGCAAGAGGCACATGAAAAGCTGCTCAACATCACTAATTATTAGAGAAATGCAAATCAAAACTACAATGAGGTGTCACCTCACACCAGTTAGAATGGGCATCATCAGAAAATCTACAAACAACAAATGCTGGAGAGAGTGTGGAGCAAAGGGAACCCTCTTGCACTGCTGGTGGGAATGTAAACTGATACATCCACTATGGAGAACAGTATGGAGGTTCCTTAAAAAACTAAAAATAGAATTACTATATGATCCAGCAATCCCACGACTAGGCATGTACCCAGAGATAACCATAATTCAAAAAGATACATGCACCCCAATGCTCAATGCAACACTATTTACAATAGCCAGGTCATGGAAGCAACCTAAATGCCCATCGACAGACGAATAGATAAAGAAGTTGTGGTACATATATACAATGGAATATTACTCAGCCATAAAAAGGAACAAAATTGAGTCATTTGTTGAGATGTGGATGGACCTAGAATTTGTCATACAGAGTGAAATAAGTCCAAAAGAGAAAAACAAATATCGTATGTTAATGCATAAATGGTACAGATGAATCGGTTTGCAGGGCAGAAATTGAGACACAGATGTAGAGAACAAACGTATAGACACCAAGGGGTGAAAGCCACGGCGGGGTGTCGGGGGGTGTGATTAATTGGGCAATTGGGATTGACATGTATACACTGATGTGTATAAAATTGATGACTAATAAGAACCTGCTGTATAAAAAATAATAAATAAAATAAAAAACAAACAACCCAATCCAAAAATGGGCAGAAGATCTAAGTAGACATTTCTCCAAAAAGACATACATATGTCCAAGAAGCACATGAAAAGCTGCTCAACATCACTGATTATTAGAGAAATGCAAATCAAAACTACAATGAGGTGTCACCTCACACCAGTTAGAATGGGCACCATCAGAAAATCTACAAACAACAAATGCTGGAGTGGGTGTGGAGAAAAGGGAATCCTCTTGCACTGTTGGTGGGAACATAAACTGATATAGCCACTATGGAGAACAGTATGGAGGTTCCTTAAAAAACTACAGATAGAACTACCATATGACCCAGCAATCCCACTACTGGGCATATACCCAGAGAGAACCATAATTCAAAAAGACACATGTACCCCAATGTTCATTGCAGCACTATTTACAATAGCCAGGTCATGGAAGCAACCTAAATGCTCATCGACAGACGAATGGATTAAGAAGTTGTGGTACATATACATGATGGAATATTACTCAGCCATAAAAAGGAATGAAATTGGGTCATTTGTTGAGACGTGGATGAATCTAGAGACTGTCATACAGAGTGAAGTAAGTCAGAAAGAGAAAAGCAAATATCGTATATTAACGCATATATGTGGAACCTAGAAAAATGGTACAGATGAACCGGTTTGCAGGGAGAAATTGAGACACAGATGTAGAGAACAAACGTATGGACACCAAGGGGGGAAAGCAGCGGGGGGTGGGTGGTGGTGGTGTGATGAATTGGGAGATTGGGATTGACATGTATACACTAATATGTATAAAATGGATAACTAATAAGAACCTGCTGTATAAAAAAATAAAATTAAAAAAATTAAAAAAAGAAAATGTAGAAAGCATCTATATATGCGTTGGCAATGCTACATGACATTATTCTTAAAACTATTTAGAGAGAAACCAACTATGTTTACATCAAACAAAATAAATACTAAGGAGAACAAGTGGCATATTGAAGAGGGGTTAACAAATGCACTGAAGTATAAGCATGGACGCTTTCTGGAGAATATGGATTTTTTTCCCTATAGCCTCTCAACTAACCTTAGTGAAAATTCTACAATCACTAGGCTCAGGATGCAAGTTGGGGCATACAAAATTTTCAAACAAGTCTCTGCTCTGTGTAGTCCAGGAGTCAAGCACACCCACACACACACACACACACAAAACAACCCAAACAACAAAAACCCAACCTCCTGGGAATTCCCTGGCAGTCCAGTGGTTAGGACTCCACGCTTCCACTGCAGGGGGCAAGGGTTCGATCCGTGGTTTGGGAACTAACATCCCACATGCCACATGGCAGGAAAAAAAAAAAAAAAACCAACCTCCTCACAATAAAACGATGTAAACCTAAAAGAAGAAATGACTAACACATGTAGGGAGGTTGGAGGAGAATTCCGAGGGACAAGACAGTTGAATTGTCTTTCTAAGAATGCTGTTTTTAGCAGTCATAAAAGGGGAAGAAGAACGCTACAACTTATAGAAAACAACATGTACAAAGTAGAAGAGTCACAAAGGATAAACTGTTTTTTGGAAACAGTGGGATGGTCCCCATATAGGGGAGGTTTGAGGCAGGAAATACGGTTAGTGCAGTTGCACTGAGGGAAGCCTTATAATCAACTAGCCAAGCAACTGGCTCTCTAGACTCTGACTGCCTTGCTGTGTATATGTTATACATGTACACTTACCAGCTATATCACTTCTGGCAGACTAAGTAACTCTCTAGGCCATAGGTTCCTCACTACAAACATGGTCGTGATAATGGCACTTATCTCTTGGGATAGCCATGAGGATATGAGATGGTGTAACTGAAGCATGCAACGAAGCCTAGAAATTATTAGAATTATCTACTTTGTAAGCAAAAGGTACCTAAAAATCTAAAATGGAATGTACAGTGATTGTAGATTGGACGTAGAAAAGCTGGTAGCAGATGAAGGAAAGGACTGGGAGAGGGAAAAAGTAGAGGCTGTGGCAAAAACCCACGAATGAGAAAGTAGAATGCAGGAGACATTTCTTATTCAGGATCCTGGAATCTAGAAAGTGTGGACAACAAGAGAGGATGAGGAATCAAAGTAATCCAAGCTGGGTCCTGAAAAATGAGTAAAAGTCTATAGGAAACAAAATGGAGGAGGAGAAGTTGGGGCAGAGGGAACCCCACATGCAAGGGCACAGCAGCATGAAGGATCATGATGTGTTTGGAAAAGAGAGGGCACTACTGTCTGCTTTGAGTGTAGGGTTACTTAGAGGGATGTGGTGGAAACTGAGCCAGGAGCAGCATCTAGGGATCCATTTGCGATGAGCATCAAATATCATGCTGGGGTATTTGGATTTCCTCCTATAAGCAGTGTATAGTCATTCACTGTTTTTGACACTATTAGTGACTTAATATATCCTCTGTTCAGGAATCCAATATCTGGTTACGATGTAGTGAATAAAAATGCAACGGATTTGTGACTAATAGAAAACTACAGAGGCACCGTATTCACCCTATTGGATAGGTCAAGGACAATGGCAGAGAGAAAAAAACAAACAACAAAAAAGATGATGGCAAAAGGACATCTGGAATTTTGGAAGTGAATTTATGTGTATAAAGGCGAGGAAGAAATCAAAATTGGGGTCTGACGGTAGCTCTCTAATGACTGCAACTAAATCAAATAGGAAGTACAGGAGAAAAGTCTGACATGTGGGGGAAATATGACCAATTCTGCTCTGAAAATCTTACATTCAATACTAGGAGGACATTTTGGCCCGGAAATGTGCCAAAGAAAATTGGAGATTCCTTTACGGTAGAGGTTAGAATCGCAGAGTTATACAAGGTGAGTGATAGCTAAAGCAGTAAGAATGGAAAAATGTTTCCTTTAGAGGAAATAGACTGGAAAACCTCCAGAGGAAAGAGAGTGGAGTGGTCTCAAAGACAAGCCATTTGGGTCTAGCCTGAAGATTGCTTAGGCAGATGACTGTCCCACCTTAGCATCTTTGAGTTAGCTGTGAAACATGCCAGTAATGCCCTCTCCCCTAATCTTCACCTGTTGGTTGCTTTTGCCATTGTTTTCCATTTAAGCACATTGCCTCCTCAGAGAGGGCTTCCTTGACTCCACAAACCAAAGTAGTCATTCACTCTTTCATCACAGAGATCCTATGTGTCTGGTCACATTTTGTGTTTCCCATGTATAAAACTGCCTGGCCCATCACATGCATTTAGTCAGTATGTGTTGAATAAATTCACGACTTTTATAGTCACTTAAGCACTCTATAACTCACTTTATGTTTTATAAAATCGAAATGAAATTCCAAGCACATAGACTTGTGAGGATGACATGAAACATCTCTGTCTAACCCCAGCATATTGTCTGGCACATTATAGGTATTAGGTGGGTGCTGGTTACCTGGCCTGAATCCTCTTGTATTCTTTGCCCATAACTACAATGCAAAGAGAAAACAGCAACCCTTCACATCACAATATATTTGTTAGTCCTACAGAATAATTTCCAGCCTATGTTTCTTTCTCTTGCATACTCCTTCATTTTCCACTGCTGATTCCTTACTATTTTTCTTCCCCTTCACCTTTAACAATGACTGAAGTTAAAATCAAAATTCCATGGAGTGTCTTCATGTCATTTTTCTGCCCTTACCTCTTCAAGATTGGAATAATAGTTGAAATAAAAATATGATTTACAAAACTGATCTGAGGAATTGGAGTTTATTCCATTCAGGTCTGCACTTCAAAGCAAACCACATAACAAGTATACCTGCTAGAAAATGTCCTGGAGGTTTTGCTAAAAAGTCCAAAATTTGATTAGAACATCATGACCAGAATATGCCACTCTAAATGAGACAGTGCCTTCAAAATCATTTTGACGCCAAGCTAATCCATTAACATTATATTAGGCATCTGAAAAGACCTTCAATGAGAAATTATTAAGAACTTAAAATTATTGACATATATTAAGAACTAATGATATTTTAAATCTCAAGCTTTAATTATTACCATGGATAGGAACCCAGTAGAAGTTACAACAAGTTAAATTCATTTATGTGGTCAGGTCATTGTCACAATTATTACTTTTAGAGCCAGTACATGGTGAAACACTGATGGAGAGAGGATTTCATTGAAGGAAAGTTAAAGTTCTTTTGGAAAATTTTACTGATCTCCCTAATTTAAAAAAAAATGTTATTTTCATTTTATTTAAATTATTTGATTATTTTATTCATTCAGTCAATAGTTTATGAAGCACTCCTGAGTACCAAGTTACCATTATATCTAAAAGAGCATTTGAAAAATGCAGCATCACAAAATCTGGTGGATGAGAACAAAGCAATTTTATTCATATTTCCCTCTTACATGCAGATCCAGGTTGGAAAAGAGAGAGATAAGAATGCTTTTGTGAGTATAATCCAAGAAGATGCTTGGGCCCACTCCATGTTATTTATACAGATTTTCATACTAGAATTATTCTCATAACTCGGACTCCTGAACTTTAGTTCAGTCAAATGCATTTAGCATCACTTTCTCAGGCTCTCCCATGAAGAGGTGCCTGGTAGCTCAGGTCCCCCTGATTAAAGTCCAGGTGACACTGGTGCACAAGGATATTTTACAATCATCTCAGAGTCTTGACTTCAATAACCCTGCACCTTTGGAAGAGAGCTGCTACCAAGAAGTGCACCAAGAAGATAGGCAATTATACCACAGTGAGCACATTCCTTCTGTGGGGATTTTCCAGTTTCCCAGACCTACAGAGTCTCCTCTTTGTGAAGATTTTCTTCTCCCAAGCTACCATCCTAGCTGCAAATGTGTCCATAGTGGTGGCCATCAACCTCAGTCACAACCTTCACAACCCCATGTAGTTTTTCCTCTGTGGTCTCTCCTTTTCAGAAACCTGTACCACCATGGTAATCATCCCCCACGTATTCGTGGACTTACTATCAGACAGTAAGACCATTTCTCTTCTCAAGTGTGCCACACAGATGTTTTTCTTCTTTGGCTTGGCAGGCAATAACTGCTTCATCATGGCTGCCATGTCCTATGACCGTTACACTGCTATTCACAACCCACTGCACTACTCCATCCTGATGACCCATAAGATCTGCTTTCAGTGGATGATGGCTGCTCGGGTGGCTGGGTTCCTGGTTTCTGTGTGCACTGTCCTCAAAGTATTCAACTTGTCTTTCTGTGACTCCAACACCTTCCAACACTTCTTTTGCGACATCTCACCTGTGGTCTGCCTTGCTTGTGACTATACTCCCTAGCATGAAACGGCTATTTTTCTGTTCTCTGCCATTGTGTTGGTGGGCAGCTTTATTTTCATTATGATTTCCTGTGTCTTCGATGGGTTCATGGTTATGAGGATACCCTCTGCCCAGGGGAGGTATGAGGCCTTCTCAACTTGCTCCTTCCACCTCACTGTAGTGTGCATACACTATTGGATTTGCTCGCTATGTCTATTTGAGGCCCAAGCACAGCGACTCGTTCCCTGAAGATATGCTGATGGCTGTGACACGTACGGTGCCAACACCTCTGCTTAATCCCATTGTTTCTTTTTAACGTCAGTGATTATATTTTTCAGATCTAGAAATTTCCCTTGGTTATATTTCATAATTCTATTTCTTTGCTGAAACTTTTCTGTTTCAAAGAAATAGAATTTCAATGATTGCTTATTGAAGCATTTGATGGCTGCCTTAAAATCCTTACCAGATAATTTTAACATCCTTTCCATCTTGATGTACACATATATTGTCTTTTCTCATTGAATTGTGATTTTTCTGGTTCTTGGTATGACAGTGATTTTTACTGCAGCAGAGACATTTAGGATATTATGAGACTCTGGATCAGATTCAATCCTTTTTTAGGAGGATGTCCCCTGTCACTGCAACTACTAGGTGAATGTGTGTCTCTTCAGCTTCCTGCTGAGCACTAGTGACACAGCTCTGGGAAAATGGAGCGCTGACACCCACTGCCTCCTTGCAGATGAATGAGATGCAAATGCAGCTCCCGCCACCACCCTGTCATCTCCTTCCCAGTTATAGTGTGATGCCAATTTGCACACCTCCTTCCTTCCAAGTAAGGTCAGCTCCTTGTTGGGCCCCACTGCCACTAGGGAGGGGGGACCTGCAGAGCTGGCTCACACTGCTCTGTTGTTGCAGGTGGAGGGGGAAACTCAGGTCCCCACTGGACCCCTACTCACAAGGGGGGTGCGGTTACAGGGGAGCAGAGTACCAACTAGTACCACCTCACACTTCCTCATTGTCTCATTGCTGCCACATCACAGAGGAGGTTCATTTCCCTGCTGGACCCCACTGACAATACCCTGGCAGGGGAATCAAAGGGTGGGTGGGGTGAAGAATACCTCCCTGCTTGGCCCCATTGAATCCTGCCAGTGGGAGACAGGTACGATTTTTCCACTGGTATTTGTCTGGAGTAAGACAGGTATTGCAAAAATGTTTTCTATTCTGTTAAGGTCACCCTTTTCCCAGTTCTTTGGCTAACAAGAACAGACTTTTCTTAAAGCTTTTTTTGGTCTGTGTCTCTTGATGGTTCTGAGTTGGAGGTTCGTGCAGCAATCTGTACAGGATATATGGAAGCAATAAGAAAATGCAGGGATTGAGCACCATGTGATTTCCTCAGGTCCAAAGTCCCTAGGGGTTTGCCTTCTTCTCTGTCCCGTTTAGAATCTTCCTATGCTTGTTTGTTGCTTCATCTAGGAATGTTTTTAGTAGTAAAAGGGAGGACCTGAAAGGTATGGAGCAACTTCATCTTCAATGAAACCAGAAGTCTATGCCTTCAAACATTTAACAGTATTTTTCCTGCTTCTTATTTACTTTGTGACAGAAAGTTGATCTAATACAAGTTTGCCTGACATATCCAGATGTAGGAGTCTGCATACTTACTCTGAACAGAAAGGGCTGGCTAGAAAGAAATGTGTCACAGACAAATGAAAGTCCTCTAGTGGTGAAGTATGAAAGAGCCCCTCATTCTGCCCCTCCACAGAGAGTATGTGCCTTAAAAGAAGTCCGAGTATTAAGAGGATACTTGTGACCTTGAACTTTTGCTTAACCTTTATATGCCTCAGTTACATCTTCTGTAAAGTATGAATTAAAAAACACCTTTGGGGGTTATTCTGAGGATTCATTGGGTCACTACTTGTAATTACTGGGAACAGTAACTGGAAAGTAGTAAACTATCTCCTATTGTTAGCTCCTTTGCTAATTCTCTTGCTACTGCTGCTACTACTCTTACTAACATTTGACTTGTACGTGTTCTAGCTCTCCAACCATTCCAAGGCGTGAGGGACCCATTATTCAGCAGAGAGCGATTACATAGCTTTTACTAAACCAGGCTGAGATGCTATTTACCAATCTGAGTTAAACAGTGTCATGGCAGTGGTGTAAGTGTGGTGAGCATGGGTTTGTGTAAAAGCCTATCACAGGTGTAGCAGGATCTGACACAAACGTTCCATCACTTGAATCAGGCTGACATTCAACAGATTCAAAGGCCGCCAAGTCAGGGGTTCATGCTAGAGCAAAACTTTCATACATCCACTCATTTATTAATTTTTCATTCATACATTTTAAATATACATTTATGCTTACTGTGTTGCAGGAAGTGTGTAAAAATTAGACACACAGGAAAAGAAAGACATTAAATGTGAAGAGCCCAGCATTCTGGAGAAAACAAATACTGAATCTGTAGTTGCAAGTGCACTGAGTATTCTGAAAAATAATGTGTGCGTGTGGGGGGGGGGGGGTGGTCTACGGGGGATAACAGGTGTACTTAATTTGGTCTGGTGCCTGAAGAAGGCTTCCAAGAGGATGGGAAACAACATTTAAGTGCATACATATAGCATAAGTTGGTGTTACAAAGGTGAGAGGGAAAATGCATTCAGGCAGAGGTACTGCATGTGACAGTGTCCTAAGGTGGCAAAGAATATGGACATACTTGTGGTTTTAAAAGAATACCAATGATACCTAGAGTCTGAATGTTTGGGGAATGAGGGAAGAGTGCTGAGAGATAGAAACATAATAGGGACACATTCAGGACTTTGAAACATGTTAAGAATTGTTGCCTTTATTCAAAGTCTGGGGGATATTAACAAAGCAATTAATCTATTTAGATTTTTTTGTTTGTTTTGTATTGTTTATTCAAGACCCATTTATTCTCTAGTTCTGCCCACATGGAGACACTCTCCTTGAAAAGGCGTCCCTTCACTTTAACACCTTGTGCTGAAAACACGTGTTCCGAGGTTTCAACTATGAGATCCACATTCTTAAAGCACTAATTCTTTTTTTTTTTTTTTTTTTGCGGTACGCGGGCCTCTCCCATTGCAGAGCACAGGCTCCGGACGCACAGGCTCAGCGGCCATGGCTCACGGGCCTAGCCGCTCCACAGAATGTGGGATCTTCCCGGACCGGAGCACCAACCCGTGTCCCCTGCATCGGCAGGCGGACTCTCAACCACTGCGCACCAGGGAAGCCCTAAAGCACTAATTCTTAAACCTCATCTAGATTTCTCCCCTTGGATGGGGGGAGAGGGCCGAAACACAGCGAAGAACCGCTCAGGACTGTGAGCTCTGCTCGCGCAGAAGACCTTGCAGCTGCCCTGACCACCCAGCTGGAGCCAGGATTAGGGCCCTGAGATGAGGGGCGCCTGCTGGGCTGCCGCCAGCGCCACCGCCCCCAGCTCCTGTCCTCTTCACTGGCTTGCTGCCACCTCTAGTTTCCCTGGAGTTTGGTGATTCCAGACGGTCTCTGCTCACACTTCTGTATCACGCCTGCTGCCTCAGCACTGCTGATCCACACCAAGGGGGAAAAGCACACAGAACTGCTTTTCAACACACCAACGTTCCACACAAAAGTTACTTTATAAGCCTGCGGGTTCTTTTTTCATCAGAGGACATTCCCAAGGCCATGACTTCCCCCTGCTCCCCACTGCCCTCTCAGGCACACTAGACATGCGTGGCCACCATGCTGAGTCGGGCACACCCCTCGGCTCCACTCAGGCGCACTCTCCTGGAGGACTGAGGGCGCTGCCCTGGGCTCATAAGCAGGATCTGTCCTGAAGCCAGGAGTGACAAGAGCCAAACCTGCAGGTCGATTCCACTGACCAGCCGCCCAGGACCGAGCTGGGCCCACGGACCTTGGTCTGGATTGTGTTGGCTGGTCCTTCTTGCCTACGTTCACAGGCCAACAGCCAGTGTCCTTCCTTCCCTGCTCATCACTGCACCAGCGGCTCACTCCTACCTGCTGCCCTCACGCGCCTAGCAACCTCGTGTTCCGGGACCAGCCAAGAACTGAGACCCCAGCAGGCCCCTAGTTCCCAGCAGGCAAACTCCCCATTAAACTACTGCTGCCTAGCCTTGTTCTCGAGGCTTGAGAGCCGGGAAAGGGCGGAGAGCATGGCAAGCCGCGGCGCCCCCAGCCCCGGACCCGCGATGCTCCGCGGAGGCGTCGGAACCTCCCACTCTGCGCCCGCCTGTCCCGTGGACCCGGGCGCACCTCCGACCACCGCGACCCAGGACGGAGGCGCGGAGCTCGGCCGGCGGCGGGCGCTGGGGTGGGCGGGGACCCGGGCTCCGGCCCCGAGGCCGCGCGGACCCGCCAGGCCCACCTCCGTCCCCGCCGCCCGGAAAGCAATGTATTTAGATTTATGCCATGGTTGGTATATGGAGAATGAGTTGTAAGACAGTAAGAGAGGGGAGAGGAAAGCTGGTTAGAGTTCTATTAGCTAGGATTCTCCAGAGAAACAGAACCACTATAATGTTGTTGTTGTTGTTATTTTAAAGGAATTGGCTCACACATTTATGGGAGCCGGCAATTCCAAAATGCACAGGGCGGTCCAGGAGATTGGAAATTCCAGTAAGAGCTGATGTCACAGTTTTGAGTCCAAAGGCACCCTGGAGACAGAATCCTTCTTTTTAAGGGGACTTAAGTCTTTTCTCCTAAGGCTTTCAACTGATTGGATGAGGGCCACCCACATTATGGACAGTAATCTGCTTTATTCAAAGTCTACCGATTTAAATGTTAATCACATCTAAAAAAACACCTTTGCAGCAACATCTAGACTCATGTTTGACCAAACACCTGGTCACTGTAGCCTAGCCAAATTGACACATAAAATCAAATATTACAGGAGTACTACTGTAAAAGAAATATATAAGGTGGTAGCTGGGGAAAAAAGTGCTGACAATGAAAATGAAGAGCAATGGGAGATAAATATTGTACTCAGAATGTACAAGACTTTGTCACTGAGTGCAAACATGTGGAGGGAGAAAAATAAATTACCCTCAGGTTTCTAATCAATATGTTGATTGAATGACGGTGCCTCTTATTAGGCTATGGAACATTGGAGGGGAGCAAGTTGGGCGTGGAAGGAGATAATTACTTTAGACAATTTGTGCTTGAGACTCAATAGACAAAAATATTTTTGTCTAAGGCACTAAATACAGGACAGGGAAACAGAAATAAATATGGCAGTCATCAGTGTATACAGATAAATTAAACTTCAAAGGGGAAACACAATCTAGTTCCCTCAATCTTCCTTAACAGGCTGCATCTGACCACGAAAAATCACTTAAAGAGCTTGTTTACTCACTCCCTAGGAATTCAGGAACCCTGCTTATTTCCACAGAGAAGTCACCAGTTTTGACCTGACATAAGCATTCACAGCTGGTTTGGTCAGGGGCATCTCATCCTGTTCTTTTATGAAGTCTCCTGTAACTAGGCTAGAGCCAGACTAGGAACACAGGCCAGCATTTATGCGTCCAAAAAGCCCATCATCTACAGACAACCATGCAAAAAGAAGGTGTCCAGTAATTTTACTGTCTGGTTCCACTTGGTCATCTCCCCTCAGAACGTACTCAGTCATAACTATAATTATCACACTCATTCCAGGACAAGCTGCTGTTGAAATGGACACAGTCTCAAAAGTTTGGAGGTCCAAAAACCTTAACTTATAGCAGAGTACAACTTTGGAAAAGATGTGAATAAAATTTTATAGAATTTTCTGCAGATTATTTTTTCATGTTAACCAATTTGTGTTACTAATTAATAATTAAATTTCATTTAATTAATGGTAGCTCACTATGGGCTTCTAATTTACTTTCTCATATCAGAAAATCTAACCCTGACCTTTACTAAGAGCCTTCCCTTTGTCTAATAACATACAGACCAATATATTTTGACCACAGACACTCTTTGTCCTTTTATTGTTATTTTATGGTCTATCATTAGATCAAATACTAAAAAAATTACAAATGAATTAAGAAAATATTTTTCTAGCAAGCTCTCTCTTTACCCCCAAGCTGAGGTGAGCAAGTGAAGCTAGACTAAGCACAAAGGAAAAACAAAGCAGTCTTCATCGAATAGGAAGAGGCGATTTTAAAGGTCATTGCAAGATTAGGGAGAGTGGCCAAGACGTCGGAGTACAAGGACACTGAGCTCACCTCCTCTAGGGAGCACACCAAAATCACAACTATATGCACAACAACCATCGATGAAAAAGGCTGGAACCTACCAGAAAAGATCTTCTACAACTAAATATACAAAGAAGGAACCACAACAAAACAGGTGAAAATGGCGGACTCGCGATATAATCAAACCCTATTACCCCCGGGTGGGCGACCCTCAGACTGGAGAATAATTATAGTGCAGAGGTCCTCCCACAGGAGCAAAAGTTCTGAGCCCCACGTCAGGCCCCCAGCCCAGGCGGGGGTTCAGCACCAGGAAGACGACCCCCCGAGCATTTGGCATTGAAGGCCAGTGGGGCTTAACTGCAGGAGCCCCTCTGCAGGGGGAAATAGACACTCCACTCTTAGAGGGCGCACACGAAGTCCCACGCACACCTGGGCAAAAGCAATAATTTGATAGGAGCCTGGGCCAGACCTACCTGCCGGTCTTGGAGAGTCTCCCGGAGAGGCAGGGGGCATGGCTGCGGCTCGCCCTGGGGACAAAGTCACTGGCAGCAGCTTTTCTTAGGAGCTACTTCTGCTGCGTGGACGCCGCTGCTGGCGGGCGCCATTTTTAAAGTCTTCCTCCAGCTCATTAGCCCAACAGCCTGCAGGTGCCGGCGCTGGGACGCCTGAGGCCAAGCAACTAAGTGGGCGAGGACACAGCCCCAGCCTTCTGCAGACAGGCTGCCTAAAGACTAAAGAGCCCCCAGCTGCCTTTAGCCGCAGCCCTAGACAATGCCCTGCCCACCAGAGGGCCAAACCCCAGCTCTACCCACCAGGGGGCAGACACCAGCAAGTCCCACCAGGAAGCCTGCCTCTAGACCAACCTCACCCACCAGGGGGGAAACACCAGAAGTAGACACCAGAACGGAGGCCAGACCCTACCCTGGGACCAGCTGGGCCCTGGCCACGCCCACTAGCCGGCCAATGCAACCTTCAGGACCTCCCGGACCCCATACCCAACTGTGTCAGGAACCAGCCCCCACACCGATGATCTGAAACGAGCTCCAGGATCTCTGAGCCCTGCAGCCAGCTCCAGGAATCAGCTCTTCCTGCCAGTATCTGGCACTAACCCCAGGACTTATCTTCAACTGCCAGTGGGTGGGCAGCAGCCTCAGAATCTTTGGGGCCCTGACTCCACCCACCACTAGCCAGCATGAGTCCCGGGACCCCCTAGAGTTCTGCAACCAGCCACCTCGTGACCAGGACCCACTAAGCAGCAGCCAGCAGCATCCGCACGAGGGAGGGCCTGGCAACCAACCAGACTAGGAGCCATCCAAGCCCACCAGACCAGCCACATGCCCACCACAACAGAAGGACCCATGCAGCCCTCTTAGGGGGAACCCCTAGAACATATAGCTTGGGTGACGAGAGGGGAGTGCACTGCTGGGACGCATAGGATGCCTTCTACAGAGGGCCACTTCTCCAAGGTTGAGAAATATAACTAACCTACCACAGATATAAAAATAAAAAGAGCAACTTAGAAAAAACGAGGCTGCAGAGGAACATGTTCCAGACAAAGGAACAAGGTAAAACCCCAGAAGAACTAAGAGGTATGGAGATAGGCAATCTACCTGAGAAAGAGTTCAGAGTAATGTCGTGAAGATGATCAAAGAACTTAGGAGGAGAATGGATGCACAGATCAAGAAGTTAAGTTTTTAACAAAGCTCTCTCTTCAGAGCCTCATTAATCTCACTGTTTCTTAAGCTGTAGATGAGGGGGTTCAACATGGGGATCACCACCGTGTAGAGAACACAGACACCACCTTGTTCTGATCAGTTGAGAAGCTGGACTTGGGCATCACATAAATGAATGTGATGGTCCCATAGAACAGAGTGACTGCTGTGAGGTGAGACGTGCAGGTGGAGAAGGCCTTGTGGTGCCCCTCGGTGGAGCGCATCTTCAGAATGGTGATGAGGATGTAGATGTAGGAGATGGCTATGACAATCACCGTGACCACAATGATGGAGCCAGCTGTAAATGAGGGGACAACTGCGGGGATGCTGATATCAGAACAGGAGAGTTCAACCAAAGGAGCAAAATCACAGAAAAAAATGATTGACTCGATTTGGTCCACAGAAAAGTAAATAATAGAAGCAAATAGTAAAAGAGCAAGCATTGAGAAAACCACCTACATAAGCCACTGTGAGTAACTGAACATAAACTCGTGTGGACATTCTGGTGGAATAAAGCAGTGGGCTGCAGATTGCCACGAAGCGATCATATGCCATGGCAGCCAGAAGGAAGCACTCAGTTGACCCAAAGAAAACAACTGAACCAAGTTGAATGGCACATCCAAGATAGGAGATGGTATTTCTCTCCACCAGGAAATTTGCAAGCATATTGGGTGTAACAGAAGATGAATAGCCTATGTCAGCAAAGGCCAGGTGGCTCAGAAAAAAAAACATAGGATGATGGAGCTGAGAGGAGATTCTGATAAGAATGACTGTGCTGAGATTGCCACATATGGTCACCAGGTAGATACAAAGGATGATCGTGAAGAGGATGACTCGAAGAATTGGATCATTTGTTAAGCCCAGTAAAATGAACCCTGTCATTGCAGTATTGTTCCAATGCCCCTGGGAATCCATGAGATCGGGTAGCTGCTACCAAAATGAACCTGTGATGAGACATTACATTAAAGAAGTTTTGAATTTGATGGTTTTCTTTTTATTAATACACATAGAGTTTATTATAAACAAGTAAATTATTCAAGTTAGGTTTGGACTAATTTTTTTTTACTTTAGAGTAAAAAACTTAAATTCTTTTATTTTTATATATATTTTAGAGTAGAAAATTTTATTTATTTATATAATGAGTATTCTATATTTTAAAAATTGTTTTCAGCACAAACACGGGAAAACCTGCTTCAAATAATGTATATCTTTTCCTCTTTATATTATATAATACCTAACAGTTATTGAATATTTACTAAATGGCAAGCCTTGGGTTAAGAATTTTCTATATAGTTCTATTTTAATTTGTATGAAATAATATTAAGTATTTTATCTCATTTGTAGACAATGTAACTGAGCTAAGTTTACATAGCAAATTGTAGAATCGATGTGAATCTCAGGTAGTTTGAATACAGTCCATTCCTTTAGTAACTATGCTATAAATGAAATTAAAGAATACTTATGATGAAGTCAAGTCTCTTGGAAATGGGTGGATAACAAATTACATTGCTACTTTCTGACAGCTAAAGTATAAAAGAGGTGCCTAGTTAATCACAAAGGTTACAAATTCTCTCAATAAAACAAGACCATTTTTAAGAGGAGAAATACAATTTTCTTAATTGGACAAAGAAGAAAGGGAAAGAAAGTTCGAATTAAGGTTATAAATGAAGTCAGCTATTATAAATGTATTATGTTTATTTAACATTTACAATTAAATATTGTTTTCTCAATTAGTTTGAAATATCAATATAATTACTGTGCAAAATCTCACATGTTTAATATCTAGGACATAATTAAACTACATTCACTCAAATCTGATCATTTCCTAATGTAATTATGTTTTCAAATTGGAGTAATATAGAACAAAATAGTATTCGTTTCAACATAATATACGGGTGAATAAAGTTCCAGCTTAAAAAGTGAAGAAGTGTACCCAGGTTCACCCAGCAAGTTGCCAGGTTGAAACTCATCTCCAAGTTTTCTGGCTTTGTATTCTCAACTTTGCCCAAAAGCCTCTGGTTGCCTGTAAGCCTAAGCCTTCAGAACAATAAACAAAGGAAGTCTTTCCAAGATATTTACAAACAGTAAGTCCCCAAAGCACCTTAAATGTAGCGAATTTTATAGTATAATAATTTTATAGTATAATACTTATTGGCTGAGTACCAAGTTTAATATCGTTGAAAGACCATGTGAGTTTCTGGTCTTATGGGTGGAAAAATGAGGAATCATGGTAACTTGAATTATGCCTATTTATACACTAAGTAGACTATAGAAACAGGTTAATTCAGCTAAGGTTACTTGCTAGCTGACTGCTGGATAGCATCTGCCCTGTTTCTCCTGGCTTGTGAGAACAGATACAACTTTAGAGAGTAAAGTGTTCTCAAATGGTTACTGAAAATCAGGACAACTGATTAACTCACAAAAGCCAAATATCTTCTAAAAATGAGAATTCATTCATCTTACAGTAATAAATTCGAAGTCATTGTTGTAATATAAGAGCTGTGCTATTTTATTGTTTGCCTTTGAGGATAAATCTCTGAAGATTCTTGAGATTCAAATGTGAATTAAAAAGCACCAGGGGTCGTTACCACATTCTCAAGTGAATATTGAGCAGTGCACCTCACACAAATATAACTAATATTTAAGGATTCTGTCAATTCTCAAGCGACCAGTTTCTTTCTTTTTCTACTTGTTTGTGCACTTCCATTTTATAATTATTGGAAGTAGAATATAATAAATTATCTCATAGCTAAACATTTGTTCTGTTTAATACATCAGGTTAAGGACTACACTACAAATATAAAATGTTAGAAGAATGTGCGATCAAGATAGCAGATTAGGAGGACCCTGAGCTCGCCTCCTACAAACACATCAAAATTACAAATATATATACAGCGACTTTCTCTGAGGATAACCTGAAAACTAGACAAATGACTCTTCTACAACCAAAGAAAGAACCACACGGAGTCTAGTAGCAGAGGAGAAGTGATTGAGTTGGGACCCACACCGTCAGTGGGCAACCCAGAGGAGGAGAAATCACAGGCTCAGGGATACTCCCTAAGAAGAGAGAGGTTTCAGCCCCACATTGGGCACCCCAACCCTGGGGTCAAGCGCCAGGAAGATAAGCCCCATTTCCTGGTTTTGAAAACCAGTGGGGCTTACCAGAAGGCTCTAGGAAACAGACTCTGCTCTTCAAAAGCACACTCACAGACTTGCTTGCTCTCAATATCAGTGCAGAGGCAGAAGACTGAAAAGTTTCTGGTGCTCTGGCTAACCTTCTGGCTTGCCCCAGAACACCCCACCCCAGCCTGCACCAGTCGCCAGCTGCAGCCTCTCTGCCAAAGCCCCACCAAGGTGTGACTGCCAGCATGTCTCAAGACTAGCTGCAGCTTGCTCCAGGCTGTAGTTCAAGCCCCTCTGGCTCCAGCCATACCCCCACCAAGGCAGAAACTGCCATCATGCCACAGGAGAATCCACAGTTTACACCAGGCTCTGACTCTAGCCACTCTGTCTCCAGCCCTAATCCCCACTAAGGTGGTGGCTGCCAGCTCAAACCAGGAGAAGTCATGACCCTTGCTCATTTCAGATCTAGATCTCCCACCAAAGCCACTGAGCACACACAGACTGCAAAGGGATGCTTCCCCACAAGCACACACACCTTCAAGACCAGGATAGGTAACTGTTTCACCTAATTTCATAGACAAAGAGAGAAAGTCAGACAAAATGAGAAGACAGAGGAATATGCTCCAAATGAGAGAATGAGATAAAACACCAGAAAAAAAACTTAATGAAATGCGGGTAAGTAACTTACCTGATAAAGAGTTCAAAGCAATGGTTATTAAAATAATCACTGAACTTTGAAAAGAATAGGGGAACATAGTGAGAATTTCAACAAAGGACTAGAAAATATAAAAAGAACTGTTGAAAGTTGAAGAATACAATAACTGAAATGAAAAATACACTAGAAGGAATTAATGGCAGATTAGGTGATACAGAACACATAAACAACCTGGAAGACAGAATGGTTGGAATCAGCCAATCAGAACAAAAAAGGAAAAAACTTTTCAAAACTTTACAGCTGAAGACACGCAAAGGTTGAAAGTGAAAGGATGGAAAAAGAGAGTCTATGCAAATAAAAATGAAAAAAAAACTGGGGGAGCAATACTTATATCAGACAAAATAGGCTTTAAAATAAAGTCTATAGCAAAAGACAAAGATACAACATTCATAAACATATATGCACCTAATAGAGGAACACCTAAACATACAAAGCAAGTATTAAGAGACATGACATAAAGAAAGAAGTTGACAGTAATACAATAGTAGTAGAGGACTTTAATACCCCACTTACATCAATGGATAGATCATCCAGACAGAAAATCAATCGGAAAAGAGTGGCCAAATGATAGGCTGGATCAGATGGACTTGATAGATACCTACAGAACACTTCATCCAAAAATAGCATTCTTCTCAAGTGCACATGGAACTTTCTCCAGAATAGATCACATGCTAGGCTACAAAACGAGTCTCAATATTTTAGAAGACTGAAATCATCATCAAGCATCTTTTCCAACAATGACACTATGAGATTAGAAATCAACTATAAGAACAAAACTGCAAAAAACATGAACAAGTGAAGGTTAAACAACATACTACTGAAAAACCAATGGGTCAATGAAGAAATCAAAGAGGACATCAAAAAATACCCTGAGACAACTGAAAATAGAAACACAACTTTCCAAAATCTATGGGACACAGTAAAAGCAGTTCTAAGAGGGAATTTATAGCGATACAGGCATACTTCAAGAAACAAAAAAAACCTCAAATGAACAAACTTTCTGCCTAAAGAAATTAGAAAAAGCAGAAGAAACAAAGCTCAAAGTAAATGGAAGGAAGGAAACAATTGGAAATAAAATAGAGACAAAAAACAGAAAAGATCAATGAAACTAAGAGTTGGTTTTTGAAAAGATAAACTAAATTGATAAACCTAATTTAGCCAGGCTCATCAAGAAACAAAAGAGCCAAAATAAATAAAATTGGATTTGATAAAGAAGTTACAACCAATATTACAGAAATACACTCATAATAGAATACTACAAACATTTATACACCCAAAATTGGACAACCTAGGAGAAATGGATAAATTCCTAGAAACATACAATCTTCTAAGAGTGAATCAGGAAGAAACAGAAAATCCAAAAAGAATGATTACTAGTAATGAAATTGAATCAGTAATCAAAAAACTCCCAACAATCGAACATCCAGGACCAGACAACTTAACAGAGGAATTCTACTAAACAATGAAGAGTTAATACCAATCTTATTCAAACTATTCCAAAAAATTGAAAAGGGAACATTTCTAAATTCATTCTACAAGGCCAAGATTGCCCTGACACCAAAACCAGACAATGATATTACAAAGAAAGAAAGTTACAGGCCAATATCTCTGATGAAGATAGATGCAAAAATTCACAACAAAATATTAGCAAAATGAATTCAACAATACATAAAAAGGATCATGCTTCACGATCAAGTAGGATTTATCCAGGGATACAAGATTGGCTCAGTATCTGCAAATCAAACAACATAATACACCACATTAACAAAATGAAGGATAAAAATCACACGATCGTCTCAGATGTAGAAAAAGCATTTGACAAGATTCAACATCCATTCATGATTAAAACTCCCAACAAATTTGTTATAGAGGGAACATACCTAAAAACATAAAGGCCATTTATGACAAACCCACAGCTAACATCATACTCAGGAGCAACACAGTGATGCCCACTCTTGCCACTTCTATTTAACATAGCATTAGAAGTACTAGCCACAGCAATCTGACAAGAAAAAGAAGAGGGGGGAGGCATCCAAATTGGAAGGAGAAGAAGTAAAACACTCACTGTTTTCAGATGACATGATTATATAGAAAATCCTAAATCGCCTTTAAATATTCAGTAGAATTCACAAATGAAGTCATCTGGTCCTGGGCTTTTCTTTGTTGGCAGGCTTTTGATTACTGATTCAATCTCCTTACACTTGTTTTTGGTCTATTCAGATTTAATATATCTCCCTGATTAAGTCTTAGCATGTTGGGCTTTTCTAGGAATTTATCCATTTCTTCTAGGTTATCCAATTCGTTGGCATATAATTGTTTCTAGTAAGTTTCTCATGATCCTATGTATTTCTGTGGTATCAGTTGTAATGTTTCCCCTTTAATTTCCGATTTTATTTATTTGAGCCTTCTCTCCTTTTTCTTTGTTGGTCTAGCTAAAGGTTTGTCAATTTTGTTTACCTTTTTGTAAAATCAGCTCTTAGTTTTGTTAATATTTTGTATTGCTTTCCTGTTCTCTATTTCATTTATTCCAGTCTGATCTTTGTTATTTCCTTTATTCTATTAACTTTTGGTTTAGTTTGCTCTTCCTTTGCTAGTTCCTTGAGGTTTAATGTTAAGTTTTTTATTTGAGAGCTTCCTATTTTCTTTCTTTTTTAAAAAATTTTTTTATTGAGGTATAGTTGTTTTACAATGTTGTGTTAGTTTCTACTGTACAGCGAAGAGAAGTAGAGTTCCCTGTGCTATACAGCAGGTTCTTATTAGTTATCTATTTTATAGAGAGCTTTCTATTTTCTTAAAAATGCATATATTGCTGTAAAATTTCCTCTCAGAACTGCTTTTGCAGTATCCCATTGGTTTGGGTGGGTTGTGTTTCTATTTTCATTTGTTATGAGATTTTAAAATTTCTCTTTGAATTTCTTCTTTGAGCCATTGTTTGTTCTGGAGTATGTTATTTAGTTTTCATATGCGTATAGATTTTCTAGCTTTCCTCTTGTTGATTTCTAGTTTTACACCATTGTAGTCAGAAAAGATACTGAGAATTGTTTTGTGGCCCACCAAATTATCTATCCTGGAAATTATTCTGTGTGCATTTGAGAAGAATGTTATTCTGCTACTGTAGGATGGAATATTCTATATATGTCTGTTGGTCTATATATGTTTGGTCTAACATATGGTTCAAGTCCAATGTTTCCTTGTTGATTTTCTGTCTGAATGATCCATCCATTGCTTAAGTGGAGTACTTGTCTTGTACTAGTATTGTATGGTTGTCTATTTCTCCCTTCAGATCGGTTAGTACTTGCTTAATATATTTAGGTGCTACAATGTTGGATACATATATACTTATGATTGTTATATCTTCTTGATGAATTGACCCCACTATCACTATATAATGACTTTGTCTCTTGTTACCATTTTGGCTGGAAGTCTATTTTGTCTGATATAAGCATAGCTACCCCTGCTTCTTCTTGCATGGAGTATTTTTTTTCATCCCTTCACTTTGAGCCTATGTGTGTCCTTAAATCTGTAATGTCTCTTATAGGCAGCATATAGTTGGCTCTTGTTTATTTTTTTAATCCATCTAGTCACTCTGTGCCTTTCGTTGGTGAATTCAATCCATTTACATTTAGAGCAATTATTGATACATAAGGACTTAGTAATGCCATCTTATTGTTTACTGGCAGTCTTGTAGTTCAGTTATTACTTTTTTCCTTTGTTTCTGCTTTCATTTATAAATTGGTGGTTTTCCATGGTGGTATGCTCTATTCCCCCTTTCTTTACCTTTTGTGAACCTACTCTAGGTTTCTGCTTTTTAGGTTATCATGAGGCTTAATAAAACATCTTATAGATATAACAATCCTTTTTAAGCTGTTAGCAACTTAAATTTTTTCACATACATAAGCTCCATCATTTATTCCCTCCTTGTTTGATGTTACAGTTTACCTCTTTTTATATTGTGTATTCACTAACAAATTATAGTGCTATATTTATTATTTTTTTTACAAATAATATGATTTTATTCCTAAGGAAAAGTGACACATTCTTTGTTGGGCACATGTACCAATAGAACAGAAATGGAGAAGCTTATAATAGATCTCACCTGTAAATAGTTATATCTTTATAGGTGAATTCCATTATAATCATGTCATACATAAGAATATATTTAGCATATGCTTGTTTGATAACAAGGAAAGATCCAGTTTCAGCAACACTACAGCTTAAAGCTTTCTACAGTGAGGTGCCTTACTACTGAATGAATGTCTGCGTGCATGTGTAGTGCTCATCCACCACGGGCATCCCTACAGGATGATGCAGGTCTGCTCTTCCACTAGAAAATACCCCAAATATCCAAATATTTAGGTCTTTTCTCTTAGGTCAGTTTCCCTTGAAAGGAACTTTCCAATCTCCTACCAGGGTGTTAGGCAGAGGCCTGGCTTCCAGAAACCCAGGAGCCAATCAAGAGAATGGGGTTGGTGGTAGTACTCTATTTATTTTTAATACTCTTTTCCTTTATCCTATAGTTGAATGGTTAACACACTATCATATTACAGAGTTAGAGTTTTCTAAATATGACTGTATATTTACCTTTGTATATTTCCATATGTTTTCATGTCATTGGTTAATACTTTTTCATTTTAGCTTGAAGAACTCCTCTTGGCATTACTTGCAAGGCACATCTAGTGGTTATGAACTCGTTCATCTTCTGTTTGGGAAATCGTCTCTCCTTCATTTCTTTCTTGTTTTTTAAATAAACTTTTAATCTCAGAACAGTTTTGTTTTTTTGGTTTTTTTTGGCTGTGTGGGTCTTTGTTACTGCACGCGGGCTTTCTCTAGTTGCTGCGAGCAGGCGCTACTCTTTGTTGCGGTGCACGGGCTTCTCATTGCGGTGGCTTCTCTTTGTTGCAGAGCACAGGCTCAGGCACATGGGTTTCAGTAGCTGTGGCACACGGGCTCAGTAGTTGTGGCTTGCAGGCTCTAGAGCGCAGGCTCAGTCGTATGGTACGGCGGGTTTAGTTGCTCCGTGGCATGTGGAATCTTACCAGACCAGGGCTCGAACCCATGTCCCTTGCATTGACAGGCAGATACTTAACCACTGTGCCACGAGGGAAGTCCCTCTCCTTCATTTCTGAAGGATAACTTCAGTGGATAGAGTATTCTTGACTGCCAATTTTTTCAACACCTTGAATATATCATTCCATTCTCTCCTGGACTGTACGGTTTCTGCCGAGAAATCTATTGGAATGAAGGTTCCTTTGTAGGTTACAATCTTTTTTCTCTGTTTTTAGCATTCTCTTTTTATCTTTGATTTTTGACAGTTTCATTATAATATGCCTTGGACAAGGTCTTTTTGCATTGAGATAATAGGGTGATCTATTAGCTTTGTCAACTTGGATGTCCATGTCTCTCCTCAGATTTGGGAAGTTCTTAGCTAACCTTCTGCCCCCTTCTCCCTCTGTTCTCCTTCTGGAACACCAATTATTTTAATATTTGTACATTTGATGACATCCCAAAGATCATATAGTCTTTCTTTGTTCTTTTTCATGCTTTTCTCTTTCTTCTCCTCTGAATGGGTTATTTCAAAGTTCTGTTATCTAGATCACTTATTCTAGCTCTCATTTGGTCTACTCTACTACAGATGCCCTCTATAGCATTTTTCATTTCATTTATTGCATTCTTCAGCTCCAGAATTTCTGTTGGATTCCTTTTTTTTTATAATTTCTATCTCTTTGTTAAATTTCTCATCTTTTCATATATTGTCCTTCTGTGTTTTCTTGTAGCTTGTTGAGTTTCCCCAAAACAGCTATTTTAAATTCTTTGTCAGATTGCAATATTTTGTGCCATTGAGTTCAGTTACTGGAGGATTATTGTTATCTTTTGGCGATGGTATATTTTCTTGATTCTTCACATTCCTTGTAATTTTACAGTGATAGTTTTGCATTTGAAGTAGCAGACACCTCCCCCCCACACCTTTACTATTTGCCTTTAAGTGGGGTATAGTCTTCATTGGTCCTATTATATCTGGGATTTTTCCCTGACCTTGTATGGACACACCTGCTCCCAGAGGCTGATGGGTGAACTTCTTGCTGAATTACAGCCAGCTTAATTGCATCCCTTTAATGCCCTTTAACATTCTTATCTGCTTCTTTTCTGATCTTTTCCCTCCCCTGCCCATCATGAAGGTCCTGCCTCAGTAACACTTCTTTAAATGGGCTTCTCCAGCAGTGTCTTGAAATGCCAGGGGACCCAAGCACTCACTCACTGCTATCCTTTTCCTATGCAGGAGAGGACACCACCTGCTAGTTCTGCCCCAGGCAGTGTTTCCTTGGGGAAGCAATGGCACTGGCAAAGTTACAGTCTTCCAAACTCATGTTTTATTATTACTATTATTACTATTATTATTACTATTATTATTTTGCTCCAACAGCATGCTGGAATCACTTCTCTGGAAGGTTGAATTTCTACAAAGTCTCTCTAATCCATAGGTTTCTGCCCAAGTATGCACTCTCCAGGTCTTCCTTGGCCAGGGCCGAGAGGAACTGGGGCAGGTTCACTGGTTCCTGCTGATTTTGATGCCCATACTAAGGTCTTTCTGCCTATTACTAGATGCACAGGTAGGCAAGACTCCTCCTGGATCCCTTAGTGTATGGTCTGGATCCCACAATTCCCACTGAGGCACTTTTGTTCATGTATGGATGCCTAATTAGTTGTTTAAAAGCGGGAACAGAAAGGAGAGATGTCTCACACTGCCATGAAGTTAATCTCACTCTGGACTTAATATTGTGGACAGTAGAATCATTGCTGATGACGAAATAGAAAAATCACATGATATAATTATATTAAGATTAATCTGGTATTTACATTTATTAAAGGAAAAATGAGATCCTTAAAAATATTATCCCTTTTTATTAAAAAATATCCACTCAGAATAAAACAACTGGGAGAAAAACACAAAGGGGTCTATAAGAATACAAAGAATTTTAAATTCTGTAAGTGAAACCGTCTGGTTTAAAGAGAGAGTTTTCAGGGCTAATACAGAAGTTCCAGTGAAATTATGTGCAAGAAATCTGAGAATTTCAGTATCAGAGGCAACAGGAACAGGAGGGAAAGAAATGGTTTAACACACATTACAGAAGTATGTAGCGCATATTTGATAAGATTGAAATAACCTTTAAAAAAGGAACCTTACTGGGCTTCCCTGGTGGTGCAGTGGTTGAGAGTCCGCCTGCCGATGGAGGGGACATGGGTTCGTGCCCTGGTCCGGGAAGATCCCACATGCCGCGGAGCGGCTGGGCCCGTGAGCCATGGCCGCTGAGCCCGCACATCCGGAGCCTGTGCTCCGCAACGGGAGAGGCCACAACAGTGAGAGGCCCATGTACCGCAAAAATTACTTCTTTTTATCTAGAAAGGAGCCAGGTCATGCCAATTAGCCCCCAATAGTCTTTCTTCTGGAAACTCTTGAACGTATTTTGTAGAATAGATCCCTGAAAGGGAAGAGCCAAGATAAATGGAGCTTTCAGATATCTTCTGATTTGGCTTGCTGAGGCTCACCTGCAGAAGTACTGTGGGAGGAAGGAATCCTGTTGCTCAGCCTCAGACCACAAAGCAGCAGAAGCTTTACAACTACCAGCATCAGTGATTTCAATCCTTAGATTATCTGTACATCATGGACACCATCTCTGTCAGATGACAAGATCATGGATGGCAACACTACTCTATTTCCCACTCAAGGAGTTTCAGGTGCTTCCAGCAGTTATTTCCAAAGACTGCGTTCAAAGAGCACAGAACTTATTTGAAAAGATTTGTACTTGTAGATGCAAGAAATGGTGGGTAAACTGAGAATAAAATTTTTTTTTTGCTAATGTTCCTATCTTGGTGAATGCACATTTGTTTTTTTACACTGAAAATTTTCTTGAGAATAAAAAGAAATGAAATTTGTGAGTCTAGAATACTATGAATATACACTGAAATTTACTTAGTACGTGATTTATTCATCTGCAGGAGAGGCCTTCATTCCACAGTGCTTATTATTAAAAATCAGATTACTTTAGTAGGACTACCAGTGTGTTCTAGCCATTCATTTTCTCGTGGCCTCTTTAACCTCCTTGTTCCTGAGACTGTAGATGAGGGGGCTCAACAGGGGATCACAGACACCACTTTGTTTTGTTCAGTTGAGTAGCTGGACTTGGGCATCACATAAATGATGGTAATGGTCCCATAGAACAGAGTGACTGCTGTGAGGTGGGAGGTGCAAGCGGAGAAGGCTTTATGCCGCCCCTCAGTAGAGCACATCTTCAGGATTGAGAAAAGGATGTAGATGTAAGAGAAAGCGATGATAAACACAGTAACTACAATGATGGAGCCAGAAGAATGGCGGGAATTATTTCAGAAGTAAAATCATGAGAACAAGAAAGTTTCAGAAGTGGTGAATAATCACAGAAAAAGTGATTGACTTTATATGGTCCACAGAAGGACAGGCTTAACAAACAGCCAGTAAATGTCCAAGCATTCACACACCCACCTTAATAGGAAGCCCCCACTAAGAGAATGCAGGCTCTGGGGGACATGTGGGTGGAGTAGAGCAGGGGCAAGCAGATGGCCACATGGCAGTCATAGGCCATGGCAGCCAGCAAGAAGCACTCAGCCGTCCCAAATGTGACCGTAGAACAGAGCTGAGCAACACAACCAGCAACACGGATAGAGGTTCCTTCCCTGAGGAAGCCCATGAGCATGACAGGTGTGACTGATGGAGCACCCAATGTCTACAAAGGCCAAATGGCAGAGGAAAAGGTACTTTGGGGTATGAAGCTGAGGGCTGCTTCTTGCTGACATTGCCCATTAAGGTGACCACGTGGATTCCCAGAAACACAATAAATAAAATGGCACAAGCTGTAGTATCCTCTGCTAACCCCAAAACAATGAACTCTGTTACAGTTGTGTAGTTTCCAGTCCCCATCTATTCTGAGAATGATATCCACTGAAAGAAAAACAAGTGGATATTAGAAAAGAACAAAATAGTATAATCTGCATATTTTTTACAAAAGCTATATAATAAAAAAATCCCATCATACACACTCACATGTAAATGTTTGGGGAAAATATTTTCACACACAATACCTTGCATAAGGCTTAAAAATATAAATGTGCATTGATAGAAGGCCAGGAATACTCAGAAAAATCTTTTTTTTTTTCAACTTAACACATTCAAGTCACATTTGCCTTATATAATTAGTTTAGGTGGTCTGTAAGGAATAGACTCACATGAGCACATCCTAGAGACAGCCACTAGATGGTATGAGGGACCCAGTAACTGTATCTTCTGAGCCAAAGACATGATGAAAGGGAGCAGAAATGTCAGAATGGGCCAGCTCCCATGGAAAAGAACAACTGTTTAAAATGATATCTGAGGTATCATTTCTTATATGAAAGAGGCTGAGCAGTCATATGAATCCTGAATTTAAACAGGTATCACAGTTAGAGGAAAGATGAACCAATATCCAGGAAGTTTGAACAGAGGCAGAGTGTAGAAAAAGGTGCTCAAATCATGAACAAGTTAACCTGGAGAGACTGCAGTTTGGAAAAGGAGATGGCATCATCTTAGCATCAAGCTCTCTGATTCATAATAGTGAGCCAACCCGGGAAAGGAAACCAGACACACTGATCAGGCTACTCCTGAAAGACTCCAGTGGTGCCTGAGACTTTGCATAAACTGGAGCTGGGCTGTTAGCAAAAGGTTCCAGCCTCCTACTTCCCACAGGTACCCAGCCCATGTGAATAGCCCCTGTCTGAGAAAAATCACGCCTTTAGGTCAGCTTCTGGAAAGCTCTTTCCCATATCAACTTGTTTGAGAACAATCATGAAAAAGCAAGAAAAGCATGAGAGCTTTCTCATATAGTCACAGAATGCCAGGCTTCAAAAAGCCACTCCATCCATTCCATCTCTCTCATTTTACAAAGTTATAAACTGAGATCTAAAGAAGTTAGGTAACTAATTGTATGTTAAATGGCTTTCTGACAACTGAGCTGAGATCAAAGCTCATTCCTGGAGCCAATTCATTACCATATTTATATAACACAGATGTTTTCTGTAATTTGTAAAAAGAATATAGAATATCGGAACATATATTTGGTTCATTTGTATGTTCAAAAAGTTTTTCAATTACGTTAATATATAAGTAATATCTTTACTCTTAAAAGGATGACTTTGCAATCTAGTAATTCATATAAATAAATGGCTACACGGTAATGACTAACTCTGTGAGGCAGACGATAAAGGGCCTCCTTCAGTGCCCTGACCCAGGAAATTGATGTGCCCCTGTTTTCAACTGAACCATTATGGGTCCTTAGTAGATAAGGAATCAAATTTAACTAGGATTTTCTTTTTGCAGAGCAACAAAGGGGATAGGTATGGCATTTGAGAGTAGGTGCAAGATAGAGAGTGAAATAACCATTACATTTAAGCTGAGCAAAGGGGAAGTGAGTACATGAAATGAGTAAAGCCTGCAAAAAAGTGCCAGGCCCCCAGGGAACTGAAGATTTGCTTTAATTATTCTACTAGGGAGAATGAGCTAGAACGACAGGAGGTGGTGATGGTTACAATTTGGGATGCTTAAAATGAGATTAAAAGCTACAGTTGTTGGCAAATGACAATATTTAAAAATCTAAACTCTGGTGATGAGAGTGACTGGATATGGTAGGAGGGGAAAAAAGATGTTTGGAGGAGAGATCAAGAAACTAAGAGGCTGTGATGTTCAAAGGATCTTCTACGTGGAGATATTAAAACCCAATTCTCGTCCATCAGGAATTGTGACAGGAATACCGTTGGGAGAGAAAGAGCAAGCCAAAGCCAAAAACTTCCAAGGATGAGGAGACATAATGCCAGTAGTAGGTGATTGCAAAAGGTGGAGGAAGATAAGGAGGATTGGTTAGTCGAGTCTGATGATGTCAACTCAACTATAAGTGTTTGGAGGTAGGAGAGAGAAAATGTCTACAAGTGGCAATGGGGGAGAAGGAATACTATCCACTACCAGGCCCAGGGCTATGAAGAGTAAGAGAAAAAACACACATCACTTGAGAAGACTGTAGAGAAAAAAATGTCCTTGGGGTAGCAAAGTATCCACTGAAAAGGACAGTGAAGAGAATGGAATGTTCTAAAGAGATTCTGAGGACATGAGATTTTGTTGATAATTGTGAGTGCTAAAGGACACAGGAAAAAGGCTTCAGGAGTTAAACAGAGATGGAATCAGGACTTCTTGATTCAAGAGAAAATAAGAAGACTTGAAAATAACCGTTCTTAGCTCCAGTAGAATGGAGATAACGTTCAAAGACGGAGTAAAGAATACACAAAAATATTGAATATGTATTGTTATGTTGTGGTTAACAGCTGAATGAACAAAAAGGAGGATGAAGGCTACTCCCAAAATTGTGGAGGAAGGATGACGGGGAAATACAGAGCCTGTTCTGAGTGCCAATAATGGCATGGAAGCAAAGGGTAATGCCATGAGCTTTTGCAGCCATATAGGCCTGGAATCAGATTCTAGCTTTGCCACTGATTATCTATGGAATCTTAGATGATTTATATAAATTCTCCAACCCTTCATGATTTATTTGTTTTTTTAAAAAATACCTCACAGGATTCGTGTGTTGAATAAGATGACGTACATGATAATATACTGTTCATAGAAATAAGTGGATGCTCAACAAATGATGATTTCTTTGAAATGCCCAAACCTTAAGTTCTAATACAAAAATGAAAAACAAACATTCTTGTATCAATAGAAAGGGAAAATTATTCCTTGCAGATGTTATACGTCAACGATAAGGACAAATGTCAAAGAATTGTCATTGTAAAGCAAGGCTGTATTTATGAGATTCAGGGTCTTTGGGGATGTAGGTCCTTGAGTACATTACTTGTTTGTGAAAATTCCACTGAAAATCCATCAGGACAGAGAAAATTATAGGTATACGTGCTCATATAAATATGTGTCATCTTAAGAATATCTACAAACTTATTTTTGTGTGTATATTCGAATTTTTAATGAAAACTTTTGATGGATTTCTAAACTAATTCTAATTGTATTGGGGCACGCAAGAAGAAACAAAGATACAGTGTAGCAGGCGTAATTTCAATCCAAAATAGAAATCCTTCTGGGAAAAATAAGTGCTTGCGTGTGCACGCACGCGTGTGTGTACGTGTGTGTGTGTATGGGTTGATTGTGACTAAAGGCAGTAAATATCAAACTAACATGAAAAGAAGAGACTTGGGATTCTCACGGCACATGGTTTAAAATCGTTAACTAAATATCACCTGTGATCCCCTAAAATAAAGTGCCCACCAAAGGCAAGTCTTTTGATGACATAATGCCCTAGATCAGAATGAAAAGCTTTAGAAATTCATTTACTGTGGTGTTGGACTATCTCTTCTAATCATTCTAGAAACCTCAAAGAGAATTACAGATTCATATTTGTAAATTCTTTGCCTAAGTAATGGAGTGAAACCAAGGACTATCGATGACTAAGCCATAATTCCTAGGGCAAACATTGATTCTGTCAGTTGATATATTGTATCACTTGAGTTCAGAGGCTCCATAGGTCTATCATGTGGAATTTAAACATTGATCAGAAAATAATGGAAATGAGGATATACTGGAAAATTTGGATGACTCAAATTACCCTGAACCTCAAACTCTCCTGGAGAGTGTGCCAGCCAAAGAAGTTCCTTTTTGCCTGTATGATGAAGTTGTTCCTACTTGAGGACCCTTTAATGACTTCACCTGAGAAAATTACTTTAAAAGATAAATCAATACTCCTCATGCCTTACCCTTAGGTTTTTTTTTAAGCTCCCAGCATACTCCAGGAGACATTAAGTCAAAGCTGAGAATATAAGATTTGTATATCAAAGAATTTTAGTATTTTCCCAATTTATTTCATACCTGTGTATAGGAATGGTATGAAGGTACTAAACTAAGGAGAGAAGAATATACTATTAGATCATTTGAATTTATGATGTATAGTTGACCCTTAAACAAAGTGGGGCTTGGGGGCGCCGATCCTCCATACAGTAGAAAATCCACTTTTAAGTTATAGTTGGCACTCCCTATATGCGGTTGGATTCCTTGATTCTGCAGTTCCATATCTGCGGATTCAACCAACCATAAATCATTTGGTATTGTAGTATTTACAACTGAAAAAAATCTGCATATAAGTGAACTCCCACAACTCAAACCTGGGTTTTTCAAGGGTCAACCGTAGTTGCAACCACCAGACATTCTAGATATCATACGTTAGCTAGAACATATGGACATGGTTCTAATTACTTGTTTAGTTGGTTAACTAAAACCTAAAATGAAGGATTCCCTGTGTAAAGTGAATTTAGAAGCCAGACAAAATTCCTTGGTATATTCAGAAGTAATCGAATGCTTGGAAAGATGTGGAATGGTGACACGAGTTTATCACGTGCAGTCCATTGCCGATGTATGCACCTTCCAAGGAGAGCTCAGAAGCATCTTCTACTCCATGGCACTGAGAAATTCATTGGTAAAGGACCATAATTATTTTTAAGAAGAACTGAAACAGATATAGTCTGTAGCCCAGAGATGTGGGTGGGAGATACCAAATCTGAAATGAGATCAAATTTCAATAATAATACCAAAACCCTGAAGTGGCAGCAACCATATATAAGTATGTGTTCATAGCAACATGTGAAGTTTGACAGGGCAATCATTCATAATATGGTATCCAAAACATCTGGGATCTTTAGGGGTAGCTAATTAAGCATGGCATTCTTAAAACCATGGATAGACAGCCCAGCAAGCTTCTATACTTGATATGTATAACCCCAAACACTCCAGGGTCAGAGAACAGGGCCCTGATTTGAAATACTGTGAACTGTAGTAAGAGTTACTCATGTAATTCCCAGAGTAGAATCAATTCAGAGACCCAGAGTCCCTTGAATTAGGAAGAGGCTGAGTACCCTTGAGGAAAAAATTTGCAATAATATCACATTATCTATTCTGTGACTCTCATTCCTCATCTACTCCAAAGTAGATTTAAGGCCATTTAAAGGTAATTTTTCATGAGAAAAGGGAGATACCCAGACCTTTCAGGGGCTATTACAGACAGGCACTGAACTACACTAATATTTCAGTCCATCATGGACTGTACTGCAGTCCATCAATCAGAGAGGGTGCTTATAGGATTCATGCTAAAAGTGGAATGCTGACCTAGTTTCACCTCACTGTGGGCCCAACAGCACCCTGATTTATAAATGAAATACCTCTGGGCAACAACTGCCAGAATCTCCCCCTCACCCTACGTAGTTTTCTGAGCCATGGAAACAGGCTATCTCACTGGGAGGTCCAAGTGGAGGCTCCTGAAATCCACTCCTCCCAGCCAATGTGGTAAATCAAAGGAACATTCCTTTCTTCGGGGAAATAAGAGATAAGTACATCCATCAAAGTTGCAGCGTAAGACCCTGGAAGCACTGCTGAGGCAGCAAGATCCAGTTTCTGGGGCAGCAGGGCTGATGTTAGTGTCCTTAGTGCCCAGCGTGCTGCAGTGGTTGCACTTATAATACATGCTGCAGCTCCTGGTGTTGAGCAGCAACTTCAGTGGGGCCCTCACTTGCCCAGTTCCTTGCAGGGGTTTGGGGCATAGCTTTCAACCTGACTCTACAGTCTTCCTGGTGGCTCTTGGTCTGCTGAAAATATCCGGAGTCTACGTATGTTGCTTGCAATTGAAGGCTCTCACTGGTTCATATGCATACACTATTAGCAATGTTTTTTATAAGTTAGAAATGCATGAGAATAGCAACAACATTGCTCACTAGAATAAAATCAATTTGGGTAAGATTTGATATTTAGATGGCATTCATTGAAATAACACCATTACATATGGAATCAGGTATTTATATGATTAAATATGACAATATAAATGAACATAATGCAGACGACATCATTTTAATAGCACCTTATAATTGACAGAAGGCAAAATAGCGTTAAGGAGGGCTTCCCTGGTGGCACAGTGGTTGAGAGTCCGCCTGCCGATGCAGACACGGGTTCGTGCCTCGGTCCGGGAAGATCCCATATGCCATGGAGTGGCTGGGCCCGTGAGCCATGGCCCCTGAGCCTGTGCTCCACAATGGGAGAGGCCACAACAGTGAGAGGCCCACGTACCGCAAAAAAAAAAAAAAAAAAAAAAAAAAAAAGAATAGCATTAAGGAGAAAGATCTAAACTCTGGGCTTGTTTGCTTGTTTCAAATCCCACCTCTGCCATCTACTAGCTTTGTGATCTTGGCCAAGTTACTTAACTTGAAGTACTCATGTTCCTCATCTATGCACTGAAGATAATAGAACTGTTGGAGATTAAGTGAGACTATATGTGTAAAAGGCTTAGAATAATGTCTAGCATGTGGCAAGTACTGAGTAAATATGAGATACCATTAACATCATGAAAACAGTAACAGTAACACAAGAAAGAAATTTTAATGTTTTAATTAGTTTTATCCTTTCAACACCCACTGAAAACTATTGCTATTATCCCCACTTGACAACTGAGGAAACAGAAGCACAGGGATGTTAAGTAACCTGCCTACGGTCATATGATTAGTAAGTGGATGAGCTTGGATTCCGATCCTGAGTGGGGTGCCTCCAGAATTTTCACCCCTAATCACAAAACCAGAATTCATTTACTACTGCTACTACTACCCGCTACTCTTATTTTTTATTATCATTATTATTTAGTCCTACTAACACGCTGGCTCTGATCTGAACCAAGGCTGACTTATCTTATTGCAATAATAAGCAAATATATTTTCAAGCTCATTAGAACAATTACTTGCTGTTTCTCGTTTTTTGTTTTTGTTTTTGTTTTGTTTTGGCTTTTTTTGCCAGCGGGGGGAGCATTGTACAGCTTGTGGGATCTTAGTTCCCTGACCAGGGATCAAACCTAGGCCCTTGGCAGTGAAAGCACAGAGTCCTGACTACTGGACCGCCAGGGAAGTCCCCAGTTACATGCCTTTGATGTGAAAGTTGATTTCCTGAAACTAGACTTGGGTTTGGATTAGTTGGCTCAGAGTAGATGGTTTTAACACCTCCCTGGGGAGCAGAGCGCCTCTGCTCATAGACAAGTTTAGAGACCATAGTAAGTCTGAGGATTAGTCCAGGGATTCACATCTCCTATATTTGGAACTGAAGCTGAGGAGCAGAGTTGAAGACTAGGCCCACAGGGCTCATAGGTGAGACACCATCTCTGCCTATCCCTATCTCCCCAGCAGATACACCTGCAAATCATGGCACATCCCCAGATAATGGGGGCATAAGAGCACAGGAAAGGTCATTAATTCTTAAATATATATATATATATATATATATATATATGTATTCAAACAGCAATACAAATACACCTTTTGCCCCTTTGGGGCCTGAAACCACCTGACTCTGAAATTTAACAAAACTGGCATTTTAAATAAAATTTCTAAAATCTCTGCTAACTGCTTTATGGATGACTGGTGTGTACCATCTGAATCTGTAGCTTGCCCCATCACTGAGAGGGGCAGCTGGATAGGTTTCATTAAGGAATCAACAGGTTTCAAAATAATCTCCTAGATCAGTCGCATTCTGAGCTAGTGTGTGCACATTGACCAAGTGAGACATCAGAAAGACTATAGGAATGGTAGGGGCCCAGGTTTTAAGCAAATAGAATGTGACTTATAGTGAACCTAGAAGAGCATGAATGAGGCTAAAGAAGGCATTTTTAACCTCACATAAAAAGATTGCTGGAAAGGACTTTCAAGATGGCAGAGGAGTAAGACATGGAGATCACCTTCCTCCCCACAAATACATCAAAAATACATCTACAAGTGGAACAACTCCTACGGAACAACTACTGAATGCAGGCAGAAGACCTCAGACTTCCCAAAAGGCAAGAAACTCCCCACGTACCAGGCCGTGTGGCTGACAGGGTCTTGGTGCTCCAGCCAGGTGTCAGGCCTGAGCCTCTGAGGTGGGACGAGCTCAGGACATTGGACCAGCAGAGACCTCCTGGCCGCACATAATATCAAACGGCGAGAGCTCTGCCAGAGATCTCCATCTGAAGGCTGAGACCCAGCTCCACCCAACGGCCAGGAAGTTCCACTGCTGGACACCCCATGCCAAACAACTAGCAAGACAGGAACATAACCCCACCCATTAGCAGAGAGGCTGCCTAAAACTATAATAAGGTCACAGAACCCCAAAACACACCACTGGACGTGGTCCTGCCCACCAGAAAGACAAGATCCAGCCTCATCCACCAGAACACATGCACCAGTCACCTCCACCAGGAAGACTACACAACCCACTGAACCAACTTACCCGCTGGGGGCAGACACAAAAAACAACGGGAACTTTGAGCCTGCAGCCTGCGAAAAGGAGACCCCAAACACAGTAAGTTAAGCAAAATGGGAAGACAGAGAAATACACAGCTGATGAATGGGCAAGATAAAAACCCACCAGACGAAACAAATCAAGAGGATATAGGAAGTCTACCTGAAAAAGAATTCAGAGTAATGATAGTAAAGATGATCCAAAATCTTGGAAACAGAATGGAGAAAATACAAGAAATGCTTAACAAACAGCTAGAAGAACTAAAGAGCAAACAAACAATGATGAACAACACAATAAATGAAATTAAAAATTCTCTAGAAACAATCAATAGCAGAATAAGTGAGGCAGAAGAACAGATAAATGACCTGGAAGATAAAATAGTGGAAATAACTACCACAGAACAGAATAAAAAAAAAGAATGAAAAGAATTGAGGACAGTCCCAGAGACCTCTGGGACAATATTAAACACACCAACATTCGAATAATAGGGGTACCAGAAGAAGAGAAAAAGAAAGGGTCTGAGAAAATATTTGAACAGATTATAGTTGAAAACTTCCCTAATATGGGGAATGGAAATAGTCAATCAAGTCCAGGAAGTGCAGAGAGTCCCATACAGCATAAATACAAGGAGAAACACACCAAGACACATATTAATCAAACTACCAAAAATTAAACACAAAGAAAAAATATTAAAAGCAGCAAGGGAAAACCAACAAATAACATATAAGGGAATCCCCATAAGGTTAACAGCTGATCTTTCAGCAGAAACTCTGCAAGCCAGAAGGGAGTGGTAGGACATATTTAAAGTGATGAATGGGAAAAACCTACAACCAAGATTACTCTACCCAGCAAGGATCTCATTCACATTCGATGGAGAAATTAAAACCTTTGCAGATAAGCAAAAGTTAAGAGAATTCAGCACCACCAAACCAGCTTTACAACAAATATTGAAGGAACTTCTCTAAGTGGGAAACACAAGAGTAGGAAAAGACCTAAAAAACAGAGACAAACCAATTCAGAAAATGGTAATAGGTACATACATATCAATAATTACCTTAAGTGTAAATGGATTAAGTGCTCCAACCAAAAGACATAGACTGGCTGAATAGATACAAAAACAAGACCCATATATATGCTGTCTACAAGAGACTCACTTCAGACCTAGGGACACGTACAGACTGAAAGTGAGGGGATGGAAAAAGACATTCCATGCAAATGGAAATCAGAAGAAAGCTGGAGTAGCAATTCTCATATCAGACAAAAAAGACTTTAAAATACAGACTATTACAAGAGAAAAAGAAGGACACTACATAATGGTCAAGGGATCAATCCAAGAAGAAGATATAAAAATTGTAAATATTTATACACCCAACATAGAAGCACCTCAATACATAAATCAAATGCTAACAGCCATAAAAGGGGAAATCAACAGTAACACAGTAATAGTAGGGGACTTTAACACCACACTTTCACCAGTGGACTGATCATCCAAAATGAAAATAAATAAGGAAACACAAGCTTTAAATGACACATTAAACAAGATGGACTTAATTGATATTTATAGGACATTCTATCCAAAAACAGCAGATTACACTTTCTTCTCAAGTGCTCATGGAACATTCTCCAGGACAGATCATATCTTGGGTCACAAATCAAGCCTTGGTAAATTTAAGAAAATTGAAACCATATCAAGTATCTTTTCTGACCACAGTGCTGTGAGACTAGACATCAATTACAGGAAAAAAACTGTAAAAAATACAAACACATGAAGGCTAATCAGTACACTACTAAATTACCAAGAGATCACTGAAGAAATCACAGAGAAAATCAAAAAATACCTAGAAACAAATGACAATGAAAACACGATGACTCAAAACCTATGGGATGCTGCAAAAGCTGTTTTAAGAGGGAAGTTTATAGCAATACAATGTTACCTCAAGAAACAAGAAAAATCTCAAATAAACAACCTAACCTTACACCTAAAGCAATTAGAGAAAAAAGAACAAAAAACCCCAAAGTTAGCAGAAGGAAAGAAATCATAAAGATCAGATGAGAAATAAATGAAAAAGAAATGAAGGAAACAATAGCAAAGATCAATAAAACTAAAAGCTGGCTCTTTGAGAAGATAAACAAAATTGCAAACCAGTAGCCAGGCTCATCAAGAGGAAAAAGGGAGAAGACTCAAATCAATAGAATTAGAAATGAAAAGGAGAAGTAACACCTGACACTGCAGAAATACAAAGAATCATGAGGGATTACTATAAGCAACTATATGCCAATAAAATGGACAACCTGGAAGAAATGGACAAAATCTTAGAAAAGCACAACCTTCCAAGACTGAACCAGGAAGAAATAGAAAATATAAACAGACCAATCACAAGCACTGACATTGAAACTGTGACTAAAAATATTCCAGCAAACAACAGCCTAGGACCAGATGGCTTCACTGGTGAATTCTATCAAACTTTTAGAAAAGAGCTTCAGAAGTGAATTCTATCAAACATTTAGAGAAGAGCTAATACCTATCCTTCCCAAACTCTTCCAAAATATAGCAGAGGGTGGAACACTCCCAAACTCATTCTACAAGACCACCATCACCCTGATACCAAAACCAGACAAAGATGTTACAAAAAAAGAAAACTACAGACCAATATCTCTGATGAACATATATGCAAAAATCCTCAACAAAACACTAGTAAACAGAATCCAACAGCACATTAAAAAGATCATACACCAAGATCAAGTGGGGTTTAACCCAGGAAAGAAAGGATTCTTCAATATATGCAAATCAATCAACGTGATACACCATATTAACAAACTGAAAGATAAAAACTATATGATAAACTCAATAGATACAGAAAATGCTGTTGACAAAATTCAACACCCATTTATGATAAAAACTCTCCAGAAGATAGGCATAGAGGGAACATACCTGAGCATAATAAAGGCCATATATGACAAACACACAGCCAGCATCATTCACAATGGTGAAAAACTGAAACCATTTGCTCTAAAATCAAGAAGACAAGGATGCCCACTCTCACCACTATTATTCAACATAGATTTGGAAGTTTTAGCCACAGCAGTCAGAGAAGAAAAAGAAATAAAAGGAATCCAGGGCTTCCCTGGTGGCGCAGTGGTTGAGAGTCCGCCTGCCGATGCAGGGGACACGGGTTTGTGCCCCGGTCCGGGAAGATCCCACATGCCGTGGAGCGGCTGGGCCCGTGAACCATGGTTGCTGAGCCTGTGTGTCCGGAGCCTATGCTCCGCAACGGGAGAGCCCACAGCAGTGAGAGGCTCGCGTACCGCAAAAAAAAAAAAAAAAAAAAGGAAAAAAAAGGAATCCAAATCAGAAAAGAAGAAGTAAAGCTGTCACTGTTTGCAGATGACATGATACTATCTATAGAGAATCCTAGAGATGCTACTAGAAAACTACTAGGGCTAATCAATGAATTTGGTAAAGTTGCAGGTTACAAAATTAATGCACAGAAATCTCTTGCATTCCTATACACTAATGATGAAAAATCTGAAAGAGAAATTAAGGAAGCACTCCCATTTACCACTGCAAAAAAAAGAATAAAATACCTGGGAATAAACCTACATAAGAAGACAAAAGACATGTATGCAGAAAATTATAAGACACTGATGAAAGAAATTAAAGATGATACAAACAGATGGAGAGATATATCATGTTCTTGGATTGGAAGAATCAATATTGTGAAAAGGACTATACTACCCAAAGCAATCTACAGATTCAGTGCAATCCCTATCAAACTACTAATGGCATTTTTCACAGAACTAGAATAAAAAAGATCACAATTTGTATGGAAACACAAAAGACTCTGAATAGTCAAAGCAGTCTTGAGAAAGAAAAACGGAGCTGGAGGAATCAGGCTCCCTGACTTCAGATTACACTACGAAGCTACAGTAATCAAGACAGCATGGTACTGGCACAAAAACAGAAATATAAATCAATGGAACAGGATAGAAAGCCCAGAGATAAACCCACGCACATACGGTCACCTTATTTTTGATAAAGGAGGCAAGAATATACAATGGAGAAAATAAGTGGCGCTGGGAAAACTGGACAGCTCCATGCAAAAGAATGAAATTAGAACACTCCTTAGCACCATACACAAAAATAAACTCAAAATGGATTAAAGACCTAAATGTAAGACCAGACACTATAAAACTCTTAGAGGAAAACACAGGCAGAACACTCTATGACATGTATCACACCAAGTTCCTTTTTGACCCATCTCCTAGAGAAATAGAAATAAAAATAAACAAATGGAACCTAATGAAACTTCAAAGCTTTTGCACAGCAAAGGAAACCATAAACAAGATGAAAAGACAACCCTCAGAATTAGAGAAAATGTTCACAAACGAAGCAACTGACAAAGGATTAATCTCCTAAATATACAAGTAGCTCATGCAGCTCAATATCAAAAAAGCAAACAACCCAATCCAAAAATGGGCATAAGATCTAAATAGACATTTCTCCAAAGAAGATATACAGATTGCCAACAAACACATGAAAGGATGCTCAACATCACTAATCATTAGAGAAACACAAATCAAAACTACAGTGAGGTGTCACCTCACACTGGTAAGAATGGCCATCATCAAAAAATCTACAAACAATAAATGCTGGAGAGGGTGTGGAGAAAAGTGAACCCTCTTGCACTGTTGGTGGGAATGCACATTGATACAGCCACTGTGGAGAACAGTATGGAGTTTCCTTAAAAAACTAAAAATAGAACTACTATATGACCCAGCAATCCCATTACTGGTCATATACACTGAGAAAACCATAATTCAAAAAGAGTCATGTACCACAATGTTCACTGCAGCACTATTTACAATAGCCAGGACATGGAAGCAACCTAAGTGTCCATCGACAGACGGATGGATAAAGAAGATGTGGCATATATATACAATGGAATATTACTCAGCCATAAAAAGAAACAAAATTGAGTTATTTGTAGTGAGGTGGGTGGACCTAGAGTCTGTCATACAGAGTAAAGTAAGTCAGAAAGAGAAAAACAAATATCATATGCTAACACATATATATGGAATCTGAAACAAAAAAAAGAAAAAATGGTTCTGATGAACCTAGGGGCAGGACAGGAATAAAGACACAGAGGTAGCAAATGGGCCTGAGAACATGGGGAGGGGGAAGGGTAAGCTGGGATGAAGTGAGAGAGTAGCATGGACATATATACACTACCAAATGTATAATAGATAGCTAGTGGGAAGCAGCTGCACTGCATGGGGAGATGAACTCAGTGCTTTGTGACCACCTAGAGGGGTGGGATAGGGAGGGTGGGAGGGAGACGCAAGAGAGAGAGGGGATATGGGGATATATGTATACATATAGCTGATTCACTTTGTTATACAGCAGAAACTAACACAACATTGTAAAGCAATTATACTCCAGTAAAGATGTTTAAAAAAAAAAAAACTAAAAATATAACTACCTTATGACCCAGAAATCCTGCTACTGGGCATATACCCAGAGAATACCGTAATTCAAAAAGACACAGGCACTCCAATGTTCATTGCAGCACTTACAATAGCCAGGTCATGGAAGCAACCTAAATGCCCGTCGACAGATGAATGGATAAAGAAGATGTGGCACATACATACAATGGAATATTACTCAGCCATAAAAAGGAACGAAATTGGGTCATTTGTAGAGATGTGGATGGACCTAGAGACTGTCATACAGAGTGAAGTAAGTTAGAAAGAGAAAAACAAATATCGTATATTAACGCATATATGTGAACTCTAGAAAAATGGTACAGATGGACTGGTTTGCAAGGCAGAAATAGAGACACAGATGTAGAGAACAAACATATGGACACCAAGGCGGGAAAGCGGTGTGTGTGTGTGTGTGTGTGTGTGTGATGATTGGGAGATTGGGATTGACATGTATACACTGATGTGTATAAAATGGATCACTAGTAAGAACCTGCTGTATAAATTAATTAATTAATTATTTTAAAAAAACAATAAAAAAGGATATAAGTCCATGCTTTCCTAAATTTCCCAAAGACCTAAAAAGCAAAGAGACAGAGGAAATGTCTGAACTACCTAAATTTTGAGCTAATATTTTCTATCTCCTTTCCTGCTGACGCTCCTTAGTCTTACAAACTTATGCCCCTGATCTGGGCCCTATAGTAAGAAAATTCTCCAATAAATTCCTTACATTTTTTAAATCTATAGCACACTATACATGTGTATTGCATTAAAATGAAAATATTTAAGCCATAAGAGAAACCAGCATGATTATGCATCTTTGTTCACTTATAAAGTAAGGTTGTTTCAAGCAAAACTCATAACAATTATACTAATTTTTCAGACCAAAATAAGTATCTTGTGAAAAAGTAAATGTTACCAAAATAATAAAAATTTTACCTTTATCAGATTTTGAAAGCCCAACATTTCATTGAAAGTGAAAATAAAACTGCTCTCACATACAAATAAGATGTTAACCCATTTCCCTCATGGTAATCCTAAAAATGAATGTTACTTGCCAGCATTCACTACATAGACAATTTCCACGAACACATCTAATATATAGCTGAAACATATGACATATGCATATGTATGTATAAATTTATATTCACCTGCACATAAAATGCTGAATTTTTCAATGAGCTGAAATTAAAATTTCTTATTTCTTCTCATTTAATACTCTATCGATTTGCCATGCTTAGAAACAGGCCAAAAGGATTTTTTATTATGTTGATCATGAGAAAGGAAACACGAGAGGGAAAATTCTATTCATTTTCTTTCATATTATTTGATGTATATATGTATTTCAGAAACAAGAATTTTTATATCTCAAAGGTGTGCCCCCCAGACTTTCAACTCTGCCCTGGATGTATAATCCTAGCCTTCTCTGGAGAGCAAGGTGGAACCAGAAATTGTTAATTCAGGGCTTAAGGGTGGCTCTCACCTGCAATTAAGTGGTGCATCCACCAGAGAGATAGGGAGCCACCGATGTCAGAATGTGGGGAGATTAGGCTCCTGGGAAGGTGACAGATTTAGCCTATTCTTCCAAGCTCGTTTTTTTTCTCCTGTAAAAATACAAACATTTAACAAATAACTAGGAATTCCATCTCTGGTAAGAAAGGGTGAATTGGAGAGAGGAAAAGATCATCTTAATTTTACAAAATCAAATAATTATCTCAGTGCCATTGCAACAGCTTGACTATCCTAACAGAGACAGTTTCCAGGTTTTATTCTGTGGTCTGAAAGAAAATGTTTTATTCCTACAAGCTCAGTATCTTTGCTTGGGTGTGTTGACCACTCTGGCACCTGGACACCTGCCACCCTGCAGCTTCTGCCCGTCATTATAGGCAGTCCTATTTGCTGACCACACCAGACTTGGTACAAGCAGAAGGGATAGAAAAATGAGCCACCCGGGCTCAAGCACTCTTCAGCCCACCACTGGCTCACCCTCAGGAGGGACTGCATACTTGGTTTCTCATACTTGGGCAGGAATAGGGAGAGCTCCTAGGTCCATCTCTGGGTTTCCCACAGAAGGTTTTTATTCCATTTTCATTGCTTTTCCTCTTAGAAAGAACAATTTTTAACTCTCCTTAACATTATCAACACTTTAATCTGAAAGCTAATATGATGAATAGTATGTTTCCTTATCCATCATTTGCTTTAGCAAAACTAGCGAGTCCTTAGAAATCTTTCAGATACACATTTTAAACTAACGTTAATTATAATGGAGCAGCAAATGGAAACGAATGTCTAATCAATATTTTTATATTGGAGAGATCATTTTTATAAAGAAATGTTAAAATGTCTTTCACAAATATTGGACTATCTTTCCTTCTTATATTTACCATAAATCACAGATGGGTCCCATTGTGTCTCCAGGCACAAAATAACAGCTCTATCGGCTTTAAGAGTTCAGTTCTCTGCTCTATTTTAATGAATTAGGTGTTAAAACACCGTCTCCTAAGCTTTTATCTCCTGGCCTATTCACATTTCCCTGCACATTAAATTGTTAAATTTATCAAAAGAAGGCTATGAATTTGTGATCACTTCATTAAACCTGCAACTGACTTCTGATAACATCTATAAATCCACATTTGAGAACTATGTAATAGATGCCTGCATGCCAAGCAAACAAAATCAATCATGCTGGGCCTGGAAAAAAAGGTATGGTCTGGGAGGTGAAGAATTCGCTTGCCAAAAAAAAAAAAAAAAAAAGCATGGCCTTAAAAGCAGGCCTTCAAAGCCTGGAGCAGTGCTGGTGGTATAGCAAGGAGGAGACTGGACAGGGAACTTAAGGTCTGAACTTGAGTCCTAGGTCTGCTCGGAACCATGATATCAGTCAAGTGGCTTGATCCATCTGAGCCTTAACTTTTTCATCTAGAAAATAAGGAAAATACTACCCCACAGGGTAACTATAAAGATAAAATATAATAGCGCACCCAATAGTATAGGGTGCCCTCAAGTGCATTTTAAACATTTAAAAGTATAAAGCTCTTATTTTATTTTTTTTAATAAATTTGTTTATTTTTTAAAATTTTATTTTTGGCTGCATACAGTGTTTGTTTTTCTCTTTTTGGCTGCGTTTGGTCTTCGTTGCTGCGCTCGGGCTTTCTTTAGTTGCAGCAAGTGGGGGCTACTCTTCGTTGCAGTGCATGGGCTTTTCACTGCGGTGGCTTCTCTTGTTGAGGAGCCCGGGCTCTAGGCATGCAGGCTCAGTAGTTGTGGCGTTCAGGCTCAGTAGTTGTGGTGCACGGGCTTCGTTGCTCTGCCGCATGTGGGATCTTCCCAGACCAGGGCTCGAACCCGTGTCTCCTGCATTGGCAGGCGGATTCTTAACCACTGCGCCACCAGGGAAGCCCAAAGCTCTTATTTTTGATAACCAGACTCTACAACTTCCGACTAGTGTTCAACTTTCAAAATCTTTGAATCTAAGCAAATATTTGGAAAATCATTGCCTGAAAAATGTTTTTACAAAATATGGAAGCTTGCAAATATCTCCAGTAATGGATTTTCTTCATTTCATCTGCCCGATTGGAAACATAGTGCAGCCCATTTCCAATTTCCAGGAGCTCAAGTCCCAGTGTCTGTTTGCAAGTCAGGGATTTGGACCCTAGACACACTGTCTCCTGGAAACACATTTGCACGTGATCTGCTCAGCTCAGACCATAAAAGTCTTCTTAATTCATAATAAGTCTCCACTGACACTACTTGAACCCTGAACCTCTACAGCACACATGTTCCCATAGATTAAGGGCTGATGTTCCAAAGTGGGCCACTCAGAACTCCTCTACTTGTCACAGCTGCAATTGTGGAAGGCAGCATTCTGGTCCCCAGGACTGACTGCTCTGAGCTTCTGCTGGCCTCACCCCAGCCTACGAAAGAGCAATTAGGGGTGAGCTGTGGGATGGGGGCCAGGGTGTGTGGTGGTTATGTGGTGGGGCAGTGGCGGGGGGCATCTGACTTACTCATCCCTGCTCCTTCTTCTTTGCAGCTGACTGGACTAGCAGTAAGCCTGGAAGAATTAGAGGAAATAGCAAGAGCGTTAAGGCCCTGTGGAAGCCTCTTCCCCCACCTTCTTTCCCCTCCAAGGCTCTCTACCTTCCTGCAGTACAGCTACTAGGATGGGAATTGCACCTCCTCTCTCACTCTAGTAGGAGGGCGATCAGGGACCTGAGACGTGAGGATCTAACGCTGGGCAGGAGGGGAGAAAAGAGAGCAGGGGAGGGAACTGGGGAGAAGCTGATGAGCCACTCCTCAGACTCCGTGGAGGTGCAGGCTATTGCTTTACTTCTTTAAGGAAGAGAGTAAAATCTTTCAAGTGCTCATGAACCATCCAGGGAAACACAGTGTTGCCTGTTACATACAGTGATACTAAATAAAAGTTAACTGAATCTGGGTTTAATCTACTCTCTCATTCTCGCTCTCTGTCTGTCTGTCTGTCTGTCTCTCTCTCTCACGCACACACAGATAAACACATATAAACACACATCTCATCATTATCATCATCACCACATAGATGCTCTGCTGGGACCACAGTGCAAAATCTTAATGATCAAATTGACCATCTACTTCACAGCCCACTTCTACTTTTCATAGTTTTATACAGGACACTTTCCCTCAGTCACCTGAGTTCAAAAAAATTATAGCTACTTTTGACCTCTCCTTAGCATCTTCACATTTCAAAGAAAAGACAAGATTTATCCATTATTTATCTATGCACTAATACAAGATTGCTTGCATTCCATAAATCTCTGCCCTTTCTGTCAGGACTCGCCACTGACATATTTAGTTTCCTTATCTCGGACTGGACCCATCTAACATAAAGAATGCACCAAGAAGTCTGCTCAGAATATCCTGCGATATCAGCCCAAAAGAGTTAGTCCTCTATCACGGGTCTTAATCCCTGTACTTAACATGCTTTGGACTCTGTTCCCCTTCAGGCTCTGCAGGAGATGTATGCCAAGTGATTTGCTTGCATGGGAATATCTTGCTTCATCATCACAATGACAGATGCTACTATGATTAACCATAAAACAGAAAAGTAAAGCAGAATTTAGAGAAACTAAGTGACACATCCTAGATCACATAGTGTGCAAACAGAGATCAGATTCACCTGTGGGGAGGAGATGGGTCATCTCCCGTCACTTACAGAGGTACAGGTGCTGCTGCAAGATCTGAGGCCCTCCTGAGAGGATCTATAGCTTTTTCACCAAATTTTTTCACTCTCCTTTTAAGAGAAAAAATGAGAAACATAGTGACCTGGCTGGCATGTTATTGGAGTGGGAACTGAATATACCACAAAGCCCTCTAGTTCATGCTGGGTGTCTAAGTGATGGGGCTGGGTTCAGGCACCAAACTGCTTCTCAGAAGCACCGCAGTGGGCTATGACCTATTGTTCCTATGCCAACCGGGACAGAACTGCTTCCCTACTGTTCTCACCATGGGGAAGCCCAGAGCTGGGATTAGCAGGAGAGCCAAGGACAAGCTAGCCTGGATGTCAGACTGTTCTCAGGAGCTACCCCAGCACAGCAAATCTGTTCACACTCAGTCTGCCATCAGCACCAGAAGCCTAGCTTGCTTTTGTCCAAAGTGTTCTCACGTTCAAAAATATAATAAGGAACTGAATAAAGCACATCTGTAGGCTTCCGGAGGGCTTTACATATTCTCTTCCGAAGAACACACACTTAAATGCTCCTGAAGACAAGAGGTAGCTCTCCACGCATAGGCCATGCTGGTAAATAATTCACACCAGTGTAGATGCCCAAGCCCTATAATTCCTTTTACTTCCATGTTCTCTATATTCTTAAGCTACAGGCTCAAATTACTGGCATGATTGAAAAAGCATTAGAGTGGACCCAATTTTTTTGACAATTCAAATCCTATTTGAACCTCTCAGTTTTGTAGTGAAAACCAGTTTTTGAGATGTGATATATGAGGACCTAATTGCTAAAATTCTGGAATAAGGATAAAAGAAAAGAAGGGAACAGCCTCTAAAACCTTACAAACCTTTGCTTGATTAGTAAAAAAGGAACAAATAATTTATAAGTCCCTGCAAAAGAACATAACTAGGAAGAAACATTTTAATTAAGAGACTTTAAAGCATTTTTTAAAATAATGTTCCAAGTTATGATACCTTAAAAAACTTTGCAGAATTCAAGCATATAATGATAAAATATTGATTTAAAAATACTGATTTAAAATTCAAGTTGAACTAACCTGTCAGATATATTACACATGCCTTTTGCCAATTTCGAGTCTAACTTTTTTAACTTCCTTAAGCCAAATATAACACCTATGCATTATCATTTTTAAATAACTTTTCAAAAAATATCTGAGGCACTGCAGCCAGAAGCCACTTACTTGCATGTGCTTGCAATTGTGAATGTCTTGTCACCAGGTTCATACTGTGGTATAAATGGGGGGAGTTTGTCAAGTCTGAGTTTTAAATAACTTGAGAAAATGGGTTCTTGCAACTCTCCCCTGGGATTTAATACTAATCCTCCTATTTAGAAGATTACGAGGATATTATTAGGAAAGTTACAGCACTTGAACCCCCTTGAAAAAAATGAGCATTGTGGTCACAGCACGGTCTAGGCTGTCCAGACTTTGTAAATTCTACATAAGTCGCATGTTATTTCTGCTTTCCATAGGTGACTTTACTTGTGTACCTTTTTTAGCTATAAAAGCAGTGATAGCCTAAAATTACAAACCTAGTAGAAGTAATGCAAAAACAAAAATATTAGGCCAGGCCCAAAGGAAATTGCCCACTCTCTCCTCCACAGGCTTCCTCCACTGCAACCAATACCTATGTTGCAAGTGGTTGTTTAGGTGTCTTTTGCTCCCACTGGACTGTAAACTCCTTGAGGGCAGGCAATGCATCTTAATCATCTCTGGATACTCAGCTTCTCTCATTTTTGTTGGTGTCCATTTCATCTTCTGCTCATATACTATGGTCCTGGTTCTTATAGAATAGTACACAGGATTCTTCATACTTTATATTCATAGAACAATTTAAAAGGAGGGTGTGTCAGCAAAGGAAGCAAGAAAGTTGACAAAACAACAGATAGCAGTGCCATCTGAAAACCATCCATGGGAGAGGGGTCCTATGGGTCCAACCCAAATATCTAGTCCTCCTGATTTGGAGAATGGATGCACCAAGACACCAGAACCCCCTGCCATTTAATGCTACATCATAGCCAAACACTGCTACTCTCAATTCCAGGTTCACTAGATAATCAGGGAAGGGAGGGTTTCCAGGTCACTTGAACTTAGATTTCTAATTTTTCTTATAATAATTGAGTAAAGTGGCATCTTACTGTATCCATAAATCTCTTATGAGCTTTGTGTGGGTGACGCAGAATCCCTGAATCAGGTAAACTCTTGGACAAAGAGAGAGTTTCTATGCATGAATGATGCTGAATTCACAAGATGGCCCCTTTTGGATGACACATCTACCTCCAAAAACAGTCTTTTGCATTTCCTCAGCCCTGGGCTGGGTGCTGCATGGACAGGCTGAATTAGACATGACCCCTGTTTGCAAGAGTCTCACAGCCTAATAAGTGAGAAGAGTTGGGGGGTAAGGGCGGAGGAGACTGTAGTCCTGTGTGCTACAATAGAAGACTGTATGGGCACAGTAGGAGCAAAAGAAGGGAGCTGTCAGTTCTACCTGTGTGTCAGGGAGGAGCCATGTACGTTTTGGGAGAAAGGTGTGTTTCCATAAACATCCTCTAGGAATGGAACTACGTTCATTAGAAAGCAGATGGGAAGAGGCAGTAACTAAAGAAAACATCAGGGAACCTTGAGGTTGACTGACTTTATTGGTTAAATAATGTTTTTACAAGGCTGACTGATTGAAAGTAAGTGCTTTAAAAACCTCAGAAAGCATTTATAGGGTATATGTGTAGTAAATACAGTACATTTCTGGAGTCTCCAAAAGCCTTTAAATTTTGAGGTGCCCCCTTTATTAAGTGAATGGGGGACCCAGCAGAATAAGACGGTAGAATTCTTTCCCCTAAAACAACAAACCTTCCCCTTCACTGGGAAGAATTTCATACCACCCTGTCAGATGCGGGGCCAGCAGCCAGCAGCCCACCGACCAGAACAAGGGGCAGGATCACAGAGTCATTAAAGGCTGTAGAATCAGGCAGCCTGGGTTCAAATCTTGGGTCCACCATTCATGTCAACTCTGTTTCAACTTCATAAAATACTGATAGGATCAATGGTAGTACCAACTTCATAGGTGTACGGAGGATTAAATGAGATAAAATGTGTAAAGCACTTCCAGCAGTACCTGGCACATGGTAAGCACTCAATAAATGCGCACTCTCCACATAAGTGTGACCGCTGGCCTCTGCAATCTCGCAGATTACAGAACAAGAGATAAAGCCCAATTTAATGCATGGGTTTCTTTTTTTTTTCCACCCACTGGGGCTCTTTACAGTCAGAAAATGAAATGAAGAGGGGAAAAAATGGCATGAAAAGAAAACATCACAGTGCAAGAGAAAAGAAAAAAGAATCAAACAAATAAAGAAAAAGGAATAGAAGAGACAGAGGAAAACAAAGACAGAGTAAAGAGGAGAAATGAACCCAAAATTACTCTGAGTGGGACTAAAAGTGACAGACAAGGATTTGTGTGGTGACTGAGGCTAAAGAAATGCCTCGGGCTTTACCACACCCAAGGTTCTCAGTTACTCTGAATTCCATTCTCTTTTATATTTCTCAAAGTTTTATCTCATATTGTAATAGTTAACCATGCTCATTAGAAAATACTTGAAAATATCAGAAAGTATTTTAAATGATATAAATGACCTGTAACCTCATCAGCCCAGAAGAATACATTGTAAATAATATTGCTTCATTCCTTCCAGTTTTTCCTAAAATGTGTGTATAACATAAATAAAATTAAATTTACGTTTCTGGTAACAACATTAGATAAAACCAGCTGAAAGGAGCTTTATAAATTAGTAGTACATAATGGAATGGTCTCATATAAAATATGAACTGTGTGGTTCACATAAAATTCACTTTTGAGTGAGTGACTCACAAAAAGTAAGAAAGCATCTTGAAGACGTAACAACCATTCTCTCCGGCATCTGCAGATCCTGACATGCAATGGAGCAGTTCTGTCTTAAGTCCAAAACTTTTAGATGTGTTTCAGGGTGAGTAGAGCACAGATTTATTCATTTATTTATGTTTAGTATAGTTCTCTATTTTTAAGTTTATTGAGAAATTCAGGAAGAGGTAGCAGTGCTATAGTCCTAGGGGGAGGGCCCAATTTAACCAGAGGAAATGACTGTCAGCTCTAGGGGCAGATTGGGTGACATGTAAGTTTATGTACTCTTTTTTTTTTTTTTTTTTTTTTTTTTGCGGTACGTGGGCCCCTCACCGTTGTGGCCTCTCCCGTTGTGGAGCACAGGCTCCGGACGCGCAGGCTCAGCGACCATGGTTCACGGGTCCAGCTGCTCCGCGGCATGTGGGATCTTCCCGGACCGGGGCACGAACCCGTGTCCCCTGCATTGGCAGGCGGACTCTCAACCACTGTGCCACCAGGGAAGCCCTATGTACTCTCTTATATCCTGCTATATTACTTTATATTATCTTGTGAGCATTCTAGCAAATTATGAAAAAAATTCTATATGACTGCATAATCTATTCATTATGTAAATTTAAAAAATTTTTCATATAGCCAATTATTGTGGTTCACTTGGTTCATTTCCATCTCTTCCACTGTTATTTATAACATTTTAGACGTAGATCGTCATCTGTAACTTCTGATTATTATCCTTGGTTTGGGTTCCTAGAAATAAAATTCCTAGGTTAAAAAGTACAGCTATTTTGTAAGGATCTTTCACACGTACTGACATTGTTTTCCAAAAAGGATATAACAATTTATATTTTGAACAAGATAGTCTGGGAATAACTCGCAGGCCTCAAGAATTGTCATTTGCCTTAATATGACTCAATTTGATAGGTGAAAATAATGTTATGTCATAGTCTTTTTTTACTGTGTGAAATGATGTGGTTAGAAAGACTGAACATTTCCCAAACTTTGGGTAGCAATTTGTAGAGTTTTACCAACACGTATTTTGTTTCGCAGTTTTAGTTTCTTTCTTGTATAACAGTCAAGGTCTGGAAGGACACACAGGAGAGTGGCTAGAACGGCTTAATGAAGGAAGCTTTTACAATGGTGGTGCGGGCAGTATTATAGGAAAGCAACAAGAGATGGGGGAGCACACAGGGCTAATATCACTGGAAAGCCACTACCACCATGAGAGACATGGGGGTGGGGACAGGGAACCAGAACCCAGCAAAATTAGTAGCTTTCTGGAAGGGACAACCATCAAGAACCATGACTTTGGGGAGAAGAACACAATCACTGCAAACCATGTAATCCGGAAGGGAGGGAACCAGAGGAATAAATATCCTGGTCCCTCTCCCCTCCTGTTCCCCAGTTTCCTGCCATGTCTCCCATTGGCTGAACCCAACTGGAAGACAGAGGTCAAGGGAGCCTGGTTGACACAGTCCATAAGGTTTAGCCTCCCAGGACACAGAGCAGGCTGGGTAGGTGGACCTGGTAGGACAAACAGAATAACCTGAAAAATGTATAAGAGATCTTTGATTATGAGAGATATTAGTCCATTTTATGTCACATTTAATAACAATATTTCCTAGTTTGTGGTTCGCCTTTTAATTTTGGCACAAGGGATTTTTACATTTTTAAGTAATAAAAGTGATCTGCCACATTGTTTATAATTTCATTACTTTCATGGAAATTCCTTTCTTATCCACTGAAAAGGTACTTACCTCCTTTTTGTTGTTTTTTACTGCTGGGATTTATGAAGTTTAGTTTTTTATATTTAACTTCGACAGTTCTAGTTAATCAGCTAGAATTTATTTTAGAGCATGCTATGAAATTAACACCCTAGTTTTTTTTTCTATATTGCAAGCCTACAGAACAAGCACCAATTACTGAATTATCCAACTTTTTCTCACATTAATTTGCACCATCATTATCATATACTGATTCTTTATACATCTACTAACTCTTTACAATGTGCATATAAGTGTACCAAAAATGAAGATATTAACATATATGTGTAATAAAGATACACACACATATTTCAGAGTAACTCATGCACATGGTTATAAGCAAGAGTCCCTCTGATCCACAACTTTTCTGTTTCTCAGAAGCAACCATTTCTCTTCTAGCTACATTTTCTGGTGATTAATATCATATTTCTAAATAACACACTTATACTACCATTTATTAATCCACTTTAAGCATTTTCTATGAACTTCTGATATGACAAGATATGTTGCTCACTTATTCCACAATCACTGCCTTTTTCTCCATCCTCCACTGATATTTTTGTAACATTGAGTAATCTACTAAAGACTTTATTTCTTGCTTCACATACTCTAATGCTTCATTTTTTTTAATGAAAACATTAACCCCCCTGTGCTACCTTCCAGTTCTTCCACCCACCACCTCCCAAAAACAATCATCTCCAAATTTATCCTTGCATTGTCAAAGTTAATAATATTCACATTCTGTTCTTATATTTTCCAGTTTTCTTCCTAAATGAGGTCCTTATCTAAAGAATCATTTCAGTCTGAAGACTCACATTCTTACCATTGGGATTTTCCTGCATAATTTTTGTAAGAATTTTTCTTCTTTGTTTTCATTTCTGTTTCTAAAATTGGTATTGAAAAAGTGGCAACTCATCAATTGGTTTTCTTTCCAGTCTCTTGCTGTTGTAGGACTAAGGTTTCTCTGCTGACTGTCAGCTACCCTTAGCTCTCAAAGGCCTCTCCCTGGTCCTTGCACATGGCCCCTCTATCTCAGAGCCAGCAACAGCATACTAAATCCTTCTCACGCTTGGAATCTCTCTGCGTTGCCCTTCTGCCTTCAGCTTTTAAGGGCTCACATAATTACACTGAACCTACTCAGACAGTATCCCTATTTTAAGGTCAATCGATTAGTAAACTAATTACATCTGCAAAGCCTCTTTGGCCAATTAATACAGCATAACCACAGGAGTAATATCAGGGAGCAAAAACCTGGGGGCCAAAATTCTGCCTATCACAACCAGACAGCAGAGGGTGGAGAAACCAGTGAGGCACATCAATTGGTTTTCTATCACTATTCTTTTTTCTTTTTTTTGTTTTTTTGCCCCTCTTCCTGAAAAACTTACTCATTTTTATTTTTCAATCTTTCTATTGATATTCTTTCCAATGATTATTAATTTATAGCAGTTTACTCTTATTCTCCAGTCATTACTTTTTAATAGTTTTTTGTTCTTATTTTATTTATTTAGTGTGTGTGTGTGTGTGTGTGTGTGTGTGTGTGTGTGGTACGCGGGCCTCTCACTGTTGTGGCCTCTCCTGTTGCGGAGCACAGCTCCGGACGCGCAGGCTCAGCGGCCATGGCTCACGGGCCCAGCCGCTCCACGGCATGTAAGATTTTCCCAGACCAGGGCACGAACCCATGTCTCCTGCCATCGGCAGGCGGACTCTCAACCACTGCGCCACCAGGGAAGCCCTTGTTCTTATTTTACAGATACAATATTGTCTCAGCTTTCTTCTGTTCTTTGTATTATCTCCACTTTCCCCAAAGACTTTCTTCCTGTTTGTTACTCTTGGCTTCTCTTTCATAGAGGATTTTATCAAATGCCTGATGATCCTCTCTGGTCCATCCTTAAAAGTAAGGCACTAAAATGTTGTTTAGCAACTCTGTGTATGTAGGGAAGAGTTTCAACGGATATGCTTTGCTTTAAGGTGATTAGTGAAAAGACTTTCTCTCTAATTGACCTTTAATATCAGAACGAAAATGCTTTTTTAAAAGCTTTAATAAATTTTCAATATTTTACCTGGGACCTGGAAGCCTTGCTAATGAACATTCTGTAAACATGGTAATAGTCGGGGAGGAGATCAGCTACCTGTAAAGAAGGATAAAAAGATCTTGTAATTAATCTATTTTCAGTCCATTTATTCATTTGATAAATATTTATTGAGTACCTACTGTATTCCAGGCACAGTTCTGTTTCAGCTCCCCCTTCTCCCCAAAACAAAAAATAAAGATCTCATTCTAATTGGGGAAGCAAACAATAAACAAACAAACAAATAAATAGGTGGTTATAAGGACTAAGAAGAAAAATAAAGTAGGATAAAGCTATTCCATCCCCATCACAGAAAGTGATGGGGATGGAGCAGCTATTTTAGATAGGATGGTCAGGCAAGGCCTCTCTGAAAAGGTGGTGTTTGAAGAGAAACCTGAAGGAAGTGAGTCAGGAGAGCATCTGAAGAAAGTACTCCAAGCAGTGGGGAAATAGAAAGTACACAGACCCAGAGACAGAAGTGTGGTTGGTATACTGGAGGAACAACAAGGATGTATAATAGATGTGGTTAAGTGGAGTTAGCAGGAAAGAGAGTGACAGGAAATGAGATAGAGACATAGCAGAGGTCAGAGCATGCAGGCCTTGTAACCATGATAATGATTCTGAGTGAGCAGGGAAACCATTGGAAAGTTTTGAGCAAAAGGGTGTCCAGTATGTGAGTATGTGGGTGCCATTTACATGATTCAGTTAGCGACCTGTTACACACCCAAGCCACCTCCTTTCACCATTAACTCGTTTTTCCATCTACTTTGTATATCTTTCACATATTTCATGACTTCTACTCTTTCACCTTCATTATATTAATAATTTCCACATCTTCATAATGATTGATTGGTGGCATGATACCACATGGCCCCTTCTTTACCTCATTGGTTTAACTTCAGTTCCCAATGTGGTCTGACTCAGTTCATTTGGACTAACTCTTTTTGTCAAACCAGATGCCATGTCACAGACCACCCTATTGAAGAAATGACCTTGGTTCAGGGGCCCACCAAACCCAAACTATGGTTCCAAGAAGAGGTGAAAGAAGATGCAGAAGGGATCATGTGGTCATCCTCAGGCAGAACAGATCCCTCAGAAGGCTGTCCTGTCCACTAGATCTTGCTGCAACTACTGCCACTAGCAGTGAGTGAATCCTCTGCTACCCTGTGTCTTTGTATCAAGAGCTTCTGATGCAAAGTTTGCATAAGGTATGTTTGATTGATGAAACATGGGATGCACGTCTGTGCTCTAACGGCAGAGGAAGTTACAAAAATACCTGGCATTTTCCACCTCTTCAGTGGAAGGTGTATTCTTCCTCCAAGTACAATGAGAAAGACCAGAATTTCCAAAGCATTGGAAGGGGATTTAGATGCTAAAAGGCCAAAAAAGAATAACCACTGTCTATTAAATATGGCTACAAACTCTTTTTCTGAGAATACTTTTGGCCTCAGCCCATAAACTTTGATTTGTACTTCTAGCATTGATGATAACTTTAAAATAGTTTATTGGAATTTTTATTTCCATTTTGACCAAAAATAAACCAGAAGAATCTTCTTCCATTTCCAAGTGGTTAGATTGCTTTTAACTAACATTTTATTAATAAATCTGGCTTTATTGAATTATAGTCAGAGAGTGTGTTATGTGTCACATTTCCACTTCATGGAATTAATTACATATTCTATATGGCTATTACATTACCAATTTTTAGAAAAATATTTAAAAAGGAGTGTTATCTATTTGAATGGCAAATATTTTTATAAAATTATTGAAAGAATAAATGTTAAATTATTCAAAGATACTTATATCTTTATTTGGTTTTGGCTAATTTATGAGTCAAATATATTAAAATCTTTCACCATTATTCTGACATCTTTCCCATTTTTGATATTTTGCTTTATATACTTTGATTCTATGTATTTTGGCCCACAGGTGTTCTTGCTTATTAACTTGGTAATTGTTGAATCTGAGGGCTGTGTAATAGCAGTTCATTACCACAATCTGTCTACTTTTGGATCACTGTGAACTTTTCCATAATAAAAATAGAACAATATTAATGGGTTTTATATCTTCACTCTGTATTGTACCATTAGTCCATATAAAGTGAAGGTTGGGCTCCCTAGAGGCAGACACTGAGACAAAGATAAGTACACACAGTTTGTTTGTGAAATGCAGGGAAAACATTTGTGTATTCATTTATGTGCAGTGAATATATTTCATTTAGTACATATTTTAAATATTTGAGAATTTAAAGTATGTGGTTTCTGCAAGAAGTGGGGCTAGGAGTGTCATAACAATGGTGGCAACCACCAGGCATTTAAACTGCTCTAGATAGATGCAGGCAGAAATGATAAGTGTTTTGTTTTTTGTTTTTTTTTTTGCAGTACACGGGCCTCTCACTGTTGTGGCCTCTACTGTTGCAGAACACAGGCTCCGGACACGCAGGCTCAGGGGCCATGGCTCACGGGCCCAGCCACTCCACGGCATGTGGGATCTTCCTGGACCGGGGCACAAACCCGTGTCCCCTGCATCGGCAGGCAGACTCTCAACCACTGCGCCACCAGGGAAGCCCGTGATAAGATTTTTTATGTATCTCATCTTCTCAGAGGATCTGACAGTGCAATCTTGAAGAAAATAAAACAAATAAGATAAAATAAAATAGAAAAATAGAATCTCAATATGGAGAACATAAAAAAGCAATACTTACAATAATTTTACCATAAATGTATAAGCCAAACAAGTTAGATTTAGTTTATACATGTACACTTCACTCCATTCCTACCCCCTTACTGGGGTGAAATCAAAGTTGTATCATGAATACAATAAGGAAATAAGGGTCCCCTCTGATCAGAGCAGTACTCAGAAAAACTGCACAATTATTTAAGCTATTATTATAAAACCTAGAAGATAATAAATAAATAAATAAACTGCACATTCAACTCAAAATGTTTGAAAAGGAACAAAATATATAAATGTGTAAGTCAGAAGTTAGGATAAAAGAAGAAACTAGTTAGAAAATAGGAAAATGATAGAATACACAAATAATTCTAGAAGCTGGGTTTTTTTAATTTAAAACTTCAGTAAATAAGAACACCTCTAGAAAATCTAATCAAAGAAAAAGTTAAAATTGAAAAGACACTATTACATAGGAAGAGGCTGTATAATAGGAACTAACAGTTTAACAGGAATATGAGAACACAGTGCCTGGCACTTGAACTATGCATAATGCTAATCATATCCCACTGTTAAAAACAGCAGAAGTGTGGGAGGTGCAGCAGTATCATTTACATAGTTTCCAAATCTATTCTTTGAGACTATCACGACCTTGATGACATTACCAAGCACACACACACACACACACACACACACACACACACACACACACACAAACTAGACCCAAAACTCCTAAGTTGAATATGTGGCACTTGAATTCAACAATATATTAAACACTCAACACCATGATCAGGTAAGGTTTATTTCAGTGGGTTACATATAAATAAAAACCAGGGGCTTCCCTGGTGGTGCAGTGGTTGAGAGTCCGCCTGCCGATGAAGGGGACGCGGGTTCGTGCCCTGGTCTGGGAGGATCCTGCGTGCCGCGGAGCGGCTGGGCCCGTGAGCCATGACCGCTGAGCCTGCGCATCCGGAGCCTGTGCTCCGCAACGGGAGAGGCCACAGCAGTGAGAGGCCCACGTACCAAAAAAATTTTAAAAATAAAAATAAATAAATAAATAAAAACTAGGTTAATATAATTGGAACAAAAACCAAAACAGCAACATGTTAATTATAATGGAAACACTAAAACTTTCCCAAATGCAATAAACAATACAAGTCAAGAGAGGCTAGCAATTCCCTAAGATGAGAAACAAATATTAATACATTTTCATTATTGTTTATGAATCATAACTAAAAGTAACACAGGGTTATTATTTTAAAGTGTTAAGCTTAATACCTAGGAGTAAACCTGCCTAAGGAGGCAAAAGCCCTGTACTCAGAAAACTATAAAACACTGATGAAAGAAATCAAAGATGACATAAACAGATGGAGAGATATACCATGTTCTTGGATTGGAAGAATCAACATTGTGAAGATGACTGTACTACCCAAAGCAATCTACAGATTCAATGCAATCCCATCAAATTACCAATGGCATTCTTCACAGAATTAGAACAAAAAATTTTACAATTTGTGTGGAAACACAAAAGACCCTAAGTAGCCAAAGCAATCTTGAGAAAGAAAACTGGAGCTGGAGGAATCAGGCTCCCTGACTTCAAACTATACTACAAAGCTACAGTAATCAAGACAGTATGGTACTGGCACAAAAACAGAAATATAGATCAATGGAACAGGATAGAAAGCCCAGAGATAAACCCATACACATATGGTCACCTAATTTATGACAAAGGAGGCAAGAACATACAATGGAGAAAAAACAGCCTCTTCAATAAGTGGTACTGGGAGAACTGGACAGTTACATGTAAAAGAATGAAATTAGAGCACTCCCTAACACCATACACAAAATAAACTCAGAGTGGATTAAAGACCTAAACTAAGACTGGACACTATAAAACTCTTAGAGGAAAACATAGGAAAAACACTCTTTGACATAAACCATGGCAAGAGCTTTTCTGACCCACCTCCTAGAGTAATGAAAATAAAAACAAAAATAAACAAATGGGACCTAATGAAACTTCAAAGCTTTTGCACAGCAAAAGAAACCATAAACAAGATGAAAAGACAACCCTCAGAATGGGAGAAAATATTTGCCAACGGAGCAACAGACAAAGGATTAATCTCCAAAATATACAAACAGTTCATGCAGCTCAATATCAAAAAACAAACAACCCAATTAAAAATTGGGTGGAAGACCTAAATACACATTTCACCAAAGAAGACATACAGATGGCCAAGAGGCATATGAAAAGATGCTCAACATCACTAATTATTAGAGAAATGCAAATCAAAACTACAATGAGGTATCACCTCACACCAGTCAGAATGGCCACCATCAAAAAATCTACAAACAATAAATGCTGGAGAGGGTGTAGAGAAAAGGGAACTCTTTTGCACTGTTGGTAGGAATGTGAATTGATACAGCCACTGTGGAGAACAGTATGGAGGTTCCTTAAAAAACTAAAAATAGAACTACCATATGACCCAGCAATCCCACTATGGGGCATATACCCTGAGAAAACCATAATCCAAAAAGAGTCATGTACCACAATGTTCATTGCAGCACTATTCACAATAGCCAGGACATGGAAGCAACCTAAGTGTCCATCGACAGATGAATGGATAAAGATGTGGCACATATATACAATGGAATATTACTCCACCATAAAAAGAAATGAAATTGAGTTATTTGTAGTGAGGTGGATAGATCTAGAGTCTGTCACACAGAGTGAAGTAAGTCAGAAAGAGAAAAACAAATATCGTATGCTAACACATATATATGGAATCTTAAAAAAAAAAATGGTTCTGATGAACCTAGGGGCAGGACAGGAATAAAGACGCAGACGTAGAGAATGGACTTGAGGACCAGGGAGGGGGAATGGTAAGCTGGGAAGAAGTGAGAGTGTGGCATTGACATATATACACTACCAAATGTAAAATAGATAGCTAGTGGGAAGCAGCCGCATAGCACAGAGAGATCAGCTCTGTGCTTTGTGACCACCTAGAGGGGTGGGATAGGGAAGATGGGAGGGAGACACAAGAGGGAGGGGATATGGGGATATATGTATAGGTATAGCTGATTCACTTTGTTATACAGCAGAAACTAACACAACATTGTAAAGCAATTATACTCCAATGAATATGTTAAAAAAAAACCTTCATGTATTTTCCTCCAGGGCTTTTTTCTTCAATTTTTTAATTTTTCAAAAAATTAATTAATACACTGTTGTAAAAATTAAAATATTCTAACAATACATTGAGATAAAAAGTAAAACTTCCTCTTACTCGTTCCTACCATTACTTACAAGAGTTACAATAGCCAAGACACAGAAGCAACCTAAATGTCCATCATCGGATGAATGGATAAAGAAGATGTGGCACATATATACAATGGAATATTACTCAGCCATAAAAAGAAATGAATTTGAGTTATCTGTAGTGAGGTGGATGGGCCTAGAGTCTGTCGTACAGAGTGAATTAAGTCAGAAAGAGAAAAACAAATACCATATGCTAAAACATATATATGGAATCTAAAAAAAAAAAAGTTCATGAAGAACCTAGGGGCAGGACAGGAATAAAGACACAGATGTAGAGAATGGACTTGAGGACATGGGGAGGGGGAAGGGTAAGCTGAGATGAAGTGAGAGAGTGGCATGGACATATATACACTACCAAATGTAAAGTAGATAGGTAGTGGGAAGCAGCCGCATAGCACAGGGAGATCAGCTCGGTGCTCTGTGACCACCTAGAGGGGTGGGATAGGGAGGGTGGGAGGGAGGGAGACGCAAGAGGGAGGAGATATGGGGACATATGTATATGTATAACGGATTCACTTTGTTATAAAGCAGAAACTAACACACCATTGTAAAGTAATTATACTCCAATAAAGATGTTAAAAAAAAAAGATGTGGTATTTATAAACAATGGAATACTACTCAGCCATAAAAAAGAATGAAATGATGCCATTTGCAGCAACGTGGATGGACCTAGTTATATCATACTAAGTAAAGTAAGTCATACAGAGGAAGACAAATATATGATGTCACTTATATGTGGAATCTAAAAAAATGATACAAATGAACTTATTTACAAAACAGAAACAGAATCACAACATAGAAAACGAACTTATGGTTACCAAAGAGGAAAGGTGAGGGGTGGAGGGATAAATTAGGAATTTGGGAGTAACATATACACACTACTATATATAAAGTAGATAAACAACAAGGACCTACTATATAGCACAGGGAACTTATGCTTAATATTTTATAATAAGTTATATGGGAAAAGAAACTGAAAAAGAAGATATTTATGTATAAAACGGAATCACTTTACACCAGAAATTAACACAACATTGTAAATCAACTATACTTCAAAAAAAAAAAAAACGAGTTCACAATTTGATACTCATACTTCCAAATCTCTCCTGCTTTATATAAATATGTACTTCATATGCAAATATAATCCTTCTTAAATATGATATCTAATATAATCTATAAATATGTATACATAAACATACATATGCTTTTTTCACTCAAATTTGAATCTGAACTATTTATAAGTCTGAATTAGAGAAGCCCAACTAAATATACCCAGCCAACTAGACCTCTTCAGTTCTTTCCCACCATGAAAGACCTTCCCCTAGAAGACTTAGTGCAGAGATACAGGAGAACATGCATAGATCTAAGAAAGAAAAAATAAAGGATTAATCCAGTCTTTTCTGGTCTCACCAATCAGATAAATCATCCCTCCTCTCATACCTCCAAATGTCATTAGGAGATGGAGGGAAATGTGGAAACCATTTTCCCATACTTCTTAAAGGATGAATATTCTTATTTCTTAGGCCAAGGCAGGAAGGTGGGGAGGATTAAATGATTCCAACTACACAGGACACAGGATAGAACATGGAAGTACCACAATTTATTTAATCATTTGCCTATTGATAATAACTTTTCATGTTTTCAGTTACAAATAATGCTGTAGTAAATAGTTGGATAATGAATGTTCTGGAATAAGATTCCTAAAAGTAGAATTGCTAAGTCACAGAGCATATAGACTTTTATGTATTGCCTCATATTTTAATTCAAAGACTAAACCAAGCACATGGTTTCAAGAGTTGCAAAAGTACCACAGAGTAGGAAGTTAAAAAGCAATAAATCCCTTTTAGTACTTTTATTGGCCACCCCAAAACTCTATTTATTACATCACTATTTTCTTGACTTATCAAAAAGAGACCCTATCTACTGTCTCTTCTCTATGAACAAATGGAGACGACATATCATATTCCACAATGAGAAAATGTAATATTACAATATATAATTCTTATTGATTTAATTTAGAGATTTAAATAATTTTAGTAAAATTACAATAAATGATGCTTAGGTAACTGGATCTTCACATATAAAAGAATGAACTAGGACTTCTACCTCACACCATGTACAAACATTAACTTGAAATGAGTCAAATACCTAAACGCAAGAGCTAAAACTATGAAAACAGGAGAAAACGTAAGTGTAAGTCTTGGCAACCTTGGATTAGGCAACAGTTTCTTAGATGTGACACCTAAAGCACAAGCAACCAAAAATAAATAAATAAATTTGACATCATCAAAACTAAAAACCTTTGTGCATTAAAGGATTAAAGGACACTATCAGTAAAATGAAAAGGCAACCAAAGAATAGGAGAAAATACATGCAAATCATGTATCTTATAAAGATCTTGTATCCAGAAAATATTTAAAAAAAAACCTTACAACTGAAAAATAAAGATGAATAACTCAATTTTAAAATAAGCAAAGGACCTGAACAGACATTTATCTGACAAAGTATGCAAATGGACAATTCGCATATGAAAATGTGCTTAGTATCATTAGCCATCAAGGAAATGCAAATAAAACTACAATAATGAGAGGGTGGGTTCTACTTCCTGCATGACAGCATGTGGAGCTCCAAAGGCACATTCCCCAGCAAAAGTGGTGAAAATAATTTCTTAAAAAATGACTTAAAGTCTCTGGAAATTGTTCTAAGGGCATAGCAAATGAAGAAAGCTTTATTCAATATTTCAATGTATTTAGCTAGGAATGATTTTTCCTAAGATGACACATAGACTAGAATTCATAAAGGAAAATGATGACGTGTTTGAATCACTTATGTGTTTTACATATATATAAGACATAATATAAAGAAATTATAAGGCAACAGTCGTGAAAAAATCTGGTCTATACAATTCAATTTGCTGTTCATATTGTATAAAAAGTACTCACAAGCCAATAAAATAATAAGTATCCAATTTATTATATATTTTATATACAAATAAAAATATAAATATATAAAAATATAAAATACATCTACATATTTTAATTGCATGTTTATTATTTTATATATAAACACAGACATGACATAAAAAAAGAAAATACATATAGGATTAGAGGTTCAACTTTATTCCAGACCAAAACAATACAACCAAAATAATAGTGAAATATTCATTCTCACCCATCACCCATTTTAGCCAAAATTTTAAAATAAAAACCACTAATGCTGGTGAGACTGTGGACGAAACAGCATTTTCATAACAGTAGGAGTAAAACCTTCCTGGAGAATAATCTGGCAATGTCTATCAAAGCTAAAAATATAATTTCTTTGACATAAAAATAGCACTTCTAAGAATTTATTCTAAGGAAAAAGGTCATACAAGCATGTGATGGTTAATTTTATGTGTCAACTTGACTGGGCCATAGGGTGCCCAGATATTTGGTCAAACATTATTCTGAGTGTGTCTGTGAGAGTGTTTCTGGAGATTAAGATTTGAATTGGTAGAGTGAGTAAAGCAGATTGTCTTCCTTAATGTGGGTGGGCCTCACCCAATCAGTTGAAGGCCTGGAGAGACCAAAAGGGCTGACCCTCCCACAAATGAGAAAACTCTTCCTATTCTGAGGTTGTATAGCAATCTTGTCCTTCCTTCAGACTCAAACTGAGCCATCAGTTCTTGGGTCTCAAACCTGCTAGTTTTCAGACTGGAACATACACTATCAGCTCTCCTGGTTCTTAAACCTTCTGGTTCTCCCTGTAACTTACACCATCTCCCTCCTGGGTCTCTAGGCTGTTGACTGCAGATCTTGGGACTTCTCAATCTCCATGAAAATATATGAGCCAACATATAAGCCAATTCTAATAAGTCAATCAATCAATCAATCAATCCTGTCGGTTCTCTTTCTACGGAGAACCCTAACTAGTACAAAGAACAAGGATATCCACTGCAATTTTCTGTAAAATAGTGAGAAAGAAATTAGAAACTACTTAATTGCCCAACATTAAGAACATGTGTAAATAAATTCAGGACCATCTACACAATGGAATACTATCTGTATTTGCATAGAAAGATGTCCGTGGTCTTTTATTAAATTTTAAAGAGAGGATTCAGACAAGTTTCTGAATTAAAGTTATGTAAATAAAAATATGTATGCCTAAAATTCAGAAAGACTATAAACAAAAAAGGGGGATTGGGAGATCATACGCCCAATTATCAATATTTCTCTAAGATAGTACCAATATTTCTCTAAGCTGGTGGGAGTATGGATATTCTCCATGCTTATGTTGATTCACTGTATTTTCTAGATTTTTAAAATAATGTACAAATATTTCTCTGTTAATTTTGCAAGATAAAAATTTTAAAGAGAAAAAAGGAGTAATGAAAGTCACTTTTCCTTATTAGATTAAAAATATATCATAAAAATAACAATGTAATAATTTAAATGGGGGGTATACTGGCCAAGGGAAATAATAAGCATATAAATGGAAAAGAAATTGATCTATATATGAATATATATCTGACATAAATATTTATAAACTGATATACACGGATACATATAAATTTATGGATATTTCAATAACACAGTAGATTTTTTTAGAAAAGTACCAGATTACTAGGTGAAAAGGTAGAATCATGAAGGTAAAAATGACAGATATAACAATATAACTTAAAATGTTCTATATGCTAAGGAAAATAGCCAAATTAAAAATAAAATGCAAGTTAAAATACAGATTTGTTAGGAAATGAAGGGTTAATGTTCTTAATATATAAATATACAAAGTTTACGTAAAATAAAAATTTAATTATAATTGTATCTCTATTAGTTAGTGTCTTTCACATCCACAATCCCCCCCATCAGAGAACAGCAGTCCTGGGTTGATTCTTCTGCTCAGGTACTACAATTTTTAATACAGTATATTATATAAAACATATCCTGTACCCTGGCCCCAACTAATTGAAACAAACACCAGTATATGCACTGGGTATTCTCTTTTTTTTTTTTTCCGGTACGCGGGCCTCTCACTGTTGTGGCCTCTCCCATTGCGGAGCACAGGCTCCGGACGCACAGGCTCAACGGCCATGGCTCATGGGCCCAGCCGCTCCGCAGCGGAAGATGTGGGATCTTCCCGGACCGGGGCACGAACCCGTGTCCCCTGCATCGGCAGGCGGACTCTCAACCACTGCGCCACCAGGGAAGCCCGGGTATTCTCTTTATGACATCACAGCAATCTATTCTTGCTCTTCTCCGCTCTGCTCTGTGTCTGAGTGGGCTGTGGACACACACACACACAGTCACACACACACACTGCGTCATTCAGGCTCCGGCCTCTAGTTTCTGGTTGGATCCAGCCGATGAGAGGACTGGGGAAAGACAGGCCAGCATAGGTGTGTCTGACTTCCTCCCTGCCCTGACACTATGGTTCTGGAAGTGCCTGGTACCACTACAATTTGCACTCCTGTCAGAGAACTCTCTGCCACAGCTCTACAGCTCCAGCCTTCACTGCTCTCTGGTAACTCTCATTCCTTTTTTACCATTTCCTGTCTAGAGGTGTTAATAGCTTTATTTTTATTTAATGCTTTTACTAGGCTCTGAATCTCAACATCCTTTGTGGGTTCCCTTAACCTTCCTTTACCTTGGTAAATAGTCCCTTCTTTCAATTCTCTTCAAAATCCCCAGGAATAACACACCATTGTAAAGCAATTATACTCCAATAAGGATGTTTAAAAAAAAAAAATCCCCATGAATGTGCCTTCTATTTCCTGCAAGACTAAAAGAGTGGATGAACCCAAGGGTATTGAAAGTTGGCAAGTGTTTGTTCGCTAACTAGCCCTCATACATGATGGAAAGGAGAGGCCAAACAAAGAGGCAGAGCACTTCAGATTGGTAGGTGACAGTTTTAACAAGCAAGGGAACTTACATAAGAGGCTTGTCTTGGGCTGCCAGAGTCTTTAAAGTTTATATAGAGGGAGGCCTTAGTTGGGTCCAGTCACATATACCGTCCAGATGGTCTCAACAACACATTGCTCTTTCAAGGCTACGTCTTTGAAACTGGCTCCTACTGTGGGAACAGTGGGGGGAATGTACATTCCAAGGATGGGAAGGAGATGAAGAGCTTCCAATTGCCAACGTCCAGCTCTCTGGACCAGGGTCAGCTGGTTGTCAAGTCCTCTTGATGACCTCCAACATGGAGGGGCTGCAATCTCCTCTGAGTTGGTTTGGTGGGAAATTCTTGCCAATCAGAATGATCTTTGTTAGAGGTGATCTATCTCCCTAATCATCTTTAGATGAACTCCAAGGAAGTAAGTCATTGAGCTCAGGCTGTATCTGGATGACACTAAACTCCACAATGCCAGCACAGTGGAAGCACCCAGAGTCAGAGGGGACTTGCCATTTTAACCCAGATCTCAGCAGGGCTCCTCTAACTCCTTGAGACCTAGAAAAGTCTCTGCAATTTTAGCTATCATCAGACTTATGAGACTAAATATTGAAAAGAAACATCAAATTATTATTACTTGCTGATGGTGCCTGTGAAGTCCAAGAAAATTGACTAAAAAAATTTGTTAGAAATAGTTTTTCTGTAAGTTGGCTGGTTCCATAATGGTCATAAATCATATATTATTCTTGATTCTTCCTTCCTCCTAATACCCCATGACCTATCAAATACTAAGTTTTAGCAATTCTAGCTAACATTTCTAGAATCTCTCCACATGACTCCATTTTTGTCTTGAACTGCCCAGACTATCCAGGTTCCAGCAGCAAGCAAGGCCTCTCTGCAACAGCAGCAATCCCCAGGGAGGCGCTGCAGTCAGCCAAGATGATCAGAGAGGCTGTCTGGAGGTCAACAGCAGGACAAAAGCATCAGAGCTCCTGCTGGGCCAGCAGGGGGCAGCGAACAACTGATCAAGCAGGCTGATGCATGGCCATTATGATGAAGCAGGAAACACTGGATGTATACATGAATGCATGTGTATGAGTGTGTGTGCTTAACTTTAGATCCCAGTGGGAACACATATGCTCTTCAAATGCCTATAACACACTTACATAAGTTGATCATATATTAGGCTACAAAGATCTCAATAAACTTCAAAAAACAGAAATCATACAGAGTACAGCATTTCACCAAAATAAATAAAACTAAAAATCGATAACAGAAAACAAAGAAAAACAAAGGTCTTAAGCTCTTAGAAATAAATACAACTCATAAATGACCTGAGTTTTTAAAAATAACCTCTATCTTATGGCATAATTAGAAATGAGTCATTGACATCAAATGAAAACATTGCATGTAACTAATTACTCAATGTGGTAAGCTGAGAAAATTTGTAGCCTTAACACTAATTATTTTAAAATGAGAATGACTTACAAAATAAAAGATTCAACCAAAAGGGCTAGAAAATACTAACAAAAATATAGCAAAAGAATAGAATAAACTAAAGCATATAAAGGCATGAATTAGGTGAATTACAGAAAAACAGTATACTTAAAGGGAAAAAAATCTACTTTGAAATGACCAATACATAATTGGCACCTCCTGGGCAACTCTGCCCAATGGAGAATTTTAAAGAAAAGAAAAGAAAAAAAAGAGGGACTTCCCTGGTGGCGCAGTGGATAAGGCTCCACGCTCCCAATTCAGGAGGCCCAGGTTCGATGCCTGGTCAGGGAACTAGATCCCAGATGCATGCCACAACTAAGAAGTCCGCACACTGCAACTAAGAGTCCGCATGCTGCAACTAAGAAGTCTGCATGCTGCAACGAAGATCCTGTGTGCCACAGCTAAGACCCAGCACAGCCAAAGTAAATAAAATAAATATTAAAAAAAAAGAAACCTCATATAGAGAAATATCTATTTTTAAAAAAAGAAAAAGAAAAGAAAGATGTAGAAAGAGCAGAAACCACAAACAAAATTAGAATGAGGAAAAGATATATAAATGGAGATAAAAATAATTCACTAGGTTCAATATGATACCATATGTACCATTTTGTAAAAATTTTTTAAGGGGTTTATTTTTTCATGTTGTTCTAGAGCAGTAGTTTCCAATCTTTTTCACATCATAGCATATTTGAAAAATGATCATGTTTATGACATAATGGTGTAAAAAATTTTACTTGTGCCAGGAGGCACTAGGACTCAAACTCTGGCCTTCCCAACACATCTGTAACCCATTTATGGTAGACTGGTTGGGAGCTGTGTTCTTGAAGTCCCAGTCAATGCAGTATGCAAAGGCAAGGGCCAGGGGAGACAGTGAGGAAGGAAATGTTAAAAGGAGGAGACAGATGATCAGAATTATCAGTTTTTGTGGATATTATTATCTAATTAAGATGACGGAGGAAAAAAAATGGGGAACACCCCCAGGTAAAAACCATAAGCAGAAGAGTCAGGAGTGGTTCAGTGGAACTCTAAATAGTTTGGAATCAGTGAGTGATTAATGATTATCAGAATGATTAACAAGGAATTTCCAAAAGTTGGCCAGTCCCTTTTCCCCTGCTTAAGCTGAGCAGTAGGCTACAATCTCAAGACTAAAGCAGAGAATGTGGACACTGGGAATAGAGACTCATGATAGTTTTCCACATAGCTTAGAAAAACCAAGATGGATGTATTACACCAAAAAATCCCCCAAAATTTAAAACCATTGACATCCTCCATGTGGCAGCATGTTCTGCTCCTCCAAACAGTAAAAGGAAGCTCATCAGAAACTATATCCAGATAAACAAACAGCGATTTTCAATCCAAAGGTGAGATGACAATCAAGAACCACCAAACATTAAGCAAAACCTATACTTTGTAAAAGAGGAGCCCAATTTCATAAATAGAAAAGAGAATACCTACAAAACATATTACAAAACGATCTTAAAATTACTTCAATTAACATGACCACACATTTTACAAGATGATCCTTCCATTAAACATGAAATACTTTAGATTATGATCACTGAAAAAAAATAGTTGAACTTACAGATAAGAAATAGAATGGGCTGAATAAGAGAATAATCATGGTTGAAGAAGGGATTGGGGGGGGACTACAAAAGTAAATTGAGTCATTCTCCCCTAAAAGCAATACAGAGAGGGAATTCCCTAGCGGTCCAGTGGTTAGGACTCTGCGCTTCCATGCAAGGGGCACGGTTCGCTCCCTGGTTGGGGAATTAAGATCCTGCATGCTGCAACCAATAAATAAATAAATAATTGAAGTAAAAAAGTAAAAGCAATACAGAGAAAAAAGAAAAAAAGGTTTGGAAAACGTAAGAGAAAAGTTGATATATGAAAGATACATCCAGAAACTCAGCCCCTATTTAAGAGGAGTTCCAAAAGGAGCAAAGAAAGGCAAAGAAAGAAAGTGGAAGAGAGGCAATAGTCCAAGATAACCTTAAGAAAATTTCACACAGCTGAAGGAACAAAATCTTCAAGTTCAAAAGTCCCACTGAATGATAAGTGTGGTGAATGTAATAGAAGCCCAAATCCAGATCTCATTGAAGGAGAAGGACATGGTACATGGAGATATTGATTATTTACACACATCAATCTAAAATAGAAGCTAAAATTTTTAAGAATTTAACTCATTGAAAAACTTAACTCATCGGGCTTCCCTGGTGGCGCAGTGGTTGATAGTCCCCCTGCCAATGCAGGGGATGCGGGTTCGTGCCCCAGTCCGGGAAGATCCCACATGCCACGGAGCGGCTGGGCCCGTGAGCCATGGCCGCTGAGCCTGCGCGTCCGGAGCCTGTGCTCCGCAACGAGAGAGGCCACAACAGCGAGAGGCCCGCGTACAGCAAAAAACAAAACAAAACAAAACAAAAAACTTAACTCATCGATTGACATGTACACACTGCCATATTTAAAATAGATAACCAACAGGACCTGCTGTATAGCCCAGGGAACTCTGCTCAATATTCTGTAATAACCTAAATGGGAAAAGAATTTGAAAAAGAATAGATAGGTGTATATGTATAACTGAATCACTTTGCTGTACACCTGAAACTAACAGAACACTGTTAATCAACTGTACTCCAATATAAAAAATTTTTTTAAAAACCTTAACTCATCAATTTACACTGGAATGTAAATTGCTACAACCATTTTGAAATACATTTTAGCATTATCCAGAAAAATTTTAAATATACATAATCTAACTGTACTGCCTTCGACATCACCTTACTCTGTTTCCATTCTAATTTGATTGCACTTCTTTCTTAATTCTGGAGATAATCATTAAGGACAGATCATTTTCCCCCAAGAAATGTTAATTCATTTCATGAAAGATATTTCAGAAGTTATCTTCAGCCCTCCTTCTACTCCCTTACTTCTCTTTACCAAGCCATCACTCACAGTCATGCCATTTGCATCCTAATAACTCCCCATCTGTCTATTCTCCCTGTCCCTCTGCCACCACCCTGGCCCAGCCCACCACACCCCTCATGTGGACAGCCTCAGTAATCAGCTAAAGGGAATCTCTGCATCCATATCATTTCGTTCTTATTCATTCTCTATGCCCCCAACTTTGCAAAGATGTTTTCAAAACGCAAATCTGGTCATGTCTGCCCTCGGCTTAAAATTTTTCAATGGGGTATACGAGAGACTTCAAGTGTAATTGAATTCATGTTATTTAAAACCATGATTCAGTTATAATGCTTTAATTTGGTAGTGGTTACATGAATATTCTTAACATTCTTCTTTATACTCCGCATGTGAAATATCTCTCACACAAGAAAAACAGCCAGAAAATTTTCAAAACAAACAAAACCTCAAAATAAAATACAGCAAGAGAGCCTTTTCAATAGCTTCCTTAACACGGCATTAAGATTCTACATGCCTGATCCCTGCTCCCTCTCCAGTCATATACCACACACTGAACTTCTTTGTGTTCTTTGTCTGGGGTTTGCTTCTTGCTGCCACAGAGTCCCTGTTGTTTCTGTCCATGACACTCTCTCCACCGCCTGCCCTCCACAAACTCCCTGGTTAATTCCTACTCAAACTTCAGATTTTAATGTAAATATCCCTTTCTTGAAGCTGCCTTTCTTGACTTCTCCAGCCTAGGTCAAGTTCATGTGCACATATATAAAATGTATGTACGTTATATACATATAATTCATTTGCATTATATATTCCTTCAAACACATATCTTGACTTCTAATGACATGCTGATTTGTGTATTATTTGATTTAGGTCTTTTGCTATTTACCATAAGCCCCATGCGGGCAGGAACAATGTCTGTTTTGTCTCCCTCTTTTAAGGTCTGGCATGGAGTGACCCCTCCGTAAACATTAGTTGAATGAATAAGTAAATGGCACATGATGGGTGTAGGCGAGGGTCAAAGAACTCGGCACTTGGAGTTAAAGGGAAAGATGCCCTATTTCCACTTTTGCTGCTTAGCCTTGGACCATTAATGTGTGTTCGCCCTCCACAGCTAGGTGTCCTCGAGTAAAATGAAGGTCAGAGCCAAACCCAAGCTACAGGACTGTTAAGAATATTAACTGAGAGAGTGCAAAGCGCTCGCACAGTGCCCAGCTCATAGTATGCACTCAAAGTATAATTTATTATATTTTTCTTCTTCTATTGTTGTGAAATTTTTCTACTGACATGTTCTCCCTATGTGCTCATACTCTTCTGAATGTAATTTGATGATCTTTTAGGTGCTACTGAAACTGCTTTCCATTTCAGGTCATCTGAAAAGCATCTGAATGTCAGGAAGAGGAGAGGTCAGCACCACCATTCTATCTGTCTGAGCTGCCACTCTCTGTAAGGCACTGGGTTTAGCTGGTACAGAACTGGATCCACAGGCTGCAGACCCAAGCAGGGAATCGTCCTGGGGGTGACAGGATGTGTCATTGGGCTGGAGGCCTCTATGCTCTACCCTTTGTTCATTCCTTTCACTTCTGTTGAGTTCTCAGCATTTTTTTTCAAGGAAAACATAGCTGTGTTCTGCTTATAGATTTGTTCTGTTTTGTTTTTACCTTACATCCATGTGCTTACATTAGACCAGTCTTAAAGCCTCAAAGTGTTAGCTAGGGAAAATCCTTTTTTTTTTTTTTTTTTTTGGTACGCGGGCCTCTCACTGTTGTGGCCTCTCCCGTTGCGGAGCACAGGCTCCGGACGCGCAGGCTCAGCGGCCATGGCTCATGGGCCCAGCCGCTCCGCGGCACGTGGGATCTTCCCGGACCGGGGCACGAAACCGTGTCCCCTGCATCGGCAGGCGGACTCTCAACCACTGCGCCACCAGGGAAGCCCCAACCCTATCGCTTTTTAAGAGTTGAGACTGATCAAGTTGTCAGAAACTCATGACTGACTGAGATTGTCTGAAGGTGGGCCAACTTCTCCAAGTTTGATAGCCTGTGTTACTCTTACTAAAGTCTGTGATGGCAAAAGGGGATCAGTAATGGGGAACATTGGATTTAAAGGAGACTAATTACAGCTCACAACCCTGCTCTAGACCAACGTTTAACCCCAGGGAGGGGCTTAAAAGTGTGGCTTCATTAGAAACTCAGGAGTCATTTTAACCTAATTGCTCCCTCATCACTGCTTAAAATTGACACCTAAACCTTTAAGAACTAACTCATAGTCTCTGACTCCTGACACTGTTCACCCTTGATAAGTGCTCCCCAGAGGACCTGAACACTCTTACTAATTTCAATAAATGTTTTCACGATCTTGGCTATGGAGTTAATGCTTAACAAGTTCCTGAGGAACCAATTTCCTGCCTGAGGAAACTTCCTTACCAAGTTCCCTAATTATTCCCAGGCAGTCATTGCCCTGTGAAATCCAGCCAGCCGGGGGAGGCTATTAATATGCCACAGGTGGTGGCTACAGTTGAGTTACCAAGGAAACAGATGAACTGTACAGAGAGGCATGTTTGACATCAAGAGCCCAGGGACCTGTAAACACATGTATTTCTGCTATCTCTTGTTTTCTTTTAGCAAGAGGGGGTTGGTGCCCAGTAAGTCAGCACATATATCCTCCTCTTAAAATCATTGAGAAACTGTCTACAGAATTCTCTAAACCACTATTCTCAAACTTTTTCAGTCTCAGGACCCCTCTGCACTCTGACAGTTTATAGAGAACCTCAGAGAGCTTTTGTTTATACATACAGATTATAGTAATTGATATTTACTATATTAGAAATTAAAACTGACATTTTAAAATATTTATTAATTTGTTTTAAAATGACAATAATGGCCCACTACATGTTAAGAGAAATAACATATTTTGATAGAAAATAATTATATTTTCAAAAAATATTTAGAAGAGTGGCACTTTTACATTTTTTCAAATTAATGTCTGGTTTAATAGGATATAGCTGAATTCTCATACAATTCTGCAACTGAATTCTGCACTCAGTCTTATAAAATATAACGTATATATTACATATGAGATAATGCATCATGTAGCTTCTGGAAAACTCTACATTGCTGAGAGAAAGAGATAAAGGCAAATAATATCTTTTTTTTTTTTTTTTTTTTTTTTTTGCGGTACGCTGGCCTCTCACTGTTGGGGCCTCTCCCGTTGCGGAGCACAGGCTCCGGACGCGCAGGCTCAGCGGCCATGGCTCATGGGCCCAGCCACTCCGCGGCACGTGGGATCTTCCCGGACCGGGGCACGAACCCGTGTCCCCTGCATCGGCAGGTGGACTCTCAACCACTGCGCCACCAGGGAAGCCCGCAGATAATATCTTAATGCTACTATGAAAATAATTTTTGACCTCACAGGACACCTAAAAAGATCTCAGGGTCTCCCTAAAGTCCACAAAGCAACTTTGAGAACCACTACTCTAAACAAAATCAGAGTAAAACATGGTCATTGAATAGCTCTATATCTGAAACGTAAAGCAAAACAAGAGACCAAGAGAAAAGTTGCAGTTACTAAGATGGAAGTGTCTGTGCCCTATTCTTGATAGTTATTGCACTATTCTTGATATTCTTGATATTTAGGCCATCCTAACCTACAAGGAGTTCCAGCCTGATGCCGGGACATCCTTATAATGACCCCTAAGATGGTCTGCCCCATTTCTGGATGATAATGAGAAAAGCAGAGAAATAGCCCATATAGAAACCCTAACACCAAAAACAGATTTGCTATAATTTTATTTTGAAACATGACTTGATATTCTGTAAATTGCCAAATATCATAAATCCATAGTGTTAACAAAGTCTACAATGTTAGGGGAAAAAAAGCACATAATACTTGGAAACAGTAATAACAAAGGTTGAAAGAATTTTCATGTGCAATGAATGCCTGGTTTTCTCCTCTTAAGACCTAGTTGAGAAGTCAGATAAAGGGGGAACATGAACTCTCTAAGAATTGTCTTTTTTAGCTCCCCAAAGAAACTGTATCTTACACCCACATGACTCATGTTGATGGGATCGTTTTGATCCCAGAAGAGCTGCACAATGATACATGATGATCTCGGGTGGTGTGTCTCTCCTGCAAGAACAGCCAGTGTTGATCTGAACGATCCTGCCCACAATCTCTGCTCATGACCTATTCCAAGCAGACAGTCCTATCAGATGTGGCCGTCCTCCGGCCTGGGATGTACGGTGGAGACAACAGCTCAGTGCATGGCCACTGGAGAAATGCCTGGGGCACGTAAACCCAATCTGAGCGTATTTCTAAGTCCTGTCACATGAGACTCAGTAAAGCAAGCACAGGGGCAGAAAGCGTCAACTCTGAAGTCCAAGAAACCTGTGTTCTAATCCCATCCAGCCACCAAATAATTTTGAATACTTGAACAGATTATTTAGTATCTCTCAGCTCTTCTATTAAATGGTATTATGAAGAATAAAATGGGCTCATCCATGCAGGGAACTTAGCTGGGTATATAATAAGTGTCCAATAAATACTAGTTATTTTTAAAAGGCAAATTTGATTTTGTTTCTCCCCTATGTAACATCCTTCAGTGACTCCCCAATAACTTTCAAAATTGAATTCAAACTCCTTCCATTGGCTCATAAAGTCATTCACAGTCGGGCTTCACTTCCTGCCACTCCTCAAGTATTCTACAGAGCCATCACACAATTCTACTTGAGATAGAATTCTACTTAAAATACAGCATGCTTTTTAGACACTAGGTTTTCTCTAAATGTAGAGTCCTTTTTTTGGATTTTGCCACATAACTAACACTAGTCCTACAAACTATGATCATAATCACCTCCTCCAGGAAGCCTTCCCTGACTTACCCAGTACAAGTGTTAACCACAGTTGTAACACCACACAATGTGGTAAAAGTTAATTTATCTGCTTCAGTATTTGATTGTAAGCCCCTAGAAATGAGTTACTGTACCTGATCTTCGTGCCTAACATCTAGCACAGCAGCTGGCACACGCTGGCTACCCAATAAGTGATTTTTAATTTATGAACAGATACTCAAATGAGGTAACAGGCACAATCCATGAGTGTGTAACGTGTCGGGTATTGATGATGGTGATGATACGATGCTGGTGGTGGTGGTGGTCATGGTGGTGGTGGCGAAAGAAGAGCGCAAGATTGGGAAAGGAGGTGGGAAAAGAGGGGAAGGAGGAAGGATGAGCCTCAGCCCTTCTGCTTCTAAGCCTAACAAAAAGATAGATACACCTACACCTACTAAAGACATGAAACTTGTCACTGCATTTACTATCTGCCCAAATCCACTGTGATGTGATTGATTCTATTACATTCCGTGAGTTCATTAGGGATGATTTGATGAACCATGAACAAGCTTAGCTCCCTGGACCTTCAGGGGTGAGATTATAGCAATTACATGCTTGAGTCACTAGATGACAGTGAGAAGTTAGTCCATCTTTTGGCATAATTAACCCAATTTCTCCTGGAGCTTTCATTCATTTAGTGCCTGGAGGCTGCTTCCTAGATCCACCTCCTCTGTCCCAGGTACCCTGTCCCCCAACCTCCTAATATGAATTCCTTGGTCCCTGGAATCCCTGTAACTTCACGCTTTCTCTGTTACCCATGTTATTACTTTATCCATTTGTGTCTATCTCTTCCTCAAATAGAAACGCATCAACACAAAGCCTGAGCCACATTCGTTCAGTATATCTCCTTCTCTTTTGGATTCTTTCCATGGAACTTGATTCTGCAGTCTCTCCATTTTAAGACCCTCCCTGAATCATGAATTCCTCTCTATCTGGTGCCCTGTAGCTGTTTCCCTAATTCAGACCTCCATTCTGAGCCTGACCTATATATCCCTATAAGCTATCTACTTGACTTTGATTTCACACAGGCATCTCAAACTTTACTCATCCAAAACTGGATTTCACCCCAAAAAGTCTTCTCTTCCAGTGTTCCACATCTCAAAAAAACAGAACCCTCATCCACTCTGCTCCAATCAGAAATATGAGTTCATCCTTGACACCTCTTTCTGTTCTACCCCTCCGCCCCCCACATACAATCCATTACCAAGTCCTGCAATTTGATTTCTGAAATATGGGTAGAATCCTTCACACTGCTCCATTCCCACTGCCACTGTCCTAGCCCAAGCCACATCACTCTCACCTGTGCTATAGCAATTGCCTCTTCCTTGCCTATTTCCACTCTTGAAAACTTCCCATCAATTATCTACTTAGCAGCCAGAAAGACATTTTAAAGTGCAAGTTTGTTTAATAGAGGCGGGAGAAAGACATTTTCCTCTACCCTTCTAAACTCTTCTGGCTGGTCTAAGAATTAAATTGACATGATTAACAGGAGAAAATCAGACAAAAATTTAATAACATATATACATGGGAGAGACCCAAGGAGAACTGAGCAACTCATCAAAATGGCCAAAGCCCTCCTCTTAAATACCATCCTCAGCTAAAGACAAAAAAGGATGTTGAGCGTGGGGAGAGTCAGTTATGGGAGCTTACCAGGAAAAGCACAGTAAATAAGGGTAGGGTTGCGTTGTTATGCAGATTCAAATCCTTGCCCGGTCTATTATAAGAGTTTCTAGAGATTCGGTCATCCTCTTCTTCCAGGTACAGCCAGGAAAGCACCCTAACAGATGGAGATTTCCCTTACAAATGTTTCTTACAAAAGGGTAATTCCTTCTGGGTTTTCAGCTTTTCCCCTATCTGCGGTTTCTTAGAAAATAACCAGCTTAAAATAATTAATATGCCAAAGAGACATATTTTGGGGTGACAAACCCTGCTTCCCTACAATAGTTGTCTCTCTCATTACACTATCTTGTTATCTTTGTGTTCCCAGCACCTGGCACAGTGCCTGGTACATAGAAGTCATTCAACAACTGTTGGTGAATAAATATTAATGGCTTTCTTTCCCTTTCTCAAACTGGTCATTCTCCCTCCCACCAGGATCTTTGTATAAGCTTCCCACACTCAAAATTGGCCCTATACAAATAAGATAGCACTCATCCTTCCATTCTTAATTCAAATATCACACCATCAATGCAACTATAATGAAACACTAGAAGTTGACATTGGCTCCAGGATGGGAGCAAAGGGCAGAATCAAAAGGTGTCTTGAGGATATTGTTGATGGGTTTGAAGGGTTTTAGGGAGATTGTTCAGGTAGGACTTAACAATTAAAGAGAAAAGCCACAGGCCTAAAATGGCATCAGTTTAGCTAAAGCCCACAAAAACAAACCTAGATTTAATACCTAACTTAATTGCAGCTTTTGACTTTTGCCAGAAATGCAATCTTAATCAGCCAGCTTGGATTTTCCGGTCAGAACCTATGAGATGTAAACACAAAAAGAACAAAGAGTGTCACTCCTCATCCAGTTATATAAAGGGTTGTTTGCTGCAACTTTGCAACCGACCATGCACCCTGAGGGGAATTCTGGATGGAAAGAACAGGATGAGATATCCCGTGCTTTGGATAAATGGGCCCCTAGATAGTTAAGACCTGTACCTCAGGAGGAATTTCAATGACCCCAGATTCTTGCATCTTCCCATACACAGAAAAGCACTAAAATCACTAACTTGAGATATTCGTTCTTTGTGATTAGCAGTAATCTTTTACCCAGATGTCTGTTTGACTGTATGTTTTTCCTAGTCAAACAGTCATACATAGACTGGCTTCTCTCCTACCTCTTTGGAGCAGTTGACTCAGAGCTACTGAGTGGCTCCGGGCTATAGTCCTCAGTAAGACCCTGAATAAAACTTAAATCCACAGCTCTCATGCTGTGCATTTTTCTTTAAGTCCACAGAGGTTATCTGTCATATGGGCCTTCTCCATCGCAACCTCCTGCAGAGGAAAAAGAGGCAATGTGCATTGCTATTCCCTTCCTCCAAAAAAAAGATGTCCTGGCCTAAAAATAATCCTTTCTTTTCTTTTGCTAATAGCTCCCTTGCCTCACTCTTTTTCCTATAAAAACTATCCTTTTTGTACAACCCCTCGGAGTGCCCTTCTAGTTGCTAGATGGGACGCTGCCCCATTCATGAACGGATGGATAAAAACAGTTAGTTCTTCAAATTTACTCAACTGAAGTTTTGTTTTTTAACAAAGTTAACACAAGTTCGTGTGCCTGACGCACAGTGAGGCCAAAGAAACTGAAATGTCAGAGTTTGAAGCAGAGAAAGGTTTACTGCAAGGCCATGCAAGGAGATGAGGTGGCTCATGCCCTAAAAAGCCCCAAAAGCCCCCAAAGGGTTTCAGCAAAGCACTTTTAAAAAGGCAGGCGAGGGAGGAGAGTCGTGGGGTATGTGATCAGCTTGTGCACAATTCTCTGGCCGATGGTGAGGTAACAGAGTGGTGTCACAGAGGTTAACATTATCAGTCCTTAGGCTCCAGGAGGCCTGGGGCTATGTGCTCATGGTCATCAAGTAGTTAACATCTTCCATTTGTTGGAGAGGGGAGTTTTACACATCTGCAAAACAACTCAGGAAATGTGCATCAAATACTATTATCTAGGTACTTCAGAGAGGAGCTAAAGCAGAGGATATGGGAGAAGGCCTGTCCCGAGAAGGCCCCCGTGGGGTCCTGCTCAGTTACAAGAAGACAGTGAGGAAAATGATATTGGACGTTGGATAAAAGGGCACCCAAATGATGTATTGGCAGAATAGTTAGCAAAACTGTAATTTGGAACAATGTAGAAAATAGAAAATATACCAATAAAGTAGCAAATCTAAGGAGATTTCCAGGCAGAATATCACAAGTGCTAACTTGTTTCTTTCAGCTACATATATTAAAATACTAGGAGAGAAAAATGAACTAAAGGACAGACTACTAACTTTTTCAGCAGAATTTAAAGAAAACAGAAAGGAGCCAGGACTGGCTAGATTCAAATATAAAACTGTTTCTCACTTCCAGTCTCAACCAAAAAACAATTTTCAAAGAAAGAAATGGCTTTAGGGCAAAGATCAAATCTGGGGAGTGGTGGTAAAACCCTTTGTTAAAACCTCAGAAGGATTTAAAATGATTTAAAAAGAGCTCAGTTGGGAGTTTCCTGGAGGTCCTGGTGCTTTCACTGCTGCAGCCGGCCCCGGGTTCAATCTCTGGTCAGGATCACAAGCGGTGCGACACAGCAAATCAATCAATCAATCAATAAAAAATAAATTAATAATAAATAAATAAAAGAGCTCTGTCCCTGCTTGATCAACAGAATGCTGTGGAACTGAAGCTGTACCAGCTCATGGCCTCAGGGCTTGAGTGACTGGGCCTTCCAGACTGTTCACCTACTGTGGTCTCAGTTTTGAGAAGAGGGGTTGGAACAGTCTTGGGGAATCATCACCTACTGTGGTGTCTCAGTTTTGAGAAGAGGGGTTGGAACAGTCTTGGGGAATCAACTGTTTGTTCATGCTCCCTATTGAAGACTCAGTAGGTCTTTGGGAAATTACTGAACTGAACAATCAAGTTATTTGCCTGGGGCCCTGTCAGTCAAGAGTGTCCGGGAATAGTAAAGTTATGCTAATGAAGACAATGAAATGGTAAAACTGTGTACAGGTATACTGTTACCTGCCTAGTGGGTTGGTAGTTTCAGTTCTTTCAGTTTTCATTCTATATGAAATTAATATTTAAAGAGCTGTCAAAGTAAGAATTGTACTGGACAAAGTTAAACAGGCAAAAGAGACTTTATTCAAGATTATTGCAACAGGGGAGAGAGACTGCCTCAACCTCTGCTGAAACAAAGAGCTGGAGAGATTTTAAAAGCTGGAAGGAGGAAAACCATAAGCTACTTGTGCTTGCTAAATGGCTACCCGAAGGAAAAATAAACTTTCTCGTATCTTCATGACAGGGGTAGTTTCAAAGGAGGCAGAGAAAGAATGTGTGCTTACAAGTTTTCTAAAGCGCTCTGAGAAAAGGAAGGTCAGAGTCTATGGTCAGGAAAAAAGCCTGTCTAAAGTTTACTCAAGCTGAGGGGGGACTGTGAAGGCCATCTTGGTTAGAGAATTCATGTTATTTAAAAGTCTAGCTCATAGAAATAGAGAGTAGAATGGTGGTTGCCAGGGGCTGGCTGGGGCGGGGTAGGGGGGACGTTGTGGGGAGATGGGGAGATTTTGGTGAAAGGGTACAAACTTTCAGTTACAAAGTGAATAATGTACCACATGGTAACTACAGTCAACAATAATGTATTGTATACTTGAAATTTGCTAAGAGAGTAGATCTCAGGTGTTCTCAAACCCCCCAAAAAGGTAACTATGTGAGGTAATGGATGTGTTAATTAACTTGATTGTGGTAATCATTTCACAACGTATATGTGTGTCAAATCATCATTTTGTACACTATAAATACATACAATTTTATTTGTCAACTATATCTCAATAAAACTGGGAAAAAGACTAAAATACAGGCATTTTAAAAAGAAAAATTGGTTTATATAATCAATAAATGAACAAATGAACTAAAGAATGATTAAAAGGAAACTGTATTTAGTTTCATTTGATTGCTTGTTTGTTTTAGATAAGCCTTACTTAATTGGTCCTTTTAAGAGCTATGAGAAAGAAATTTCAGGATATCAAGGGATGAGATTCAATCAGTTTTTTGCTGATGCTCCTTTGATGTCTGAGAACATTATTATACAGCATTCAGATATTTTCCACAAGATTTCAGCAATCTGCTAATGTAATTTCTTTGTTTTGTTTTGTTTTGTTTGAAAGTTGAATCAGATTTGCACTCCACTCCCATTTTTGGCAGGCGTAGGTATGAATATAAAGAAAAAAGTTTTTTTCCATCAAAAGGAATGTTTCATAAAGAGAAAATGCTCCAACCTCTTTTTTATCTCACCCAAAGCATAAATGAATTGTGGTGCTCCTTTGATGTAGGTTCAATGAGTCGGACACTTTCTATTGCCTACTAGCAATATTAAAATAAGAAGCAAGAATGAAGTATTATATTTGTCACAGTGTCTATTCTTTCTGGGAAAGATACACACAGATTGATACGATTCATGGATAATAGAAAATAGGCACAATTTATCATATTTATGTTCTACAAGAAAAAAATTCATATATTGTTTGACAAATGTTGAGGGCATTTTTGCCCTATAACAGAAATTTGACCAGATTTCCAAAACAATGGTTTATAAGTGAAAAAGCAGTATGATAAATGACCCTCAAAAACAGTAACACAATGGACGAATATATTCTAAAATAACCAGATGAAATCCAGCTGTGGATTATAATGTCTTTAGGTCCTTGAATAGAACCAGTGTGGTCCTCTCAATAAATAGCTGTTCTTTTCAACTCACACATGGACATATTTTCACTCAAAAAATAAAAAGCTCATCTTTCTATTTGTTGGCTTCCTGGAGCTCAAACCAGTCAGTGGGGCAGAGTGGGTTTTCAAAATCAATCTGAAATTGTTAACATCATTTTTTAAAGTATTTTGGTATTATTGATGAAAGTTGGCACACTCACAGTTTATTTGATCCATCAAAACCCTGCTGTGGAACCTATTCTGCAGAAATTAAAGCAACAATGTTTCTGAATGTATAAAACTAGTTTCTTTATTTAGCTTTCTCTAAAGAGACAAAAAGTTAACACATACCCATACGGCCACCAATAAACAATTTTTTGAAGAAACTGTGTTATACCTAATATTAAGGAATATTATGCATCTATGAAAAAAGAATAAAAACATTAATATATAAAGATGCCCTAATATATTATCAGATTTGTAGAACTCAAAAAATCAAACATATTCGTACCAAGAAATGCAAATTGTTTCTACCATTTATTAAATTTAAATAAAGTTCAGTCCAGCATTGACCAAATATCACATGGCTTCTCAGCACAGTCAGAATGTATATAAATCTACTTTTCTTAGCCATAATTTCATCAAAGCTCTTAATGCAGAGGCGTTAAGAAGTGAGTAAGACAAGGGCATCAGCTTCTTGGTTTCTGGGGAGTAGCCAGATTTGGGTTGTAAGTAAGTCATACTGGCTGTGCCACAGAAGAGGGTAACAGACATGAGATGGGAGGCACAGGTGGAAAAGGCCTTTTGCCTCCCAGTGGTTGATGACATCTTCAGGATGGCAAAGAGGATTCGAATGTAAGACAGGAGTATCAACAAGAAAGGAAGCATAACAATCAAAACGGCGCCAGTGAATGCATAGATTTCAAATAAAAGGATGTCTGCACATGCAAGCTCTAGCCTTGGGGGAGTCTCACAGAAGAGATGATTAATTTCATTGGGGCCACAGAAGGGAAAACTAAAAACCCATGAGGTCTGCACAGTAGCCACCATGATCCCTGAGACCCATGAGAATATAACTAATTTCATGAAAACCCTTTTGTTCATAATCATTGGGTAGCTCAGAGGACGGCAGATTGCAGCAAATTGGTCATAAGCCATTGCCCCCAGGAGAAAACATTCGGTCCCACCAAAAAGAAGAATGAAATACGTCTGTGCAAAACAGCCTGCAAAGGTGATCATACTGTTTTTTCATTGGAGAGGGCCACCAGCATTTCAGGCATAATGACTGCACTGAAACTCACATGCACCACAGACAAGTTCAGGAGAAACAAATACATGGGAACGTGTAAGCTCTGTTCCAGGGAGATGATGACTATAATGATGGCATTTCCCATCAGAGTCACCAGGTAATCAACCAAGAAAACCCCAAAGAGCTGCCCTTGGAGTTCAGGAAAATTAGAAAAGCCCAAGAGGATGAATTCAACCACAGAGCTTTGGTTTTGCCTTTTCATTTCAGTAGTGGAGTGTATATTGTTTTTATGGACCATGTATGTAAATTATAAAGTAATCCAATAGCTGAGAGTTCAAGTCTGATATTCTTGACAGAAGATATAATGATGAGCTCATTTTGACAAATCAACCTAAAAATTTTGAGAATGGCCAGTTACTGGAATAGTGAATCTTTCAAACACAAATAAAGAAGTGAAGAATTTTGGCTCAGAAATCTTGTTTCAAAAGTACAAAATAACAGCAGGTATTCTCTGGCAACTTTTTTGCCAGGTGGAAAATTAATCCTTTCCTTAAAACACAAACAGACATTATATTACTTAGAATCTATTGTCTATTACATTGATGTATGCATCTCTGTTCTTTTCAATTGTACGTTTATATATGAATTCTCAAATAAAGTGTTTCAAATAAACAAATAGTAAAAAATATCCAGAAAAAATTACAACTAATAATTCAAAACTAAAACAAATATGTGGTGAATATTTACTATAAATGTTAATGTTCAAAATGCATTTATAATACTTTGTTTAGAATGAAATATATGAATAATACACCCCAACAAATACAGAAACACTAAAAAGGGGTTGAATTTAAATGCACTTATCTCAGATGAACATAAGTAAATTGCTTTAAGCACACTGGTTTCTGGTCAGAGTGGATTTGCCTAATTATACTGAAATTTGCCTGAATGGGAAAGTTCAGAGGTCAGTTCTCCATGGACTATCCTTGTGACCATAAAGTAGCTACCAAGGCTATAAAAATGCCATTTCTATCTTTCTGATCCTGTGGTTTAACTCTCTCTCTCTTCCCCCCTACACCAGCATTCTTTGAGTCCCACATCTCCCTGTTTTATTTTTTGCCATAACTCATCACCAACTGAAATAACACATATTTATTTGAGTTTTATGCTTATTATTTAACCCCCCCTTCTGGAATGTAAGCTCCAGGAGGACAGAAACTTTGTTCAGGTGTGCATTGTATTCTCAGAGCCTAGAGTAGATACTAACTTATATAATAGATGCTACACCAATATTTATTGAAGAGATGGAATAATAAATATTAAAATTGGGAAAACCCAGAATCTGCCCTTAAGGAATACAGTGTCTGAAGGAAAAATAAATCAAATTCAAACAAATAGAGAGCCCCAGAATTAATCCATGGCTTCTGTAGAAGTTTGAGGCCCCCTGTGGGATTGGAAATACCACTACACTGGCAGATTGAGCTTTAGTCCTGACTTTGCTACTACCTCCAAAGTGAGTCTCTGCTTCTCCCTGCACTCAGGTTCCCCGGTGTGGTTGGGGGCAGGAAAATAACCCAGGACATCTCTTCTGGCTCTGATGTGTGTTTCTCTGATTTATTCAGGGAAAACTGCAGGCTGCAAGGCTTCCCCTCCATTCAGATGACAGCCAGGCTGAAGGAATAGTGGTGGGTGGGCAGCACGTAGAAGGAACACGTGCTGCCTGGGTCCTAGGGGCCAGCCAGCCCCAAGCAGAGCTGACCATCTTCCTACCAGTCCAGCTGCTCTTCCTGAGCCCCTCTCTGGGCAGAGCACCTCACTTCTCCCTTGATCTCTCCTCCAGTCACCCAAACCAATTCTCCCCTGTCCCCAGCATCCTACTCACTGTTGGACGCTTGGATCTTTAAAATCTGGAGTCCCTCTGGGCTCAGCAAGTTCATCACCACTGACACTGCTCCAGCTCACTGCCTCTTTTCCTCCCCCTTCAAACTCCCCCCATTGTTAAATGGTTTCCTAACTGGCTTCTCCAGGTTTTGTAACTTCTCCTCCAACCTATCCTTCATACCTCAACCAAAATAAGATCATCCCCCCTCCCCGAACCTTCACAGTCTCCTTTTATCAGTAAAATAAAACACCCACTTCTCAGGCTGCCATTTAAGGGAAACGAGTCAGAGTAAGTATTCTAGAAATTTAAAGAGGGAAATATTACTTCTGAATGGAGTGCGAGAGTGAACAACCATAAGCACAGGATGTCATGGTAAAAGGGCCATTAAGTGGAAGGGGGAAGGCTGGCTTGCTGAAATCAAAAGTATTCGATGACATCTTAGTACTAGACTTGGCCTTTGGAGGGTGCTTTGAAAATTAGCAGAATTTCACTGTAGTTACATGAGGAAGCCAGCAGGACAAAAGGACAAGCAAGCTGAAGACAATGTAATGTTGTCTTGAGCTCAGATCATTAGGACAATAGCAGAGAATAAAAAGGTAAGTCGATTTACTGAATTTTGCCATAGCAATATATTAAAATCAAATGTCTATATTAACTTTAATAGTTATATTTTGGATATCAAAAAATCTCCCAAAATTAGTAAAGTGAACTCTACAGGAAAAAAACCCAACCCTTTTTAAGGACCATTTCTAGTAGACAAAAGTATGTATTAAGCTCCAGGTGTATAAAACCAAATTAGTTTTGAAAATAAGAAAATTTAGAGTATCCTATTAAAAACATACAAACTTGAGGAATTCCCTGGCTGTCCAGTTGTTAGGACTCCACGCTCTCACTGCCAAGGGCCCGGGTTCAATCCCTGGTTGGGGAACTAAAATCCCACAGGCTACACGGAGTGCCCAAAAAATATACACACACACACACACACACACACACACACACACTTCTGGGGCTGATAAAGTTAGAAAACAAAGCTAAGTTGCTGTCTTCATGAGAGATTAAAAAAAGAAGAAAAAGGGCTTCCCTGGTGGCACAGTGGTTGAGAGTCCGCCTGCCGATGCACGGGTTCGTGCCCTGGTCCGGGAAGATCCCACATGCCGCGGAGCGGCTGGGCCCGTGAGCCATGGCCGCTGAGCCTGCGCGTCCGGAGCCTGTGCTCCGCAACGGCAGAGGCCTCGACAGTGAGAGGTCCGCGTACCGCAAAGAAAAACAAAAAAAGAAGGAGAAGGAAAAAAAAAACATACCCAAAGTCTCCACCTTTTCCCTTTAACACGAACTACAAATGCTGGCCTGACATTCACTGACATGTTCTTCTGGCTCTAATGTTAACTTTTTGTATGACCTTGGGCAAATCACTTCCTCTTCTGGGTTTCATCTTTCTCCATGACTGGCCTTATTTATAACCACTTTCCACCCCAGCTACAAACTTTTATGAATTAATGAGTAGTGCAAGCAAACTACTTATAGCTCTAATTATTACTCAAACTTTGATGTGAATGTGAAAGGCCGAGTACTTGGCATTCTTACGTGAGCACTGATAGGCATCTCCAATAATCAGCAAGAAGAACTATAAGTGGTAAACTCACTGACAGGTACGTAAGCAGAATCTCCAGTTCCTTACCTAATGATTGCCTCTGATTTTCATCCCATTTAAACAGATGTTTCACTTCTTTAGTTAAGAAACCCTCCCATAAATACAACTCAGTGATTCAATGCACTGATTTTATAACATTAGATGACATTGAATTGTTTGCCTTGGGAGAATCTTTCTCTGAAGGACTTACTAACAATTTTTATAGATTTTCCCATACGGACATAAGAAAGCTCAGTTGCACAAACTTGGAGCAATGTTCTCAGTTTCTACAGAGAATAAACACCTCTTCACTCAGGAGGCTTAATTCCACCATGACCTCCCCCATTAAGAAATTCTTCAGGGAATTCCCTGGAGGTCCAGTGGTTTAAGACTGTCTATTCAGTTTCTCTGCCCATTTTTATTTTTTATTTATTTAATTTTGGCTGCATTGGGTCTTCATTGCTGCATGGGCTTTCTCTAGTTGCAGAGAGCGGGGGCTAGCCTTCATTGCAGTGCATGGGCTTCTTATTGCGGTGGCTTCTCTTGTTGCAGAGCACAGGCTCTAGGCATGCGGGCTTCAGTAGTTGTGGCACATGGGCTCAGTAGTTGTGGCTCGCGGGCTCTAGAGCACAGGCTCAGTAGTTGTGGCGCATGGGCTTAGTTGCTCCGCAGTATGTGGGATCTTCCCAGAGCAAGGATCGAACCCGTGTCCCCTGAATTGGCAGGCAGATTCTTAACCACTGTGCCACCAGGGAAGTCCCTCTGCCCATTTTTAAACTGGATTTCTGTTGTTGCTGTTGCTGTTATAGAGTTGTGTGCATTCTTTACATATTTTGAATATTAACCCCTTTTCAGATATATAGTTTGCAAATTCATTATCCCATTCTGTAGGCTGCCTTTTCATTTTGTTGATTATTTCTTTTGCTGTGTAGAGTTTTTTTAGTTTGATTAGGCCCACTTGTTCATTTTTGCTTTTGTTGCTTGTACTTTTGGTGTCGTATACAAAAAATAATTGCCAAATATACCCTGAGAAAACCATAATTCAAAAAGAGTCATGTACCACAATGTTCATTGCAGCTCTATTTACGATAGCCAGGACATGGAAGCAACCTAAGTGTCCATCAACAGATGAATGGATAAAGAAGATGTGGCACATATATACAATGGAATATTACTCAGCCATAAAAAGGAACAAAACTGAGTTATTTGCAGTGAGGTGGATGGACCTAGAGTCTGTCATACAGAGTGAAGTAAGTCAGAAAGAGAAAAACAAATACCATATGCTAACACATATGTATGGAATCTAAAAAAAAAAAAAAAAAGGTCATGAAGAACCTAGGGGCAGGATGGGAATAAAGACACAGACCTACTAGAGAATGGACTTGAGGACATGGGGAGGGGGAAGGGTAAGCTGAGACAAAGTGAGAGAGTGGCACGGACATATATACACTACCAAACGTAAAACCGATAGCTAGTGGGAAGCAGCCGCATAGCACAGGGAGATCAGCTCGGTGCTTTGTGACCACCTAGAGGGGTGGGATAGGAAGGGTGGGAGGGAGGGAGATGCAAGAGGGAAGAGATATGGGGATATATGTATATGTATAGCTGATTCACTCTGTTATAAAGCAGAAACTAACACACCGTTGTAAAGCAATTGTACTCCAATAAAGATGTTAAAAAAATAAATAAATAAAATAATTGCCAAGATCAAAATCAAGGAATTTCTTCCCTAAGTTTTCTAATAAGAGATTTATGGTTTCAGGTCTTATGTTTAAGTCTTTAATCCATCTTGAGTTAATTTTTGTGAGTGGTATAAAATAGGGGTCCAATTTCATTTTTCAGCATATGGTTATCCACATTTTTGAACACCATTTATTGAAGAGATTATCCTTTCTGCATTGGGTCTTCTTGGCTCCCTTATCAAGTACTAGTTGACTGTATATGTGGGGGTTTATTTCTAGGATATCTGTTCTGTTCTATTGGTCTATGTATCAATTTTGAATGCCAGTAACATACTGTTTTAATTACTATAGCTTTGTATTATAGTTTGAAATCAGGAAGTGTGATGCCTCCAGCTTTGTTCTTTCTTAGGATTGCTTTGGCTATTTGGGGTCTTTTGTGGTTCCATATAAAATTCAGGATTGTTTTTCTATTTCTGCGAAAAATGTCATTGGAATTTTGATAGGGACTGCATTGAATCTAAAGGTGACTTTGGATAGTACAGACAGTTAAAAAAAATTAATTCTTCCAATTCATGAACATGAGGTATCTTTCCATTTATTTGTGTCTTCAGTTTCTTTCATCAGAATCTTACAGTTTTCATTATACAGATCTTTTACTTCCTTGGTTAAATTTATTCCTAATATTTTAGTATTTTTGATGTTACTGTGAATGGGATTGTTTTCTTTATATCTTTTTCAGATATTTCATTGTTAGTGTATAGAATCAGAAACTGATTTCTGTATGTTGATTTTACATCCTGCAACGTTATTGAATTTGTTGGTTAGTTCCAACAGTTTCTTGGTTGAGTCATTAATATTTCCTATATATAAGATCATATTATCTGCAAATAAGGACAATTTTACTCATTCCTTTTGATTTGGTTGTCTTTTGTTTCTTTATCTTGCCTGATTGCTCTAGCTAGGACTTCCAGTACCATGTTGAGTAAGAGTGGTGAAAATGGGCACCACTGTGTTGTTTCTGACATTAGAAGAAAAGCTTTCCATCTTTCACCATTGAGTATGATGTCATCTGTGTTTGTTGCATATGGACTTTATTATGTTGAGGTATGTTCTTTCTATACCAAATTTGTTGAGGGTTACTGCTCCAATCTTGAACCCTGGCAGAAGCATCATCATGAATACTTATCAGACTCTTGTTCTATCATGGCTGATGTGCCTCTAGACCCCTCCGGCATTGTACTGAGGGTTTTCTGCATCCACTTTTGTCATGATTGTCACTGACAATGTTCCTTCTCAGATAAGTTAGAATTTTCTCTTCCCTTTTTGGAACACTGGCAGAAATACTACCCCATCTTTACCTTTAAAAAGTGGCTACTGATGGTACTTACTCTGTTGTTTTTCTTCTTAGTTCGTAAGAGACTCAGGAAGAAAATAATATCTTTGTGTCACACTTCCTTTTCCCCACTTCCAGGTTTCTTACCATGATAGAAGGTGACTGGAAAATCCACACAGCGTTCCTAGCAATGCCTTTTATAGTCAGACGTTCAGATTGTTCAATGAAGGAATGGTCAATTCCAAGAAGGTCTTCTCATTAGTAGGAGGAGTGACTATTCGCCCCTTGACTTCCTTTGTATCCCTTTCTCCCTCACTCCTGGACTTGGGAACTAACTCCTAAAGTGTGAAAAGTCCTTGAAGTGATTCATTTATGGACTTCCCTTACTCTGTTTCCATTTGTTCCCCATCCTCCCTTTCACCAAGATTTGAAATCCTCTCTTCTTCACCCACCACATCCATGTCCTTCAGGACTATCGATGAAACTGTTTGTAAGGTTTCTTGTTTTCCCATCCATTCTACCCTATCTATACTTCTTTCCAGTGTCTTGCAAAAACAACTCATGAAATTTGAATGGGTCTCAGCTTTCACCTTACCTCCTTGTATTTATACAATAATTTAAAGTAGACAATGTGCTTTCTCATATGTATAGGGACATTTGAGTATTGACTCACCATCATTCATTGGCCTCCTTCCCCTGCCAACAATACCTTTATTTCTCTTGGGGAATCTTTTCATTAAACCATTTCAGGTGTGCATAGCTGGGATTGACGCTATTCCCAGTTATGGAGTAGGGGCCATGAGAAGTGCATATTAGCAGCATTTCCCATTCTAGTCACCATCACAGTGTCTTGTTCGTGGCTTCACAGGTGATCCCACTACAGTGAACAATATGGGAGGGGTCCTTGAATGGGTTTTTGTGAATGAAAACCTTTGTTCCGCTGGATAACTGGTATGTTTCCCACAAGACACAGATTAGAGAAAATGTATCCCTAAGTGTTGTTGACAGCCTATTGCCTCTAGGAGGGGAGAGTTTCCTTGAGAATGGAATCTACCCTAAGGAAACAGAGATGAGAAATACAGAAAGGGAACGCAGGTCATGGTTATATAATCAGAGTTCTGGATAAAGCCAAGCCTGCAGGTTCATTCATCCCTATATTCTGCTGGGACTGAAGCAACGATCTTATTGACTATTCAAGTCAGTGTAGACTGAACACTGAGTCCTCTGGTTCTAACACATACCCTGTGAGAGTAATAACATTATCTTTATTTTAGCAGAAAAGTAATAGAGCCAGAGAAGTTACGTATTTGCTCAAAGTTACATAGCTAGTCCAGAAGTTTTAACTTCAAGTTAAAAAGCACCAACTATAAAATCATCTGAATGACTTTTTCCCACTTAAATTTTCAGTGTTACCATATTCGTACTAGAAAATATTAAACATTTTGGTAACGACATCCAGGCTTTCCACAAGGTAACTTCAATCTACTTGTCTTAATGTATTTCCTATCACTGCAGAATTTCTTTTTTTTTTTTTTTTTTTTGGCCACACCGTGTGGTTTTCGGGATCTTAGTTCTGTGACCAGGGATTGAACCTGGGCCCACGGCAGTGAAAGTGCCAAGTCCTAACCACTGGACCGCCAGGGAATTTCCTGAACTCCAGATTTGAGGAGTCACTGCCATACAGGTCCAGTTACACCACTAGCAACAGGGAGCATCCCCTAAAGTTAGGATGTAAGGAGAGAAAGGGGCCAAAAGAGAATCACAGGGAACATTAACATTTAAGTCTCAGAAGACCGCGAAGGAGTTGATCAGACACATGAGAAGAACTAGACAAGAATAGTGTCCCTGTAGTCACAGAAAATTTCAGGAAGGAAGGAATGATCAAGGTTAGCATCTCTGACCCTCCAGGAATCCTGAACCACCTTTTATATAAAAGGAGGAGCACAGTTTTCCCCAGACCTCTTATTATATTTCCTAAGAAATTTTAGCAGGAGGAAAACCTCCCAGTTGCTTTATGCAGAATAATATATGAGGAGCAATAGGGGAATAGTCCAAACCTTAGGCAAAGAGAGTCAGAAGTAGTCCTAGGAATGAGGTTCGGAGCTTCAAAAGTGACCCTAAAATGGCTCCTCAGAAATGACAGCAACAATGCAAACCCCATTTCAGAGAGGTGGACAAAAATCTTTAGCCTCTGGATTAAACAACAGAAAAGGATAAAGAGGTTATCCCCATATTATATTTAAGGACGGAAGGCCCATGGGTGGCAGTGCCTTTGTACATCTGGGGAGGGATCAAAATTTATAACCAATTTTCTGCCTCTGTACCCTGGGTCTAGTGAACTTAATTCCAGTTTTATCCATATCTGTCCACATGCTGATGTGAAAAAGACATACTAAAAGCAAGAAACAGGCAGAGTTGGGTGATCTTTGTAAGTGCCCAGCCACCTCACACATATCCGACTTCATGTATTCTCTGCCAATCACTCCCTACCTGGTAACCATGTCCCAGATGTCACTGGACAGTGCAGGCTATCGTCAAGTGTGGCATATCAACCCAATCTCAAGGCTGCCATGGATTTACTAACATAAGTTCAGTCTTTTCCTGGTAACCCTTCCCCAAATATTCCCAAGACTACCCAGAAGCGTTCACATTTTAACCTGCTACAGGATCCTCACCAGTTTATGAGTTGTACAAGGGGCCTCTTTCCTTTTAACAGTCCCAGGGAAGGCAAGGAGAGGCGGGGGATTTCAGCAGTAGTTGGAGCTATGGCAGCTGATATCTTACTCCACATGACTCATGGCTGCTGCCTGTTCTACCACCACCCTGCTCCACATAGGGCAGCCAGATTGAGCAAGTAAAAATATCGGATGCCCAGTCTGAATTTGAGTTTCAGATACACGACAAATAATCTTTTAATGTAAGGATGTCCCATGTAAAAAAAATTATTCATTGTCCATCTGAAATTCAAATTTAACTGGGCATCTTGTATTTTGTCTGATACCCTCTTCCACCTGCCACTCTCAAACCCCACTCTTTCAGAAGAGGTTCCCACAGCTGTTATCTAGGGACGGAGTTCTTTCCTTTTTTTTTTTTTTTTTTTTTTTTTGCGGTACGCGGGCCTTTTACTGTTGTGGCCTCTCCCGCTGCGGAGCACAGTCTCCGGACGCGCAGGCTCAGCGGCCATGGCTCTCGGGCCCAGCCGCTCCGCGGCATGTGGGATCTTCCCGGACCGGGGCACGAAACCGTGTCCCCTGCATCGGCAGGCGGACTCTCAACCACTGCGCCACCAGGGAAGCCCAGTTCTTTCCTTTTGACCACTGCCTTTTCTTTCCCATGGTTCACACCTCCCGCCCCCCAAAGGGAAGCTAAGTAAGGACCAGATGAGGAGAGCAGCCAAGACGGTGGAGTAGAGAGACTCAGAGCTCACCTCCTCTCGGGAGCACATCCAAATCACAATTATCTGCAGAGCAACCATCAGTGAAAAAGACTGGAACCTACCAGAAGGGATCTTCTACAGCTAAGACATAAAGAAGGAACCACAGTGAAACCAAGACCAGCGGTAGGAGGGGGAAACTCAAACAAATCAAACCCTATACCCCTCAGGTGGGCGATACACAAACTGGGGAATAATTATAGGGCAGAGGTTCTCCCACAGGAGCGAGAGTTCTGAGCCCCACGTCGGGCTCCCCAGCCCGGGGGTCTGGCACCGGGAAGATGAGCCCCCAGAGCATTTGGCTTTGAAGGCCAGCTGGGCTTAATTGCAGGAGCCCCTCAGGACCGGGGAAATAGAGACTCCACTCTCAGAGGGCGCACGCAAAAATCTCACGTGCACAGGGACCCAGGGCAAGAGCAGTAATTGATAAGAGCCTGGGCCAGACCTACCTGCTGGTCTTGGAGAGACTTCTGGAGAGGCGGGTGCTGCTCACCCTGGGAACATAGACACCGGCAGCAGCCGTATTTGGGAGCTCGTTCTACCGTGAGGAAGGCGCTGACGGCGGGCGCCATTGTGTGGGCTCCTCCCTCTCGCGTTTAGCACCAAGACGTGGCCCCGCCCAACAGCCTGCAGGTGCTGCTGGGACGCCCCAGGCCATACAACCAATGGGGCGGGGACACAGCCCCAGTCACCTGCAGACGGGCTGCCTAAAGACTAAAGAGCCCACAGCTGCCCTGTCCACCAGACGGCCAAGATCCCGCTCCACTCACCAGCCCCACCAGGAAGCCTGCACAAGCCTCAGCCACCAGGGGGCAGACACCAGAAGCAGAAAACTATGATTCCCCAACGCAGGCCAGACCCTACCCACACCCTACCCTGGGACCAGCTGGGCCCTGGCCTTTGCCCACCAGCAGGCCCATGCAACCTTCAGGACACCCCCGACCCCATACCCAACAGTGTCAGGAACAGCTTCCCACACCCACCAATGATCTGAAATGGGCCCTGGGATGCCTGGATCCTGCAGCCAGACTCCAGGAACCAGCTCTGCCTGCCAGTAGTCCCGCACTAACCCCAGGCCCTGGCTTCACCTGCCAGTGGGTGGGCAGCAGCCCCAGAATCTTCGGGACCCTGACTCTGCCCACCAGTGAGCCAGCCCTAGCCCCGGGGCCTCCTAGGGTTCCGCGACCAGCCACCTCGTGACCAGGCCCCGCTAAACAGCAGCCAGCGGCATCTGCACGAGGGAGGGCCTGGCAGCCAACCAGACTAGGGGCCAACCAAGCCCACCAGACCACCCACACAGTCAACCCGCCACAACAGAAGGACCCACACGGCCCTCTTAGGGGGCATCCCTAGAGCGTATAGCTTGGGGAATGAGAGGGGAGTGCACTGCTGGGATGCACAGGACGCCTCCTGCAGAGGGCCACTTCTCCAAGGTCGAGAAACATAACTAACCTACCGCATACATAAAAATACAAATAGCAACTTAGAATGAAGCAGCAGAGGAATATGTTTCAGACTAAGGAACAAGGTAAAACCCCAGAAGAAGAACTAAATGAAGTGGAGACAGGCAATCGCCCAGAGAAAGAGTTCAGAGTAATGATCATAAAGATGATTAAAGAACTCAAAGGGAGAACAGATGCACAGAGTAAGAAATTAGAAGTTTTTAACAAAGAGTTAGAAAATATAGAGAACAACCAAATAGAGATGAAGAATACAATAACTGAAATGAAAAATGCACTAGAAAGAATCAATAACAAACTAAATGATACAGAAGATCAGTGAGCTGAAAGACAGAAATCACTGCTACTGAATAGAAAAGGAAACATAAATAAATAAAAGGACCAGATGAGCCCAGCTTCTCTCTGCACCTGGAATCACTACTCCTTCCAGCCACCAGGTCCCGTAGCCTGGTTGGGCCCATTCTTCAAGACTTCTACACATGGGGATCGCATTGGTTCTCCCTCTTACCCAGCCCTCTCAGGGTACCGCAGTCCATCAGACACACGTTATCTGTATACAGTATGATATATTATTTTGTCTACTCAGAACCCTTTCCTTTGGAGATCCACTCTTCCATTCCCTGTGTTTCAGGAGGTGCTGGTCCTTTCTTACTCAGCCCTTGGAATGTGGCCTAGGCCATGAGATTCACCCAAGCCAGAGAAGTTCATCTTCCAGACCAAAGAGATTGTTCAAGACTTGACACCTGCTCAGGGTCAGGTCAGAATCCTTCCCCAATTTCCCTGTGGGAGATAAAGACTATTCCCTCCCTATGGGATTATTGGCTGTAAGGGTGGTTTATGTTGACTCCTCTTATGGCCATCTTCTCTGACACATAAGGGTCACTCTCCGAAATAAGAGCAAAAGGCAACTATAGAAAGAGCAACAGAGGGGAGAGAGTGGAAGCCCAGATGACATTGTTAGAAAGAGCCAGACAGACCTAACTAGAAATCAGCTTAAAAAAAAAGAAAAAAAAAGAGAATATAGTTGGTCATTTAATTTTTGCTTAATCGTGTTTGATTTGAATGTGAATCCTAAGTGAAATAACATGTCTAAACATCAACTGGATATTACATCCACGTTTTTTTAAACAGACCTCCTTGGCCCCATGAAAATCCAGCAATGTGGCTGGGCACCTGTTTCGCTGTTCACAAAAAAATCTCTATGATACTCAGGAGTTGGTCAGCTGGGAGCATTCAGGCTCTCTAGGGGACAACACAGCCTAGCTCAGTAGGTTCCACCAGCCTCTTCAGTAACCCAGTACAAATTGCTCTTTAATTTAGTACATGGGCAGACATGCAGTTTCTTACACAGATTCTGTATATACACACAATCTACGTGCTCAACAGGCTACGTATATAATTATCAAATGTGGAGACACCAAACTTCCTGTGTGAAGAAGAGTTCATAATAATTAGTGTCATGGGGTCCCAAGTTGATCAGTCAAGGCTGAGTTACCTTGGATTCAGGTATCTGGGCACGTCCAGCAGATTTCTGGAATTGGTACACGTGGAATCAACTTGTGAGAAGTCATGACAACAATAAAACTGTGTGAAAAACAAAAAGAGGGGTGTCTGTAACCTTCCTGTTACAGGAAGGGGCACTGAGGGTCTGAGGCAGCATCAGCCTTCTGCAGCAACTGCTGGGTGAGGGTAGGTTTGCGGTGCCTGCACAGTCCTTGAGGACCTCTACACAGTGGGCTGAGGTGTGGGAGCTAAGAGAGCTCCCTGAGGAACCCCAGAAACTGATGGGGCTCCTGACTGACCTTCAATTTCCTCATCTGTAAAATGAGGGCTGGGAACTGACCACACCTACATCTAGAATTCCTTTTTTCTTCTTTTCTCTACAGAGGGAACCAAAGCAGAAAAAAGGGATTATGAGTTAGCACTTAGAACTGACTGACATTTCCAGAAAGAAAAGTCAGTTAACGGCACCTCTGGGGACAGTCATGACATGTTATTAGCATGGAGCTAAATCGAATCACATTAGAGCTTCCAAGACTAGAGGTCTGTGACAAGCCATGGTTCATTCCCAACATGGAAAATTGAGGAGTTTCTAGAAAGATGGGAAGCTACTGTTTAAGCAGCAATAAGTCACAAATACAGAGTCAAATGGACATTCCATTATACCACAGTACAATACTTCTTTTATTTATTTATTTATTTATTTTTGGCTGCGTTGGGTCTTCATTGCTGCACATGGGCTTTCTCTAGTTGCAGTGAGCAGGGGCTACTCTTCTTTGTGGTGTACGGGCCTCTCATTGCGGTGGCCTCTCTTGTTTCGGAGCACCGGCTCTAGGCGCGCGGGCTTCAGTAGTTGTGGCTCACGAGCTCTAGAGCACAGGCTCAGTAGTTGTGGCGCACGGGCCTCGTTGCTCCACGGCATGTGGGATCTTCCCGGACCAGGGATCAAACCCGTGTCCCCTGCACTGGCAGGCGGATTCCTAACCACTGCGCCACGAGGGAAGCCCAATACTTGTTTTAGATGTTAGCACTGATATGCTTCACATTTTCCAATATTGTGGAATGAGCACAGTTCACATTTTATTATATCAGGGAGTTTATTTCACAGGAAAGAGTCAAATGTCAGAATCACATGCTTGGTCACTGACATTAACATATAAGAGGAGCTACTGAAATAAGACTCTGCACTATCGAAACAGCCTGGAGTGGGGGGATGGGTGCTAAATAAGTGAATTTGAGCCATTGATGGCAAAAGTGGTTGTTCCTAAGGGCTCATTCCACACGGCCTTTCCCCATGTCCTATGTTCCAAGTCTTCTGATCCCCTATTATCTAATCTCTTTCTTTTTGCTCCTCTGTCCTTATACCCCTTCCAGTATGCATTAGTCTAATCTCACATCTCTCCATTCCTTCCTACTCTCTGTCTTCCCCCATCCTCCTGTCCCTCCACCCCACCATTCTCCTGACCCTTCATCTCTACTGTCCCCACTTCTCTGCCCCACGTCCTGTTGCTCCTAATCTCCTTGTCTCTAGTTCCTCTGTCCCTCTGCCTTTTCCATTAGACGTTGACTTTTGGATCCCTGCTCTATTACTTTTGCCCACAATTGGACATTTTTTCTCCTTTCTGTTGTCAATGAAAATTGACAATCAAGTTAAGCCAAACTGAAGCTTATAACCCACGAGACAGGCTCTCAGAAGCTCTGAGAACTGTTCCACATGTTAGAAGTCGAAGGCACAGTCATAGATTTTTGAGACAAAGGATCGTACATCAAAATGACATACTGATATTCTACATAAAGTTCACCAAAGATAAGTAGTTCAGGTAAGCATGTACAAAGCGAGTGGTAAGCCACCATGACCCACATACGAGTTGGGAAAGAAAGCGAATCTTTTAAGAAGTTACATTGCTAGCATCAGAAGAAAGGGAAAGAAATGATCTTTTGAGCAGGCAGTTGAGGAGCTCTGGTTAACATGTAATGCAGATTCACACCACACGTCAGGGAGGGAGGGAGGAGGTCCAAACGGGCAGAGAGAATTTTATGTTTAAATGTTCTCGTCCTGCCTTAAAGTATAAATTTTATTTCATCACTGTCCATTACTCAAGCTGGTTTTGACAGAAAATGAGTTCCTTCTATGGAATTTCTTTTCACTGAAAATGTTCCATCTTAAACGATACATCACTCATCTGAACACCCTTTATCAAACCCTTTACTTTAGTTTCATACAGGGAGAATTCCAAATCCCAAGTCCTGAAATGCTTTATAGAATCCATTCGTTCTTTGAGGCATTTCAGATCCTGCTTTATCGAGGGAGAAATTTTGAGGCAGATCTTTAGCTCCCAGGTCGAGGAGCCCTCTTTTTTCGATATGTCCAATAAAAACTGCATTCTGAGGGCCATCGCCTCACCCCCTGTCTGCTTCTTTTCATCTAGCAGCCTATTCACTTCTCTGCAGCACTCCCTCCCCCCCGCCAGCTGGCTCCGGTCCTCTTCCACCAGGTAGGACATGGCATGAAAAAATTCCTATAAGCCAATGCGGTAAAAGCTGTGCTTCTTGATGTCAAGTCCCTCTTGGTAGCTGTTGCTGCTCACGAAAGCAGCAAGGCTGAGCCCATCTAAACTGTGCTTCCTGACGTCACCTTCTTCAAACACAATGCCCTCAGCTGCCAAGGGGCACAGTCCCTCAGGACCTTGTCCCGGGTAAGCTCAGAGCAGACCCCAGGGGCACTGTGGGGCAGGAAGGTGGAGATGTAGGCCATGAAGATGTCAGTACAATTACCGGGCATCTCCAAGACCTCTCTGCCTCGCTCTATCTGCCCCTTCAGCCAGGAGCAGACCATGCAGCAAATGCCTGGAACCTGACATGCTTTGTTAGAGAACATCATTTCTTTGTACAATGTCAAGGGCATTTCTGGCTTGCTCCTTATCTGTGAAGTAGGAGTTGAAATACCTCCTCCTCTCAGGGTTCTCTGAGGATGTGGACATGGGGTGGTTCTCTCAGCAAGGACTCCAGATTTCACAAAGCCAGCACCCAGGTGGTGACGAGAAGGGCGGACCTGGGAGCATTAGCATTCCTCCCCAACAGAAGGTGCAGCACATCCTCCGTGGGACTGGACCTCGGCCTCTTCAACCTCTCTGCAAAGGGCCCCTCTGCAGCTCATCACAGTCATCCAGGATGAACAGGAGCCACTCCAGCTGCCTCAGAGTCTCTATGATGGGCCCTTGATTTTCCCCACAACGCCAGAAGAGGAGCTGGTCCAGTCTGCCCTCCGGCAGCAGGACCACTTCTCTGCAGCTCACATAAAAGACATCATCCAACTGGCCCGGATACAGGGTGCCAGTGGTCCAGTCCAGCACTATTTTCTGGCCAGTGTTGTCTTTCCCATGCCAGCCGACCCCTGTAGCACCACTGTGGGTGGGACCTGGGAGGACTTTCCCCCTGGATCTAATAGAACCTCCACTGTAACAGAGTCACAGTGGGCTGGGGCAGACAGGCAGATGACGCTGGGCTCCCTGAGCTGGGCGTGGCCACCAGGAGCAGCTGGTTGTAGCCGCCCTGATGCCCCCTTCTTGCCGCTCCTCTAGGCCGTGCACATGCTCTCGGTACATTTCTCCATAATCTGCACTATACAAGTGAGGTATTAGGGGTGAGATGGGAATAAAAAGAGACAGACCTCGGCCTCTGCTCTTTGGTTTCATCTTCTGTGCCCCAGAACTTGTATCTCTCTGAAAGTTATACTTCTAGGGGCATGGGGAGGGACCGCTGCTCGTGTGTATGAGGGTGTGTATGCATGTGTGATGTGCACGTGCCCATCTGTACGAGTGTGTGAGGGTATGTTCTGTGGGGGGGGTGGTGTCCGTGGGGTGTGAGTGAATGCTTATTTCCCCATGTGCTCACGGGAGTGTGCTATGGACGCTTGTGTATTTTTGTGTGGGGAAGGCGTGTCAGTGTGCAATGGCACGTGTGTTTGTAAGAATACGTATACATGCAAAAGTCACCGCGTGTGTGAATGTCTGAGTGTTCATGTGAAGTGTCCCCATGTGAGATGGTGAGGACAGAGAGAGAGGAGAAAGGAAAGGGAAACTGGAGAACGGCGAAGTCACAGGAACCTTTTCCTGGTAAAGATCAAGCCAGGTGCTAAAGATGAACCAGCTCCTGACTCTGAGTCAGCCTAAATTGTCCCCATTTCAATCCTACTGTTCCCCTTGCTACTGCCTTAAATGTCTCCTTTCCTTCCCAGGCAGTTTCCTTGAGAGAGTAGCCAGTACTCACTACCATGAGTCAACCTGATCATTCTCTCACTCCCAAATTCTGGTTTCCATGCCCACCCCCTCCCCGCAGTTCCACTGGCACTGCTCTACCAGGGTTGGTAAAGATCCAAGTCATCAAATTCAAGGCTCGCTTTTCAATCCTTTCTGGATACGCTGTTTACCTGAGTTTGGAGAAATGAAAAGAAAGAATGCGTGCCCACCCAGAGTACTGACAGGGGAGCAGGATCATGTGAATTCTAACTAGAAAAGGTAGATCCAAGAAGAAAGCAGCTCTTGGGCATGAGAGTCAGGGCTACGTAATCCAACTTCACCCATCCACCTTGCCGGCTGGATGCTGGCACTTGACCCAGCCAAGGGAGTGGACAAGTTCCTGACGGACAGATGTTATCATCCTCACCACACCAAGAAGGAAACTGAGGCTCAGGGAAAACAAACAAACAAACCTATAGATTGCCCAAAGTTACACAGGAAGTTAGGGTCGGAGCTCCTTCCACACGTAGTAATGGGCATAGCAACCTTGTAATACTAATAACTAATGTACTTCTGGCATATGCTAAGAACTTTACAGAGCATCACCTCATTTAATCCTCTCCCATAGTACAGACAAGTATCTCCACCAGATCACTCCACACTTCTGCTTGCATGTCTAATCGACATCTCAAGGGTGACACATCCCAAAGTGAGCTTGGGATCTTTTCCCCAAAACCTGCTCCACTTGTAGGTTTCACCATCTCAATTGACAACAGCCTCTTCATACTAGTCGCTCAACACAAAAAATTGGAGTCATCCTTGACTCCTCTCACACCTCACATAAAATTTCTCAGAAAGTCCTATTGCCTCTACCCTCAAAATATGTCCATCATTTCCCTACTTCTCATCGCTTCCACTGCTGCTGTCCTGGTCCCAGCCACCCTCATTTTTCATTTAGATTACCTGGTAATCTAACGTGTCTCTCTGCTCTTTCTCTCTCACCTCACTCTGCCCAGTAACTACTCCCCCTTTCTATTCTTCTCAAAGCAGCCAGTGTGATTCTTTTAAAACTAAGACAGAGCATGACCCTCCCGGCTCAAAACTCCATCTGACTCAGACTAATACTCAAAGTCCTTACATGGCCTGGGAAGTCCTTAATGATCTGCTCCCCAAGCCCTATGGAGAGGTCCATGTCCTGCTACTCCCCGCCTTGATCCTAACACTCCAGCCATGAAATAGCCTCAAACACACCAGGCCTGCTCCTGCCTTAAGGCCTTTGCACTCTGTTCCCTCTACCTGGAGGCTCTTCCCCCCAATAATGGTCATACCCCTCGTCTCCTTTAAATCCACTCAAATCTCACATTCCCATTTTGACCTGCTCTAACTCCTCACAACTCCTGATTTCCTCCTTATTTTCAGCTAATTTTTCCTTTTTCATAGCACTTATCACCTAATACATTCTATAATGTACTTATTTGTCTCTCTCCAGTAGAATGTATACTTTTCAAGGACAGTGATCTTTGTTTTGTTCACTGATATATCCCAAAGCTCCAAAAGAGCATCTGGCACATATTCAAATTGTTGAATGAATGACTCACTGCGTTGACACCTTAGGATGCTGTCAAGAACAAAGTCCTTTAAAAGGTACCTTGATGTCGATTATCCCATTGAAGTACCAATTGAGACCCTTGCGCCGCTCTCTGGCTCCATCTGGTGGCAGCTGTTTCTCTCCTCTCAGTGAGGTTCCAAGTTTACTCGGAACTACTTAGCTCGTTTCTCACTGAGTGCGCATCGGACCGAAATCAAAGAGCACAAACTCAGTGCAGAAAATTGTAGCCGTGAGTAGCATCATCAGAAACCAATAAGCACAAAGATCTAGTTCACGTGGTGCAGGTTCAGCGTATAGTGCTCCTAATCTTTGTCAACTCACTCCCTTCCGCGCCTGGCTCCTTCCTTCTCGACAAGATGGCCACACCGGCGGTACCGCCGAGCACGCCTCCCGCCACCCCAACCGAAACCCCGGCTGCGGCCTCAGACCCGGCCCCGGCTCCAGCCCCAGCCTCAGTCTCGGCGCCGGCTCCAGCGCCGGTTCCAGCTGCAACGGCGGCTCCAGCCTCATCCTCAGACCCGGCGGCAGCAGCGGCTACGACCGCGGCTCCGGGCCAGACCCCGGCCTCAGCGCCAGCCCCAGCGCAGGCCCCGGCACAGTCGCTGCCTGGTCCGGCTCTCCCAGGCCCCTTCCCTGGCGGTCGCGTGGTCCGGCTGCACCCGGTCATTTTGGCCTCCATCGTGGACAGCTACGAGCGACGCAACGAGGGCGCTGCCCGAGTCATCGGGACCCTGCTGGGTGAGTGGTCAGAGAAAATTGACGTTCTCTTCTACTTCCCACCTCCCGTTTATCTTGTTCCCCTCACTTCCCACCCCCATTGTAGTTAGTTATTGAATAAATAGTGTGTGCCAAGTGATTTACATTTTATCTTTAGTCTTCCCAGTAGCATTTCACGTCAAGTATAACTAGTTCCAGTCTACGAAAAATGAATTCAAACTCTGACTAGGACGTCAAAAACCTTTGACTCCCTAAGCCCAGTGACCACGTTTTCCCCCCTTATCTACTGGTAAATGTCTTTATTTTCCAGGTGTTAAAAGAGAAGTTTTTCCTAACCACTTGGCATTGGAGTGGGGACACCTGTAAAAAGATATCCCTCTCACCAAGTAGACCGGTTTGGCAGGAACCCATTTAGGGTTTCAGTAATGTTCTGCTTTCCTAAACGTCTAAGCCTGAGCCTCTGTTTCTCAGTCTCCCTAATATTAGTCCCCAGTGAGATATGGACCCCGTTCCCCCAGTGCAGTCTCCGATTCTCCATTTGGACACAGACAATTGTATCATCTATTATTTGTATTAACATGCACATGGAGAAATAACCTTTTCCCTGCCCATGTTCCAAATTTGGGAAATGGATATTTCATGTTACAGTAAAACTGAGAAGCCGTAAAGAGGGATTTCTGACAATATATCCCTTTCTCTGGGGACTGCTGGTCCCATCCGTTTAATTTGCACTGCATCTTGGTCACAGAATTTGGACACTTCTGTGAATCCAATTTAGTCACATGTTTCTTTTTCTTACCCTTGAACGTGTAATAGTTTCCATCGTAGGAGACAATTGGTGTGTTGCGAAGAGGATGACAGTTGTCGGCAGGCTCCAGCACATATTAGCTAAGTCTTTCCTTCAGGGCCTCCTTTAGATTTAGTCTGTGAGCACTAAGTTATCACAGAAGGCGTCTAACTGTGCTGGCACAGACTAGGTACAAAACAGCTGTTGGTTGCCATCTTCCACCACATCAGGCACCCTCCTGACACAGACACACATTGTCTCCCTCTTTATCTTTGAGGGTGTAGCATTTTACAGAAACTTCAGTTGATCCATTATCTTTCAAGCATTGCCATAGTTGGCTCAGATCAAGCCTTTGTATTCTCTTTGCCTCTTCTCCCTTATTTTATCCTTTAAGTTTCACTCATCTTCCAGGTTCCCAGGAAGAGTTTTCACTGTCAGTCCTTCATCCCATATCCCCACCCTCACCCCTGTTCTTAACCTTCCAAAGTATGCCATCATTCTGTGACTGCCCTGCTTTGAGCTTCTGTAGTAAATGGTTCTTGCGTCACTGACTTGGCACTCGATAAATACTAGCTTGCTCTTTCAGCTGCACTGTCAAATTTTCCAAACTCACTAGAGCTGTTTAACGAAATAAACAATTTTCCACCCTAGGTTTGTGCTAAGTGCCCCCAAATATTAGTGACCCTAGTTAGAACAACTGTAGTCTAGATTTTTCAGATCCTCTTTCAGAATGGAGTCATGGTACAAGGCTAGGTGTTACAGAGGCATTGCTTACTGAAGAATGAAGCATAGATTCTGCTTGCTAGGAACTTAGACATTTTCAGTTAGAAATCAATTCACGAGACATTCCATTTGGTTAAAATGAAATCAGTGGTGCCTTTTATGTACCATAAAACAATCAGGTACTTAGAATTCAAAGTTTGATCAAACAAGCTCTATCTACTCTTAACCTTAAATTCAAGATGAAGATATACTCCCATAGGCAAATAATTAGAATATAATGTGATAAATGCTCTAGCACAAGAGTGTTATGGTGGCATGCAAATATAGAAGACTTAACTATTTCAGATGCTCGAAGTGGTCAAGTCTGTTGACAAGAGGTCAAATAGGATAAAGAGTATGTATCCACACTCCTGTATATAAAATGAAGAACAAGGGCTTGCTGTATAGCACAGGGAACTGTACTCAGTATATATTTTTTTTAATTTATTATTTGTTTGTTTATTTATGGCTGCATCGGGTCTTCGTTGCAGCGCGCGGGGTTTCTCTAGTTGTGGCAAGCGGGGGCTACTCTTCGTTGCGGTGTGTGGGCTTCTCATTGCAGTGGCTTCTCTTGTTACGGAGCACCGGCTCTAGACGCGAGGGCTTCAGTAGCTGTGTCTCTTGGGCTTTAGAGCGCAGGCTCACTAGTTGTGGCACACGGGCTTAGTTGCTCCACGGCATGTGGGATCTTCCTGGACCAGGGCTCGAACCCATGTCCCCTGCATTGGCAGGCAGATTCTTAACCACTGTGCCAGCAGGGAAGTCCTCAATATCTTGTAATAACAAAATGGAAAAGGATCTGAAAAAGAATGTATATGTGTGGTGTATGTGTATACATACATAACTGAATCACTTTTCTGTACACATGTAACATTGTAAATCAACTACTTAAATTAAAAAAAAGAAGTATTTATCCATTTGGTTTGGGGGCATAGTTTCAGCTAAGGGGGCAGAAACCATAGTGAAGTAGAATTAAACAGACGCTGATGGGTATAGGCAACATTTGTGGTCTGTGGTGGAGAGGGAAGCACTTGAAGCCTGGGTGGGCAGGCCAGTAGATGAGAAAAAAAATGGAGAGGTCAAGGGGCCAGCAGTTTTAGTGAGGACAAGAAACAAATGTAGCTGGAGTAAAAGTATCATCAGAACTAGAAGAATAAAAGTTTGTGGTATGATGTTTAAGGTTCACAGGGAGAAGGTTTCTGGTTGATGGTAGGGTTAAGGTTATGACTGTGGGACCATGGCTGAAGGGAGGTACAGGGGAAGCTCCCTAAGATTGAGCTCTCAGGATAGGCTACTATATATGTGGTCTCTGTAGACATGATTAGAATCTTCCAGGGAGCTCTGCAGATGAAATTATATTAAGGAGAAAGTCTGGAGGCTGAAAAATGAAGGTCACAGAGTGAAGATCTGGAGTAGGGCTGGTAGCAGGAAGTGACAGACAGGCAAAAGGAGACCTTGCGAAGTAAGAACAGACCCTGTTTGCTGACAGTTAAGGAAGAGAGTTGGAGATTGCCCCAGAGTTTCACTTCTCTGGAAGATCCTGGTTCCATTGGTGCTCGTGGCTGAACTTGGAGCTTCTGAGCCCAGTTTGGGTTTTTGTTTCCCTGACTTTGAGGAGACCTCTTGAAAGCATTTGGGACAGTTGGGAGCCCAAGGTTTTATAACACATGGACAATACTCTCTCACAGGAACCGTTGACAAGCACTCAGTGGAAGTCACCAACTGCTTTTCAGTGCCGCACAATGAGTCAGAAGATGAGGTGAGTGGGAATTTGAGACCCCCGTGCGGTCTGTAGCTACTCATTTGCTGGACTCTTTGTGAGGCCCCTCCTGCGCCACAGTGTGTTGTGCTCATAACTAGAGCTGCAGTTAAAGAGCTTCGTTCCATTTGTACACATTTCCCGGGCCTCTTCTGTCTGTTGGGAGTGGCCTCTTGTCCTGTTTATCCATTTGCTGTGGACTCTTGGCTTCTTAGCTTCCGTTCCTGCCTTCCTTCTCAGGTGGCTGTTGACATGGAATTTGCTAAGAACATGTATGAATTGCACAAGAAAGTCTCTCCAAATGAGCTCATCCTGGGCTGGTAAGTTGGGACGAGGGGATGGAAAGTCTCAGTGGTTGAGTGCCAACATCTTTTGTCACCTGACTAGGTATCGTACACCCTCTTTTGGAGACAGAGTATTGAAAGTGTATTATCTCAAGGAGCTATGAGTTCAGTGTGTTTTGCTGGCGGTTCTGATCCTGTGAGGCCAAGAATACTTATTTTGGACTGCAGCTTTTACTGAGCAAGTCTTTTTTGCCTTGCTGGTGACTTAGAATTTTCAAGAGCTCTAAGGCAGCCCTTATTTGATGTGATACAATTTTCAGTGTGCGTATTTTTTTGGCATGTGTTGTCCCTGGGGGTATAACTACACCCCGACTAGGGGTGTTGGGTGCCTAGAGACACCCATGCCACCATCCTGTTTGGTATTGATGTCGCACGTAGACATGAGTCCACAACTGTGTTCCATTTTCCAGGTATGCTACGGGCCATGACATCACAGAGCACTCCGTGCTGATCCATGAGTACTACAGCCGGGAAGCCCCCAACCCCATTCACCTCACAGTGGACACGAGCCTACAGAACGGCCGCATGAGCATTAAGGCCTACGTCAGGTGACCAGAGTCTTGGGCAACAAGGGCATGAAAAGCTACCTCGTTCATACTGTGTCTGGGTGCCACCCCCGCCTCCACCCGCCGCAGGTGTCATCCTTCAGTGTGCAGCTCGCTGCCTAAGGAAGCCCCTTCCTCACTTTCAGGAGTTATCACTGGAGAGATTTTATTCTGAAACAAACTCTGTCCCTGAAATTTCCACTCACTGATCCTTGCCTACCCAGATTTGTGCTCATTGCTCATAACCAACTTCAAAGGGCAGCCCTTTAGGTATTTGAGCAAGCTCGTTTTTCCTGTCATCTTTTCTAGAAGTTAACTGTTACACAACTCCTACAGCCGATCCTCACACAGTGTTCTGGCCATGATTTCTTCTCCACATTCACTGATTTTCTGAGTTGCCCTTCAGTTTGTCATTATCACTAAAACTGTGCATAGGACACAGGGCGGTACAGATTAAAGAATGGCTGTCCTTGTTTGGAACATGTCTATTAACCGGGGATAGAGTACAGTTTGGATGACAGTAACATTACCCTGTTGGCACATTAAGCAGCTAGAATGCTGGTTGATGGGAGATATCGGGAAAGGCTCTAGAGGCATGCCGAAGAAGGGGCGGCTGTAGGCCTTGGAAGGATTATATTTTCTGCTTAGAATGAAGCCCTTTGTTAGCACATCTCTTACTTTAACTTTGTGCCATTTTTGTGTCTGACACTGAGATGACCAGTTACCTATTATGTGGTAGGACAAAGATGGTGGCTGTCAAGTCCTCATGGGCCAGTTGGTTACCACGAACCTCTAGCTGTTGCCTGATTCCTTAGCCTTTCCAGGTATTTCAGACTCCTCAAGATGCAGTGAAGGTATAGTCGACACAGTAAAGGCAGTCACCTTTGCTAAGATTACTTACAGCGCCCAGTCTGACCTTGATGGGCCGGAGTCGACTCTTTTTTTTTCAGTACTGTTGAGGAACTCGGTCCCAGAGAAGACCTGTCCTGTCACTTCTTTCTGTGAGGAAGGATGTCTAGGCAGCTAGTTCCACAGGGAAATCCAGTGTCCTGTCCTCAACACTGAGATTTCAGTGTGTGAAGTAATTCTCTATAAAGGGTCCAGGCCCAGTCCAAAAGCTGAGTCCCTTCTCTCAGGCCAAGGGTTTGGTGTGTGGAATGAGCTAAGGGAAGAAAGCGACTTGTTCCCTTTAGCCCTCTGGGCTTCAAGTGGCCCAGCTTTCTGCTTTCAGAACCGTGGAAGCCATACTCTTGGTATGACTGCTTTCCCAGCCTGAACTAGACATGAAAGTCCCTCCCAGGTCCATCTGTTAACCTTGGCTTTTCTCTCCCCAGCACTTTAATGGGTGTTCCTGGGAGGACCATGGGGGTGATGTTCACCCCTCTGACAGTGAAATACGCATATTATGACACTGAACGCATTGGAGGTGAGTGACTTGCCCATACCCGCTTTCTAGGTCTTGGGCATTTTTCAGGGGAGGGTGTCTCTGTTCTGTAACAAGGATGGAGGGCCTTGAGTGTGTTAAGAGGAATGGTTGTTGTAAGGTTTGTGATGACTAGAAGTCATTCTTCTATAGAAATGGGACTCAAGGAATTATTTGTGAAATTGTTAGAGGTGGGAAGTCATCAGCACCAGAGGCTACACGGCCATTCATATGAGACCAGCACCAGTGATTAGCATACTGGGTGTAGGAGTTGAACTCTTTCCGGAGAAAGAAAAGCTAATAAGGGCAGGGCAGGGGGGTTTGGGGAGGCTGACTCAGTCCAAAGGGAGGTGGTTAGAGATCTCTTTCCTGTTGGGATGACTGAATTCTCTGTGTCACTCCTACCCCCAACCCACTCCCACAGTTGACCTGATCATGAAGACCTGTTTTAGCCCCAACCGGGTAATCGGCCTCTCCAGTGACTTGCAGCAAGTGGGAGGGGCATCGGCCCGCATCCAGGATGCCCTCAGCACAGTGTTGCAGTATGCGGAGGACGTGCTGGTGAGCAGCGGAGGGAAAAGGAAGGAGGAGGGCATGATCTCCACTCTGAGATGGCTGGGGATGTGCTGGTGAAGTGACGGTCTCGGTGGTGAGAATTAACTGTTCCTCGTTGACTCTTTGGTGCTCAGTCTGGAAAGGTGTCAGCTGACAATACCGTGGGCCGCTTCTTGATGAGTCTGGTTAACCAAGTACCCAAAATAGTTCCTGAGGACTTCGAGACCATGCTCAACAGCAACATCAATGTGAGTGCCATCCCTGGGCTTCTGGGAGCCTGTGCCTTCCCCCACCTCAGCCGTACACCTGTGGAGGGGGTTGGGAAAGGTGACCTGGAGGGGATAGAGGAGTCCAGGCTCGGGGGAAGAGAGCACAGGTGCTCAGAGATGCCCCTCCTGCTGTTTCCTTGCTTCCTGTGGCTCAGGTGTATCAGTGGAGATGAGAAAGTGTTCTCGGGCATTTCTTTCCTGCCTTCCACCTCCACTCTTGCTCAGCCTCTCCCAGCTCTTGTTTCCCCAGGACTGCCCTCACCCAGTGTCCATCGTACAGCTGGCCAAGACCAGCCTCTCTGCTCACTCTTTACCCAGCCCCTCACTCATCCTGGATTCCTTCTATTCCAGGACCTGCTGATGGTGACCTACCTGGCCAATCTCACGCAGTCACAAATTGCCCTCAATGAGAAACTTGTGAACCTGTGAATGGTCCGCAAGCAGCCCTCCTACCAGGCTGGGCCCCAGCCAACCCTGGGACTCAGAGTGGAGTGAAGGAGAAATGGTTTCTCTGTGGTTTGAGTCACACTGAGTCAGACAACTGCTTGTGACTGTAAATAAACATAGCCTACCTTTTGTAAATGAATTCCATATTATGTGAGTTTACCTCTGGGTGGAAGGGAGAAGACAGTTCTGGAGCTCACACGGAAACCAGGAAGTGAGTACCCTGGTGGAAATTGGTTGTGTGTGTGGCCTCACTCGTCTTCAGTAGTCGCACCCACAGCCCTAGCTGCTTTAGCTGCTTCTGACCTGAGACCAGGTGGTACAGGGACACTTGCTCCCCGCTCTTTTGCCTACGTTCAGAGCAAACTATCTCCCCCAAAAATGATTTTTACCACTTTTCTTCCATAGCATCTTAAATGGATGGCAGTATAAAGAGTTGCTTTGTGCAGTTTGAAGTACCTGGAGGTGTGCTAGTGAAGGGAGAGGGGTGGGAGAGAAGGGAAGGAGTGGATACAGACCTCTGCCCTGAGACCCATGAGTGTGCGCTGGTGGAAAGAGCCTTCTCTGTGGTGAGGATAACTGTGCTTTACCAAATTTTTTCCTTTGATTTTCAACCTGGAAAGGTGTCCACTGACAGTACTGTGAACCATTTCTTGATGGGTCATGTGGTTTCCACAGGAAATGAAGATGAGAATCCACGGAGGGAGAATAATTGAGAGACTTGGGTACTTAACCTGAACTGAAAGAGTAAAGGGTGTGGTCAGTGTTTTAAAGCGCCTGAATCATAGGACAGAGCTGTTTGCCATGTGGTCCAGGGAGGTAGGATTAAGATCTGTAGGTTGTTTCCCTCCATTTTGGTAGGGAAAACAGAAAAGTGAATAAGCAGTTGAAAAACAGAAAGTCAGTGCTGGGTCTAACATTTTTTGAGCTCTTACTATGTTTGGGGGCAGTTTTAATTATCTTTATATTGCAAAAGGAGCTAGGGTTCAGAGGAGTTGAGTACGTTGCTTGAGGCGACACAATTAGTAAGTGATGAAACAGGATATGAATCCAGGTCTGGATTTTTTTTCATGTGCCACCCTCTGCTTCACAGTTTAGCGGCCCGATGAAATTAATAAAGCAAAAATGCAACATAACGAATATATAAGGATGGACCAGCTCTGTCAGAGAGAGTCTACCTAGGATGTGATATCCGAGCTGGTGTTTTTTGGTTTTAAACCAGGAAATCAGGAAAGGGTGATCGGGACAGAGGAAATAGATGTTAAAAAGCTGAACCTGTTCAGAATCCAAGGAGACGTATGCAGGAGCCAGACCGTAAGGCCGTCAGCCTGTGGAGGTTGGATTTTTATCCTGGAAGTCGTGGGGGAAAGCCCTGGTATAGAGGAAGGAGGGAAAGGGAGAGAAACAGAAGGCAGGGAGACAGAGAGTCGCCGTGATTGGTGAGAGGTGATGAGCGCCCAGACTAAGGCAGGGGCAGTGGGGATGGTGACGGAGACTTGGATTCAGGGGGACTTGGAGTCTGGTTGACACCTGGATGGTGAGGGATGGGACGAGTCTAGGATGCTGTCTGGTTTCTGGTAAAGGTGATTGAAAGGGCAGTGGTGTATGGAAACCCTGGCTACTCGAGCGTGGTGGGAGCTGAGGATGCAGAGGTGTGTCCAGAGTTAAGGTTACAGGGGTCGCTTACCAAATGAAGTTTTAAATGCAAATAAATAATTGTGGCTTATTTGGTAAACTGTGGGACCGCACCATATCTTTTGAGGAAAGGCTGAAGAATTCAAGTTACCTGTTTGCTTGTGTTAATATTTAACCAAATGCTAATCAGTGTGCTAAGCAAAAGGTCCTGGTGCTTAGAACCTATGGGAGGGACAGACAGCAAAGACCGTCACCTTGGGAATCACAAGGTGTTGTAGGTCATGCCTGCTTAGAACCTATGGGAGGGACAGACAGCAAAGAGACCATCACCTTGGGAATCACAAGGTGTTGTAGGTCATGCCTGCTTAGAACCTATGGGAGGGACAGACAGCAAGGAGACCGTCACCTTGGGAATCACAAGGTGTTGTAGGTCATGCCTGCTTAGAACCTATGGGAGGGACAGACAGCAAGGAGACCGTCACCTTGGGAATCACAAGGTGTTGTAGGTCATGCCTGCTTAGAACCTATGGGAGGGACAGACAGCAAAGAGACCGTCACCTTGGGAATCACAAGGTGTAGGTCGTGGAAAGCTTCCAGTTAGGGAGTGAAATCTAAGCTGGACTTGAAGAATGAAAAAGAGACCGAAAAAGAAGAGAGAGGAAAATAAGGCATTCTATGCACAGAAAATAGGGTGTGCAAAGGCTCAGTGTCACCAGTGTCACTTCACCGTTGCCCACTCCCGTCTATGGAGGTGTTCATAAGTCAGAGACACTCCTCTGCGCCTAAAAGGATGCTGGCTTTTTCCCCCAGCCTTTGCTTCTATGTGCACAAGTTTGTCTTTCCTGTGATACGTGTGTTCACACGTTCTCTTTGTATGTGGTTGTGCCTGTGCTGAGAACACTGCAGGGTGTGTCTGGGCACGACATCTGGTAACTAACTGGTCCCTCCTCCTCTGACATCGCCCCCCCCATAACCGTTCCATACCCCAGGGTTCCGGCCTGGGTCCTCTGCCTGGAGGAGCTCAGGGAAGCCTGGGACCGATTACTGCCTGTGCGTTAAAGATCCCCAGGTTCCAGCTCCGGCCCAAATTCAGAACTGGTTTCCTGATTCCAGACTAGTTAAATGAACATCATATCTCTCACCTGGATGTCTCAGAAGCATCTTAAATTCAGCACTTTTCATATTGAATTGATTGTCTCTTCCTCACCCACAAATCACTTTCTCAGGTGATGATGCAACCATGTCCCCAGTTGTCAAAGCCAGAAACCTTGGATGAATCCTTGATTCCCCCTGCCCCCATCATGCCTCAACCAATTTATCACAACTCTGCCATCACTCTTGCCCTCTGTGATATAATAAGAAATACATATTTTCATCCACGTTCCTAGGTTCCTGGCATGCAGCTCTTAAACTCTTTGGAATTTCGTAAGTGATAAGACAGACAAAGATGTAAAGAGACTCTTGTTATTCCTAACCAGCCTCTTTCAACCACACCTGAGTTTATGTTAATGACGTGATTTTTGGAAAGCTCCTAGATAACCGCAGGATGGGGGCTGGTTGCCATGTGAACCGACAATGTGATTGGAGATTGGAACTTTCAGCCCAGGGTGGGGAGAGGGGCTGAAGGTTGGATCACAGTGACCACAGGTTTAATCAATTGCGCCTGTGTGATGGGGCCTCCATTAAAAGCCCAAAAGGACAAAGTTTGGAGAGCTGGGTTGGTGAACGAGAATGTGTCCAGGAGCAAGACACGTGCCAGGAAGACAGTGTACCCCAAACTCCACAGGGACAGTTGCTCTTGTGCCTGGGACCCTGTGTGCCTCTTCACCTGCTGTTCAGTCATACCCTTTGTTACCCTGTAACAAAGCAGAAATGGTAAGTAGACTTCTCCTGAGTTCTGTGAGCTGCTCTGGCAAATTAATTAAACCCGAGGAGGGCGTTTTGGGAGCCTCGCGTTTATAGCTGGTGGATGAGAAGCACTGGTGCCAACCTGGACTTGTGACTGGCGTCTTAATGGGGGGGCGGGGGGCGGGGAGCAGTCTTGTGGGACTGAGTCTTTAGCCTTAGGATCTGGTGCTGTCTCCAGGTAGATGATGTCAGAACTGAGTTAGACCAGAGGACGCTCAGCTAGTGTCGGCATTGCTTGGTGTGAGGAAATCAGCTGCATATCTGGTCACAGAAGTGTTTGATGTGAGTAGTCAGCGTGGAGTAGAGGAAAACAGGTTCCCTATTCCCCCTCTTCCATCCATTCTCACAGCAGGCGCACGGCTCTTGTAAATCCGACCAGCACACACCTCAGATGAAGTTCAGGGGTGTCTTATTGCCAGGGTGAAGTCAGACATCTACCACAACCTGTAGGCTCATCGTGGCCTCGCCTGCCTCTCCAGCTCTGCCCCGTACACTCACAGCCTGGGCTGCCTTTGCTCTGCCCTCTGCCTAGAATACAGCCCCTTAGCTGGCTTAGTACTACTATTCCTTCAGGGTTAGTCTAGATGCTGCCTCCTCTTGGAAGATGCTCCTGTACCACGATCACACAACTTCCCCCTACTTAGCATCTGTCTCACCATTTTGGACTTGTCTGTTTATCCTCTGTAAGAACACAAGCTCTCTGAGAGCAAGGACTGTCTGTTCTTTTGGCTGTTAGATCCCAGAACAACCCATATACAGATTAGGTTCTCAGTAAATGTATGTGATGTGAATAAATGAATGGATGGCTTGTAGAATAATTAGCACGAGACACTCTGGGCATAGTAAGTTCATCAGGGGCACCGGGATCCTTTGGAGAGGGGCTGGATGGAAGGAGCACGCCAGACAGGTCATTTGTTTAACTCATTTATCCTACAAGTATTTAGTGTACGCCAGACCTAGTGTAGGACGCTGGGGATACAGAAGTAGATGAACTGTGCTCTCTGCCCCCTATGGGTTTCAGTCTTGGAGTGGAGATGCACAAAAATAAACAACTGTGACAAAATGGAATAATTGCTGTAAAAGAAATAGGAACAAATCTTGGGGAGGCACAGTAGAGGGCATGCTTAAATCTGCCTGTGAGCTAGAGAGGGAATTCAGTCTTGAAAGACGTTGGGAATTGACTGGACACAAAACAGGAAGAGCTTTGAAGAAAGTGGGGTGAAGATCAAAATATTACTCAATTTTACAATGGCCTGTCTATAGGGAGTTGTGTTTCCAAGGATACAGCAACCTAGAGGTAAAAATTGAGTTGTGATAACAGCCACGACAGAGTTTCTGTTGCCCTGCCTTCTCTGTGGGGTCACCTGCTTCCTCAGATCCTCCCCAGCAGGAGGCATGTCTGGCATGTCTTAACAAGTTCTCTGAACCTGGGGTTGATTGTGTATTTTGAAATTTCAACTAAATTTTATAAAATAATTTTTTAAATAAACAGTATAAAATACTCATTATCCGTGCCATTAAGCCTTCAAAAACCTTATTTTGAATAGTTTCATAAATTTCTATTACGTGGACAAGCTCTAAACAATTTTTTAGTGTTGGACTTGTGGGTTGTTTCCGGTCTTGTGCTAACATCATTTCATGGTGACCAGCTGTGTGCAGACATGAATGTCTGGCTTTCCATTTCTTTGGGATCATCTGTGTCCCCTACTTTGTGTCACACATTGTCACCTGGGAAGCCCACACAGTGCCATCCAACCTCTGCATGTGAAGAACACCTTTGTGAGAGTAAATCACAGCTTCCTCTTGCCCTCTCTCCACTGTGGAGGGAGGGAGTGGGAAACTGAGGGGACCAGACACAATATGATCCCCCTCTGCCCTCCATGGGTCCATAATCACCATAAAACTCTCCTCCATCAGCCCAAACCAGAGTCCCAGTAAAAATGAACTCAATCAAAGTAGCCTTGGAGAGCACGGGAGAGTCTAGGGACGTGGAAATCTGGACACGGTTCCCTGTTCCTAACTCCAGCCTATCTGCTCTCTTGAGCCTGTGGGCTCCTTGGCCGCAAGAGAGGCCTGGGGCTCTGCTGGAGTCCCAAGAGAGAGAATTACTTTAGAGCTTTGTCCCTGGTGGGCCAGGAGACTGCTGGGAGGCCGATACGGAGAGGTCTCTGGCAAGAGCAGGAAGCTCTGGATTCTGTGAAGAACATGGCCCACAGCCACTGGTGGACTCTTGAAGGCAGCAGGTGTGGGGTCTTAACTGGATTCTTGCTCTGGTCAAGAAGGATGGAACAGGTAAACTGAGCCGTCCTACCCGCTGAAGCAGGGAGTCTGAGGCAAGGGCTTCAGCAGGGGATTGGCGTCTTGCTTGTTTCTGCTCAGCTCGTTCTAGGCAGAGAGACCATTTCACCTTCCAGCACCCACAGAATTTCCAGCAATGGCCAGGCTCTACTCCACAGCAGGTCTCACTCAGGCCTCTTTGAAGAATCAAGGAGCCCTTTCTTACTGCAAGTTTGCTTGGCACAGCGTATGACTGTGACATCAGGTTCCAAGCGTAGATGAAATTAGCATTTCTCCCACGTGCTAGCCATGGTCAGCATTTCCAGGAATGTTCAAACAGGGCCCAACTGCCGGAACTGAGTTGCCTTTACACTTACTGTAATGTCTAGGAATACATGCACTTTGAGTAGTGCAAGCTCTAACAGGGTTAGCGAAATTTCAGATGTCCCCCTTTTCCCCAGTGACGTCTCCCAGAAGGGAAAACAGTTGCATTTGGTGATGATCTAGGCTGTGATTAAGTCCGTTTGTTCCATGATGGTCTGTCTGATCCTTCCTGGTCTATCTTCTACCTTATTCGGGTTGCCAGTCCTGTGTTTATGTCTCTGTCTCATGATGATGGCCATCAGTCTTATAATGGTCTCCATGTCCCACTATGTTGGTCCCTCTGCCACTTTGTTCCCTGAGAGCACTGCTCTCTGTCTGAGGCTTTCTGAGTCATGGCCACCAGAGGGCGCCCTTGCGCTCCTTAAAGTCTGTTGGTTGCCAGTTTACATTCCTTTTTCTGAGTAGTTTTCCAAGGGCCTGGTAAAGAAAAAGCACCTTCTGCTTTGGAGAGGCTAGATGGGTACACAGCAAGTGACCGAAGCTGCTGGAGAGTCTTCTCTTGGTCACCTTTGAGCCATAGAATGATGACACCCAAGTGTCTTACTCTATGCCCACCCCAATATCACTCCAAATAAGCATACTTCTTTTCAAAACATGGTTTGGAAACACAGTTTTAAGTAAACCTTCTAGGGCCCGCTCTCCTTCCAATCAGATTGTAATCTACAAGCCCTTCTATACAAAAGTCCTGGAGCTTCCACTTTCCAGGAGAAACCCAGGCCCTGACCACCAAAATGAAGTTTCTGGGGCTTTCCAGCCAGGGAAGGAGTGGTACCAAAGCTCATATATAGTCCTGGGCACCCTATGAAAGAGCCTGGCGTCTCTGTATGTTACTAGAGTTTTGGGCAGGTGAGTGAGGGACCCTCACCAAACTCTGGAGCTTGGAAGAAAGAGAATGGTACAAGGCAGGATCACGTCCAAACAGTCCCAGGTAAGACTACTTGGCTGATCGGGATGCAAGAGATGGATCGAGGTAAGGGGTAGCTGAGAAACCCCAAAATGCAGCTGGAGAGGGGACATACATAGTTTGGGTCCCCTGAAAGTAAAACATGTGACAAGGACTCGTGGGGAAGGTAGTTGTTGGGGAAGGCAATCTGTATTAGATTCCTAGGGTTGTTATAAAAAAGTACCACAAACTTGGTGTCTCATGACAACAGAAACTTATTCTCTCACAGTTCTGGAGGCTGGAAGTCTGAAATCAAGGGGTTTGTGGGTCATGCTCCCTCTGAAGCCTCTGGAGGAGGATCCTTCCTTGCCTTTCCCAGCTTCTGGTAGCCCCAGCTGTTCCTTGGTTTGCAGCTGCAGCACTTCAGTCTCTGCCCCTGTTGTCATCTGGCATTCTCCTTGTGGTCTGTTTCCAGACATCCCTCTTGTAAGGACACCAGTCATATTGGATCAGGGCTCGCCCTACTGACCTCATCTTAATTTGTTTACATCTTCAGAATCCTATTGCCGAATAAGGTCACGTTTCCAGATACCACGGCTTAGGATTTCAACATGTCTTTTGGGAGGGACACAATCAGCCCATAATATGCTCCAAGAAGCAGAAGTGAATGGAGACAAGGAAGGGAGGAAAGCCTGCCATACAATCTATGGTATTAAGCTGGTCATTTCCATTCCACTGAGAATCTTCTAAGGAGCTGTGTAAAATACCCCTGAGAATTCTCCCGCTGAAAGACTTGAAGGCTGGGACATTTAACCAGTTCTCCTGTTTGTTGAAGAATTTCTTAGGAGGTTAACTTCCTCATACTTACAGGCTGCATCTACAGGTGGGCTGAGCGCACTTCGCCAGCTGATACGGAGAGCTTGCAGTGGGCTGTGAACGCTGTGCGAGGAGCTGTCCACCACAGCTGTGCTGAAGTCGGGGAGGTTATGGGCTATGGCACAGGGAACAAAAAGCGTCTGTGAAGTTACACCCTTTGTATCACTCAGATCTGCTCATGACCCACAATAAGTCCACTCTGTCATTGACTCTTAAAGGCAGTGGTCAGTTGCAAGCTGTGTTTAAAAAAAAAAAAAACTTTCAACAGGAGAGTCAGTGGAATATAGTTCCCCCGCTGTGGTTGCTCCTAAGCCACTATTAATATTCATCATCTCCTTCCCAAAACCCAGCAACCAACGCTGGTCTGGATTGCGTGTCCTGAGGGTCTGAGCCGTTGGCTTCTTTGCCGTCATCAGGCTTTGTTGGCTGTGATTGCCTAGTCACTGTCATCACCAGGCCTGAAAGCACCAAGAGCCACTCCAGCACCCAGGTGTCAGGTGAATCCTCCCTGACCCCATTATGCAGAGTATCCTTATCTCTTCTGGACAGTCAGGGATGATTGCTCTCTCCAATATGATAACTCTCTTTTTGCCTCATGGTCCACTGGCACGAGGAACCCAAAATGGAAAGCTTCCCATGTTAACCAGTGGAAGATGTCCCCCACAGGGTCAGGTCCTCTAATATAACAGAGCCAGTCGCAGAAATGGCAAACAGTTTCTGCAAGGAGGTCCCCGGGGTGATGATGACCCCTTGGCTTCTTGGCCCTGTGTATTCTAACTACCGGGGACATAGCGCTATATATCGGCTGGTAGTTTAATGCATATACTGCATCCTGGAGGATAGTGTCCTAATCCACAGGGTGTCATCCTAAAGCTGGCTCCTTGGCTGAGCCTTTAAAAGGGCATTCCCACTTTCTACCTTCTGCTTCCGGGTAATGAAGTATATGGTAAGACCCCTTGTTTTACAGAACCATTGTCACAGTGCTTTACCATAATACACACCCTTCAGCTGAGATTTCACTCTACAGGATCCCAGGTTGATAATGAGACATTCTATAAGTCACTGGAGAAACGCTACAGCATGGAAGATAAATCCATATTCAGAAAAGCTTTGAGTTCCAGTAAGGAGAAGAAGTCTGATGCAGTCAACTTGCCAAGTGCTGGGGTAGTCTCCTCAAGGAATGACACCATAGTGAGGATCCAGCCTCTGCGATGAGCGTTCAGTAGCAGCAGTAGGTATCCATAAATCAGCCTTGGTGAGAGGAATCCCTGTCATTGGGCCTATGCAGAGCTTCCATCTCTGCCACCTTCCCCCTCTGTTCGTGGGCCCAAGCACTTCCTTGGCTGAGGATAGAAACCAACTGGTATCCACCAAACACATCATTCTGTGTACCTGGTTGCTGAGGGCCTCCTCTCCAGCAGCAGGTGCTTTCTGATGAGCAGTGACTGGAGACAAAGATCTGCCCAACCTGACGCCTCTACTATGAGTCCATCCACTCGCCTTTCCCCCAGACTTCCTTCATCCAGGCCTCTGACCAACCAGTTGAGTTATTCTCCACTGCTCAGAAGTCCGTGTATATTCTCACCTCAGGCCACGCCTCCCTACGTGCAAAGTTGATGGCCAAGTGTACTGCCCACGAGGAGGGTTTCCGTCACCACCCACTCACCTTTAGCACTTGTCCCAAGTGGGTGTGCGGTATGGCTGCAATTCAGTTTTGGTTTGTCCCATTGTGTCAAGCCAACCCGTCCATATGCCAGGTTCAGATCTTTTCCTCCTACAGCTGTCGTGGTCGGGAACCCCCCACATGCGTGAACGTGAGCTGAGGGAGCAGGTTGGTGCAACAGGGGTATATGACGTGGAATCTAAGCCACCTTTCCATGCAGCTTACTTGTGCCCTCTGAGCCTGACCTAAAAGTACCATTGTCATCATACAATGAATCATCCTTTCAAGACTGGTGAACTAGTGAACATAATCGCCCAGTTCATGACTGGGCCAACTTATGACTGGTGGCCCAGACTGCAGTGGGCATTTCTAGTCGTACAGTGTCTTGATGTCCCATTTTCAGGTCTTTGCAGGCTGTACTTGGGCCTGGTGGCACACCATGAGCTGCTTTTTCAAATGAGTAGCTCTGTGCTGCAGAAGGCGTGGCTTAGCTCTCAAACCTGAAAGGTCTCCTTTTGGAACTTCCCGCAGACTCCATCCACACAGTGTTCCCATCTAACACAGAGGCCTCTGGCAATGTTGGACTTTCAGGTCATAGAACTCGAGAGTCAGGGCAGCTGGGACCTCAGCTTGAACCTGCTGAAGATGCCTTTCTTGCTTTTAGAACTAAAAAGAGGTAGTAGGTTCTCTGGTCTCATGTAATAAATCCATTCCAACATACCTACCTCCCTGAGCCCCCCGACACTCAGTAACTGCCAACGTAGTTCCTTTCTCAGGGTGGGTTCTCCAGAGCCAGACTGTGAAGTGAATACTTATGTACAAGTGATTTGTTAAGGAAGGGCCCTAGTGGTGTGATGGTAAATGATTAACAACTGGCTCTTTGGAAAGAAAGCCTTGATTTGTAGCGTTTGCCCATTTCCATGAACACTCTGTGGTGAATGCTCCCACCATGGCCAATTTAAAGCTACCAACAGGACGTTTCTGAACATGGAGTTGAGAAGAGATGCTAACAATTGGCTCCTGGTTCTGGTCAGCTCCAGCACACTGCTGAGATGCCTCTGCAGGAGACAGGGAAAGGAGTGGGTGCAGGAGGACACGGAAGTAAAGCAAGAATGTGATCTCAGAGACCACAGGGAGGCTCCGGAGTACAAGTTACACCTCCGTGTTGCACGTGCCCAAGGCAAGGATGCTGCACTTTCATACCCCTGCACCTAAAAGGTGTTAGGCAAGGGCCACCCAGGGTGGAAGTAAATTCCTAGGTACCTATGGCTCTTTGTGTAGCTTCATAGTATGAAGGCAGCCCTCTGAGGAAGAGGTGCAGGATTTAGATTTTAGAAGCAAGAGTACATAAAAGCTGTCGGTGAAAGTGAAAGGTGGGCAGGACACACAGAGGAATAGGAAAAAGGGACCCAAAAGGATCGGAGCAAAGCACCAATGTTGTCCTCTACACACCTCACTGCAGGGCCATCACCATATCCAAGCTTTAGGGAGTGATCGCAGCAAATGTGTCAGACCAGTTCCCGTTGCCCTTGCCTGAGCATTCAATCCCGAAAAACGGGAGAGTGCTCCCAGGTCAGTAAATTCTCCCCACCCCAGTCCTAGCCCAACAGCCTCAAGTTCTGCTTCCACATTTGCTCTCCATGGGCCTACAACTGTGTATCAGACAGCGTTCAAGCAGAGGAGAACCCACTCTCCAAAAGAGGACAGAGACCTTTGTCTATCTTTGAGTGATATCCCTTCTAGCTGAGTCACATGCCCTTTTTGATATCATGTAACTTAAATCCTGAAATTAGATTACTATTTACACGTCTCGTATTAGATGGTAAGGGAATGGGAGAAGTGAAGGAAAAATATCGCTTAATATATACACAAACATATTCATATCAGGAGAGGGAGAGCTCTTTCTACCAGCAACGGAGCCTCAGCATAATTTAGGGGTTCAAGGCCCCCACCTTCATCAAAATCTGCTCACGTGTCCTCATCCCAGTTTTCAGGTCCTCCCCAACCCCCATCTCTTTAACGAGACTCTGAGTGGTTGAGAATATAATTTGCATTATACTCTCAACCACCCAGGGGATTAGTCTCTGGATTTGGGTTTGGTTTTCAGGAATCTTGGCCCTGAAGCTACAAAAAAATAACAGTTTCTTTTTTTTGTTGTTTTTGTTTTTGCGGTATGCGGGCCTCTCACTGTTGTGGCCCCTCCTGTTGCGGAGCACAGGCTCTGGACGCGCAGGCTCAGCGGTCATGGTTCATGGGCCCAGCCGCTCCGCGGCATGTGGGATCTTCCCGGGCCGGGGCACGAACCCGTGTCCCCTGCATCGGCAGGCGGACTCTCAACCACTGCGCCACCAGGGAAACCCAAAATAACAGTTTCTTTCAGGGCAACTAGAGAAGATTTTATGTCTCTTACCAGGAAGAAGACCTTGAACTAGGAATTTAAAACACTGACCTTATCATTTTTTCCCAGGTTCTCCATCTGCGCATAGAAGCAAATGATCAACCCCATTATACTCTTTATTTTCACTAAAATGTTCTATGGCAGCAACTACTTGGTCATCCAAAGCCTTGCCTTCTATAGGCATTTGATTACCAATGTCTTTAGATTATAATTTGAGTAACTGTTTCGCTCTTGCATGCTATGCTTTACCATTGTCCCCTTTGCCTATGGAAATAGGGTTGTTAATAATTTAAAATCTAATCAGATCCAATTCTGAGTAATCCAAAACCAATTCAGAGACCCCATCCTGGAACCACTTCCCCCATAGCATTTGATTCAGTCAGGGGTCAATCAGAGACACAGAACAACTGTGAGTGATAAGGAGTAAGGAGTTTACTATATGCATTAGAGCTGACGGAATCACAGGAGCTGGTGGAGTCTTGAAGAAGCTGAAGGGGAGATTTGGCAAGAGCTGGAGGAGCCACCAGCTTGGACGCTGCCCCGTGCCATCAATACCAATCAACGACAGCTTGTGGAGCTGCCACAGTGCCTGGCCCTGCACAGACCTTCAGAGCATGTGTGTGCATGCCCATGTGCACATACACGCACACATATGCACACAGGCTGCTGCTTCTCGTCTGCCTCCAAGTCTCACACAAACTGTTTCTTGGGGCCATTGTAACACAGAACCAGACAGGGAGGGATGTTCTGGAAAACATAGTTCCAGCTTAGCTAATTTGACACAGTACAAAGCTATTATGTACGTAAAGGCCAGATCTTTGGAAGGCTGAGCCAGGAAGCAAGAGTGAGAGAGTGGAAAGAGTGATGCAAGAAAATGAGAAAAAAAAAGAGAGAGAGAGAGTGCCTTATTGAGCTAGTTACCTCTGTAGCAACCAAGGTGTACTCTTGCAAGGACTCCATGAAGAGTCATGTAGTAAGGCCAACCACCAGTTCTCCATTAGCTGGGTGTTTGCCTTGGGATAACTCTCTTATACTTCCAGGCAGCACCTGTGGCTGTCCATGCACTGTGTTTCCTTCAGAGAAATTCCTGAGCCAGAAAAGCAGAAACACTGTGGCAGGTTCTTTAGGTGGGATGCTGGTAATACGCACAGGAACTCTCCACCACAGCTGTACTGAAATCAGGTGGGTCTGGGGAGGGGGCACAAAGCACCACCAGCATTTGCTGCAGAGGGCTTGACTCCAAGAGCACTTATTGTCATAGCAACCCAGGTATCACTCACATCTGGGGAGGAAGAAACCTACACAAGGCCTCAGGGGGATTTGGAAGCAAAGGCAAGGTTTGAGCTCAGGGTTCCTACGCCCAGGCCAGAAGGTACTTTCTGAAGTTCTGCAATCTAAAGCATGTGTTACCAAAGGGAGAGGATTAAGTGATACACACTTTTAACAGTAGAGGTGGTTGATACCACCAGTGCTGAAGGGGGCTAGGATTCTGGGGTTCTCTGCCCAGGTAAGTAGAGTTTGCTAAGGTCTTGGCCCAGAAGCCAGCACCTTCAACTGTGGTGGGACCAGGCACAGTGCCCTGGGCTGACCAAAGCTACTAGTGGTGCCTCCATTGGCCACTTCTGAGCCAAGAGCGCCTGTCCTACAACCCCACCTGCACTCCAAGGCAGTGATGCACAAAGGGATCTTTGCATATCAGCGTTTCTTCAGGGCAATGCACAGGTTCCCACCTCCACTGCACTGCCCCTTGGGCCCATTCCAAACATCACTGGAAATCACATTTAAATCTGAAATTCAGTCAATGGAATCTTTTTAGCAGGAGCAGCCAATGTCATTGATGTTGCTGAGTTACAAGCAACATCTAACTCAAGCTGGGACTCTCAGCCCTTTTGCAGGCTAAGTTGAGGTCTAACTCAAGCTGGGACTCTTAGCCCCTTTGCAGAACATTTGGTCCTGTCAAAAACATCCATGAGCATATGTGATCCCTGCCAAATGGTTTTGGACAGGACCAAATATCAAGGACCTTTTGGCGTGGACCGAAAGTCTCCATGGACATTTTGGACAGCACCAAATATGACAAAATATCAAGGACCATTTGGTGTGGACCAAATCTCTCATGAATGTTTTTGACAGGACCAAATATCTGTTAACCCGTCGCCCAGCTCTGATGGCAGTATCCAGAGAAGCCTTCTGCAAACTGCGAGAGGGGCTGCTTTAAAGGTATGATATTACTTTGTCGATGTGAGTTGTAATGGGGGCAAGTCGTCTCAATGTCCAGGGCCAATAAGGCAAACTAGTTGGCTGGTCTGAACCCAAGGGAGAGGCCAGAGGCCAGTGACAAAGCTTCTGTCAAGGGAGGAGTCCATGTCACATTCTCAGTGCCCACCCCAAGGTCTGGCAAATCAGAGCAAGTTGCCACCTTGCTTAAAATCCTTCAATGACTTCCCATCCTAGACTTCTGGGCTAGGATAGAGACCAGAATCTTCGTGGCTTTCAAGGGTCTGCATCACTTGCCTCCAGACCTCTACATCAGCTGTATTTCCCTCCACCACCAACCTTGGGCCATGGATTCCAGGTCCAGGTCCAGTGTTACCCTTTCTTTTTTTTTTTTTTTTTTTTTGCGGTACGCAGGCCTCTCACTGTTGTGGCCTCTCCCGTTGCGGAGCACAGGCTCGTGGGATCCTCCCGGACAGGGGCACGAGCCTGTGTCCCCTGCATCGGCAGGTGGACTCCCAACCACTGCACCACCAGAGACGCCCCTTTCTTTTTCTTAAACTTACAATATTTCTTTCCACTTCAGGGCCTTTACTCACGCTGGGCTCTGTGCCCGAAATGTTCTCATCCCCAACGTTACCTAATTAACTTATGTTAATCATTCAGATCCCAGCTCAAATGTTACTTCCTCAGGAAAGCCTTTTTGCATCCCATCAGACTAGACCAATTCCCCGAATCCCACCTTCCTGCACTTACATTCTCAGAGCATTCGCTACTTTATCATAGCTTTTTAATACAATTTGTAACTGAATACAAATGCCATAGTAATAAAGCTCAGGTAAGCAAAAATACAACTTTCCTTCTCTTTTCCTCTTACAAACAGCCCTTTAATACTCATTTCTACCAATGGCAAAATGTAATCTTGCCAATTCAGGGTCAGGCTTTTCTGGAAGTTGCTCTATCTTGCTTCGGTGAATAGTCAATTCAGGATTCTCCTCCTACACAGAAAAGAGTAAACGTAGCAGGTCTGAGAATTTCTGCTTGCACGCTTGGCCCTTGGCTAGCATCTGGGAATTTGAATTTCAGGAGGGTTCCCCCCATTTCCTGATAAGAATGGCTCACTGTGCCTAATCTGCTTATAAAAAATATGGTTTATGCTTTCTTTGGGGATTCCAACTTTTGGTATGTGCTAGGCAAAGGGTGCCTAAGCAACCAGCCCCCCAGTAAAGCCCCTGGGCATTGAGTCTTCAGTGAGCTTCTCCGGTAGACAGCATTTCACAGATGCCACAACTTGTTGCTGGGGCATTTAGCCTGTCCTGTGTGACTCCACTGGGAGAGGACCCTGGGGAAGCTCATGCCTGGTTTCCTCCAGGCTTCATCCCATGCGTCTTTTTTCTCTGCTGATTTTGTTTTGCATCTGGGCAGGAAAGGACTAACTTAGCAGGCCTGGGTTGCTCAAACCTTACACATTCCAAAGAAAGGTTTGTCTTCAGGACTGGTCCTTAGACTGGCTTCTGGGAGATAACCTCTGGCCCCTTAGAATATTCTGGCTGATAAGAGGCTTTGGGCCATGCTGCACCAGTTTGACCAGATAAGTTTATCCTAAGAAAATGATTTATGTAGTAAACTCTTTCTGCTCTGGGGAGGCAGGGAAATTGTCATGGTAGCTGAGGTCAGTCATACAGGAATGGCACATCAATATGACTTAACCCTCCATCATAAACCTTGGACACCAAGGCTTGGGTGCGATTCCCTCGTTGGCAACATTGTTGCTGGGAGAATCACATGTGTTCTCATGTGACTCCACAGGGAGGAGTCACCTGGAAGCTTGCACGTGATTTCTCTTGCTTTGCCCCAAAGCTTGCACTTTGCCCCAAAGCTTGCACGTGATTTCTCTTGGCTGATTTTAATCTGAATCCTCTAGCTGTAATAGACCATAACTAGGAGGATAAGAGCTTCCCTGAGCCCTGCCAAGTCGTAGTGAATCATTGAGCCTAAGGGTGGTCTTTTGGACACTGACATAGTATCCTTTCCCTATAATAAATGATAGCAATGAGTAACAACTGTATAATGAACCCTGTGAGTTCTCTTAGCAAGTCGTCAAACCTGGGGGTGGTCTTGGGGATCCCTGTTATTCTCCATCGCCTTTCTTTCCTAAACTCCTGAGAGAGAGGGGTTTCTGTATCATCCTATCTTCTAGGGCAAGGAAGGTGTCTGATCCATGATCATCTCTGTAAGAACTAACTTGTCTCATCTGGTTCTTGTTGCCACGCCTGCCGACTTCGTTCATGTTTGCCATCCCATTGTAACCTCTCTGGTCGTCTGTCCCATGTACTCTGCATCCTCCGTACCCAAACATTTAAGCCCATTTGGGTCTACCAGCCCTGTTAGCCCTTCATTTCCCTTACAGGAAGCCCAGAACTTTCCATGGCATTTTCTGGCACCATATTAAGGAAAAGAAACTCCAGGAGGCTTCAAGACCATTAGTCTTGAATCAGCCATTGTTGATGTTCCCACCTCTGGCAATGAATGCTGGGAGCAGGGTATCTGTTTCCTATGCACTAGGCTTTCCACGAATTTCACTGGGTTTCTGTGTCCCCAGCTCTCTCTATTATTCCGCCTCGGATTATTTACATCACTATAAATATTTGTGGCTCAGAAAGAATGTAATGTTCTTTCTAAAGTTATCTAGCTAACTCGCTCTTAATACTCAAACTAACTGCCCATCTATTTTCAGATGTAACTTTTGAAAATTCTCAATCATTGATGCATTAATGTAAGAGCACACACAATTATAAATATTGCAACATTGAGTCAGGCGATTATAAATATACCTGGCAGAATTTTAACCTATAAAGCACATGAACTGATTTTTCCTCCAAGTCCTGCCTAGAATGTTTGTCTACGTTTGAAAGTGAATATTCAGATGTTAATAATAAATCCAAACAAGGGGCCTCCTTCGCACTCTGGAGGTTGTACGCAAGTTAGAGGCGACGGGAACACCCGGAGTCACATGACTGCTGATCATTCACAAGTTCAGGGTTGCCTGATATGGCATTTGGTGTCCTGGCCTCCAACGAAGCTGGAGCCAAATTGGGGTTTATACATAGTTTCTGTCACTGCTTTTTCTAGTGAGACTAAAACAAAAACCAAAAAGCACAACAAGAACAACAAAGTATATAGACAGATATTTTTCCCAAGCCTTTTCTTTTGAATACCAGACCCTGAACTCCTGACACTCCACACACCTTTCCATTGCATACTCACCTCTTGCAGTTGCTCTTAGAATCGTTACCAGAAATTTAAAGAGCATTTTTGTTGTTTGCTGTTGTTGGTTTGTTTACTCCTGACACTCCACACACCTTTTCACTGCATACTCACCTCTTGCAGTTGCTCTTAGAATCGTTACCAGAAATTTAAAGGGCATTTTTGTTGTTGCTGTTGTTGGTTTGTTTACTTGTTTTGGAGCTTCAGAGTTGAACATTGACACTGACCCTATCTTTTCACAGCCAGCCCTGCCTGGCCCCTTGCTCAGGCTTCCAAGAAGCCCACAGCAGGCTTCTCCTGCATTCAATGAGAACCAGAGCTCTCAAGCGTGGGATTACTTACCTGGGGAGATGTAAAGGCCTGTTCCTTCCTTAGACAGTGGAGTTGGGGATGCTAAGAAAAATTACCTATCAATTTGTGTGGACTTCTTAGATCTCTATCCCCAACCCTTTCTTTCATTTACAGAAAGCCCTGAGGACTCAGAGTAGGGTTGACGGGGTGCTCTTGTGAAGATGTTCCTGCCATTGTGCCCATTTGGGATGGAGAGGAAGGGGCTGGTGGTTGGTGGGGGAGGTTGTCATGTGGAGGTTGTTCAGCTGGGCCTGTGAAGGTGAAGCCACCACTCTGTGAGTGTGAGAGTGGGGATGGCCCATCATATCAGCAAGATCATTCAAAATGCCAGTCACCTGGAGATGAGGCCCAGCTCTCTGAAATGGACATCTTCACCTCTTGACCTTGGGCATGATGGCGTCAGGATGACTAGGAAAGAAGTCTCGTAAGAGAGTCTACCTTTTGGAATCGGAATATAGGTATCTACAGATGGCCAAAGGAATGGCACAGGGACCCTGCATTTATGCATTTCATGTGATGGCTCTGCTTACTTTCCCGTAGTTGTTCCTCTAAAATTAGTGATGTCATTAAAGATCTAACCTGTTCTAGATCTGATAACATGGGGACTGTGTCCACCAGGGCCAGATTGTTAAAAGAGGAGCATTGCCTCTTAGGGTGACATGGGGGTAGCAATGGGAACAGAAACTGAAGGGAGAGGATGAAACTTCAGGGCGCAGTGGAGGGTGCACCTGGTTCTAGCCAACAGGACTTTCTTCCAGAGTTTTACTTTGGAGAGCATGGAACTTGTTTTAGGATAGGGAGTGGCTGCCCTTCATAGCTTTCCATCTCTGTTACACCAGAGAATTTTTCCTTCCAGGTTTGTTCTCTGGAGACATAGACTCCTAGGTCCCTGCTCTGTGGTGCTGTGTTGTTATCTCCTCATTTTGCCATGGTGGACCCTTGGTCCTGGGTCCTCTTTTGGATTTCTCTGCTGCTTGTTTGCTCTCCCAGAAATGCGCTGGACAGTTTGGCCTTGCATGGCTGAGGGATTCGACCTTACTGGAGGGTAGCCAGGACCCTAGTTCCAGGACCACTTGTCCAGGCACTTCTTCACAGAGAGTCCCAAGCCCTCCAGCATTTGAAGGTTACACTTTTCTTTAAAATGCAAATAGACTATTTCCAATCTATCTCCTTTGATTTGGGGAAGTCTAGTATGCCCTCCCTAATATGCCCAAGGATTTCCAGGAAGGGGTGTGTTCTCCTGGTCTCCTTTGCCTTTGCATCACTGCTCCTAACTTAATTCTTAATCTCCAGCTAACTGCTTGGCTTGCTGTCCTTCTGCTCCACTTTGTCTCGCGTGAGGATGGTGCGCTGTCTTCTGCATTGTCCAAGCATCATTTCAACAAGGCGACGGTGCACACATAATCAGACTTCCACTCAAGGCTTGGAGATAACAACGCAGCACCACAGAGCAGGAACCAACTTAAAATAGCACGTTAGACATCTTTGTTCTTCAGGTGCCTTGGTCATCCCTGCCTAGGAATTTCTCATCAGCTACGTTCCCTCTTAGACTCTAGCCTTCTGCCACTCACCCTCTCTTCCTACCTAAGCCTTTCTCCTGTATTCTCTCTGTCCAGACTTATCCCGCCCACCCATTATTTAACTACCATACAACAACACCTACATTCCTAATGCTTTACTATGCAGGGCAATTGAGTAGCCTTGTTGCAACTCTTCTGTGCAGACTAGTTGAGACCCTTCCTCTCATAACCAAAAGGCCCGTTAATCAGCTTTCAAGGAAAAAGCACCAGCTCCTCTGAGATGAATTCTGCCTGCCTGGTTATCTGTGGTATAAAAACAACAACCATTTCATAATGCTCACAGGTTCTGTGGGTCAGGTGAGGGCATGGCAAGGATGACTTGTCTCTCCTCCATGATGTCTGGGGCCTCAGCTGGGAAGACTCAAGCAGGGGATGACCTGAAGGGCTAGAGGATGTAATCTGCTGAAGGCTTCTTCACTCGTGTGTCTGGTGCCTAGTTGTGGTGACTTGAAGGCTAGGTCAGCTGAGACTGTCAACAGAAGCATCTACATGTGACTTTTGCTCATAGCTTAGGCTTCCTGACAACATGGCAGCCACGTGGAAGTCAAACTTCTTACACGGTGGCTCAGGTCTCCAATGAACAAGGGAACACTGAAAGGCCTTTTATTACATAACCTCAGAAGTCACATAGCACCCAGGATCAAGGCAAGGTAACGTAGATTTTACTTCTCAATGAGAGGAATGTCAAAGATTTTGTGACCGTGCTTAAGACTGCTGCACAGCTCCCTCCCACAGAATGCTGACACACAGCTCCTGGCATTGGTAAGGGTCAAGGGCCCTTTCTCTGCTGCTTTGTTAGGCTCTTCCATCTGCCTAGCCCAAGGGTTCCTCCAGGATGTCTGGGATGTAGCTTCCCTACAACTTTCAGCCCTGGTTCAGGACACCTGGCTTTGGGCTTCTTATTTGTACTTCTTATTTGTGTGTCAGGATTGGGAAATGGAGGTCTGGGAGTCCAGTACACCTGCTATTGGCTCTTACAGCTATAGAACTCTTGTCTTTTGTCAACAACCTGGTTCCCTGGGGGGTAGAATCTGTGTTTATCATTACCACCTCCAGGGGCTTCCCCAAGGCAGGCTACAGGGGCCTGGTAATCAGTGCCCAGTGTCAGTCTCAGGAGGTCTCTGTGGCTGCTGACTCTGAGTTCACATGGGTTGGAGTGGGTGATGCCACTGGAGCGGGTCCTCTCTTATTGTGGGAGTCCCTTCTGAGGTCCTCTTGCCCTTCCATCAGTCCTTTGGAGAAAAGACATCTTTGGAGGCTTGTCTTATAACATATGGGTCAGAAGCAGTGGCTTCTGGTTCTGCAGCATTTGTGGGAGGCCCCACAAACTCCGCACGTTCTCCAGATAGGGAAGTTCAGCCATCACCCCTACCCAAACAGTGAAATAAGCCTTCACAGAGTTGCAACAAGTTGATTTTGGAGTCCCAATCCACCACTTCTGAGGTTATGGGCCAAGAGTCTTACCATCAAGATGTGGCTCAGAAGCAGTAGTTCTGTTTGGGGGGCAGACCATGCAGGTAAGTCTGTAAACCCCAAAGGGGGTAACAGTGGCTGCTTGCTGCATACAGCATTCTGCTGAGCACCTGGCCCTTGGCAAATCTGGTTAATGATGCTTTGGGGCAGGTCTGAGTGCGTGGCAAATTTCAGAGCTATAGGGACCAGCAAGTTATGTAAGTGAGAGAAGCTGGCTGGCTGGGGCCTGACGCTGATGGGAGAATACACACTCCCTGTAAGGACAGCAGCCACTTCTCTGCTCTGTACCTGCCGTGCTGAAGGCAGACCTAGAGTTGCCAGATTTTCTTAGTTTTCAACACAGAACAAAATCCCAGTCTATTAAATCTCCCAATTTTTGTGCTGTTAATGAAAAAAAGAAAAAAACCTGCTGGGGACAAACGAAAACACATTTGTGAGAGGGACGCAACAGAGGCTGTGCCAGTTGCAAGCCCTGTGACCCACAGGGTTAACAGGTAAGGCTAGTTCCATGGGAGTTGACCCTGATCCTTGGATTAGTGTAGCTCAGGCCCTACCGCCCTACCCTCCACCTCCAGGGAACCTTGGAACCTCCACCCGGGCCTTGATGTCAGCGTGTTAGCGCAGCCACCGCGCAACAGCGGCACTGGAAGGCCCTTCTTAGGCTTCCGCGACCTCGGCAATAAGATTATACCTGTAAATCCCCGCAGGCAGCAGCCCAGGGTGGGGGAAGGGAAGGGAAAGAGGGGCGGGGCAGACCGACCGCCAGGCCGGCTCACTTTACCCCAGACCGCCCCACCCAGCGGACCCCCCTCCCATAGACCTTCCTCCCTGGGCCTACCTCAGCCAGGCGTAAATGAAGTTAAGCCAACAAAGCTGGATTTTTTTTCCCCCAAAGGATTTTTGGTAGTAATGAAGGGAAAGCACAAAGGAAAACAGAAAGAGATGGCCTGGAATGGGAGTGTTTACAGAGCTTGGTCCTCGGAACCCAAGGGGGCCACAATATGCAAGGGGAATCTGGCGGGGGAAGAGAGAGGGAGAGGTGGATTTTCACTCGGGTAAGGAGGCGGCTGAGTCTCGACAGTTTTAGGACGGGGGCACTCCAGTGGTTAAAGGATTTCCCTGCTGGGGGGATGGGGGCGGGGAGACGGCGGGAATCTTTGAAATTCTAGGATGGGTATTCCCATTCCTGAGAAGGGGGGCACTTGGCCGTGGCAGGTTGAAGGGGGTGAATGGGAAAGGAAGGGGCATCTCCGTCCAGGGTGTCTGTGTTATCGGGCGTTTATCCCGGACTCCTGCGCCAGCAGGAGACAGGAAAGCCTTTAAGTAGTCCCGGTCCCGGGAAGGTTTGAAAACAGCGGTGCCCTAGTGAAGCCTGAAAAGATGGAACGGTTGCTATGGCGACGTGGGGCACACATCGGAAATAAATAAATAAGTAGTCCAGGCTGCAGCAGCCGCGCCCCCGCGGGACTCGAGCGCGGGGGAGGGGGCCCCCGCGGGCCCGGGTCCCCGCAGCCCGCGCGTCTACGCCATTGGCAGAGCCGGAGGGGGGGGTCACCCCCCCGGGGGTGGGGGCGAATGGTACAGTCCTCCGCCCGCGCCTTGGCCGGGCCCGCAGCTAGCAAGCTAGCTCAGAGCCCCGCGCCGCTGCCGCCGCTGCCAGCTTACCCCGAAGCAGAGTCGTGAGGCGGAGATGGAGGGAGTCAGCAGCCATCGGACCCTGTCTTACAGCCGCTGGAGCTACGACAGGTAGGGCGGGCGCCTGGAGGATGAGCTCCGCCAGGACCTCCGCGTGCCCCTGCGTGGGCGCCCTCCGACGCTCGCACTTTTGCAGGAGAGCGGGCACTCACGCCCAGACCCCCCAGGGTGTACTCGGACCCTCGAGCGTCCGGGACATCGGTACCGAGAGCCTCAGATGTCCGAACCCGGAGCCGAGCGACAGTGTCCTCACACCCGCGGGGCAGAGCTGTCAGAGGAGGGCACCGGGGCACTGGGACCCGCGAGCTGGCTCTCACCTCCCACCTCCCCCATTCCCACCCCGGCTATCCTGCGGGTGTCGATCGGCTCTGGAACAGCGCAAAAGAGCTTGGAGGGGCTGCGGGCGGGGTGGGGCGAGGAGGGGCGCCCCTCAAGTCCAGGCCGCGCCCCCCCTTGGCACCGCCGCCGCTGCCTGGGTCTGCGCCCCGCGGGGCCCTCGGCGGGGACAGCGCTAGCCCAGGGCAGAGTGCCCTGGGTCGCTGTCCGGGACCTGCGAGTCGCTGCCTGCTGGGCGGAGGTGGATGGCAGCCCGAGGCCGGCTGTCGGGGCGCCAGGAGCGGCACCGGCGCCCACCGGGTTGCCAGGCTCCGTGCCAGCCTCGCGGGGATGCAAAGCGGCTGCCGGCGCGTGGGCGGTTTGGAGCAGCGCTCTCCACGCACTAGTTCTGGAGGAAGGGATCCTCCATCCTTACTGATGAAATGAGAAAAAGAAGGAAAACGGAATGAGTCGGTCATAACAGAGTAGATTTATTCTGAGATGTTGTCTTTTCTACCTTTTTTCGGTGTGTTAAATAACACCCCTCTTTTTAAAATGAGGTCATGAGGATAGTAAATAGATTTTTGATGTTGTTGTTAAAGCCCGTAACCCCACGTCAGTCTGCAGAATTCTGAAGTTAAGTGTTCTGATCCATGACCCTAAATGGTGAGGGCTGGAAGAGAAACTTCATTAGCCAGGCAGCTCTCACCTCCCTGAAGTCTTGCTTCCTGCCGTCCTCCTCTTCCCTCTGCGTAAAACCTTCCTGCATCTCTGACAGCCCTTGGTTTTAGAGATTCAGAGAAACAGGTGTCCCTCCTGCCCCAGGCCAATTCCCCTGGGACCCCTCCTTACCCTCCCTCCCTCCCTGGGTCTCGCCTCCCACTGACCCCATGTCTCTTCTCCATTTTCACCTTCCCCTCTTTACTGGCCATCTCCCCTCAGCCTGTAAACCTTTTCGAATCTGTCTTGTCTCCCTCGGCAAGATGGGTGCACCTGGGTCACATCTCTTTCTTCGCTTTCATTGCCTTCTTTAAGGAAAAATATCAGTTTGATTCTGTTTCCTCATCAACCCTTCATTGCACAGTCCTAGCAGTCAGCCTGCAGTCTGCCTCACAATTCCAGTGAACTTGCTCTTTTGAAAAGCAGTGCTCTCTATGGAGAGGAACTCTAAAACGATTGGAATATTAACCTTAAAAGAACAAAACCTGAGACTTACATGGTGGCACAGTGGTTAAGAATCCGCCTGCCAATGCAGGGGACACGGGTTCGAGCCCTTGTCAGGGAAGATCCCACATGCCACGGAACAACTAAGCCTGGGCATCACAACTACTGAGCCTGTGTTCTAGAGCCCGCGAGGCACAACTACTGAGCCGACGTGCCGCAACTCCTGAAGCCCACGTGCCTAGAGCCCGTGCTCCGCAACAAGAGAAGCCACTGCAATGAAAAGACCACGCACCACCACGGAGAGTAGCCCCTGCTCACCACAACTAGAGAAAGCCTGTGCGCAGCAACGAAGACCCAACATAGACAAAAATAAATAAATAAATATTTTTTTTAAAAAAAACAACGAAACCTTCGAGCCTGTGTTCAGATCCTAAATCACACATTTATTCACTTAATCAACAAACATGTATTGAGTGCAAACTATGTGCTGGGCCCTAGAGGTAAGGAGATAAAACTACATTAATTCCTTCCCCCACATGAGCTCACAGTCTAGATTCTAGTAGAAATACATGGTAGCATATACCAAAGGTCTAAAACATATATGGGAAGACATTTTTAAATTGAGATAATTCTATATAGTAACTAAACTTTTCTTTCCCCTTGCATAAACAAACAAAAGTAGCAAGACTCTGGAATTAGACAGCCTGGATTCAAATCCTGACTTCACCTAGCTAACCTTGAACAAATTACTTTTCCTCTCTAGACTTGTTTCTTCATCTGTAAAATGGGGAAGTATCATGAGTATTAGATGGGGTAATAAATAGAAAGGGCTTAGCCTTCTGCCTGGGACATAGTAATAAGTGGTACCTATTTCTGTTTTATTAATAAATACTATAAATATCTCTTGGGTACCCTGGTTTTCCATAGAAACTCAGTTTGAAAATCATTGTTCTCCTTTTTAGACCCCTAAATATAGATATTTCCAGGGGTTCTGTCCTCAGAACTCTTTCCTTCTCACCCTGACAACCTTAACACTTTGGGAGCTGTGAGAAGAAAACAGTTTCCCTGGCCTTGGTCCAAACTAACTGAATCTGATTGTCCAGGAATGGGACTTTGGAATCAGTATGTGTGTAAAACTTCCCAGATGACTCTGATACAGCTGGAAACATTGATCTATACCGCCCACCTCCGTTTTCTAGTTACTACTTAGTTTTCAAAACGTGAGTATTGAATTATTCAAAAAGTTACACAGTCTTCAAAAGAGCTGTTAAAAAGATTATACAAGCAACAAATGCATATGGTACACAGTTATTAAAAGTGAAACTCAGTGATTCTGCAGCCCCCCAACTCCAACCCCTAGGAGTAAACCACTGGTAACAGTTAACCCTCACTTTCCTACCCTGTTCTCTGGCTTCTGCCTCTACCACATCTTTGAACCTGGGAGGCACTCTGCGTCACATTCCCATTGAAGTTGACCTCTCTGCTGTGTGTAACCTATTCATTTAAGCTGTTTTCCCCTTTGCTTCTTTTTTTGTTTATTTGTTGTTTTGGGTTTTTTGACCATGCTGCTTGGCTTGAGGGATCTTAGATCTCTGACCAGGGATTGAACCCAGGCCCCCCAGCTGTGGAAGCGCCAACCCCTAACCACTGGACTGCCAGGGAATTCCCTCCCCTCAGCATCTGAGGCCATTTAAGTATCATTTATCTATTTATGTGTAACAAATCACTCCTAAACTTAATGGCTTAAAATAATAACTGAGTTAGCTCAAGATTTTGTGGATCCACAATTTGGGCTGGGCTCAGCTGGGTAGATTTTGTGGTCTGGGCCAAACTCAGCTTTTCTTGGCTATACTGGCTCACATACCTGGTGCCTCAGCTGTGAAGGCTAGCCCATCTGGGGCCTCGCTCCGCAGGCCCTCCCATCTTGCAGCAGGATAGCTCAGGCTTGCTCACATGCTGATAGAAGGGCTCCCAGTGAGAGAGCAGAAGCTGTAAGGCCTCTTGGGGCCTAGGTTTAGAACTTGTACAACATCATTTTGCCACATTGTTATTGGCCAGAGTAAGTCAAAGGGTAGAGAAATAAGCCTCACCTCTTGAAGGGAGGAGCTGGCCGAGAATTCATGGCAATTTTTACAATCTATTACAATATACTGCCTACATTTTTAAAATTGCTGCCTCCTCTTGGTTCCTACTGTCCAAATGTGAGCACATGCCAAAGCCGTCTCCTCTTTTCCGTTCTGTTCCATTCCATTCTATTCTCAGTTATCAACTCAATGCTTTATTTATTTATTTATGCGGTTGCACCGGGTCTTAGTTGTGGCAGGCGGGCTCCTTAGTTGCAGCACACGGGCTCAGTTGTTCCACAGAGTGTGGGATCTTCCTGGACCAGGGATTGAACCCATGTCCCCCGCATTGGCAAGCAATCTTTATCCACTGTGCCACCAGGGAAGTCCAGCTCAATGCTTTTTAACATAGAAATCCATATCTTCAACCCCAATCTTTTTAGGAGTTCTTTATTTTATTTTATTTTTTTATTTTTGGCTGTGGTGGGTCTTCATTTCTCTGCGAGGGCTTTCTCTAGTTGCGGCAAGCGGGATCCACTCTTCATCGCGGTGTGTGGGCCTCTCACTATCGCGGCCTCTCCTGTTGCGGAGCACAGGCTCCAGACGCGCAGGCTCAGTAGTTGTGGCTCATGGGCCTAGTTGCTCCGCAGCATGTGGGATCCTCCCAGACCAGGGCTCGAACCCGTGTCCCCTGCATTGGCAGGCAGATTCTCAACCACTGCGCCACCAGATAAGCCCCCGGCAGGAGTTCTTTAGACCCAACCAAGTTGTCAATTACTTGCCACGCAGTCTTAATTTGGATGTTTGGTGGTCGTCTGGGTGGATCTTTTCAAGTCCAAAGAGATAGAGCAATAGGAGAATGAGAGAGACTGAGGGGGAAAAGCCTTGGCCTCAGTGCGCTTCTTCACGGCCAGAGAACTCGTCTCTGCCGGATCCTGCAGGCGACGTCAGCTGCCACTTAACGGGCTACTTGAATCTACATGGCTCAGGGTAAGTCCCAGCCACCCTTCAGAGGGGAGCCATAGCCCAATAGGCGGATCGAGATTATGGCCTTTGAGGCCCCGCATTGGGTGCCAGAAAAGATGTTGCAGGAAACAGAGTTGGGTGCGAGAGGATGGTCACATCCCAAGTCATGTCTGAGTCCCTGGGATGGCCGCCAAGTGTGGGTTCTTGGCTTTGTGCAGTTAAGAATTCAAGAGCAAGACGTAGTAAAGTGAAAGCAGGTTTATTCAGGGAGATACACACTCCATAGATAGAGTGTGGGCCATCTTGGAAGGCAAGAGGCCAGCCCCAATCTTTCTGTTGAGCCTTAGCCCTGCACCTCTACATGCCTGTAGACCGCTCCATCTATGGGTCGGCCAGAAAGTTCGTTTGGGTTTTTCCGTAGCACCTTACAGAAAAACCTGAATTAACTTTTTGGCCAACCCAATAGGCAGTCCACAAACACATCTAACTCAACATGTTCGAAATCAGACCCTTCAATGATAACTCTATATTCTCTATTTAGCGTCCTGATAGTCAAATGAACACTTCAAGACTTTGACATTGACCTTGAACTTTCCAAGTCTAGTCATTTCATCTGTCTATTCTTATCTATACCACTGATTATTATGAAGATAAAATGAAACAATGTATCCAAAATGACTGACACAAAGTGTCATTAAGTCCAGGCGTTCTCAACAGCTTGGCACTCGGGTAACCGTCTTCTCTCTACTCAAGCCCCAGTCATTATCCCCAAAAGTTTCAGGGTCCATGTAAATGATTAGCATTCCTTCTAATTTCTGGATCTTCCCATTCTAGAGACTTCTCTTCAGTTATTTACAGGATAAACTCCTAGATGTTGATACCTGGAATTGCTTCACTTCTGATATCATTCACATGAACACCCCATTCTCTGGGATGACACTATAGGGTCATCCAGTGCGTTCATCTGTGCATTTTCTCCTGGGCTGCCAGCCTTTTCCGGGCCTCTCTTCCCTTCCCAGCCTGGACCACATGAGAGATTATTTAACTCACTCGCTATCATCACTTTGTATTTCCTCACATATGCTCGCCACCACCCCAGCCCTGCATTTATCAGTGTTAGGCTCTCCACTCCCTTTTCTTATTGTGGCACCAGAACACTGTATCACAAAACTACACAGCTATGTAGGTTGTCCTTACTTTCATGGTCTTCGTCTGCAGCTGGGACATCTCCATCATCTCTCAATCTTTTCATTTCTCCTGGGTTACCTTCACTCCCATTCCCTACAGCAGCCTCTCCAAACCATCATACTCAAGACTCCTATTAACTTGACCCTGACTCCACACCCCCATACTCTAAGCAAATGGTATTGCCTTTGAGAAAAATTGATCACATCCAGCTTGATCTTCTGCAACTTCCTGTCTCTGCATCACTTCTCCTGCACTTCAGTCACTCCCTTGTGGGGACCTTTTCGCTGTTTCCAAATCTTTGCTATTAGAAACCATTCCATGATAAACATCCTTGTATAACATTTTTTCCTCAGGTCTGATTATTTGATTAGAAGAGGGGCTGTTAGTTTCAGATTTGGGGATTGTTACCAGATTGTTTTCCAGAAGGAGTGAATTGATTTATACTCCCACTTTTAGTCACTTTAGCTCCACGGTTGTATGATTACCTGTTTGTGAGTTTGATCTCCCAGACTTTGAGACCATGTAGTACAATTGCTCAGAACTTGAATTTTGGAGTCAAAGTGACCTGACTTCAAAGCCCAGCTTCCTCAATTATTGGTTATGTGACTTTAGGCCAGTGACTTAACCTCCATCTACAAAAAAAAGATAATAATAATTGTACCTGCCTCTTGAGGGGGTCCATTCATTTAATATGTATTTATCGTGCACCTCCTAAATTCCAGACAACATTTTAGGCATGGGAGACAGAGCAGTGAACAAAACAAAGTGCCTGGTCCCAAAGTTCCTACTGTCTAGTGTGGGGAGATAAACGTAGACCAAAATATTATATGTATATGTACACACACACACATATACATATACACACACACATATATATATCAGTGCTAAGTGAACTATGATATGGTAAGTGTAAAGAAGAAAAATAAAGCAGAATAAGGACAGAGTCTGACTACATGCAAGTTGGGGTGGTGGTGAATATCCTGTAGTATATAGTGTGATCAGGGAAACTCTTTCTGATAAGGTGCTATTTCAGCAGACACCTGAAAAAAGCCAGGGAGTGAATCATGTGGCTAATGGGGAAGAATGTTCCATGGAAGGGGAAAAGCAAGTGAAAAGGTCCCGGTGTAGGAGTGGGCCTAGTGTATATTTGGGAACAACAAGGAGGCCAGTGTTTCCTTGTGCCTCTTTATAATAACTTCCTTTCTACTACCCCCGTCATCCCACACTCCCCCCATCCTCAGGGAACCACTGGTCTGATTTCTTTGCATTTCCTAGAATTTTGTATAATGGGAAACATTCAGTATGTACTCTTTTTTGGTCTGGCTTCTTTCACGCAGCACAGTTATTTTGATATTCTTCCATGTTTTTGCATGAATCTGTAGTGCATTTCTTTTTATTCCTGAGTAGTATTCCATTATATGGAGATACCATGTTTTGTTTATGCATTTACTTGGGTTGTTTCCACTTTTTGGCTATTACAACTAAAACTTTGTGACTATTCATATACAAGTCTTTGTATGTACGTGTGTTTTTATTTCTCTTTGGTAAATACCTAGGAGCAGACTGGCAAGATCATTTGGTAGGTGTACATTTAACTTTTTAAGGAACTGTGCAACTTTTCCAAAGTGGTTGTACCATTTTACATTCCCACGAGCAGCGTATGGGAGTCCCAATTCCTCCACATCCTTTTGCAAACTTGGTAGGGTCAGTCTCTTTAATTTTAGCCATTCTAATAGGTATGTAGTGGTATCTCATTGTAATTTTAATTTGCATTTCTTTAATGACTAATGATACTCAGCATCTTTCCGCGTGCTTATTTGCCATCCATATATCTTCTTTGGTGAAGTGTCTGTTAAAATCTTTTTTCCCATTTTTTAAATTGGGTTGTTTCCTTATTATTGAATTTTGAGAGTTCTTTGCATATTCTGGATACATGTCCTTTATCAGATAAGTAAGTGGTCCCCAACCTTTTTTGGCACCAGGGACCGGTTTTGTGGAAGACAATTTTTTCACGGGGGTAGGGGCTGGGGGATGGTTCGGGCGATAATGCAAGTGATGGGGAGCGACGGGGAGTGACGGGGAGCGACGGGGAGCGATGGGGAGTGAGGGGGAGTGATGGGGAGCGGCAGATGAAGCTTCCCTTGCTCGCGTACCACTCACCTCCTGCTGTGCAGCCCAGTTCCTAACAGACTTCGGATCAGTACCAGTCTGCAGCCCAGGGGTTGGGGACCCCTGAGATAAGTGACTTGCAAATATTTTCTCCAAGTCTGTGGCTTTTTTTTTTTTTTTTCATTCTCTTATGTATTTTGAAGAGCAGAAGTTTTACTTTCGATGCAGTTCAATTTATCAGTTTCTTCTTTTATGGATTGTGCTTCTGGTGTCATAGCTAAGAAATCATTGCCTAACTCAAGATGACAGAGGCTTTCTCCTAGGAATTTTCTAATTTTAGGTTTAACATTTTAGGTCTGTGCTCCATCTTGAGTTAACTTTTGTATATGGTATGAAGTTCATTTTTTAAAATGAATATCCAATTGTTCCATCACTATTCGCTGAAAGGACTTTACTCTTTTTGCACCTTTATCACTTGTCCTTATATTTATTTCTAAACTCTCTATTCTGTTCCATTGATCTTGTCTTTCTTGATGCCAATATCACACTGTCTTGATTACTACAATGTCATAATAAGTCTTGAAACCAAGTAGTTTAGGACCTTCCACTTTGTTCTTTTTCTTCTTCTTTTTCTTTTTCAAACCACAGTACTCATTTATTACTCCACAGTTGTGAAGATCCCTTTCCAGTTATTACAGTGTTTGTGGTCCTGCCTGGGGCTCATCCCCAACCCAGAATCAAGCTACATGGCAAATAAAATTTGGAGGTTTCTTGGTGAGTGTGGAGTCAAAACAAGATGAAAGGGATGATTTGGAGAGGCCCTTTCACCCAAACCCTGGAGATACCAGGATGTTCTTCCTTTTCAAAGTTTTGGCTATTCTGGGTCCTTTTAAATTTCACATTAATTTTACAATGAGATTTTCAAGTTCTGCAAAAAACAAAATGAAATGAAACAATACGCCTAATGGGATTTTGATTAGAATTATAGATCAGTTGGGGGAGATTTGACTCTTAGTAATATTGGGGCTTCTGATGACCTAGGAAAATGATATATCTTTCTGTTTATTTAGATCATCTTTAATTTCTCTCAGGCATATTTTGTAGTTTTCAGAGCACAAGTCTTTAACCTCTTTTGGAAGATTTATTCCTAAGCATTGTATATTTTTCAATGAAATTGTAAATGACATCTTAAAAATTCAATTCCAAGTTTCGTTCTTAGGGTTTAGCAATACAGTTTTTTTCTGTGTGGTCACAATTTTGTGTAACCATCACCACTGTAGATTTCTGAAACTTTTCATCACCCCAAACAAAAACTCTGTGCTCATTAACAAAAAACTCCTCATTACCTCTCTTCTCAGCATCTGGTAACCACTAATTTACTTTCTGTCTCTGTGAATTTGCCTATTCTAGATATTGTATATAAGTGGAATCATACAGTATTTTTTTCTTTTGTCTCTTGCCTAGTTCACTTAGGATAATGTATTCAAGGTTCATCCATGTTGTAGCATGTATGAGAGCTTCATTCGTTTTTTGACTGAACAATATTCCATTGTATGCTTATACCACATTTATTTATCCATTAATCTGTTGATGGACACTTGGGCTGTCTCCACATTTTGGCTACTGTGAAAATGCTGCTGTGAACATTGGTGTGCAAGTTTTTGTTTCAGTTCCTGTTTTCAGATCTTTTGGATATATACCTGGGGTGGAATTGCCCAATCATATGATATTTCTATGTTTAGCTTTTTTTTTTCTATAAATTTATTTATTTTATTTATTTATTTTTGGCCGCATTGGGTCTTCGTTGCTGGGTGCTGGCTTTCTCTAGTTGTGGCGAGCCGGGGCTACTCTTCATTGCGATGCGCAGGCTTCTCATTGCAGTGGCTTCTCTTGTTGTGGAGCACGGGCTCTAGGCATGCGGGCTTCAGTAGTTGTGGCACGCGGGCTCAATAGTTGTGGCGCATGGGCTTACTTGCTCCGTGGCATGTGGGATCTTCCTGGACCAGGGCTCGAACCCATGTCCCGGGCATTGGCAGGCAGATTCTTAACCACTGTGCCACCAGGGAAGCCCTGTGTTTAGCTTTTTGAAGAACCACCAAACTGCTTTTCACAGTGACTGCACCATTTTACATTCCCACCAGCAGTAGATGAGGATTCCCATTCCTCCAGATCCTCTCCAACACTGGTTATTTTCGGCTTTAAAAAATATTATTAGGGGCTTCCCTGGTGACGCAGTGGTTGACAGTCCACCTGCTGATGCAGGGGACACGGGTTCATGCCCTGGTCCGGGAGGATCCCACATGCCGCAGAGCGGCTGGGCCCGTGAGTCATGGCTGCTGAGCCTGCGCGTCCGGAGCCTGTGCTCCGCAACGGGAGAGGCCACAACAGTGAGAGGCCCGCGTACCGCAAAAAAACCCCACAAAAAACATATATATATATATAATTATTATAGTCATCCTAGGATGAGTGAAATGGTTTCTTGTTGTGGTTTTGATTTGCATTTTCCTAATGACTAATGACGTTGAGCATCTTTTTATGTGCCTATTGGCCATCTGTATATCTTCTTTGGAGAAATATTTATTCAAGTCATTTGCCCATCTTTTTTGTTTGTTTTTCTAATACTTTTTATTGAAGTATAACCTGCATACTGAAGTATAACCTGTATACCTGTATAACCTGTATAATCACAAGTCATAAGTGAAGAGTTTGGTGAATTTTCACAAAGTGAATACACTCTTATAATCAGAAACCCTCCTTGCCACCGCCCCTGACACAAGGGTGACCACCACCCTGACTTCCATTGGGCTGACTTCTAATAGCAAAGATTAGTTTTGCTGATTTTTGCCTTAAGAATACCAGCCATAGTCTTGTGTCTTCCTTCTGTAGTTCAACAGCAGATTCATCTGAGTTTTTGCATCAAGTTGCAGTTTGTTCATTCTCGTGGCTATGCAGTATTCTGCTGTATGAACTTACCACAATTCTTCCAATGCACTGTGACCAACACTTGAAATGTTTCCGGGTGTTGGCTGTTATTAATAGTGGACATTTTAATGCATGTCTTTTGGTAGATTTTCTTTGGTTGTTTGATTTTTTCAGCTTGAGATATAATTGATGCCTAGGAATTATTTATATTTAAGGTGTACAACCTGATGTTTTGATATACATATTTATTGTGAAATGATGACCACAGTCAAGCTAATTAACAAATCGTCACCTCACATAGTTACCATTTTCTTTCTTTCTTTCTTTCTTTCTTTTCTTTCTTTTCTTTCTTTCTTTCTTTCTTTCTTTCTTTCTTTCTTTCTTTCTTTCTTTCTTTCTTTCTTTCGTTCTTTCCCTGTCTTTCTTTCTTTCTTTCGTTCTTTCGTTCTTTCCCTTTCTTTCTTTCTTTTTTCTTTCTTTCTCTCTCTCTTCCTCTCTCTCTCTCTCTCTCTCTCTCTCTCTCTCTCTCTCTCTCTCTCTCTCTCTCTCGGTGAGAACACTTAAGATGTATCCTCTTAGCAAATTCAAGAATACAATACAGTGTTGATAACTGTAGTCCCCATGCTGTATATTAGAGCATCGGCATTTGTTCTTGCATAACTGAAACTTTGTACTCTTTGACCAACATCCTCCCATTTTCCCCCATCCCTCCAGCCCCTGGCAACCACCATTCTACTCTCTGCTTCTATGACTTTGACTATTTTATTTTATTTTTTTGGCTGCACTGCGCTGGCATGCGGGATCTTAGTTCCCCAACCAGAGATCAAACCTGTACCCCCTGCAGTGGATGTACAGAGTTCTAACCACTGGACCACCAGGGAATTCTGACTTTGACCATTTTAGATTCCACATATAAGTGATACCATACAGTATTTATCTTTCTGTGTCTGGCTTATTTCACTTAACATAATGTCCTCCAGTTTCATCCATGTTGCCCCAAATGGCAGAATTTTATTCTTTTTTAAGGCTGAATACTCTTCCATTATATTTATATGTGTGTGTGTATATATATACACATATACATATATATATACACATATACATATATATAATCTATTTTCTTTATCCATTTATCAGCCAACAGACATTTAAGTTGTTTCCATATCTTGGCTATTGTGAATAATGCTGCAGTGAACATGGGAGTGGAGATATCCCTTCAAGAGCCAGATTTCATTTTTTTCTGGGTATACCCTGAAGTGGGATTGCTAGATCATATGACAGTTCTATTTTTAATTTTTTGAGGAACCTCCATACTGTTTTCCTCAATGGCTGTACCAATTTATAGTCCCATCAACAGTATACAAAGGTTAATTTTTTTCATAATGTCCTTTGAAGCACATCAGTTTTTAATTTGGACAAAGTTGAATTTATCTTTGTTTTTGTTTATGCTTTAGGTGTCATATTTATAATCCATTGCCAAATCCAAAGTCATGAAGATTTACCACTGATTCCTTCTAAGTGTTTTGTAGTCTTAGAACTTATATTTAGGTCATTGATTTATTTTGAGTTACTTTTTGTATATGGTGTGAGGTGGGGGTACAACTTCAATCTATTGAGTGTGGAAACTAAGTTGTTCCAGCACCATTTGTTAAAGAGACTGTTCTTTCCCCATTGAATGAACTTAGCGCTCTTGTGAAAAATCAATTGGCCATATCTCAATTTTAAAAATTAAAAAAAAATTAATTGGCCCTAGATATATGGATTTATTTCTGGACTTCCAATTCTATTCCATTGGTCTACATGTATATCCTTATGCCAGTACCTCACTGTTTTGATTACTGCAGCTTTGTAATAAGTTTTGAATAGGAGAGAAGGGCAAGGAAGCAAGATGTAGCCTGTACTAAACATGTCTAGGGAAGGCTGTGACTCCCAAGAGACTGGGTCACTGGGATGGCACAAAAGGGGCAGTAGAAAGAACTTGAGCTTTAGTATTAAACAGACCTGGTTCAAATCGCAGCTCCACCTCTTAGTAGCTGTGTAAATGTAGCACAGTAAGGGAAAACCCTTACTGTTTTGGTTGATTATAGAAGTTGTATCTGCCGCTTATAAAAATAACAGTTCAGAAATGTATCAAGTAATCTCCTTTAGTCTCAGTTTCCCCATCTGTAAAATGGGGTGATGATTTCCTTATAGGGAAGGGTCATTGTGAGAACTGGATGAGATAATGCTTGTGTACCCTTTCAAGTGGGCTGTGGATTAACAGAAACAGGCCACACACATGTCCACTATAGGACTAGGTAAAGCGAATTTCCTAATTGGCCTGGATCTTATTGGTGACAAGGGACCACACTGGCCAGGGGTCTCTACAACATATTTGGATCCTTGGTTCCCCACACAGGACACAAAGCTTCTGGTGATAATCTCTGCCCAGGTAGGTTTCTGTCAAGTTGAGAAAGTAGCTAAGTTCTTACTGTAAAAGTAACCCTTTCGTATTTAAGGCTTACTTTACCATTCCAAGAGAACGTGATACTAACAAAATATGTGCTTCTGTTTTCAAAAAGTAGGTCTCCTGTCACAAGAAAAAAAAAAAATTAGTCTATCCTGGTTCTTGAATCTAACTTGATGTCAGCAAAACCACAGACTTTTGGTGGGTTGGGGGGTGGGGCTGGGGTGGGAGGGGCAGCCAGAGTCATGTCTGGATGTTCCCGAACGTTGGATTTGTTCTTTCACAGTATTCAAATCACGCACAGTACGTGTGTGACCTTGGGAAAGCTACTTAACTGCTGTGAGCCTCCATTTCCTCATCTTCATAAAGGACGTAATAATAGTACTTATCTCTCATAGGGTTGTTGTGAGGATGAAATGAATTAATATATGTAAAGCTTAATAAATGCTGAGTGACTAGGATAGTGCCTGGCGCATAATAAGTGCTCTTTAAGTGTTAGCTGTTGTCATTATGAACTGGCATATAGCAGGGCTCCTCCACTAATATTAGGACTTTTCTGTCCAGTGGAATCTGAAAGTTGGGCCATTCCTAGGGAGAGGGACAGGTGTGGTGACCCAGGCAGGAGGAGCTCTGTGAGGAGAGTGGGCAGGAAAGGGGAAGAGGTGGAGATGGGTCAGACCTGCATGGAGGGAGGCTGTCCGGGGGTTGCAGAGGCTCATGAAGATCCAGTGGGCACCATTTGGGACCAGTTGAGTGAGAGGGCACATTCTAGGACCTCTAGGCCAGTGATGAGAAGCAAAGTACGATGGAGACTTGAGGGCTGGGAGCCTTAGCCAGTGCCTGAGGCATGGGTGACAAGGTTCAGCTTCCCCGGGAAGGACTGGGCCTTTAGCCCCCGTGGAGAATTCACAAGTAGTTCAGGACACTGAAACAGACCCCTGTCTTAGGGCTTGGACCCATGCCACAGCTGTTGAGAGACCACTGCAGAGGGATCTGTAGGGATGAGCCAGCTGACTCCAGTCCCCACTGCTGGTGGGTCAGAATCAGCAGAGAAGCTGGAAGGAACTGGGCGGGAGCAGGGCAGCCCAGGCCCTGGGGCAGCAAGGGCGATCACTGCGGCCTGTAAATTCACAGGCAGCTTATTCTGAGCTAAGGAAGGGATGCTTTTTTTTTTTTTTTTTTTTGGCGGTATGCAGGCCTCTCACTGTTGTGGCCTCTCCCGTTGCGGAGCACAGGCTCCGGACATGCAGGCCCAGCGGCCATGGCTCACGGGCCCAGCCGCTCCGCGGCATGTGGGGTCCTCCCGGACCGGGGCACGAACCCGTGTCCCCTGCATCGGCAGGCGGACTCTCAACCACTGCGCCACCAGGGAAGCCCAGGAAGGGATGCTTTTGCTGTCTGTACACTGGGTTTTATGAAGCAGGAAGACGTGTTGCACAGAGCACTGTGAAGGGGGTTGGAGTCCAGGATTTGATTCCGGGTGCCCCATTCATTCCCATTCTGGCTCTGGGTGAGTCCCTTGGCTCTCTGGGCCTGTTTCCCCTGGAGTTGAAGGGGCTGGACTAGGTGACGAAGCACTCTTGTAGTTCTGTGAATGCATGACCTATGGCCTCAGTGTGTCCTGTGATTGGAAAGGCTGGGATGGAGAGAGGAGAATGGTGTGGGAGGGCTTGGGGGTCCTGGCCATGGCTGTGCCACCTTAGGTGTTGCTGGGCAGGGGAGGCTTCTTGGCCACCAGAGGCAGGTGACTGGAGGCCTGCTTTGTTCCAGAGCTTTGGGAGTATAGCTACTTTTCTTTTGATGGATTTGCGGCAGTACAAGACCTAGACAGCTGGACTGGGTGGGGCAAAGGGGAGAGGTAGTCCAGGGGTCAGTGGAGGGATAGCTGTGGAGGAGGGTGGTGAGTGGGGGTGGTATGTCTCCCATGTAGCTGGGATGATGGAGGCTCGGGGTGATTAGGGGATGGGGAAAGGAGCCAGTCATGGTTGTGAGGCAAACACTTCTGTTTTTGTTTCTTTAAAAAAAATTTTTTTTTAATTGGGGTATAGTTATTTTACAATGTTGTGTTAGTTTCTACCGTACAGATAAGTGAAGTAGAGTCGCCTGTGCTATACAGCAGGTTCTCGTTAGTTATCTATACATATTAGTGTATGTATGTCAATCCCAGTCTTCCAATTCATCCCACCCCGGCTTTCCCCCCCTTGGTGTCCATACGTTTGTTCTCTACATCTGTGTCTCTATTTCTGCCTCACAAACTGGTTCATCTGTACCGTTTTTCTAGATTCCACATATATGCGTTAATATATGCTATTTGTTTTTCTCTTTCTGACTTACTTCACTCCGTATGACAGTCTCTAGGTCCATCCACGTCTCTACAAATGACCCACTTTCGTTCCTTTTTATGGCTGAGTAATATTCCATTATATGTATGTACCACATCTTCTTTATCCATTCATCTGTCGATGGGCATTTAGGTTGCTTCCATGACCTGGCTATTGTAAACAGTGCTACAGTGAACATTGGGGTGCATGTGTCTTTTTGAATTATGCTTTTCTCAGGGTATATGCCCAGTAGTGGGATTTCTGGGTCATATGGTAGTTCTAGTTTTAGTTTTTTTAAGGAACCTCCATACTGTTGTCCATACTGGCTGTATCAATTTATATTCCCACCAGCAGTGCCAGAGGGTTCCCTTTTCTCCGCACCCTCTCCAGCATTTATTGTTTGTAGATTCTCTGATGATGCCCATTCTAACTGGTGTGAGGTGATACCTGATACCTCATTGGAGTTTTGATTTGCATTTCTCTAATGATTCGTGATGTTGAACATCCTTTCATGGAGGCAAGCACTTCCTGAGTCCCTTAGGACTTGTCCCCACTGATGTGTGAAGTCATCAGTCACTGCGGTTTCCCAGGTAGGGTTACTGGATGCATTCAAGCAAAAGCAGAAAGACCCTGGGACAGGGACATCTTATCTGTGACCAAAGGAGAAAGGAAGAACTGGCTATGCCCACAGTCTGGAGAACGACTGCCAAGTAGGGGCTCATGGGCACCTGCTGATATCTAATCCCTTCATCCTGGAAAAGCCTGTGGCTTGTCGATGGATAAATGCCAGCTGAGCCTGGGTCCCATCTGGGAGATTCCGGCCCAGCATGTGCTTGGGAGAGATGCCCACCTGTGCTCTCCATCCTGAGCCAGGTGTGTGTTCCCAGTCAGGCCCCCTCTGAGGTCTTGGGCAGATGATCTGGTCTTCTAATCTGAAGATGGACAAAGAAAACCCAGCATGTGTGTGTATGTGTGTGTGTCGGGGTGGGGTCGGGGCAGTCAGCAGGCTTTAGGGGACAGCCTGTCCATGCTGTTGCCATGGAGGCATATTTCCACAGGTGGACGATGCTAGAGCACCGTGCCAGCCCGAATGGAAGCCAGGGTCGGAATGAGGGGCAGAGTTCAGGCCAGGGAGGGCCTGCAGCAGGGTAATGCGGACCTAGGATTATCTTCTAACAAGGGCACATTCCTCAGCAAAGACTTCATCCCAACCTGGCTCTGCCTCCTCTGTGCCCCCTCCAGCGCTGCAGACCAACTAAACCAGGAATGCACAGGGCACAGAGAGGGCACTGCCCTCGTGTTAGCCTTTCCCTCCAGTCTGGTTTACCCTGGGTGGGACATTCTGGGTGGGATTCCCTCCTCTCCAACACCAAGTGGCAGAGAGCAGATGCAGTGATGGGTTGGGCTCCTCTGGGAGAAGGCTTCTGTGAGGGTGTGCGCCAGTAAGAGTATATCTGGTGGGCGTTCCTGTTGTGCCGGGGACTGTGTGCACCACTGTGTGTATTGATGAGTTTGTGCATCTTTGCACGGAGGGGTGTGTGCGGCCACCAGGAGTGGCTCTATGTGGATGTGCATTTGAGTGGAAGCGGTGTGCTGGACAGAATTGACTCTGTGTGTGCTGGGGGTGGACTGGCCAGCTCCCTCCCTGCCTTCTCCCCTCCCTCCCTCCATCTTTTGTCCCTGCCCCTGGCAGGGAGGTTTGGGAAGTGGAGGGAGGACGGGTCCACTGCTCTTTCCCACGGCCCAAGACTAGGTGTGGTTGGGCCAGGAGCCTGCTCTGACAGCCGCCTTGCCTGGGCAGTTTCTGGGGGCTGGTGGGCTGTAGAGATGCCCAGGACCCAGCAAGGCCCCGTGGCACTGGAGGGGCTCCACTTAGATCGTGGGCCTGAAAGGTGCAGGTGTGACCTTGGGTGGTGAGAGGTGGAGAGGAACCTCTCCTGCCCACCTGGCCCTCCCAAAGGAGTTGGGAGCGGGGACCCTGCGTCCCCCACGCCACGAGGGGCTCTGGGGCAATGCGGGGCCGCATCAATGTTGGATGAGCCCGTACTGCCTCTGCGCGGCCTCGATAGCATCTTGCTCGGTCTCACTTTTAGTGTAACTGGAGCGCCTAGGCACCTGCCCGAGCCGGCGATTCGCGATCTTCTCACGACGGCGCCACCTGCGGGGGGACCGGGGGTGGGGTGGGGAGGCTGGCGCAGGCTCCGGTGCTGTGTCCCGGGACCGGGACCGGGTGGGGGCCCGCCCGGCCCGGCCTCTCGGGGCAGGGGTCGGTTCCAGCCTGGCCTCTCCTAGGCCCGTGGGGCCCGGTGCCGGGTTACACCTCCTCCTCGCCTCGGGCCACCTCGCCCTCCCTGGGGTGTCATCTGTCCGGCGGCGGTGTGTCCTTGGGCCGGTTCAGTCCCATCCCCCTGCCTGGCTTTGGGGGTTTTCTGCTCCGGAAGGGGCTGGAGGGGCATCAGCTAGACGGAGAGAGATCCCCTAGGGGAAGGAGGGGGAGTAGCCGCCACTACGGAGAGCCTCTCCCTGCAGGTGAGTGTCAGGGGCCCTGAGTGCTTGGGGGAAAGGGAGAGGAGGGCAGGACTGAGATCTGGGGGGTCCTGACTGGCCAAGCCCTGACCTTTTCTACTCCAGCCCCTGCACCTTAACCCTTCTGACACCACCCCCAGCCTCACCCTGGGAGGCAGGGGCGAAGTGGACTGGTACTTGCTGGCAGCCTTTGGGGTGAAGTTATTACTGGGTTGAGTCCTGGGTGGTGGAGAGTGGACAGCCCCTCTGGTGGGCAGCAAGTTTGGACTGGTTGTGCAAACCATGGCTGGCAGACGGGCAGCCTGTTTTTGTAAATAGTAAGATGGTACCCAGGCACGCCTGTTTGTTTACATATTGGCTGTGGCTGCTTTCACACTACAACCTCAGAGTTGCACACAGCTCGGCTTGCAAGCCTAAAATATTTACTATCTGGCCCTTTAAGAAAAGGTTTACCCACCTGATCTATCCCCCAGTACATGCTCTCCTTCACCCTCCACACCTCTCTTCCTCTCCACCTACACCTGCATCTCCACACATCTGGTTCACCCCTGGCTGAGTGCTCTCCACACCTGGGGACCTTACTCTGGGGACCGCTCACCTCACGTCTCCTCACTACTACTTTCTCTGGCAAGAGAGGAAAATGACTGGGGGCAACAGGCATTCCATAATCAACAGGATATCTGAGAGCTGAGGGTTGAGTGCCTGCAGCACCTTTGCCTGACCCCAAGCAGAAAGTGAGCCCCTTCCTAGGCCACAGGAGCAAGGTGAGTTAGATGATGGGCGCAGCTTCTCTGGGAGCCCCATCTATCACAGCAGCTGGGAGGGTGAACAGGCCCGTTCTAGGTGTGGGCTTCCTGTCACCTCTCCCTGTGGGCCAGGCCAGGAGCAGGTGACAGAACTGAGGTCCCAGTGGAGCAGTGGGGAGACACTACTGAGTGAGCAGGTAATTATAGGGCACAAGTATGCCCTGGAGGGAGACAGGGAGCTCCAGAGTTTCAGCCCCTCCCCTGCCTGCTACCTTATGGCAGACCCTGGGGCCCATTGTGCTCTCTTTTCTCTAAGCCTCAAGCCTTTGAGAACAAAACTAACCCCCTTTCCTTGGTTCCCCTTTGCACACCGGAGTTCAGGGGTCTGTTTTAGGGAAAGGACAGGAGCAGAGGGAAACGCCAGGGCCTGAAGACAGAGCTGCATTCCTGCCTCGCTGCCACTAGGTGGCACCCTTGAGGTGTCGGCTCCCTCTGGGGAGGGCCCTGTGTGTTCTGCCGCTTGCCCCCTGTTCAAGGTCCATTTCCAACCTGAAAGGCTGTGGTCACACACACTCTGAATCCCACTAGGCCTGACCAGCTCCGTCTGCCCCCTGAGGCAGCTCATCGACACCTCCAGACTGTAGTTCAGGGCATTTTACTTGGGTCATAGGGAGGGACCATCAACCTGCAGTTGTGATGATCTGTCATCACCTGCCTTCTCCTCTCCAGGCAGGGCAACTTGAGGGCAGTTGTTTTATTCTCTGGGCCAAGGGGCCTGGCACAGTGGAGGGGGCGGAAGGTGTTTGGTGGTATATGATGTGCAAACAGGAGGGAGATTTGCCGTTACTCTTTATCCCTGTGGTGTGTCTAGCGCTTCTTTAGTATCCGGCTACCCTGCTGAGAAGCTGGGGCAGGGGGAAGGAGCCAGGCACGCGTCTACCCTGGGAGGCAAGCTGGTTCAGGATCGGGGGAGTCTTTCTCCCTCTGTCCTGTTCTGGCTGGTGCCAGCCTTCTAGGTGTCCTCTAGATGGGATGAGGGGTGCTAAGGAGACACAGGCTAGGGCCGGAGAGCTGCTTGTTTCCAGGGAGAGCTTCCAGGCACACCTGGCTCTTGTCTGGCACTTGGAGCAAGCACATGCTCATCAGGGGTGGAGACAGGCTGTGGTGGGCTCTAGCACCTGTGATGGCCTTGCCCCTCTCACTTGGCCCCAGCTCAGCCCATTCCAAGAGCCACCCAGTCTAACAGGGAACAACTGTGTGGCCACCCAGGGGTCCCAGACACAGGCCTAGAGAGCTGTATCAGTGTTGGGAAGGACTGCCATCCAGCAAGCAATTCCTTCTGACAGCTAGGGAAGATGTCCGCGGGGACCTCCACCCAGTCCAAGGGGGCGGACAGTGCCAGGGAGGTCTGAGGTCTGGATTCTGCTTAGAAGCAGTGGATGACGAGTGGGGGTTTCTTGGAAGAAGGGTGGATATTTCTGTTGATTCTGTCCCATTGAGTCAGTGGAGGCCAGGCCAGCTTGTGCTCTTGGGAAAGGGCCCCTTGCAGAATCTTCTACCTGAAGGGCTGACACTGACATGCAGGTGCCATTTCCCTGCCTAGAACAGTCTCCAGAGTGAGACTGGCATCACTCACCAGGGTAATTACTGGTTTGGGTTCAATTTCCATTCAAAACAGTAATCCCAGTCTGAGCTGGTGTCAGATCTGAAGGTTGATTATTAGTAACATTTATCAACAGCCTCTCAGCTTCAGGCAATTACAGCTAATCTGCCGTTCCTGCTCCCAGCCGTGCAAAACCGCCAGCCTCTTCCCTGCCGCCCCCTCCGTTCCCCTCTCCCCTTCTTCTCCCCTCCTCTCCCCTTAGCAGCCAGCCTGAGGGAGGGCAAGAGATGGGAGCCACCTCCTGAGTCACCGTCCCCCCCGAATGTAGGAGACCCATGTGCGTGCCAGGCACCTGTGATCCCCGGCAGCAATCTTCAGGCTGCAGATTCTTGTAAAAGCTGAATCTGGTTCTATCAGAACTGAGAGGAATCCCCACAGGTTAGTGAACCCGTGTCTCCTGGTGACTTGTCACACAGTGGCGTTTTCAACTGCATCAGGGTGCCTCCTGCCCTGACTCAGTCTGTCCTCCCCTCCAGGCCTGAGACTAGGGTGAAGCAAGTGAGGCCTTTACCTCAGGTACAAAATTTAAAGGACCGCCAAAAAGCTTAGTGACCAGATAAATGATATTTTAATGCAATAATTTTTAAAAACCAAAATGAATGCAAAAAAAACCCATCCATAATGAACAAAATCAAAATTTTAGTAAAGACAGGATTCAACCCTGGATAGCAGGACTTGGCTTCGCTTGCCTCACTGCAATTCCAGCTTTCTAGGACCCTGTCTTTGTTTACAATTTTGATATTTTATTGAGCGTATTTTTGCATTCATTTTGACTTAAATATGATTTATCTTGATCACGGTTGTTTTGGTACTTCCGTAAGTTTTGCACCCAGGCGAGTGCCTCCTTCAGCTCACCCCTGTCCTGGCTCTGCTCCCCCACTTCCTGTTGGGCCCTCCATCCCTGCTTCCTCAGTTCTCACTGTCCATTGCTTCAGATGCGGGGAATTCAGCTTATCTCTGAGCTGGGGTCCCCGCCGTGGGCAGTCCTTCCCGGTGCCCATCCTCTACTCCATCCCTGTGGACCCTGCTTCAGCCTTCAGGCATCTTCAAGAGGACCTGCAGGTTGCCATGGTAACTGCTGTGGTAACTGGAGGACAGAACACACCCGTCTTGCCCCACTCCTATAATCACGTCCAGCCAGGACTGGATAAGTGCAGGCATGTCTGACAGCGTCCCTGATGCACCAGTCTCAGAAGAAGCTAAAACATTGCTGGACATGCATGGAGATGGGGAGAATTACATTGACCTGAATCCTTCTGGGGCGGCGGTGGGTTGAGAACGGCGTGTGGCTAAAGGAAAACTGTGATGACCTGCTTGTGACAGGGAAGCATGGATGCTGACTAACCAGGCTTCCGCAGGGGGTAGATCTAATTCACCGAAGGGCTTTTGTTTCGCTGAGCAGGGCCTCTAAGCCGAGGGACTTGTCCCCACCAGCCCCGCCCTCCAGCTGTGCTCAGCTTGTCTAAGGGTTAAACAAACGTTGCAGAAAGATCGATGTTGAAGGGGTGTCCAGGACACCAAATTTCTGTACTTGAGGCACTGTCATGTCCAGGCCTAGGTCACTCAGCCACTCAGTGTCCCAGTGCTGTCCCAGTGGGAAATCTGAGGTTCTCAGATGAAGTGCGTGGGGAGCACTTCCACCCTTGCTGTTCTGCTGCAGCACGTCCCTGCTGAGGCTCCACAGCCCTGCTGAGCTGCACGCTCTCCAGTCACCCCATCCTGGCAGTAGGTCGCCCAGTACCTGCTCTGCCACTTACTGGGCAAGTCACTCCCCCACTGAGCCTCAGTTTCCTCTTCTGGGAAGTAATCAATAACACCTCCCTCCTTTGAGGGTTGTGCTCACCATTAAAAGAGCTAATGTATGTAAAAGAGGTCTGAAATCCAGCCCCGAGGTTCTGTGACTCCTTTTGTCCGTCCTTCTCCAGTCCTCCCCCAGGGTGTCATGCAGGTGGGCGCCACCACCAGCCTCAAGGTGAGGATGGGATTCCTTGCAGGAAGCTGGCTTCATCTACAGTTGATGCATTTCTTCCTGGTCCACATTCCTATGGACCAATATATAAACCTGAGAGCCTGGGCTGGAAGGGGACCGGGGAGATGCTGTGCTTGAGAAGGTGCCGGCCTGACCATCAGCTTTGAGATGCCCTTTGACTCTGGTTGCAAAGTTCCATTCTGCCTGAAGCAGGACAGAAGGCATCTGAAAGAAGTTCATGAGATGTGGAGGGATGTGATTTCCGGTTTCAGGTAGCCACACACGTATACTCACCCACGTGGAAGCCGCCGTGTGCAGCATGTCTGCTCACTACACTTTGTGCTGTCTTCCCTGCACTGACTTTGGAGCTTTGAGGCATGTTGCAAAGTGGAGAGAACAGCAAACTGAGAGCTGCAGAACTTGGCTGTGACCCCTCCACCTTCTGAACCATCGGTGACGCAAAGGGCAGGGGCTGAGATGCCCTCTCAGCTGACAATCTGTGTTCCGTTCTCTAGAGGCTGCGAGAGTTGACAGAATGGGCTCACCTTTGCACTCTCCTCCCCGGCCACTTACAGTCTCCCCACAAGTCCTTCTCTTGTCTGTTTGGCAGACTTAGAGGCTAAGGGCTCCGGGGTGCGGTCAGGGTGGGGTCAGCAATGTCTGGTTTTGTAACTAGGCATCATTTTCTGCTCAGAAATTTGAAACTGAATCCCAAAGATTCCTAATTATTATTCTAAGCTCTCACTGAAAATCTGAGTATAATTTTTACAAGAGCATGGCCGAGGATGGGTAAGGAAGGGAACAAGCAGGGCTGGACGGAGGAAAGAGAGAGGCAGAAGGTGACCTGAGCAGGAGCCAGACTGAGACCTGGGAGTGGAGGGCTGGCAGGACTCGGCAAAGGAAAGCAGCTTAGATTCTGCCCTGAGGCAGCGGGGAGCTTCTGAAGGGTTTAAGCAGGGTCGGGAGGCGTGATCAGATTTGCATTTAGAATGCTTACTCTGGTGCCCGTTGGAGGATGGATGGATTTGAGAGGGGCAAGTTCTAAGCAGACACCATCCTGATGCCGAACTGTGGGCAACAGACCAGGAGGCCCCACAGAGGATAGGGGTCCAGGGAAGGGGGAGGGGGGAGCTAAGGGATGCTTGGTAAATAACCTCAGAACGGCTTGATAGTTGTCTGCGTTGGCTGAGGAAGGTGGACAGGGAAAAGAGGGAGCAATGATGGCAACTGGGGGGCTGTATGTGTCACTCTCAGAGACAGGATATATAGAACAAATGCTCAGAGTCACAGAAGGTCCCAAGCTGTGTACCTCAGTGTGAGGTTTTGCAGGACATCCAGAGGGATGTGTCCAGAGAGCAAGCAGATGGAAGGGGGTCTAGAGTTTAGGAGGGGAGTGAGCCCATGATATAAGCATGGATGTTCTCTATGTAAAGGCTGTGGGAGTTGAAGCCCTGTGAGGGGATGAGATCACTCGGTACACTTGAGGTTGAGTGAGAGGACAAGAGGCTGAGGACACAGACAAGGAACTCCTAGATCCCCCGTCAGTTCCTCAGAGGCACAGTGTGTGTGTCCCCCAGGACAGAGCCTGTCACTGGCCCCTAGCCCAGGGCTGGCCACAGAGAGGGCATCAGTGAATGTGTCTGGCTGATTCTTCCAGATGAGGCCTTTGTCCTCAATGTACCTGCCTCTGCCAGGGTTGTCATAGTAACCACAGATGCAGGGATACTCGGTCTCTGTGTTGCCATGGAAACGAACACTTGGGTGTCCCTGAGTGGCATGGCCACTGAGGACTTGGAGATTTACTCTGTCCTGAAGGGTTTGGGAGTGAGACTGTGACTGGCAGAGAGGGTTTCCATGTCCTAATGAATCAGTGATGGTGGTGGTTAGTCTGATTGTTGCCACGGAGATGGAGGAAGACACCCAGGTGGCTTGTGCTAGCTTCAGTACTGAGCTGGTGAGACAAGGCATTGCAACGGGCTCCAGGTCTTTGTGTGCAGCCTGAACAGGACCAGCCTCCAAATTCACCCCATCCTCTGGCTGCCATGGGGCCCAGGACCCCTTTGCTTTCTTTTTGGGTTTGCACCCTTTTGCCAAGACAGGGATTTTGTTCCCAGGAGGCACTCCCCGGCCCATGGGATCTCAGCATTCAAAACAACACAGGAAACCTGGGCCCCTGAAACGGGGCCACCGAAGAGATCGGTAAGCACTCAACACCCCCACCTTTAGCCCATGGACCCCACCCTGTGTCCACTGCATTCCCCATGACTTCCCCCCTCTGCAGTCCCAAGGCCTTCCCTTCCCCTACCACATGGGGTCCCACTGCTTATCCCTCCCAAAGCCTCAGGCTCTAGACAGGTGAACAGGGGGCTCCCCTGCTTGCCTGGGATCTTGGGGGAGCCCTCCACCACGGGAGGGAGGCCTCTGCCCCTGGCGGCTTCTGCCCTCTGCCTCTGCTGGTGGGCTCCTCCTGCAGCCTCCACCCCGCCCCTGTGCTCTGTTCCTCTGGCTTCAGCCGTTACTGCCTTCATTCTGAGCTGCCTGCCTGCTGTCCTGCGCCCCACAGAGCCAGCACCTGTGGGAAGTCCCTCCACCTGATCCCACTTAACTCCCACTGCAAGTGGCTGGGACCGAGGCCCTGGAGGAGGCCTTGAGCGGCACGGTCCGGCCAGGCAAGGGGCAGGAATGACGAGGTGAGGCACAAGGCCGTGGAGTCACCCCTGCTTTTTGTCCTCAGGAGAACAACCAGGAGGAAGTACTGGAAGGAAGGAAGGGAGATCGCTCGGTGAGCTGACAGGGGAGGAGGGTGTGCTGCCCGGGGAAGTGCTGCCCACAGGAGCCTGTGTGGGGAGGGCGTGGGCAGGAGAGGGCGGCTAGGCAGCAGTGGACGCGGTTTGCGCTCAGCCGTGTGCGTGGGAAGTGGGGTGCGCTGGAGCGTGTGACCCCTAAGTGAAGTCTTCCCTCACTGTGGCTGTTGTGGCTGGTGGCCTGGGTTTGTTCCTCCTGGACCCTTCTGTGGTCCTTTTGCCCAACTCCAGCCAGGGGATGCTGCTGAGAGGGCCCAGAGTTCGGGAGTCTGCTGCCCAGCCTGTCCTGGGTCCCTCAGCCAGGCATTCCCAGGACCACTAAGAGTATTCAGATCCCCAGACCCACATTCTCCCTGCCCTAGGCTGGCATCCCCACGGCCTGCTTCTGCAGTCAGGAGATGGGGCTTTTCTAGGACTCCTGACCGGAGCCTCATTTGTGCTTTATTGATGGCAGGGTCCCTAGGATATATTTCTTGGCCCAGAGGATGGGCAGGAACAGCTGCCCTCTGAAGGAGGGGCCTTGCCTTATAGATGAGGCAAGATGTCGGACCCCCTTCCCAGGTGCAGTGTGGGCCGAGGGCTCCCAGTACCTGCGGAATCTGCCTGCCCTTTCAGGGACCAGGCGGAAGACATAGGGGGCATCAGGGGCTCTGGTTTGCGCCCTCATGGATGTTGGTCCTGGGTTTCTGCTGAGGTCTCTGATGAAGTGTCCTAAAAGGGGGGCTCTGTGGAGAACCATGGGTCTCAGTATGGCCCTGTGTTCTCCTTTTCTACAGCCTCAAACCAGGTTGACTTTTTAGCCTAAAGAAAAGTTCATGCGGAGAAAGATGGGGAGTGGGGGTGGGGAGGTGGTATATCCCTTGAGGCTACTTCACAGGCTCTTGGGAAGGAGGAGGGGGAGGGGTGTAAGGATTGAACCCCGGGGGCGGACTCTGCTGTATGACTCTAATGAGGCTCGAAGACTTCAGCTCATTTGTCCTCTGCAGCCGGTGCGTTTTGAGTGATGCGAGCTGATGGGTCTCCTGCTGGCACCCGCCACCCATACGCTGTCAAGGCCGAGAGAATCTCTAAGATGCATCTAACCCTTTGATTAGCAGGCAAAACTGAGGCGTCAGGGCAGGGTCACACTGCAAGTTCACAGCAGAGTCAGGACCAGAACCCAGGCCCCCTGCTCATGGCTCTATGCACTACAGGCCTGGGAGCCAGCCTCGCTGTGTGGGAGTCAAGGGGCCTACTGGGAGTGCGCAGTCCTCTGGTTTTGACCCTGCCTCCTGTGAATGGAGGCCCTGAGTATACTGTGGGCTATATACCCACAGCTGATGCCTGGCTGGCAGAGACACCTGGCTATACCAGCTTTCTGGGATGACTCTTTCTGGGATTTGGGGCCTCTCTACTTTACCCAGGGTCCCCCACACCACCCTGGCTCTTCCATGTTGAAAGGCTCTGCCAGTATCCCTTGAAAACTGCATAATTCAAGATGGTGCCAACAAGCGTGACATTTTACTCACGGCAGCCTGTATGGGCTCACAGGGCTGTGAGTAGAGGGACAAGGGAGTTGAGGGGCTAGGCAGCCTCAGGGTTAAGGCTGAGTTCTAGGGACATATCTCTGTACGCTGGGAATAGTCATAATCGATGGCAGAGTTACATGGTCCAGCCATGGAAGGACATAGCCAGAGTAAAAGAATCTTGTCACAGTGTTTTTATTGTAGGTTCTACCAATCATACTGGCAGCTTCCATGTCCGTGAAGACAGTTCCTCTGTACCCTGGCCTCTGAGATTTTTGTTGTCATCAACTCACTGAATGTCACCTTTACTTCAATCACCCATTACTGGGATCTTATCATCGTTTGAAGCTGTTCCACCTCTGAAGTCTTAATCTCTCCGTACCTCCTATGCATTGTTTCCCTCCACTCCACTATGTCTGTTCATAGACACCTTCAGGCTCCTACCTCCTAGTTTTTCTCCTTGACCTGAATCAACCCTTGATCCTATGCAGTCTGGACCCCATGACCTGTTACTTCAACCCTTCACCAGTCACCACCTGGCCCCCTTAGTCTCCCACGCCACCCCTAGAACATGGTAACTGCCTGCCTTCTCTAGTCCTTACTTACAGGGATGGGGAGGCGGGTGGGGGATGGGAATCCCTTCACGAATTGACACTAGTCCAAGTTCATGGTCCACAGCCTCAGCTGAGCCCCCAGTATGGCCCAGCAGTTCTGCTGCCTAGGCCCACTCCAGTTCCGCTTCAGCTTTTTCAAAGCTCTCACATAATCCCTCGACTTTTCTTTCTTTTTTTAAAAAAATATTTATTTATTTGGTTGCTCCGGGTCTTAATTGCGGCAGGTGGGCTCTTTAGTTGTGGCATGCGAACTCTTAGTTGAGGCACGCATGTGGGATCTAGTTCCCTGGCCGGGGATCAGACCTACGCCCTGTGCATTGGGAGCGTGGAGTCTTAACCACTGCGCCACCGGGGAAGTCCCAATCCCTCTGCTTTTCTACTCCACAGTTTCCCTACTCATTCCCAGCAGTCTACGTAGGCTCTCTCTTTATAAAGTAAAGAAAATTTGCCAAGAGGAAATTTCTTTAACCTCTGCCCTGGGCTGCATCCATGCCCATCCATGCTTCTGGCCCCCATCATACTGAGAGATAGGTGTTCCTCTTCCAGCTAACCTCTCTACCAGAGATCTGGGGACCCTCCCCTCTGCCCCTCCACCCGAGATCCCCTCTCTGTTGCTTCTCCCGTCTTCATCTTCATCGTCTTCATCTTCATCAGCTCCCCTCTCCTGGCTCCTTCATTTGTAAGCCAGTTACGAAATAAAACAAAAACACCTTGACTTTACAACCTCCTCTCTCTCCTGCCCTTCTCAGCCAAGCTTGTTAAAATCAAAGCCATTGTTTATTATCTCCATTTCCTCACCTCCTGCTGAGTCTTTAATCCACAACGACCTGGCTGCTACCCCCACTTTACCACCCGAGCTTCTCATCCCGTGTCTCCAGTGAGTCTTACTGTAAAACCAGCTGAAGCTTTCAGTTCCCAGTTGACCTCTCAGCAGCATTTGATGCAACTGAGTGCACTCTGCCTTTCGAAGCCCTCTTCCTTGCATTCCGTGCCCCTCACTCTCCTTTACCACCTGCCATCCTGATAATTAGTTCTCAGTTTTCTTCATGAGATTTTCTTCCTCTGTTCACCCTGGAAGTGCTGATATGGCCCAGGATTCTGTCCTGGTCTCTTTTCTCCCTTAAACTTGTTTCTGGTGGTCTCATGGATTACCATGGCTTTAATTTCCATCTCTAACTGATGACTAGAGCTGTTCCCTAGACCCTTCTCCTTACTTTTACTTTTTCTTTTTAGTTCTATCAGATTTTCCTCATGTGTATTGAAGTTCTGTTCATAGGTACAGAAACATTTAAGATTGTTACGTCCTCTCAAGAACTTAACCCCTTCATCAACAAGAAATGTCCTTCTTTATCTATGGTAACATTTCTTGTTCTGAAGTCCAATTGGTCTGATAATAATATAATCACTCCAGCTTTCTGTTGATTAGTGTTTGCATGGCGTATCTTTTTCTATCCTTTTACTTTTAACCTCTCTGACTTTATTTATTTTTAATTAATTTATTTATTCATTCATCTTAGGCCGCGCTGTGTCTTCGTTGCTGTGATGGGCTTCCTCTAGTTGCGGCGAGTGGGGGCTACTCTTTGTTGTGGTGCGCGGGCTTCTCATTGCAGTGGCCTCTCTTGTTGCGGAGCACAGGCTCCAGGTGCGCAGGCTCAGCAGTTGTGGCACACAGGTTTAGTTGCTCCATGGCATGTGGGATCTTCCTGGACAGGGCTCAAACCTGTGTCCCCTGCATTGGCAGGCGGATTCTTAACCACTGTGCCACCAGGGAAGTCCCTCTGACTTTAGAGTGGGTTTCTTTTGGAAATTGTATCATTGTCATTTTTTAAAATTAATTAATTAATTAATTTATTTTGGGCTGAGTTGGGTCTTCGTTGCTGCGCGCCGGCTTTCTCTAGTTGCGGCGAGCGGGGGCTACTCTTCGTTGTGGTGCGTGGACTTCTCATTGCAGTGGCTTCTCTTGTTGCAGAGTACAGGCTCTAGGTGAGCGGGCTCAGTAGTTGTGGCTCACGGGCTCCAGAGCACAGGCTCAGTAGTTGTGGCGCACGGGCTTAGTTGCTCTGAGGCATGTGGGATCTTTCCGGACCGGGGATCGAACCTGTGTCCCCTGCATCAGCAGGCGGATTCCTAACCACTGTGCCACCAGGGAAGTCCCTCATTGTCATTTTTATGCAGTCTGACGAGCTTGGCTTTTTAATTGGAATGTTTAGACCATTTACATTTAACGTTATCATCAATATGGTTGATTTAAAATCTGCCATCTTGCTATTAGTATTCTATTTGTCCCACTTGTTCTTTGTTTTCTTTTTCTTCTTTTCCTACTTTCTTTGAGAGTTGGGTATCTTTTATGATTCTGTTTTATCTCTCTTCTTAGCTTATTAGTTATTAGCTTACATGTCTTTTATTATTCTACTTTATCTCTATTCTTAGCTTATTTTTGTTTATGTTTTTGTTTGTTTTTCTTAGTGGTTACTCTGGGGTTTACAATGTACATCTTAAACTTACCACAATCTACCTTAAAACGTTATACCACTTCATGAATATCATAAGAAACTTACAACAGTGTACTTCCATTCCCCCTTCTTGTCTTTTAGCTGTTGTCATGCATTTTGCTTTTACTTTTGATATAAACCCAACTATACATTGTCATTATTTTTGCTTTAAACAGTCAATTATCTTTAAAAAAATACCTTTATTGGGATATAATTTATATACCGTGCAATTCATCTATTTATAGTGTACAGTTCAATGTGTTTTAAGTTGTGCAGCCAACACTACAATCAATTTTAGAACATTTTAATTTACCCCACACCCCCCAAAAAAACCCATGCCCATTAGTAGTCACTCCTCCTTCCTCTCCCCACCCCCATCCATACACAACTGCTAATTTACTTTCTGTCTCTGTAGATTTGCCTATTTTGGACATATCATGAAGTGGAATCACACAATATGTGGTCCTTTGTGACTGACTTCTTTCCTATCATAATGTTTTCAAGGTTCATTCATGTTGTAGCATGTCTCAATACTTCATTTCTTTTCATTGCCAAATAATATTCAATTATATGGATATATCACATTTGTTTATTCATTCGTCAGTTGATGGACATTCACATTGTTTCCACTTTTTAGCTATTATAAGTGATGCTGCTGTGAACATTTGTGGACATGTTTCCTTTCTCTTGGGTATATGCCTAAGGGTAGAACTTCTGGGAGACTGTATGTTCAACCTTTTTGGGGAACTGCCAGACTGTTTTCCAAAGTGGCTGTACCATTTCACATTCCCACCAGCAATGCATGAGAATTCTAATTTCTCCACATCCTTGCCAATACACATTTTATCTGTGGTTTTGATTATAGCTATCCTAGTGAGTGTAAAGTGGTATCTTATTCTGGTTTTGACTTATATTTCCCTGGTAACTAATGGTGTGCCTGTAAGTCATTTATGTATCTTCCTTGGAAAAATGTCTATTCAGATCCTTTGCTCATCTTTAAATGGACCGTCTTTTTATTACTGAGTTGTAAGCATTCTTTATGTATTCTAGATATAAGGAGTCCCTTGTCAGATAATAATTTGCAACTATTTTATCCCTTTCTGTGGGTTGTCTTTTCACTTTCTTAATGGTGTTCTTTACAACACAAAAGCTTTAAATTTTTATGAAGTCTAATTTACCTCTTGTTTTCTTTTGTTGCTTGTGTTTTTGGTGTCATATCTATTGAAATCATTGCTTAATCAAAGGTCACAAAGATTTATGCCTATGTTTCCTCCTAAGAGTTTTATAGTTTTAGCTCTTACATTTAGGTCTTTCAGTAATTTTGAGTTAATTTTTGTATATAGTGTGAGGTGGGGGGTGTTCCCAGATTTTTCTTGTTTTGGATATTCAGTGGTCCCAGCACAATTTGCTGAAAAAAACTGTTTTTTCTACAATCAAATGGTCTTGGCATCCTTGCCAAAAATCAATTGACTGTAAATGTGAGTTTATTTCTGGACTCTCAATTCTACTATATTGATTTATGAGTCTGTCCTTGTACCAGTACCACACTGTCTTGATTACTGTAACTTTGTAGTAAGTTTTGAAATCAGGAAGTGTGAGCTCTCCAAATTTGTCCTTTTTTTTTTTTTTTGCGGTACGCGGGCCTCTAACCGTTGTGGCCTCTTCCGTTGCGGAGCACGGGCTCTGGACGCCCAGGCCCAGCGGCCATGGCTCACGGGCCCAGCCGCTCCGCAGCATGTGGGATCTTCCCGGACTGGGGCACGAACCCGTGTCCCCTGCATCAGCAGGCGGACTCTCAACCGCTGCACCACCAGGGAAGCCCCAAATTTGTCCTTTTTCAAGATTGTTTTGGCTATGCTGGGCCCCTTGAATTTCCATATGAATTTTAGGACCAGATTGTCAATTTCTGCAAAGAAACCAGCTGGTATTCTGATGGGGATTGTGTTGAATCTGTAGATCAATTTGAAGAGTATTGCTGTCTTAACAACATTTAATCTTCTGATCCATAAACACAGGATATCTTTTAATTTATTTAGGTCTTCTTTAATTTCTTTGAAAGAAGTTTGTTGTTTTCAGTGAACAGTCTATACTTCTTTTTAAAAAATTCATTCCAAAGTATTTTTTGATGCTTTTGTAAATTGAATTGTTTTCCTAATTTCATTTTTGGATTGTTCACTGCAAGTATATAGAAACATAACTGATTTTATATATTGATCTTGTATCCTGCTAGCTTGCTGAACTTGTTCATTAGTTCTAATAGCTTTTAGGGACACTCAGGTGTTATTTATACAAAATCATGTCATCTATGAATAGAGATCATTTTACTTCTTCCTTTCTAATCTGGATGCCTTTTATTTCATCTTCCTGCCTGTTCCTCTTGGCTAGAACCTCCAGTACAATGTTGAATAGATTTGTTTTGATCTAATAGGTATGCATTCAGCCTTTCACTTTTAAGTATGATGTTAGTTTTTGGTTTTTCATAGATGCCCCTTGTCAGGTTGAGGAAATCCCCTTCTATTCCTAATGTGTCGAATGGTTTTCTCATGAAGTGGTGTCAAATTTTTTCAAATGCTTTTTCTGGGTTTATTGAGATGATTGTGTGGTTTTGTCCTTTATTCTACTGATATTGTGGATTATATTAATTGACTTTTGGATGACAAGCCAACTCTGCACCCCTGGGATAAATCCTACTTGGTCAGGATGTATAATCCTTCTTATATGTTGCTGAATTCAGTTTGTTTGTTTGTTTAATGAGGAAAAAATATTTTACATATACCTACATATTTACCATTTCCAGTGTTCTTCATATGTGTATTCAAATTGTCATCAAGTATCATTTTCCTTTTACTGTAATCACGGGTTACATGTGAATCTGCTACTGGACTGTGACCTCTCTGAGGGTAAAGCCCCATCTCGCTTGGCTCTGTACTTTTGGTGGAGGACAGGCGTGGGTGCTCAGTGTGAATGCACTGAATGAACGAAAGCTGGGTATGGAGGCATGGCTGGTGGAAACAAGGAGACCCAAGACCAGCTGCCCTTCACTGGCCTGGTTGTCTCAGAGCAGAAGAGCTCAGTGCAGGAGAGCCTTCCTCCCAGAGCTGGGCAACACTGGGCTTGAGGGTTCGTGCTCTACTGCACAGGGGCTAGACTTGCATGAACCTTCATGTGGCTGCATTTATACCTGCTTCAGAGGGAGCCCTGCTGTATCATCATCCTGGCCTGCATGGGCTTGAGCCCCAGGGAGGGTCTTGGGGTAGGTGGGTTTTAGGCTTCTCGGCAGAGCTATCTCCTACGTGAAAGTCAGAAACTGCCACAAGGAGCCTGATGTGTCACAGGAAATTCTTATTGAAAAGACATTCTAGAATAGGATGTGGTGAAGGGCTTTGATGATTGGGACATGCCACCATGCAATGTAACTCTGCTAGGAAAGTTCCCATTTGCTCATCCATTTTAAAAGTGGTTTATATATATTACTGTCATTCGATTACGAGCTCCATGAAGGCAGGGGCCATGTCTGTCTTTTCCATTGTTGGGTTCTCAGCCTACAGCGCACGTAAACAGTAAGCACAGAATAAATGTTGAATGGACCATAATAGCTAAAATTTCCTGAGGACACACAGTGCTAAGCCATTTACACGTATTAACTCATGTAACAGTCACAACCACCATATTCATTCTCAATATGAGATGAAGAAACTGGGACACACAGTGGCTAAGTAAATTGGTCAAAGTCACATTGTCACATAAGTGGTGAGGCAAGCTTTCAAAGGCTTGTGCCCTTAACCTTTATTGAATGAATGAATGAATTTGTACATATGAGTATTTTGATACATAGTGTCTACAGAGGGGACCATATCATAACAGATAAAGATATATTTCTTAAAACAATCATCAGAACATCAGACTTTCCATTATTTGGACTGTCCATGCTCAATATCAATGAATGTCTCTCTATAATATATATAATGTTAAATACAATATTCAATTAAATGTAGTAATTCTGTAAGTATTAAGTAATGCTCACATATAGTATATAGCATCACTATTAACATTGTGATCTTACTTCATGCCAGGCTTTGTGTTAAGTGTTTTACATAAATTGTCTTATTTAACATTCATAATTCTGTGAAATAGGTGTTAGAATCCCTGTGAATTTCTGTGATATAACTAAGGCTCAGAGAGGCTAAGCCCTGAGAGGTCACAGAGCTTATCACAAAGCCGGATTTGAGCCCATGTCTATTTGACTCCATATCTGTGCTCTTAAGGGCTTTGCTGTACTCCCTCTCCTGTAGTCTGGCTGAAGCAGGGGCTGCCTTGGGACTTCCAAGCTCTCACTCTCCCAGAAAGCTCCCAAATCCTAGGGCCTGGTCCCTACTTCACAGCCCTACCCAAGGGGGATGATCAGTGCCCCAGGCAGGTTTTCCCAGACCCTGTCCAGCAGGGAGAGATGAAGCTTCAACAGTTCAGACACTGTGGTGTGTAATCCTAGTACCTTAGAACTTGAGGGATGCCATATTGGAGCCCATCCTAGACCAACTAAATCAGAATCTCTGGGAGTAAGCCCAAGAATCTGAATTTTTAAATAGCTCCCCAGGAGACTCTGATGTCTAGAAAGATTTGGGAACCACTGGCCCAGGCTCAGGAAAGAGGAAATGGATACTCCTCAGGAAAAAAAGTAAGGGCTCTTGCCCAGGCCAACTTCACAACACCTTTTAGAAACATGGTGGCATCATGTGGTATGAACATATATTGTAAAATAATATTAAAAATTTTAAAAGAACATATGTTCATTGCGGTAAATTTGGGATACATAAAACAATATAAGGAAGAAACGTAAGATTACCTATAATCCTAACACCCAGAGGCAACTCCTGTTAGCATTTTGATTTATTTCTATTTTTTTAACTTTTCTTTATAGTATAGTACACGTAAAAATGCACAAATACTGAGTACACAGATTATAATGAATTTTCACAGCTGAACACAGTTAACTTTTTTTTTTTTTTGGTGGTACGCGGGCCTCTCACTGTTGTGGCCTCTCCCGTTGCGGAGCACAGGCTCCGGATGCGCAGGCCCAGCGGCCATGGCTCACGGGCCGAGATGCTCCGCAGCATGTGGGATCTTCCCGGACCGGGACACAAACCCGTGTCCCCTGCATCATCAGGCGGACTCTCAACCACTGCGCCACCAGGGAAGCCCTGAACACAGTTATCTTAACAAAACTCAGACCAAGAAACAAAACATTGCCAGCACCCTAGAAATTCCCTTTGAACTCCTTTCTGGTAACTTCCCCCTCCAAAGCAGTTAAACCGACTTCTAACATTATGGATTAATTTTGCCTGTGTTTGACATTTATATAAATGGAATAATTTGTTATATCCTCTTGGGGTCTGGTTTATTTTGCCAATATTATATTTGTGAAATTAGGCAAGTACAGTTGTTCATTTATTGTCACTGTATAGTATTTGTGTGACTATAGCATAGTTTATACGTCCATTTTACTGTTGATGGCATTTGGAGAGTTTTAAAGTGTTTGGCAACTGTGACTAGTGCTGTTATGAACATTCTTTTTTTTTTTTTTAAAGTACCTTACACATTCAGTCCTTTTTTTTTTTAACTTGCTAATTTATTTATTTATTTATTTATTTATTTTTGGCTGTGTTGGGTCTTTGTTTCTGTGCGAGGGCTTTCTCTAGTTGCGGCAAGCGGGGGGCCACTCTTCATTGCGGTGCACGGGCCTCTCACTATCGCAGCCTCTCTTGTTGTGGAGCACAGGCTCCAGACGCGCAGGCTCAGTAGTTGTGGCTCACGGGCCTAATTGCTCCGCGGCATGTGGGATCTTCCCAGACCAGAGCTCGAACCTGTGTCCCTTGCATTGGCAGGCAGATTCTCAACCACTGCGCCACCAGGGAAGCCCTATGAACATTTTTGTACCTGTCTCTTGCTGCATGTGTGTATGCATATCTGCGAGCTATGTACCTAGGAGTGGAATTGCTGAGTTTTATCTTCAGCTCCAGCCGGTGTTGCCAAAGTTCTCCAAAATGGTTCTCCAAATGCACTTTTGCCAGCAGTATATGAGTCCTGGTTGTTCCACATCCTCAACAAAAGTGTTTTTATTTTAGCCATCCTGGTGAGTGTGTGGTATTGTTGTTTTGCTTTGCATTCCCCTGATGAATAGTGAAGTTAAGCACCTCTTCCTTCATGTTTTGTTTTGTTTTTTTTTGGTTGCACCTCACGGATTACGGGATCGTAATTCCCTGACCAGGGATTGAACCCGGGCCCACAGCAATGAAAACACTGAGTCCTAACCACTCGACCATCAGGGAATTCCCACCCTTCATGTATTTTTTTTTTTTTTAATAAATGTATTTATTTTATTTATTTATTTTTGGCTGCGTTGGGTCTTTGTTGCTGCATGCGGGCTTTTCTCTAGTTGTGGTGAGCGGGGGCTACTCTTCGTTGTGGTGTGCAGGCTTTTCATCGTGGTGGCTTCTCTTGTTGCGGAGCACGGGCTCTAGGTGCACGGGCTTCAGTAGTTGTGGCTCACAGGCTTAGTTGCTCCGAGGCATGTCGGATCTTCCCGGACCAGGGCTTAAACCCATGTCCCCTGCATTGGCAGGTGGATTCTTAACCACTGCACCACCAGGGAAGCCCCATGTATTTCTTTTTAATCTTTTACTATGTGCCCACTCCTGGCAACCCTTAGTTCATACAAAAAGAAAAAAGAAAGAGAGAGAGGGAGGGAGGGAGGGAGGAAGGAAAGAAGGCCGGCCAAACCATAAAGCAAAAAACATCTGATAAAATAAGAAAAAAAAAAATCAGGGTAAAGTCCTATGTTATTTTTCCCTTCAGTGAAGTCTGTCATCTTAAAAATAAACTCTGCCTGACTATAAGACCTTAAAGAAAATACATGCTCTGCTGTTTTTCTGCCTCTTAGCTCTTTCTTCCTGTGCTTTTCTCAACCACTTAATTTTCACTTGCCCTACCAACAGCATTTGGACCTTTTGGGGGATGCATTTTTATAAACTTTGCACTAATATTCTTCAAAGAAAGGCTGTTGTGACATAGGAAAAGCTTAAACTCAGGGTGAGAGAAGAAGCCTTGTATAGCCAATGCCCAGAACTAGTTACTGTCATGCCCCTGGAAACAGTAAAGCTTTGCAGAGTGGAGTGGAGTCGAGTTGTGGACATTGCAGAGTGAATTCTAAAAATAAGTTTGTTTTGTTTTGTGCTGCTATTGCAGAAAATTGTTTGTTAATCAAGAAAATGGATTTAATTCTCTTTAGGTACTATTTTGGAAAAAAATCTTCTTAGGCATTATCCAAAAAAATATGCAGTTTGAATTCATTCACAAAGCAATTATATATGTTTGTGTGTGCATATATCCTTTTTGCAATGTTGTGTCGACTGTTTGTCATCTAAGTTTTTCACGTAACATGTTTTCCCATATCATTTAATATTTAAAACTTTTAGTGGCTCTATAATAGCTCTTTTCATGGACTTACTGAAATTTATTTAATCACTCTCCTATTTTGGTTATTTCAATAATTTCTAAATTCTCTGTGATGAACATCTTTGTACATAAATTTCCATGCTCACCTGATTACTTTCTTAGAATAGCTTCAGAGAAGTGAAATTAATGGCTCAAAAAGAGTGAGTGTCTTTAAAGGTTTTTTTTTTTTTTTTTTTTTTGCGGTGCGCGGGCCTCTCACTGCTGCAGCCTCTACCTGTTGCGGAGCACAGGCTCCGGACGCACAGGCCCAGCGGCCATGGCTCACGGGCCCAGCTGCTCTGCGGCATGTGGGATCCTCCCGGACCAGGGCACGAACCCGTGTCCCCTGCATCGGCAGGCAGACTCTCAACCACTGCGCCACCAGGGAAGCCCTTTAAAGGTCTTTGATACATTAGTATTAGACATTCCTTCCAGAAAGACCATCGTTCAGCACTCTCCCCAGCATATATGACGTGCCACCCCATTGCACGTTTGCCAACTTTGCACTCACTTCAGTTACAGTGTCTATCGCCATATAGAAGACTGTCTGTAGCCTTCTGGATTCAGGAACATGCTTAGAAAAACTCCCCTACTCCCTATGCATGATTAGAACAGTATTGTCTAATATTTTCTCCTTGTAGAAATGTTTTCTTTTTTACAATAAATCTTAATCCTCCCGTTACTTGTTTTTGTGTCTGATATGAAGTAGGGATATAACTTTTTTCCCCCAAATGGATAGCAAGTTGATCTGTAAACCGTTTGGTAAATAGTACAACATTTCTTCAGTCTTTAAAGGCCATCTTTATCATAAGCCCATTTCCTCTATAGACGTGGGTCCCTTTCCATACTACATTGGTCTGTTTGGGCATTCTCGAGCCAGTTCCACTGTTCTGGTTATTTCAGTCTTAGTACAGTTTGAGAGCTGATGTAGCAAGTGCCTCCTTATTCTTTCTCTTTTATAAAATTTTCTTGGCTGTCTTGGAAAATTGGCTTATTTTTCCAGATGAATTTTGGAATAAATTTATCCAGTTAAAAAAATCCTACTGCACTTTTGATTAGAATGGCATCAAATCTATAAATTCATTTGTAGAAATGCATACCAAAATTATAATACCAGACAGGAACAGAGTATGCATCTCCTTAAATCAGGGGTGTTTGTACAGGTAAGATTTCTTGTGTTTTTTTTAGAATTTTAGTATGTTTTCATGTATGTCTGAGACATTTCTTGTAAAGTTTTTCGGGATATGTTATTTCTTCTGTTGCTTTTGTGGAAAGGATAGGATCTCTTGTTTTATATTTTTAACTAGATATTTCTGATATGTAAGAAAATTATTAATTGTAGTGTTACCAGCTCATCCTCACTGAGCCCCTGGGACACTGAGGCCTGAGGGTTAGGGACTTGCCTCTGGCCACAAGGTGAGTCTGGAGCCCAGGCCTAGATGCCCAGCCTGGGTCCCCTGGAAGCCTCCTAAGTTAGGCAGAGAGAAGGACTTGTTGTAACTCAGTAGTCAGGGAGCCCCACTACTGTTTCCATGGAAACCTGTAGGCAGCATCTTCTGGGAAGACCAGGATGTGGAGTCCAGAGAGAACAGGCTGCACTGGGGTAGGGCCAGTCTAGGGGGTGTGTGTGTGAGAGAGAGAGATGGGGCGGGGGAGGGAGGGAGGGAGAGAGAGAGAGAAACAGTTTCTAAAGAGAGAGGTGGGTACCTCACCATCATTCGCTAAGGCCTGGTGCAATATTCTGGATTGATGCTGGGCGGTGGCTGTAAGGAGGGGTGAAGTGCCATTGAGATGACTTTCCTGTGTCCAGCAGACCCAGTCCGAGGCTGCTCTTAGAGTGAGCTGGAGGTGCTCTAGGCAGAAGTGCTGGCATCTGCCCATCATGGGACCTGGAGCCCAGCTGGCATCTGCTGGGCACTTGTTCCTCCTCCCTCAAGGCCCAGGAGGGAGGCCCTCACCCAGGCCACACAAATGCTGGGGTGATGGAAGCAGAGATAGCCCTCTCACCCCAGGACCCACCTCCGCCCATAATGGGCCGGGTGGCCAGGACAGTAAAGGAGTACAGGGTGGGAAGATCCCACATGCCGCGGAGCGGCTGGGCCCGTGAGCCATGGCCGCTGAGCCTGCGTGTCCGGAGCCTGTGCCCCGCACAGGAGAGGCCACAACAGTGAGAGGCCCGCGTATCGCAAAAAAAAAAAAAAAAAGGAGTACAGGGTGGTGGTTGGGGGGACTGGGCAGGGCCTGGCCTTTAGGTGGGTCTGAGGGTCGGGACTGCCAAGGACATGGTGTGCCTCTGCCACAGCCTCAGTCTGGCAAGACAGGAAGGGGACGCCCCCTGCGTCCTGCAAGCATGTGTGGAGCTTGTAGCTGGGGGCCCTGACTTCCCTGCTCACCTTCCCAGCAGCCCAGGAGAGCCTGAGCTCAGCACTCACTACGCCTGAGCGAGGCCCCCAGGCCCCAGGGAGACCTGCTCTGGCCAGGCCTGGGAGGAGCTTCTGGACCAGGTGGGGCATCTTTGTTTGGGGGGGTGGGGCGCTGGGGAGAGCAGGAAGGAGGTGGGCTGCTGGAGCCACCCAAGGTGCCTGAGGCTGGGTCTGAAAGACACAAAAGTATCGAGCCAGCAGTGTTTGTGCCATGTCTTGTCCCGTCCTGTGTCATCCTCCCTGGGCCTCATGCCGGGGCCTGACCTCCAGGAATTGAGCTGTGACCCCCAGGGAAGCACACTCCAGCTTTCTCAGCTCTTGCTGCCAGGATCCCCTCACATTCCTTGATCCAGGAGGTGGGCTTAGAGTTCTGGTAGGGGGGTAGGCGGAGTCTCCTGCCTTGGAAAGGGGGCGTGATACGAAGATGCCTGGAGTGTGAGCTTGCGTGCGGGATGGCACGTGTGAACGCCTGTGCTAGGTGAGCGTGGAGAGATGAGGCGGGTGACGGGATGCATGCGTGCACAGTGTGTGTGCGTACGTGCTGGAGGTGTGTGTGGTACATCTGGAGTGGGGCAGGTGCGTGGTGGGCAGGGTATGACACCCATTGATGTGTGAGATGCCTTGAGTCGGGGGTAACAGGTATTTGGTGGGGGAGATGCGCGTATGAAGTATGTGAAGGCGTTTCGGGTACATGTGCGTGTGTGTATATTGTGGTGTAGGGTATGTGGATAGTGGTGAGTATAAGATACAGCTGCAGGAAGAATATATATGTGGCATGTCTGAGGTGATGTCCGGGAGGCAGCTGTACACGTGCTTGCTCGTCTGCACCTGGAGGAGGGGCGGGCACATTACTGTATGTGGTGTGGCTTGGGAGGGGGAGGGCTACATGAAGTTACATGCATCCAAGGTGTGTCCAAGGTCATGTGTGCGCGCACGCATGTATGTGTGTGTGTGTGTGTGTGTGTGTTGGGGGAGGGATGGAAATGAACTAGCATGTGAGTGTGTTTGGAGAAGCGACAGGCATTGGTGGCTGTAGTCTTTCCTCTCCAAGTTGAGGAACCTGAGGCTCATGTGGGGAAACGAGCGCGATCCCATCCCTGGCAGCTCACAACCTAGACTCTCGAGGGTTGGGGAGAGGACCGGCCCCTCTGGTGGCCTGGTGGGTTACAGCTGGTCATGTTCAGTCCTTTAGGATTACTGTCCTGCAGCTGGCTCCCATCGCCCCATGAGAATCAATTGTACAATAAAGGAAGAGTTTTGTAAGCCAGTTGCTAAATATAGCTGTTATTAATACTTAAACTATATAAATGTAAATTTAAATAATGTTAAAAACAAAGGTGATAAATACTCAGACTCCCCACTTGTTAATTTTTTTACTACATTGGACCACATCTGTGCTCTTGAGGTGATGTGTGTCCCTTGTATCTGTGTGGCGGCTGGTCTGTTGTGAGGCACCGCTGTGCATCTGTTCCCGACTCCGCATTCAGTCACGTCTCAAAATCGAAGTATTTCTTCCCTGGAAGTCAGCAGATGCTACAAGTTAAGACTTGATTTATTCTTTTGTTGATGGTCTAGACTTAAGAAAGGGATGGAAAACAATTTTAGGAGTGCAGATTAAACTTTCAAGTTTGTCATGTCTGTGGCTGCTTTTTTGTGAATAGCACAAACTATTGAAGAATTATTTTTCCAGTGTTCAAAAACTGTTAACCGATTCAGCAAAGAAGTCACTCAAATCACTGATGAATGAGTGATGTTTTGACACAGTTGTTTCACCTTCATCTTACTTGTTAAACGAAAATATCAACCAACACGCAAGTTGGAACTACGCCCATTCGTCACTGCAGCCATAGGTTGGCTCCAGCTAGAGCATAAAGCAAAAATCAATGAACACATTGATTTGGGGGACAATCAACTGGCTATATGGAATTTTTATTTGTAAATTATGTGCTATACATCCTTTACATCAGCAAAATTTACAATAAACTTACGTATGTATGCATGCAAACGTTGTTTGGAGACCTGGGTATTAAGCATCGCTGTGTGAAGCTCTCAGTAGGTCCTAGTTACCTACCCCCCACCACACGTCTCCTTTACTGTGCATGGGGTGAGGGGAAGGGGGCAGGTGCAACCGCAGAGACACTGGGAGCCGCTTCTCAGATTTCCAGACAAGCTGCAGCGGGTCACCAGCTCAGCTGGGACCTCCTCCCGGTCCTGGGCTTTGGGGCTCACCTGGAGGCCCCATTCATTCAGCACTAGCTACCTAAGCCCCTTCTCTGTGCCAGGTGCTGGGGATTCCCAAGTAGGAGGAAGACATGGTCCCTGCCTGCATGGAGCTCACAGCCCAGAGGAGGAAACACCCAGTCCCAGCCAGCCACTCCCTTGAGAGCGTGGGGCAGAAAAGAGACCCCTCGCCCAGCTGGAGAAGGAGGGAGGCCAGGACAAGGGCAGCTGGCCTGATACAGTTGCTCCTCAGCACCGGGTGCGCAGCACCCATGGCTCTCTGTTAAACACGCAGAGACTCTCTTTCGGTCAGTCTGGGCCATGCATTGCCCAGGAGTCTGCAGTGTGCTTGGGGATAGCGAAGCGGGCGACCCTCAGGCCACCCTTGGAGAAATCGTGATCTGGGGAGAGAAGAGAGTGTGTGCAGAGGCAGAGAGATGAGAAAGATGAAGTCGCTTGGGGAGATCTGGAAGGAGACTTGAAGGGGGACTAGAGCAAAGCAGAGGTGGGCCAGCCTGGAGGGGAGGGCAGGGAGAAGCAGGAGACAGAGGGTGGCAGCTCACACAGCCTCACAAGGGGTTTGGATTCTGTCCTGTGGAATGAGCGGCTGTCGAAAAATCCTTGTTAGCAGAAAGGTGATGTGCTCAGATTGACCTTGGAAAGTGTGATGCTCTTGGAGCAGAACTGGAGATCAGGAGACTGAAAGGAGGCTGGAGACACGTGAGGCCTAAACCCAGAGAGAGCCATGGGGGACAGAGGAGAGGGACTGGTAGGAGGGCGCTGAAGGTCGAACCCACAGGGCTAGGTGAAGGACAGAGGAGTTAGGGTAGCATCTGGGTTTCTGGGGTGATTGGGTAGATGTTGCCAGAAAACATAGGAGACGGAGCAGGTCTGGAGTGAGATGAGTTCAGTTTGGGACCTGGGGAGTTGGGGTTCTTCTGGAGGGACTCCGAGGCATTTGGAGCTCAGGGGAGCCATCAGGAAGCAGAGTTGGGAGTCCCAGCAGGTTGGCAGGGGGTTGGGGGGTGGGAGTGGAGAGGTTTCCCGGGAGAAAAGAATGAGAAGGTTTTCAGAACACGTGTCGAGATCCAGTCCTGAAGGGCCAGGAACTCAGGTGCCTGACTTGGCCTCATTTCTGGAAGAAGTGGCCCAGACGCCAGGTCCCTGCATTCGCGAGAGCCAGATAGTGGGCGGGAGAAGGCTGGAGGAGTTCAGAACCATGGGCCGGGTGGCTGGCTGCCTTCGGTAGGAGCTGGAGGTCACAATGCTTAGGAGTCTTGGGGCCTCAGTTCTAGCTCCAGTCCTGGCTTTGCTACCAACTTGCTGTGTGACCTTTGGCAAATCACCACCCTCTCTGGGCCTCAGCTTCTTTTTTTGAAAATGGGAAGGTTGGACCAGACCAGTGACTTTCAAATGTCATTTGGAGCCCCAGGGTCACCCAGAACTAACTCCAGGGAATCACTGGAGGTGGAGGGAGAAGCTGAGGGTGTGGTGCTCCAGTCCCCGCCCCCCCCAGCTTCGTCCAGAGCCACTTGCTTTTATGTTTTCTATGTTGGTTGCCAACTAGAACCACTGGGTCAGAGAATCCCAAGTCTGTGAAGCCTTGTCCACAAAGACACTATGGAGACTGAAGGGTAATAAAACACGATGAGAAAACTGAACTGTCCTCAGACAGAAACTGTGTGAGCCTCGATGCCCGTTCCCCATGGAGCACAGTCACGGTCATGCCCTTGGTTACCCAGGATTTGGTTCTGCCTAGTTGCGGGCAATCTCAGCAGTTGATGCAGCCCAACTTGCTCCCTCCTCCTGGCTGGTGGGTCACCAGCCTCAGCCATCAGTGCACCCTCATGGGGGTCTGTGTGACGCCGGCCCTTCCCCACGGCTCCCAGGGACAACACAGTGTGAGGTTGGCTGTGAAGCAGCAAGGGGCCTCCCTGTCCCTTCATGTTCTCTGTCCACTGTTGCTATAAAAGCAGAACAAAGATTCTCTGAACAGGATGCAAAGCACTCGAGTTCTTCCTAAAGTCTGGCCTCCGTGACGACGCCCACCGAGTGCCGAGGCCTCAGTCGGTAACCCTGGCTTCCTCCAGCCCCACCGAGCTGCCCCCAAACACCCCTCATAGTTGGGCGCTATCAGCAAACGGGAGGGAGGCTGGGCGTAGACCAGGGTGCGGGAGGGTGATGAGAGGGGGGCCCAAGATGCGAGCGGAAATGTCCTTCCAGTGCCCACAGGGAAAACTTGGACCCTTCAGGTCTGTGTGACCTCACGTCCCCGGGAAGCCCAGGCCTGGCTTTCCTCGCTCAGGGCAGGGCCCCTGAGCTAGGGAGGGGTGCTGCCCACACCCTTGCTCCGGGATCCTGCCGCGAGGCGGTCAGCTCAGTGGGGCCAGCCATCATACCTGTTTGTCCCACGCGCCTTCAGCCCAAGCTCATTCCCAGCGTGTACAGCCCTGCCATTGCTGGGGAGGTGGTGCTGCCCCTGCCCCTACCCCCGAAGGCATTCAGATTCCCCAAATCAGGCCACACAGGCTTGAAGACTGTGCCTTTGGGGAGCTCCGGGGTCCCCAGGTCTCTTGCTACCTCGGGAACAGTTGGGAGGAAGACCTCAGCAGAAGTGGCCTCTGCCCTGTCACTCCTCAACATCCTAGATAGGGCTCAGAAACTTGCTCCAGCACCCCTGGGACGAGCCCCCCAATCCAGAGTCCCTCCCCATCCTTCCCCTTGCTCTCTAAGTTCCCCAGGACCACAGAGGCCACTGCAGCAGTTGTCACGTGGCAGGGTGGTTGGATGCGGGCAGGGGTGACGACTCTCGGTGTTTCCTGACAACAGGCTGGGGGACTCAAGCACCAATGTGAAGCTGAAGAGAGTCCTGGAGACAGGGGGAGACAGTGAGACCGAGTCTGCCCAGGCCACGCCCGTGGCCGGGGTGTGGCCCTGGGCCTGGGGAGGGTCGCTGTTTGAGAGGAGGACGCAGCTTTATAAAATGACTCCGTAAGTATGGCCTGGGCGGGAGGGGCCGCAGGCCCCGATGTCCCTCCTGGGACGTGGGCGTGGGCTAGGCGCAGCTGCAGCTGGTGACCCTGCAGCAGGCAGTGGGGGAACCGGACATCTGGGAGGCAGCCTGTGTCAGGGACACACAATGCTGGGGCCAAGGCAGGGGCTGGGAAGCTAGGTCTCTGGGGACCTAAGGAGGCTGGTTCCCATTTCAGGGGCCTGTGGAGGACCTTCCCCGATGTTCTAGGCTACTGGGCTGGGGCCTTCCCTTGAGGGTTATGTGTGTGTCTGCATGTGTGTTTGTGTGTGTGTGTGCGTGTGCGTGTGTGTGTGTGTGTGTGTGTGTGAGGGACTATGGTCTCTGCCATGACTACTGACTGCAAGCTGGCCTTTGGTCCAAATAAGAGCCCTCTGAACCCAGGAACCCAGGAAGACAGACCCATGGCTTCTTTCTTAGGCAAGAGAGGCTCTAGGACAGTGATTTGCCTCGTGCAAACCTCCGGAGATTTGAAAAATACATGTTCCCAGCCCCTACCCCCAAAGAGTTTAGGATGGGGCCCAATAATCTCTAGTTTGCAAGCCGCTCAGGTGATTCTAATGGAGCGCAGTAGCTAGGTGAGGACTCATACCCCGGGCTAGTCCTACTGTAGGCATGTGGAAGCCCAGGCCTCTGCCTGCAATGCCACCAATAGACGCTCATGCTTTGACTCTCGGAGATGTTCTAGTCCCCCAGAATCTCATGTGAGGGGAAGGCCTCTTTAATAACCTCTTCCTGAGACACAGAGTCGAGAAAGAATGGTGCCCAGGGTGGTCCCTTGAGGGAGAAAGACTCAGGAAGAGAAGGATCAAGCCTGAAAAGATGGGGTTCTTGCACCACCACAGTGTCTGGGGCCTCACGCACAGGCCTGTGGTCCTCACAGCCATCTCAGGGCCCAGGGCCCCCAGGTCCACACCAGCCCCTGCACTGCCCCCATCTGGTCCAGTGGGTGAGCCTGGCTCCTTCTGCATAGACACAAGAGAACAGAGGTTCAAGAGAGGATATCTTGGAAGGCAAGCGTGCCCAAGGATCATGACGGAATTTTGTCAATGGAATTCCTTTTTTTTAACATTTTTAATGTCTTTTGAAAAACGACCTTTAAAGCTTTCCTAATTCACACGAAGTTTACTGACTTAACTGAATCAACATGAAGGTAACGTGAAGTAACTGACTGAACGTTTACATGGTGGAGCTGGAGTCTGTGGGGCTCTGAGCTGGGTCACTTCCTGTCTGGCCTGCCCAGGGACTCATGTCCATTCCCCCGACCCTGCGCACATCCACACCTCCTGGCTGCAGAGCATCTGAGGTGCTCACTCGACCCAGTTTGCTGAGTCAGTCCCCAGGTGCTGAACCTTTGGGCCCTTTCCAATTTCTTGCTGTTATAAATATCACTGCTATGAATATCTCTGTACAAATTACTTTCTTAACATTTCACTGGGAAGCAATCCCCGAGCGAGATCACTAGGTCAAAGGATGTACACAGTTCTATATTGTCACATATTACTAGATAGTTCTCTGGAAATATTGAACCCATTTACCATGGTACGAATTATGTATGGCCAGTCCACACAACCCTCCAATAGTAAGGTTCATCGTTTTTATTTGTTTGGAGCTGTTTTATTTTATTTTATTTAAAAAAATATTATTTTATTGAAGTATAGTTGATTTACAATGTTGTGTTAATTTCTGCTATACAGCAAAGTGATTCAGTTTTTTATATATATATATATATATTCTTTTTCATATTCTTTTCCATTATGGTTGACTACAGGGTATTGAATACGGTTCCCTGTGCTCTACAGTAGGACCTTGTTGTGTATCCATCCTATATATAATAGCTTGCATCTGCTAATCCCAAACTCCCAAACCATCCCTCCCCCTCCCCCTCCCCCTCCCCCTTAGCAACCACAAGTCCGTTTTATTTTGTTTTGATTTTTTTCCTGTCTTGCCACATTGGTCAGGAGCGGTGCTGTGAAGCTGTTTCAGTATGTATCCCCATAATGACTGGTGGAGCTGTGCTCTCTCTGAAGGACCCAGAGAGCCTGATGGTCAGGGATTATGATGGGACCAGTCCTGAGTCAAAGAGCTAGACCAGGGCTGGGAAGTGGAAAATGTTGGTTTTCTAGACTTAGCCCTTCTGCCCCCAGCAGTAGGGCAGCATGCACACCAGAACCGCAGTTCTACCTGCTCTGAGGCTGAGCCATGAGTGACTCACAGCCGCCTGTACCAGCTGTGGCCTCCTGGGTGCATATATTACCATGCTGTGCTTGTGGCTGTTGTCATGGGGATAAACCCTGTTTGGGCTTTGTAGTCTACTTGCCTGTTGTTTGACCCTGAACACCACTGGGGAGCTACACCAAGAGTCTGTCCACTGCCTGTCAAGCCAGGGCTTGGACGGTGGCCAGAGAGGCCATCTGGGTAAGGCCAGGAACATTTGTAAGGTCTGGGCTGTCATGTCTTGGCTGAGGTCCAAGCTTGAAGAGCTTGGGACAAGGAGGGCCTTAGGGAACATTGACCCACATCAGGGTCTAGGACTGTGGCCTGCAGATAATGAAGGGAGGGCTCACCAGTGATACGAGGGACTCAGGACAGAGACAGTGAGGTTCGGGGGCATGAAACCCGGTGATGGAAACTGGGTGCCTTGGTCATTGCAGGCAGGGCCACGGGGCATCCTGGGATCTCAGAGCAGACAGGCCGTATGAAGGAGGAGAGTAAGTCCAGGCAGACATGGCTGGTGGGTAGAGGGAACTAAGGTGTGAGGTTGACAGTCACAGTTTCAAAGCAGTCAGAAAATTTGAAAACAAAGAGTCAGATATGGACGTTCAAGGATATTCTGGGTAGGATGGAGCCATAGAGCAGTATGTGAGCCAAAGGGGCCTGGGAGTCCCCATACCAAGGGCCTGTCCATGATGAAGCAGGACACTGGGGGAGGGGAGGACACAGGGCCAGTGTGTGATACAGAAAACAGGGACCAGCCTCTTGGAGGGGAAGTGACAAAAGCTGGCCAGGGATCGGCATTCCAGCCCAGCACCTGGACTTGGGTCTGCGGAGGGCAGGCCCAGATCATGGACATGGGGCTGAGGGGGCAGCCGGGAGCTATCCTGGGCTCCAAGGTCCTCCAGCCTTTGGGCAGGAAGTGAATTCCCTTTCCCTCTCATCCCTGGCCTGCTGCTCATGGACCCAGGGCTTGGGTGGGGCGTGGGCAGGTGGTCATGGACAGAGGAGATGTGGCAGGTACGCCAGGACCCTCAAGTGGCAGCTAGACAGAGCTAAGGAGTGGTTTGGTGCAGCAGAAGCGTGGATTTCGATTCAGATAACCTGGTCTAATTCTGGCACTGTACGTTACTGTGTGACCTCAGTTTACCATCTCCGAGCCTCTGCTTCCTCTTCTGTAAAATGGGGATATTCACTATAGGGTGGTTGAAGAGATTAAAGTAGAAAAAAATATATGAAAGTGCTCAGCACAGGTTGTTGCTCAACAGATGCCAGTTTCCCTCCTTTTACCTCTTTTAGCTCCTAGAGCAGGGTCGCGTGTGTCTCAGGTGGGCTTCTGGGGAGTGGGAAGGCGGGGGGCGGGGCCTGGGGGGGAAAGGTGGGGGAGGGGTAGCATATGTGTTGGTAAAGGCCAGGAGCGGAGCTGGAATAGAACCTCAGCTTCTGGGTTAATCTGACTTGCACTTCATGGTGAATTTAGCCCAGTGGATGCACAACGTGGGAAGTAGCAAGTGGGAGGGTTAGATCCTGGCAAGTTTCTGAGCCTCTGTTTCCTTGTCTGAAAAACGGGTTTATTAACACCTTATGTCCGGAGTCGTGTGAGGAGTAGCGATAATGCATGGAGAGCATCGCACCACTCGTGCACATAGTAGGTCCATTCATATACGACAGTATGGTTGCTGTGGCCACTGACACCTCTTCTGACCTCAGAATCATGTCACTGTAAGGGGTTTCTCTCTGTGATCCTGGGGTCACAGAGAGAACGGGGAATATGCATGGTAGTTAGTGCTCTGGCGTCCTAGGGTTGGCTGCGGAGGGAGGATGCAGGGGGAAGCTGCCCTGAGGCCCCGGGACACTGCCAGGGGCAGAATGGGCACTCAGCAGTTCTCTCCCACACGAAGGGTGTTCCCAGGCAGGGGCCAGCCGGTTTGCTCAGGACGGGGCTGAGGTCTCGCTTGGCGTGGGGTGGGCGGCCTTTTCCTTGCAGGAGCATTGCCGGAGGCAGGCAGCACAGAGGTGGAGGGAGTCAGGAGGGGCCCAGCATGGGTCAGGAGTTGGGGGTGATGGGGTGCCAAGCAGCTCTGTGCAGTCCAGAGGGAGCTGGCCCTGGGTTCGGTCCCTGGACAGGTCAGCTGCCTGTGCCCTGGCCCTGATCCCAGACCTGGTCCATTACTGTGCACCATGCCGAGGATCCAGACATCTGGAGAGAGTCAGGCTGAAGCTACTTCAGACTCCCCCTGGGTCACCGTGCTCTGGGTACCACAGCTCTGGGGCAAGAGGTTTCCAGGGTTCTGAATCCCAATCCGTCACCTGCAAGCTAGAGACCTGAGGCAAGTCTAGCCTATCTGACCCTTTGTGTCCCTTTCTGGAAAATGCCCTCATGCATCAGGCCCCATGCAGCAGGGGGCAGAATCAGACCTGGTCCCTGGGCCTGGTGCTCTTGGTCTAGGAACTAGACTGTTTATTACTGCTGGTGTTTGGGGACTTCGGCAGTGGTTACAAAAGCGCTCTGAAGGGGTGTGAAGCCACCGCACAAGCTCCGCCCCTGTCAGGTGTGCAGCCCCTGTATTTGGCAAATGGCCCCCAGTCCCCTTCCCCTGGGACACCCCTGGATCTGTCTGGACCTGCCAGGATCCTCTGGGCAACCTGTATAGCCCACCACCTCTCTGCAACGCACACAACACACACACACACACAGACACACACACACACACACACACACACACACACACACACACGGCCATCACGGAGTAAAGATGGGTCCCCGCCCTCTCTCTGTTTCTGCCCTCCATCCTGAACCTCTCACTCCAGTGGCTCCACTCCTGCTTCCTGATCTGCTCTCCATCCCCCACTGCCCCCCAGCATCTGGCTGCAAGAGATATTGGTTTGTCAATGGCCTTACCCCATCAGTCTCACACTAGCTAGGTCCTGCATCTCCAGATCATACTTCTGCCTCCCCTTCCAACAACAAGATCTAGGAAATGTCACTCACTCTGTATTGGGCACTTGGGAGCTAGCACAATGGGTTGGTTGATGGGCTGTTTTTTTCCCAGTTTCCTGTCCTGTTCAGCCAGTGTCAAGGAGTCATACAACCTTGGGTTTGGACCCTGGCTCTGCTCCTTCCTAGCTGTGTGAATTCAGGCGAGTTGCTTTACCTTTGAAGCCTGTTTCCTGGTCTGTAAAATGGGAACACTAATAGTACCTTCTGTGTAGGGCTGTCATAAAGATTCAGTGAGACCCTGTAGATGCAGCTTTTAGCACAGTGCCTAGCACGTAGTAGGTGCTTAATAAATGTTAGCTTCTGTTTCTTCGTGCCTAAGAAAATATTTGGAGTAGTCAGGAAGGATTATCTTCATTTATATACCCACCAAATAAATATTGATCTCCTTTGTTCCAGGCACTGCCCTAGGTACTGGGGAGACAGCAGGGAGCAAAGCAGAGGAAATCCCTGCCCTGGGCAGTTTATATTTTGTTCGTTTCCACCCGGATGAACCCACCCTTGGCTGTCAGCCCACCTTTCCTCTCTGCATCTTCCCCTGAGGCAGTCTCTCCACCTTTTCTCCCCCAGCCTCAGCCTCCTCCTTCAAGACTCCCTGAATCTCTTCTCTTGGCCCATCCTCTCGCTAAGCTTCGTATATTCTCCTCACTTACCTGGAATGTGTCCTCTAGGCACGCAAACCTAGAATATCCAAACTGGAACTCACACATCCAACCCCCCTCTCAAACCTCTTCTCCCACTGTGTTTCCTGAGCGGGGGTCCTTGTCCCACCTCTAGCTATTCCTCTGTCATCACCCCTTATGGAGCACTTACTATGTCAGGCCCTATTCCCAAGGCTTTTATTTATTAAATCATTTAATCTCTTGAAATCCCTAAGAAATAGTTCTGATTGTTTGTAGATGAGAAGACTGAGGCCAGAGTGGTTAAATGAAGAGACCAAGGTCCCACGACTCATAAATGGCAGAGCCAGGATTATTAGCAGAAAAAAAAAAAAGAAAAAACAACCTAAAACATAAAATCTCAAGGTAGCCTGGCCTCAGAAGCTGTCTGCAAAGGCTGTGCTTTCCCTAAGGCTGTGCACCCTGCCCCAGGCCCGTGGCCTCACCTCAGCCGTGCCACTCACCCGGGTCCCCTTCTCGCCCACAGGCCAAGCCCCTCTGGTCTGGGCTGTTGAAGAGCCCACTCATCTGTATCTCTGCTTCCCTCTCGCTTCACCCCAGGCCCTGTTCCAAGGGCTGCCTGTGATCTTCTCCCTCACAAGGCAGGACGGTTCATTTCCTGTTGTTGCTAAGAGATTCAAGACCAAACAGCAAACCATTCGGAGCCCGGCCCCGAATAACCTCCCCATTGATTCCGTATTCCACGCCACCCACCCCAACGCTCTCCCATCTCCCATGTCTCCGTCACTCCCTCTTCATTAAATCTTCATCCAGCCTCGGGTGGTGCGTCTACTGCAAAGCCCTGCCTGACCCTCCGCCAGACTGCACTGCTCTCCCCTGTGCCCTCACAGCACTGGACCCCACTGGGCCAGACCATCGCTGGCTGACTTCACTCTGCTTGGGACTATCGTTTGTCGTTTGTGTCCACCTGTGTCCTCCACTGCCCTGCGATCTCTGGGTCTCAAGGACTCACAGGGCCAGGTGCAGAGGAAACCTCAACACTGAGATGAACAGAGCTGGCTTACACTGTCACTCGGTGATTCAGGGCAGGAAAGGTCCAAGTGTCTTTCTGTTTTCGCATCAAGTCCTGCTGTAGAAACCAGAAATGGGGGATGATTTCCCGATTGTCAAATCCCAGAAGGATGGCTGAGCTGGATGGGCCAGTAGAGGTCATCTGTGTTAATCCTTTATCTTTGAATTGTTGGACTGAGGCCTGAAAGGGGAAGACCTAGTCCAAGGTCACTCAGCAGGGAGAAGTTGTGACTAGAATTCAGACGCCAGCATACTTTCTGCTTTGCTGAACTGTTCAATCTTTTCTTTGCTCTTTCTGTACGTAAACTATATGCCTACTATAGCAATCCCAATTACTTCCACTGAAAATCAGCCCACATCTCAAGGCTCTGTAACGTTCCCCTCTCCCCTTCCAGATAACCACATGCTCGCTTCATTTTACGCTGCTGTCATCACAACTTTGCATTCCCGTTTTCTTATCTAGTACTTTTCTGTAATACTTAAATTAAGTTCTTATAGAGAATGGGGTATATTTCTCGGTTGCTTATTTTTGTCCATTGAAGTTTCATGTGAGATTCGTATCCATCAACACACCGTTTTAGTTGTTGCCGCTTTATATTTTAATATCTAGTGGGGCCAGTCCTCCTGTCATTAGCCATCATTATCAGAATTTTCTTTGCTTTTCTTAGTTTTCTTTTCCTCCAGATAATTTTTACCTGGGTTATCTAGAGGAATCAAGGGCAGGGAAATAGTTTATCCCAGGCTGTCCTAATCTTGGGCATCGATACGGGTCAATCGAATTGGGTACTCTTAACTCGTGGTTCTGAAAATGGAAAAGAGGCCCATTGATTGGGTGAAACAGGAAAAGGAAGTGGTGGCCCCAACTCCCTGACCACGCCCTCCCTTGCCACTGCCCTCTAACCTGCCATCCTGGGAGGCAGGGCAGGATGCCTGCACAGTGGTAAGCGTGCTCCCTCGAGATGGATGTAGTTGGTGCTGGTGATCACTCAATGACTGTGAGTTTGCCTGAAACTGGGAGCCTCTCGGCAGCTGCCTGTGTGGGGTGGGGAGCCTGGGGAGCAGGCCTGGCCCATGCATCCTCTGACGTGCACCACCAGCCCTGCAGCCTTCCCGCCTCCCTGGCAAGGGCGCAAGCCTCCCGCAGAGTCTGTCTCCACCCTTAGGTCTTTTTGCTTTGGCTCAAGAGTTTGCCTCTCACTGCCCACTCTCCCAAAGTTGTTACCTCAAAAACAACACCTCACCTCTTATTAGCCCATTTACCCCTAAAAACACTCACTTGAGGTACAGAATGGACACCTAATTATATCAGTAACCCAACTGCTTTGTGAGACAAAATTTAGGAACACTTTTTTTTTTTTATGTTGGAGTATAGTTGATTTACAATGTTGTGTTAATTTCAGGTGTACAGCAAAGTGATTCAGTTATACATATACATATATCTATTCTTTTTCAGATCCTCTTCCCATATAGCTTATTACAGAGTATTGAGTAGAGTTCCCTGTGCTGTACCGTAGGTCCTTGTTGATTATCTATTTTTAGGAACACTGCTGATTGACACTAGTCAGCAAGGCAAAGCGAACACTTGGCCTTTCTTGTCATAGAACCCGGGTCCACAAACCGTCTTGGCCTGTGCCCTCCTGTCCTCAGGTCATCACCTGAGGGATCCTTAAGAAATCCCTGTACATTATCAAGTTTCAGAATCCCCTTCAAAGTTTTCTTTGAACTAAGTGAAGTCCAATTTAGGAAAAATTACTACCTTTAAAATAGTCTTCTTATCATGTAGGAATATATTAGGAATCTCCATTCTTTTTATAAATCTCAATGATATTTTATAATTTTCTTCATGTGGATCACAAATAAGTTTCACTAATATTATTTTAAAACATTTCACACATGATCTTGCCACTGTAAATGAGATCTTCTTTTTCGATCTGTAAACGATTATTTTATAATAGTAATAGAAGTGTTATTGACTGTTTTCTTTTTCTCTCTTTATCTGGTGACTTTATTGAGCTTTTTGATTCTAGAGGTTTTCTCATTGATCCACTTAAGTTTTCTCAGGATCCCAGCACAGTCTGCCTTTTGCAATAATATAAATTATGACTCCACTTCCTAATACAGTAGACGAATAAGTGTGCATCAATGTCACCCTCAGGAACTTCTAAAAAATTGGGGTAGTTTGTTTGGCTTCATCCCCACTGAACCACCACCCTGGGGCTCAGCAGTGGGGCCTGGGACTGGAAGCGGTGAGGGTGGGAGGTAAATTCCAGACCAAGGAGACAGCCTCTGCTGAGGTTGGGAGAACATGAGCCTGACTTGTCTGAAAGCAGACCAGTATGGCTGGAGAATGGAAATTTGATCGGTTTCGTGGATACTTAAAATTTTTTTGGGTCTGTGAACAAGGGAAGTCAGTGAAGGATTTAAAGCAGCAGATGCAATGGTAGATTTGCATTATGAAAAGATCACTCTCATTGCCATGTGAGAATAGACCGCAGGGGAGCCGGAGGGGAAGCGGGTGCAGCTCATTATGTAACAGCAGTTCATACATCTCCTTACGATGTGTCAGGCGCTTTGAAGTGGTTTCTGTATATTAACTCTTAAGTCTCCAGGTGCACAGGGAGTTTGTGGCAGAGCTCACTTGAAGCCAGCAGGCGTGGCTCCAGAGTGGACACCTGAAGCACACAGGTGATCCCACAGATGAAGTAGTATGGACGAGGGTGGTGGCATTGGAAATGGTGAGAAGATTGAAGAAGGGGACCAACTGAAGAGATACTTAGGGTTTAATATAAGCAGGACCTGGTGATGGATTGGATGTGGGGCGGTGGGGGGAGGAAATACCAAGGTACCAGTTTTTCCACATATTTGTGACAATTTGGAGTTTTTCTACGACTTGTCTATTTACTTTTCCATTGGGTTGTTCATGTGTGCTTATCACCTCTACTCTTTTTCCTGGGGAAGGAAGGAACTCAGACCCATTACCAGGGTGCATTCTGCATCTCCCATGTGTCTTCTGGGTGTATGGCTGGGTGAGGGATGGTCTCTGCTCACCATACTTTTGCTTAGGGGGGTATGAGAGCAAGGTGAGCCTAGTCTGAGTGTTCCCTACTCAGCTCCCCCAGGGCCTCTGGAGGGGGAGGTGGGAAATGTGCGTCTTTTTAATGTAAATTGTCAGATGGGGCCCTGGATACTGGAACTCTAGTGATATTGGAGGCCTTAGACACTATCTAATCCAACCCCATCATCTTATAGATGGGTACACCAAGGCCAAGAGAACTGGGAAGAGATTTGTCGATGGTCATGTAGGAGGCCAGGGACTTAGTCAAACCTGGAATTTAGGTCTCCCAACATCCAAGACACTAAAGGCACCTTTGGATCAAGTGAGGACATTGGCCAACAGTATTAGCAAGTGTCTGGTCACTTGCTTTGGATCAAGTGAGGACATTGGCCAACAGTATTAGCAAGTGTCTGGTCACCTGCCCTGGTCGGGGTCCAGTGACAGTGTATCAGAGCCAATAGGTGGGATGGGGCAAAGTAGAAAATAGGTTGGGTCGAGCCAGAGAAGTGGGTTCTAATCACTCAGGAAAGCCAGATGGGCTGAAGTGTGAGTAGGGGAGCTGGGACCTAGCAGAGGGACGTGGGCAATTTTGGAGTGGATGTTTAGGAGGCTGGGGCAGAGCGGAGGGTGGCATGAGCTAGAGGGACACACAGCACCTCCCAGGGCCCCGCCTGATGGGGAGGGGAGACCTTTGAAGTCCCTTCTGAGGGCCAGCCCAGCCTGCCCACCTCCAGGGAGACCGCAGAAGTCTCGACGAGTGTGAGGGCCCGGACGGGGCCAAATGGCCTAAGAGGATCCAGCCAAACTCCAGGGCCTCATCCCACTGAGCAGAGCCCTTCACTCCTGCCACCTGCCCCATGTCAGCCTCAGGGTGGTGGGGTCAGGAAGGGGCAGGATCTGCGGCAGCAGGGAGGGTGGTGCCTGCAGAGGAAACGTGAGAGAGGGTGGGCTGTGATGAGGGCCAGGGATCAGGGAGAGACATGCAGAAAGAGGTCCGAAGCAGCCTGGAGTTGGAGAAGGGCAGAGGTGGGTACCTCCCCTCCCAGCCCCACCAGCCCTGGGCACTGTCTCACCTGAGGACGTCTAGAAGGGGCTGCCCAGAGCTCACAGATGCTGAGGCGGAGGTAGGGCAGAGCCCAGGTAGGGCAGCAGGTGCTGGCACTGCCTGTTCTCTCTCACTGCCTGAGATGGTACCAGGCCCTGAAGCACAGGCTTTGGCCAAGGCGAGTAAACCCTTGCTGTTGTGACCACCCACAGTGCTTATGCTTCCTTTCGTATAATAGCTCCTCAGGGCTGCTGTGAGCCATCAGTGAGATAATACAGGCAACACTCAGCACAGTGCTGGCTCCACACCAGGGCTCAATAAGTGGAAGCTCTAATTACTACACGTTGTCACATCTCCGTGGTGATTTGAACTTTCAACACAGCGATCACAGGTTCACATTCCTTCTCTGCGTTCAGCTTCACACACCCTATGCAGTAGGCAAGATGTGCATTGTCCCCACTTAATAGATGAGGAAACTGAGACGAGCCCAGGCAAGTGGTTCCCTGGCCACCCAATGAGTTAGCAGCACAGAGAGGACAAGAATTCAGTTCTAAGTCTAGTGTGTTTTCACTGCTGTGTGTTTCTTCTATAAAATGCAAGACTTTCATCCTTATTTCAGAGTTGAGCAGACTCTAATCACCTTCCTTTGTCTCCTAACAGCCCTGCTGTAAAGAGTTAAAATATCAGAGAAATGTAGTGCTGGAAGGCAGCCTTCGAGAACATCCCACCCCCTGAATTTCATGAGGCACAGAGAGGCCACATACTCACTCAAGGTCATATAGCATATCAGCAACAAAGCCAGGACCGGAATCTGGGTCTGGTGTTCTTTCATCTATACCTGCTGCCTCTGTAGGTCTTAGCGACTTTTCTCCCCATTTCAGAGATGAGAAAATCCAATCTAATCCCCTAGCTCTACCTTAGAGGACATCGCTTCTTCAGTGACCTTAGAATGGCTGGTGGCTTTAGAATCTGATTAGAATCTTATATTTATGAACCATTATCAGCAAAAGGGAAGGGCCATGGAGCGAAAAGATGATGTGTTAGGGGTAATAAACTCTGTAGATAGTTTAAATTGCATTTCAGGGTCTTATTCCTCTTGCTAGAGAGATGCGTTTGCGAATTCAGAGTAGGGTTGTTTAAAATGTATTTCACATTTTAAATAACTGTGGTTTTCTTAGATGAGGGGAAAAAAACTGGTCAAAACCGCAAACTCATAGGCTTTTCTGAAAGGTTACAAAATAAAATGTTCTTTGCTGGAGGATATAAAGGCAGTGGCTCTCTGTTTGACAAAGGAGAGGGCTCTGCTAGATAAATCTTGCATTATGAACAAATGAGAACTCCCTCCCTCCCTTCCTTGTCAGCTTAATTCATTGTTGCTTATCTGCAAATCCAATAACGCTGGTAAAACAAACCCCTCCTGCAGGCTGAGGACAGGGGCCTGAGCACTTCTCCTCAGAAACCTTTTCCTATTTATAACCTCAGCGCCTGCTCCTTGGAAGGCTGGGCTTAGATGCCCTGTGGGGAACCAGGCAGGGATGCTATGCTTCAGCTCGGGGTCTCCCAGCCACAACCCCACCCCGCTCTGGGTCCTCTGAGCAGAAGAAGCTCAGCAGATCCTCAAAGTGGAGCTGGTAAACTGGGCAAAGAGCCCAGCTTATTAAGTATGCTTCTCGCACTTCCCAACCCCCCTCCAAGATATTGGTAAATTTCCCGGCTCAAAATTGCCGACATTTTTAATGCCTCCGTGCATTGGAGTGTGGCCACCTGGGTGACACCTCGGTAATATATCATACTACATGAGGTGACTAAGCATATTTCAATTGCACAGCTTTTAAAATAGTATTTATTAATTTACCAAACCCCTTGTGCACTGAGTGTCTACTGTCTGTCTCCCCACGGCCACGGTGGCGGGGCGTTGTCAGTGCTGTGGAGGGGTCCCCAGGAGGTCTAAGGAGCCGAAACCTGGAGTTAAGAGGAAGCCAGCACCTGGAAGGAGGGACCACCTGAAAAGGAGACTGTGGTCCTAGGGTGGTCTCACTGATGGACTAGACTGCGTCTTTCTCACCCTGGGCAACTTTTCCTGAGACCATTTGTGCATGTGCCAGTGTATGGAGCTTCTTTATAAGACATTAGACTTTCCTACAGTATTGTATCTCATAAACCTGTTCCTCTGTCATTAAATTCCTCGTAAAGGATGCTCAGTGGTCCATCCTGTGAACGTAGAATTATTTACTTAACCGAGTCCCAACTGATAGAAGTTTTGTAAACCCCAGCTCCTGCCAATCTCCCCCATTAGAAGTAAAGCTGGGATGACTATCTCTGTACATAAACTTTTGACTCCAGTGCATGTCTCCCTTGGCTAGATTTCTAGGACAGGAATTAATGAGTCGAAGGTCTAAGGCCATCATCGTTGGGTGTTCTCTAGAGGATAGCCATTACACTGTAGGCTCTAGGACTCTCGGCTGCCTGAGTTTGATTTGAACGCTCTCACTTATTTTCTGTGGGACTTTGAGCAGGTTGTGTAACCTCCTATTTCTTCATCTGCACAATGGGGACAGTAACAGTACCTACCTCATACTGTTGTGAGGATTAGATGAGAGAAGCCATGTGTAGCTGCTGGGTTGACTCATGAGATGGAATCATAAAGTCAACCTTATTTTTGTGTCCTGTGGTCTCTTTAATTTTATTCTTTGAGGCTGTTTTTTCCCCCCTAAACCTAGATGAAAGTGAGGGTAAGTCCCATGACTTTTCTGGCTGTTTCCAAGTAACCAAAGGTTGTCCTGTCAGTAATTAATATGTCCTATCTATTGTGATTAAAAAAAACCCCAAACTTTAAACTTCAGAGTTACACCAGCTTCTCTTGCCCATCCCAGTCTACTGCAGGCCAGCTGCTTGTGGGAGAGGGTCCATCCTGCAGTTCTGACCCTCTCCAGGGTCCAAGGTGAAGGCACAAAGCAGGAGAGGAGAGGAGAGAAGGGCAGGAAAGTTCTTCCCTGACTGATATTCTTTTTTTTTTTTTTTTAATTAATTTATTTATTTGGCTGTGTTGGGTCTTTGTTGCTGCACGTGGGCTTTCTCTAGTTGCAGTGAGCAGGAACTACTCTTCGTTGCGGTGTGCGGGCTTCTCTAGTTGTGGCTCAGTAGTTGTGGCTCGTGGGCTCCAGAGCGCAGGGTCAGCAGTTGTGGCACATGGGCTCAGTTGCTCCGTGGCATGCGGGATCCTCCCAGACCAGGGATCGAACCCGTGTCCCCTGCATTGGCAGGTGGATTCCCAACCACTGCGCCACCAGGGAAGTCCCCCCTGACTGATATTCTGATGAGCTGGTGTCACACTCTCTGGGCCGTCTCTATCGTTGGGGTGTTTTGTGGGTTCTTAGGAACCATTCCATCACTGGGATGTCTCCCTAAGCGAAGCTCCCTTGATGCGGGTGATGCTTTCTCACCATGGCTCATCCTATGGACCCATTCTCAGGTCCTGGGAAAGCTGAACTCATCCCCTCCTGCACTGTGACCTCCCCCCGACAAGGGGGCCCTCTGGGCTGGGATCTAAGACAGTCACACCTGTTGTTCATGCTGGGGCCCACACTGGTCCACAGGAAATACTCCTGTATCCATCACCCCACAAACCTGAGAGCACAGGCTGACCCTGAGGCAGCAGCACCTTCTCAGCCATCAGGACAGGCGTGACTCAGATGCCCCAGCACTGTGGTCCCAAGACTACTGTGGCCACATACTGAGCTCTCCTCAAGCCCTCTCTCCGGATTGGAGGTGAAAGCCATAACCCCTCCACCCCTGCCACTCAGGGCTCACTGGACCCTGGGGGCTTTCTCTAAAACTCCTTTTCAACCTCCAACAACCCTTTTCTCAGCCTCCTATATTTTGTACGTACCAGAAATGTGCCAGCTAATGGTACAGCCTCTTCTCCATGTCACATTTGGTGCTATCCCACCTCACTCTCGATGTACCTATTGCCTCGGAGCCTCACTGAAGAGTTCCATTTCATCCCCCTATTGCCCATATTGCTTTTATGAAACATGTAGAGGGTGCCCAGCATAGAGTATGTGCTCCTCAAATGATGGTCACGTCTGATTCAATCTCATAGGCTCTCCATTTACATCGACTTCATCACCATTATATTTGGTTTTCTTCCTATTACTTTGTTTTATGCTTTCTGAGTCTTATGTTTCCTTTAGACTATGATCATTTTTTTTCTTTTTTCCTTTTTTTTTTTTTTTAACTGGCTGCGTGCTGTGCCGTGTGAGATCCTAGTTCTCCGACCAGGGATCGAACCTGCATCCCCTGCATTGGCAGCACGGAGTCTCAACCGCTGGACTGCCAGGGAAGTCCCTAGACTAGGGTCACTTTTGTTGTTGTTGTGGAGATTTTTATTTGCTATTCTCTTAGGCAGTGAGACAAAATAGACATATTGTTTTTAATTCTGCTAGTGGTTACTCTACATTTTTCCACAGACATCAGTAAGCCTATTTATCTCACTTTTTTTTTTTTTTTTTTTATGGTATGTGGGCCTCTCACTGTTGTGGCCTCTCCCGTTGCGGAGCACAGGCTCCGGACGCACAGGCTCAGCAGCCATGGTTCACGGGCCCAGCCGCTCCGTGGCATGTGGGATCTTCCCGGACCGGGGCACGAACCCGTGGCCCCTGCATCGGCAGGCGGGCTCTCAACCACTGCGCCACCAGGGAAGCCCCTATTTATCTCACTTTAATCATGTGTAATGGGGCAGTGGTCTTTGTATATTCTGCAGTTTGAAGGGGAATTTCAGAGGGCACTCTCTGGCTTTGCACGTATGAGCCACCATCTTGCCATGACATCTGCCCAACAGCTTTGCAAGGCACTGGGCTCTGGTGTAGGGAGTTTCATCTCTGCCCTGGACTTTCCCATTCACCATCTAACAGTTTTCAGTATCTCTGGTCTTGTCTCCCTTTATCCTCCATTTTGCTCCCAATTCTCTCTTTCTAAAAGGCACATCTGGACAGGTTACCCTTGGCTTAAAACCCTTTAGTGGTTCCCCACTGGCTGCAGGATAAAATCCAAGCCCCCCAGCTGGGTGCTCAGGGAACCATGTGACCTGACCCTTGTGCCACACTGAACCACTCACCTACATGCCACCACATTAGGTGATTTGTACTAGGTTTTCAAGTGCATTGGTCACAGACTCTCACATCCCCTGCCTTTGTTCATGTCATCCTCTTTGTCCAGAATGCCCTTTGGTAAAAGAGCCCAGGACCACGCCTGGCCAGCCGTAGAATCTCAGGAACTGTTAAACTTCGCCCCCCACTTCCTTTCTCATCTGTCTATCAAAACCCTCCTCGGGACTTCCCTGGCGGTCCAGTGGTTAAGACTCTGTGCTTCCACTGCATGGGGGGTGTGGGTTCGATCCCTGGTCAGGGAACTAAGATCCCGCATGCCTTGCAGTGAGGCCAAAAAAACCCCAAACAAACCCTCCTCATCCTTCAAGGTCCAATTCAACTGTCATCCTTTCTTATTCTCAGGAAACGCTTGTCCTAACCTGACTCCCCTTCCTTCAGTACAATTGGCTGCTCCCAACACTTCGTACACCTGGATTGTGACTCCAGAACCTTGGTGCTTTCTGTCTCTCCTGCCAAACTGAAAGCTCCCTGAGAGCAGGGTTGAGCCTGATGCCTGCCAAAGTGCTGCATGGACCCTTGAGCCCAGTCGGGTTGAGCTGCCGTTTGGTTGATTGCATTGCTTTCCTCAGAATGCAAGGGTACGATGCCAAGCTAGGAGGCAGGACACCTTGGGACTTGGTACCCAATCTGAATAGATATTGTTTTATTATTTATATCCTTTTGCTTCCAAAATTGATGAGAGGTGGCCCACACTCAATAAAACAGTTAAATTAGAAATAGAACATTTAAGACTCCACATGGAAGTAGCACAGTGCCAAAATGCTAACCTTCTTCCTTGGATGAACTAGCCTTGCTGAGGGGAGCTTGCACTGCGATGCACCTTCTTCCTTGGATGAACTAGCCTTGCTGAGGGGAGCTCACATCTCCAGCTGGGATGGCAGACGTGAGGGTCTCCTTCGGGTTGTTTCTGTTCCCATGCATTCTTTCACTCCACTCACAAACCATGACTATGTTTGAAAATGCCTAAGATGCAACGAGGAGAATTTAAATTCACAGTAAATACCTCATCCTTGAGGAATTGGACAGGTGGTGAGGAGGCCGTGTGGGTTTGCTATGTTTCAGTGGAGGTAACCTTGTTCCTGGGCTAAATTTAGAAAGCTTAGGTACTTCTTCAAGGGTCAGTGTACAGCAGAGCTGTATTTTAACCACAGCTTAGTACAATATTCTTCACATTGCTTTCTGGGGTGGCTTTTTGGTAGAAGCCGAGGGCCTGGGCTTAAGATGTCAACCAGGGAAGCCATCTAAGCAGCAAAACCCACCACCAGTTCTGAGTTGAGCGTGAACACTCACACATCCCCGTAGAACTCACAGAAGCACATGCTTAGATTCTCCCCATGCACACAATCAACATACCAACTAGCAAATGTTCTTGTGCAGACCCATTCTGACTGCAGGGACACCTTACACACACACACACACACACACACACACACACACATACATGGCACACAGCCCCACTGGCTCCCCCATATCCCACGTGCACACACAGCCTTGGCAGGAAGAGACATGGAGAGCCGTCTTATTTCTGCATCTCACTCTGACTCCAGATTTTGCTCCCTTAGGACAGAACTTAAAGTGTCTATTTAATAGATTCAATTACTCCAGGCTCCCGAGACCTTCCAACTTGATTCTGATTGCTTTAAGGTGTCAGATAATTTGGGAATAAAAGGGAAAAGCAGCCTTAGGTTCTTGAAGAGGAAGTCGTCTAAGCTCATCTCTGAAGTGGTAGCTGCTGATGGTCTGGAGGGTGGGGCTGACCTCTTGCTTTCATGCAGGGTTCTGTCCATAGGTCCTGACAGACAGAGGCCCTCAGGTAGTGATTTGCTATGCTGCCTTGGTCTCCAAGGCAGGGACCAGTCCCTTTCTGCTGCCCTTCCTGGGAGCCCGACAGGGGTGAAAACGGAGGCCCAGGCCAAGTATCCCAGCAGGCAAGGAAACAGCCCTACTTTTTGCCCCCTGCACCCTGCTCTGGGGTGAATTTTTTTGTCTGCCCTCTGTCCCCATTGACAGTGATAGCTCTTGGAGCTTGATAAATAATCAGAGGTCACAGCCTTTGGCAAGCGTCGATGCTGTGCCAGTTGGAGATGGATATGACCTGTCCACTCCAGAAGCCTGAAGAGGGAGGCTGGGTGTGGGTGCGTGCATGCATGAGCACTGCAAGAACTGTGATAGGCAGGAGGAAGCTAAGGACAAGGGCTGTGTGTGAATCCTGGCTTCACCATTGACCAGCTGTGTGACTTTGGGCAAGATCTTTGCCTTCTCTGTGCCTTAGTTTCTTCTGCTATAAAATGGGTATGATAATAGCACCTACCTCCTAGGGTGGTTCTGAGGATTACGAGTTACAGTATATAGCTAGCACCTGATGCTCAGCAAATGCTCCAAATGTCCTGGTTATTGTTTTTATAGCAAATGTGTCAGGCTGCAAGGCTGGCAAAGTCCTGGGGTGGGGAGTCCCGGCTGTGGACCCAGGGCAGTAGGATGGGGCCCTCCCTCAGCCCATTTGGCTGTCCTTACACTCTCTCCCCACCAGTCAGGCAGTCAAAGGATCCCACATGGACACACTTCTGCCGTGGTTGGGGGATGGCACTGCTGAATCCAGGGTACGCAGGAGGAGACACCCACCTGCAGTGTGGAGACGGTGCCCCTCAGCAGACCCCTCCAAGATCACCTGGTCTCTCCTCCCTGCTTCTGCCAGCCCTGCTGTGGACTTGCTATCCTTCACCTCAACATTTCAGTTTGCTTTAAAGTTGGTGCTCGTCACAGCCAGGACCTCCTCAGTGCTCAGAGACTGTAAGTTTATCTTTGTTGAGAGGTTTTTGCCTCCGTTTAAGTGTGGCCCTTAGAAAGGGCTTTGGAGGGCAGAGACCCTGGTTCCTTTTCAGCTCCATGGCTGCCAAGCTTTACGTCCTTGGGCATCTTAGCCTTCCTGAGGCTTTATTCTCTGGGAAACAGGAACAACTACTTGCCTCTCAAGGCTGCTGTGGAGATTAAGTAATATAAATTTACAACGGCTGGGGATGCAATAGACGGTAAATGTATCCTTGCCTTGACTGCTTAGAGGGGAAGCACTCCTCCGCAATGAGGAAACAACTCCTTTACTAAAACCAAAGAAAGAAGGTCCCCCGGGCGGCATGTGAGAACTGGAGGCGGCATGGAGGGGGGAAGCTCAGCCTCCATGCTTCGGACCTGAACGTTCCCCAGGACCTCTTTCGGTCCTTTTTGGCATCATTCCCTTCCTATACAACTGGATACCACCCCCTACTTCTCCCCTCCCCCTCCATTTGAGCATAGGCTTCCCATCCCTTACTGGAGATAGGTAGGCCAGGTAGGCAGGTGTTAGAATTATCCCCGTTTCACAGAAGGAGAAACTGAGGCTTGAGGTCGGAGACCCGCCCAGTGACAGCGCCTGTTCACCCAAAGTGGGCTCAGGCGCGGTCACGTGTGCGGAGCCTGGCGACCCGGGCTTTCGGTGAGGGGGATGGGGGCGTTTGGGAAGCCGGAGCCGGTCTGGGGGTGGGGTCTCCGCCGGGGGCGGGGCGAGGGAGGAGGGGGCGGGCCGCCGCTGCCAAGCAGAGCTCGGGCGCTGGGCGCGGAACCCAGCCCCTCTGGCGGCGCCGGGCGGTGTGGACGGCCTCTCCCGCCTCCACGCGCGCGCACGCCCGCCCGCCCGCGGCGGCGGCGGCGGCGGCCCCGCGCACTCCGCTGCTTCGCCCGTCGCGCCGCGCAGGCAGTCGCTCGCCGAGCCCGCAGCCGGGGCCCTGGCGTGCAGCGCGGGCCTCGGCGGGGCCCAGCGCTCCGGCCCGGGAGGATGCGGCCCTGGGCGGCCCGGGAGCTGAGCAGGGCCCCCGCGCCGGCCCCCGCGGGCCCCGGCCTCCGGAGCCGCAGCTGCCGCCCCGCCCCCGAGAGACATGACTTCCAAGCCGCATTCCGACTGGATTCCCTACAGGTACGCGGGCGCCGGCCCCCACCTTCTCTTCGACTCGGGGGCTCGGGCCTGGCCCACCACCCTCCAACGCTGAGGGCTTGGGGCAGGGTCAAGGGTGCCGGGCCAAGGTGCCCACCACCCCGAACTCGGAGCGCAGGGCTGGCTGGGGACACTGGACTGGGGCGCAGGGCAGCTGTACCCTCTTCATCTGGCCCAGCCCCGGGGGCGCGGGTTGGAGGCTCTGGGCCTTCCTGCCCCAACTTTGGGGGCCCCAGTGGACTGAACTAGCGTGCTCCGCTCCCCCACTTATCCGCCGGGGTTGCTGGAAGAGGCCAGTGATCTGGGCCTGTGTGGGCCTTGGGGCAGTCAGTGCCATGTGGCCGCCTGGGGAGGGAGTGAACGGTGCTGAGCCCCCTCCTAGGCCTAGCACACCGGTCTTAGGCCAGTATAGCGGCGTACACACACCCATACATCTGCAGGCATGCATCCACAGGACCAAAGACTCCCCTGCTGGTCGGTTCACACACTCAGGGCATGAATTCCTGGAGACAGTCATTCTGAACCTAAAGCACAGACTGCTTTTATACACAAGCACCATGTATTGCTACACAAACACACACACACACACAGATACAGATTCTCGGGCTCACACAGGTGTACTCCTGCCTATCCGTGCACATACACATCCTATATTTGGGGAATACCTGCCTCCCACTACCCACACACAAGACTACTCATATCTTTCAGAGAGTCAGAAATCCACTTGCTAACTGGTTTACACCTGGACACACACCAACTCACAATATATGAGAACTGCGTTCACGTGCACAAGAGCACCTAGGAACCCAGACACACTCAGGGAAGCATGGCCACCCTGTGTTCCCTGATGCTGTGGTCTGCCCCAAGGACAGCTGGGCTTTCCTGCCTGTGTGGAGGTCGGGGTGGGGGAGGGGTCCCTGGGGCTTGCACAGGTGCAGGCCTTTCTACATCCACTCTACTCCATTCTCTTCATTACCACTGGAAAAGAGCTCATTGCCATGGCAGCACCAGATCCTTGGCCACCCATTGGCTCCTTGGTTGCCATGGGCTACGGGGCTATCTCCAGGCCTCCCCTGAGAGGCATGTGTGTAAAAGGGGTGCCCACTGCTAGGGTCCACTATGTTCTTGCTGGCCCAGGTGCACATGCTTGTGGCTGGTAGGCACAGCCTCGCCAGACCTGCCTTGTATCACAGCCTACCCTCAAAGGGAACTGATTCCAGTCACTGATAGAAAGTAATTCTGACAGAGTTCTTCTATGAGTCTGTCCAGACAGCATCCAAAATGGAAACCAGCTGAAACTGCCTGAGGCTTGTTAAGAGCAGATCCTTCTACAAAGAAGCACCTGTCACTGGCCTGGGGATTCAGAGTTTGTCTTGAGAACTGTTGTTGTCTCTAATCTCAGCACCTTTGGGTGCTTCAGGGCTTCCCAAGTTAGAATTTGTGGGTGCCCCTCCCACCAACACACACACATGTGTGCACACACACGGGTCAACCCAGGGTTTCTGGTAGACGTATACAGTCACACCTCAGAGCCTCGCATAGACCAGGAGATTCTCCCATCAGGGGACCGGGGCTGTGCTGACTTAGGAGGGCTGTCACCCTGCACAGGGCATCCCGGCTGGGGGCACAAGTCGTTTCCGGAGCATCCTGGCCTTCTTGACAACATGTGGGCTAAGGACCTTCTAGAAGACAGTGCCGCCACAAAGAGTATCATTAACCTTTTCTAATCACCCAGCAGAGGTGCCTGGACAGTGCCTGTGGGCTCAGAGGCCTCTAGTGCTGGGGAAGCACCTGAACGGGGGTGCTGGTGGCAGGGTGGTGGCCACAGACTAACTCAGGAGGCAGGGAGGACAGGGGCAGCACGTGGGGCTGGGATATGACGGCGTGTTTAGATTATGGCAAGCTGGGGGCCAGGCCAGATCGTGGTTCAAGGAAGCCTCTCCCAGGAGCCAAGGACCAAAGCAACTTGTAGAATGAGTACAGGTCTTAGAGAAAGTCTGCCTCAGACTGGGGGGGCTTAAGCCTGCCTCTGGGAAAGAGGGCCCTAGGGAGGTCGGGTCGTCTCTGGAAAAGGGCTCTGTCCTCCGGCGGCGAGTGCCCAGGCACTGGCATCCTGCAGAGAGTGAATTGGCACTTGCCCCAGCCTAGGCCCAGCAATGCCATCCCCTCATTCCTTTCTTGAGCCCACACACTCCAGCTGGAGCGCGGAATCCTGCCGCCCCGAAGCCCAGCCCCAGGGAGCAGCTTGGCACCCTTGTGGCCCTGCCCTGGGCACTGTCCCAGTGCTCTGCCACCCTGCCTTCTTGCTCTGTGGCAGGGAGGGTAGGTGTCTAGCTGGGGGCGGGCTGTAGTCAGAAGTTGCCAGACTCTCTCCTGCCTTGCTGGGGTCTTTCTGAGCCTGTACTGTGCCTGGGAAAGCACTGGACTTGGGTGTAGACTTCCAGAATGGGGAGATCTGGCTGAGAGGAGATGCAAGTGGCCTTTTGCACTAGCAGGGCTGCTGACTGCAGTCAAAGCCACATGCCTGCCTGATTACAGAGAAAAGTGGGACGGAAGGCGGCAAGGCAGTGCACTTGCAGTTGAGGGGGATGGGTACGTGTGCACGTGTTTTCGTGTGGGGTTTCCCTCATGTCAGACCGGAATGTGTCATTTGGCTTGGGGACCAGAGGTCGGTCGATATCTCGTTAGCTCTCCTGGTGAGGGCTCTGTTCTCTCTGTGGTGGTTGCACCTGCGTCCCCTGGGCCCGGCTCCTTTTCTTTGAAGCAGTGACAGCTGGTGATGATCATCTTAAGGGTAATTGTGACTCAGTTTATAATGATCACAGATTAATCTCACATTCTGACTTAGAAGCGAGCCATTTAGTTGATAAAGTGTAGCAGTTGGAATAGCTTTTTGCCTTTTTTTCTATTATTACTACTACTGATTTCTATTTCTGCCATTCTGTCTTCACCTGTGTTCTTGAGGAGCATTAACTGTCCCTGGTTCATGATTTTACAGCTTTTTATGGGTTGTAGGTGGAGGGCTGAGAGTCAGGAAAGCCTGCTGCCCACAGGTGTATTGGAGCGTGGGAGTGATGGCCAGCCCCGTCCTCAGTGCTCTGTCTGCACGGTCCTGCGGCCGTTGCCCGCTGTCTCCCTCACTGGGCCGTGAACTCCTGGAGACCAGGAACTGCATCTGGAGAGCAGCCTGTTTGCCTGGCATGACCCAGCATGGATGTGATGCCCACTACTTTGAAACAAAGTGGCATCCCCAGGTGGATTTTAGGACTTCCTGGCTTTCCTGGTGCCACACCTGTGTCCTCAGCACACCTAAGGGCTGCAGTCCTCTCCCCTCACAGTGGGGCTTTCTGAGTGCTGCTGGAAAAGCACAGCTCTAGGTCAGAGAATGAGAACCTCAGGCAGGAGTGGCCCTCACAGGCTGTCCGGTCCTCTGTGTGAATGCTCCCTGTGCAGCATCCCTGCGAACAGCCTCCATTCAGGTGGACGAGAGCGTTAGAAAATCCTCCCTTGCGGTGGTGAGCCTAAGCCTGTCTCTGGGCTTCCCCTCCTCTTGGTCCTCGTTAAGATCCTCTTGGATCCCCCTCCTCTCAACTCAGCTTACCGGGGAATGGAATGACTACTTATTAAACAAGACTCCGACTCTCAGTTCTGCCTCTGGGTGGAGCCTCAGAGGTGCCCAGGCTCTGGCCCACCGCTTCACTTAAGGCAACGGGAAGGAAGAGCAGAATCTCCGCTCCCAGCTCCGCAGGGAGTCTGTCTCCTTTCCCACCGTGAGCGTCTTTGGGAAGTCGTCTTGCTGCTGCCTGGGGTGGAAGGAGGACGCACAAGGTTGACAGATGATTCAGGGAGCAGGGATGCTGTGATGCCCTCAGATTGGTCTCTGCCCTCCTCCAGCGCGGATCCTGGAGCCGCAGGCGGGGGCTTGGGTGTGGCCTGTCCAGCTGTCCAGCACCGAGCAGAGTGAGGCTTTTCCTCCCTCTCTCTGGACCCCTGCTCCTGTCGCTGTCCTCCAGGCCTCGGCACCCCCGTGGGATGGCTTTGATACGGATCAGTCACCTCAAGGTCCCTAAACAAAACCGCAGAGTCTTTCATCAGGCTGCTTGTCAAGCCCTGTCTCCTCCATTCTGCCTGCGTGGGAAGACCTGGGTTTGGGGGCCCACCTGTAAGACTTGACCACTTCCTGTTAGGTTTCCAGGGTCTTCTGAATTCATACTCTCTTAGTGAACAGTTAGTATGTCTTCTACTTTGTGTCACCTGTAAGTCTGCTGAGAGGGCTGCCTTGTGTCAGGTCATCGATAAACTCGCTAACCAAGAGAAGCATGATGCTAGAAACCTCCTTTGATGATGGCATGACGCACTGTTGCCAGAACCTTTGTCCGTCTGACTGGCCTGGCACACCGCTTATGTGGCTTTGTCTCCCCCGCATGGTATCGCTGCCGGTCCCTGCAGCTCCACGCGGAAGCCTGGCTGTACTGTCCTCCTGTCTTTTCTGATAGGTCCGTGGACGTGTGCCCTGACTTGCACACTTGGCCTGACCCTAACGGTCACGTCCCTTCTAGCTGTTCAGTCGACCCCTTCCACACGGTCTTACCTGGGGCCACACGGATCTGCACACTATAATTTCTTCCCCCATCTGAACAGAAGGCTGTGCTTGCATGCTTCCAGCCTTAGGGCAGCTCCTCAGTTTCTTTTTTGTTCTTTAGAGATCCCCAGCTCTGGCTCCTGGTCTCTGTTTGCATGGCTGAGCATTAGAATCACTTGCTTTAAAAAAGGAAGTGTAAGGTGGAGGATTCATTGTGGGGCATCTTCCCCAGCAGGTCTGAATTATCAGGCGAGGCTGAGTGCCCCCAGCAGTTTGGATTCACCTGGTAAGTTTGGGAACCAGTGGCTGGAATGGAGACGCCTCACCTTGTGAGGCTGGAACTCTTGCGAGCAGCGTGGTCCTCTCCCTTCTGGAGCTGCCCCACCGTGTGTCTTTCCCGCGATGTTCCAGTTAGCCACTTGGCAGCAGAAGCCATAGATCTAGACATGCTGGGTGGGCGGGTGGGGTCTGGCATGCGCCACAGAGTTTGCAGCCAAGCACATTGGGTGGTCTTTCCTCCCCTGACAGCCCACTTCCCTGATTGCCTGAATCCAGCAGGGGCAGGTTCCACTGTGACTGAGGGGAAGGAAGGAGGGCAGAGGGCGGGGAGTGGGCACGGAGAGTGGGTCTGCCCTGAGGTTGGCCTGGCCGCCAGGCCTCTGGTCAGCTCTGGTGGATGAGCTGCAGCATGGAGGTGGGGTCTAAGAGAGGGGGCACCCACTTCCTAACTGTGTTGGCCAAGTCTGGCTGTTCCAGCCGTGGGGGAAATGTCCCTGACTCTTTTGTTGTCACACACGGTTCACTCTTCAGATACCTGTCTGGCGCCTCAGAAGAAGCAAGGGGATGTGGAGGGGCTGTCTCCTGGGAGGGGAGGGGGCCACTTGGTTGGCCTTGGGCAGAGCAAATGGACTGGTGGGCACAGCAGACCAGGTTTCTCTGGCCTTCATGAGCCCGTGACCGGTGTTTCCCTGGGCCTCCCTGGTCCGCCCCTCAGCAAGAGGCGACCGTCGTGAAGCAGCCGCCAGGGTCAGCTGGAAGACCCATCCATCAGTGCCCTGTCTCCTGTCTGAGTCTCCTGGCGGGGCTGCAGCTGGCAGCCTGGGCTTGGCAGTGGTTCCATTATAGGAGCCCGAGTCATTAAAAAGCCATTACTGTCTGCTCTCAGGGTTATCGTTTAGTGCTGTCTAGAACAGTGCCGTGAGAAAGAGGCAGGCCTGGGTGTGTCCTGAGGAAGGAAGATGCCTAGGAGAGATTCCGTCACAGGAGATGGGAAGGCAGGGACATCTGGTGGACGGGGAGGGGAGGGGGCCTGGGCCTGCTGCGGAGGAGAGAGGAGCTTCTGTTCTGCTGTCCCTGGAGACGCTGTCATTATTGTCATTGTTCAGCTGTGTGCAGGGGAGTCTTTGTCATTCACCAGGGACAGATGTTGTGTGCTCCGGATACATTGTTGTCAGGCAGAAACACCACCCGGTACAGGCTTGCCTATGCTGGGTGATGTGGTCCACCTGGTGCCTTTGCGGCTCTCCTGGAAACGCCGTGCTGTACCAGGAGCCTGCTGTCCTGCACGTGGCGCTGCCCACTCTCGGAGCCTCCTCATTCGGTTGGATTGTCAGCCCTCCTGGATGGGTCTTGCTCAGCCAGGCGTGTCCTTATTCACCGAGCACGTGTTGCTTCTCCCAGCCTTGCATCGTCCACTCCTGCAGCGTGCCTGGTGGTGAGGGAAGAGGTGGGCGGCTCTCCAGGCACTTCTGGGGTGTCTTGAGTTTTTGGAATCTCTTCAGAAGCCTCACCCTTGTGTTCATCCATCTTTCTTTGAAGGCCAGTGACTAAGTCCATTCTACCTATAATCGTACCTGCTGACCAGTGTTACTAAAGCCTAAGGCTCTTTGTCATTCTCCGCCATCAGGGAAAGGGGTGGGGACAGAGGAAGAGGAAGTGATGCTTTCGTGGAACTGCGTGGAAACTCCATGGAAGTGGGACAGTGGCCTGTGGCAGGAAGACGTCCTCCCCTCATGGATGAGTCGAGCAGCCACTGTGACCAGCAGTTTGGAGGTGGCATTGCTAACGCGAGCTTACCTCTCAGCGGGATGTCGCCCCTTCATATTAGGGGTCAGCGCCTTTCATGGTGTCAGCACCATGGAAATAATCGTCTGTGTCTTGCTCAGCCAAGCCCAGGGCTAGGGACGACCCAGGTGACTGCCCCCGGGCCTGTCCTGTGAGAGTGCAGTGGCTCGCGTCATCCCGGTGAGCCAGGGAATGGTCTCTCCTGCTGGCAGGAAGGGGAGGAGCCAGCACGGCCTTGTGGAGGTGACATGGGCTCCTGTGGCCCAACCACCAGGACATGCCTGAGATGGCAGGCTGCCCTGTGTGGGCCAGGCACAGAGCTTGGCAAGCAGGGCGCAGTTTTGCTCCTCTCGGCCACGTGGCACACAGAGCCAGACTGTAGTTGTCACCCATATCCTGGAAGCCACAGACCACAGTGGACAGTGGTGTTGCACACTCACCCTTTGAAGACGTTTCGCCCTTGCGTTCTCCAGTCAGGCCGTGGACTGGAGGTGGAGAGACAGGAGGAGGAGTTGTAGCCTCTCGGACCTGACAGGGCTCCCAGGCACATCCTGCTCACCCTGGTGCTCCCCCTCCAGCCTGTGGTGTGGTCTTCTGTGATGGAATACTCACCACCCCAGCCAGCTGGGATTTTTCAGAGCTATTCCTGTCCTCTGGGCCTGGCATTGCCCTCAGGGAGGCCATGTGCGGCTGTGCGCTCTTAGGCAGGTGGGCTCCTTTAGGTAGACCGAGGCCTTGACCAGAAGCGTGTCTGTTGAGTCGTGTATTCTCCTGTGCTCTGGCAGCCGAGGGTTTGGTGAATGAGGCTGTTCTGTGCAGGGCCCCAGATCACAGCTGGGGCTCCTCTTGCGTGTAGAGCAGCCCACGGGCATCAGGAAAGTCCTTCCCCGCTGGCAAGTAGGTAGGACAGCTGCTAGTTCAAAATATGCAGTCTTCACAGGTTGTGGCCAGGGAGGTGAAGCCAGAGGTGGGTGGTGGGCTGTCTGCAATCCATGGACTTGCTGCCACCCTTTGGCTGGCTTCCGCAGCACAAGTAGTTTGCCTGAGCTGAGACGACGTTTCAGGTCGATTGTTCCAGGTGGAAGGGGCTACTGCTGTCAGAAGTAGGTGGAAATGCTTCACCTTGTCTTCAGGGTGATGTGACCTCATCTTTCCCCCTTACGTGTGTACTGTACTTAGCTACACACAAGCACACCCGCCTCTTAAACGGGTGTCTGCATGCATTTATGTTCAGGTGTGTGCTTACACATGTAGATGCCCTCACACATTTGGACATCTCCCAGTGCACACGCATGAGATATTCCTGCAGCCTCACACACAAACCCAGCACACTTGGACATACCTGTGCAGGCATCCACACAAGGTCTGATTCAGGGGCAGGCTCTGGAATAACTGGGCCAGGGCAGCCTGGAGTTCCCAGAGCTCAGATCCTCAGGCTCCAACCCCACCCCATGCAGCTGTCCTGACCTTGGCTTTATAGCTTTGGGCCTAGGTCTCATGCATGTGTCTTAGACTAGAAACAAAGTTAAGTGGTTGGGGATCCCTACTTGTGCTCTGCCTCACTTGGCAGCAGAGCTGGTCTGTGCGAGATGCTGCTGCCCGTCCCAACACCGTAGGTAGGGACTCAAGGATTTGATGCCCTGCAGCCGCCCACGCTGTGTCTGTGGCCAGGCAAAGGGCCTGGTGGCCGGTTGATGGGCTGTGTCTGCCCTGCGCACATCTGCACCCAGCCCTAGCCATTTCCCGAGGGACTGGTTGGTGTCATAGTTTCACTCTCCCAAATGAAGGGACCTTCAGTCCTCTTTAAGTGGGGTGGTGCCGGGGGGGGGCAGTGTCAGCATTTCCACTTTACCACCTGGAGAGCCAGGAGTTTGCCTTAAATGGGTGGGGAGAGAGTCTGCTTCAGAAGACCCAGCCTCCACCAGAAAGGACGGAAAGATGGAGCTGGAGGGACAGGCTCTTGGGTCTGAAGCCCAGCCTCGGGCCTGGCTTGTGCCTGATGCCTGGCCCTTCTCATGGACCCAAGGGGAATGTCTCCTCTATATTCACTGGGGCAGGGCGGACTGGGAAGTCCTTGGGAAGCAGGCATCCCAGCAGGAGATAAGTCCCCAAAGTGGCAGAAAGATGGCTCATGGCTTCATGTCTCAAGCTGGTTCCCAGATGGTAGCTTCACCCTTCCTCCCCCTCCCATGCCCAGCAGCCATGACGGGAGGGGTTTAAAGAGACCAGGCGTGGCTGGGGGTGGCCTCTGGGCTGTCCTGGCTCCTTGTGGGCAGGCCCTGAGTACTCGTCTCTCCGTCTGCAGTGTCTTAGATGATGAGGGCAACAACCTGCGGCAGCAGAAGCTCGATCGGCAGGTGAGTGAGGCTGGAGCCGGGCGGAAGGGTGGTCAGCGCTGGCTATCCCGGCCAGAGTCTGGGCCGGGGGGAGGGCTGTCCTCCTTCCTGGGGTGATCCTGCCTGGTGGGGAGAGGGGCCCCTCCCAGGAGAAGAGAGGCGAGCTCTCTCCTTTACCAGCTCGGCATTAGCACTGCCCCGGCATCTGGGGCTTCTGCCGGTGGGCAGCTTGGGTGACCGCAGTTGGACGTCTGTGCCGTGATCCTGCCAGGGCAGCTGCCTGGGCTGACACTTGCCAGCTTCCGCTGGACCCCACGTCTTGGGGCACCAAGGCCATGAGGCCAGGGTGGGCTGTGGACCGCACTGTGACCTCTGGAACCGAGCTGAGCGAGCAGGTCCTCTCCGGTCCCAGTCTGGGCCACCTTCCCTTGGGCGAGGCGGTCGGCCCTCTCAGGGCCCGCCAACCCCTGTGCTTGTCCGCTGCCTCTGTAGCGGGCCCTGCTGGAGCAGAAGCAGAAGAAGAAGCGCCAGGAGCCCCTGATGGTGCAGGCCAATGCCGACGGGCGGCCCCGGAGCCGGCGGGCCCGGCAGTCGGAGGAGCAGGCCCCCCTGGTGGAGTCCTACCTCAGCAGCAGTGGCAGTGCCAGCTACCAAGGTAAACCCCACCCTTGGGACAGCCTGGGGAGGCCCCTGTGCTGCAGCGTTAGACCCCAGCACTGCTTTGGGGAGCCCGTCCGGGACTTCCTGCTGCCCTGAGTAGGCGGGGGGCTCATCCTGTCAGGGGTGCCCAGGCCGAGTATGGCTCCCGGCCCAGGTGGGCAGCTGAGTGGGGCAGGCGGAGGGAGGCTGGGACCTGGAGCCTTGGGCTCCTGAGTCCGGTGCCTGGGCCAGAAGGTACAGCTTTATGGACCCTGGAGTTCAAAAGTCCAGGTTTCTGATCTGAAACATTTCCCTGAGAGCAGGAGGCAGCTCCCAGGAGCAGAACAGTCTGCTCCCCGCCAGCATGCTGCCTCCTGAGAGGAATCCATCTCAGCTTCCTGCCTGCCCCGTGCCTCTTATGACAGACACCTGTTGCCTCCCCGCCCTGGCCTCCCCACACCCTCAGTGTCCTGGCTTCTGGCCTGCCGGTGCCGGCACGGAGCCGTGCTAGCCAGCAGCCTGCAGCTCCCATCTGTGTACACTCTGGTTCTCGGCAGGGGACTCTCGGCAGCTCATCCTGGGCCCAGGAACCGGGTGGCTCCATTGCATCCCAGTGCTCGGCACCCTCCTTCCTGCTCAGGACCCTGGGCTGAGTGGAGGGTTGGTCTCTCTGAGCCTGAAAGGAGGGCTCAGACTCAGTCCCCGCTCCCCCCTGCTGGTGCCGGCAACCACGGGGGCTTCTCCATTAGCCAGTGACTCTAAGAAGGTTGTAGGCATCTGGCTTTTGCAGCTGGAGGGAGCCACGGTGTTCCCCTCCTTCTGCGGCTTCCTCAGGGCGTGCTGCCTCCAGCCCCTTCAGTCTACTGGTCGTTGCCTCGCCTCGGGGCCCCTTCACAGCAACGCCCCTGTGTGCTTCAGTTCAGCAGCTCGGGCCACAGCTGGCATGTCTATGCTCCACCTGAGAGGCCCTTCAGGGGAGGGTCAGTCTCTGGGAGGCAGTCCCAGCTCTGCTCCACGTGGAACTGGCCTCCGGCCCCACCCTAACCTGGCAGGCTTCTCCGCGTGCTTCGTCTGTGGGTGCCGCCACAAGGGTGGCGGAAGTGCCTTGCAGAGAAGGCCCCGGCCATTCTGCATCCAGTGGAGCCTGGCACCTGGCCATCCGAGGCTGCCCGTGGGAGGGGAGCCTGCTCCTGGGACCTCGGGCCCTGCCAGTTGGCGCCAGGGCCAACGTCTAGAGGCTTTGAGAGAGTCTGGCAGGTCACAGCTGTGCGGTCACTTTGGCAGGTGTTTCTTGAGCACCGACTGTGTGCCGGGTAGGGCCAGCCCCGCAGAAAGACTGCAGCCCCTCTGAGACAGAGCGAACGGCCCAAGTCAGAAGACAGCTTGCTCACTTGTCATCTGCTCGCTGGTCCCCATAAGCGAGTCACTTACCTTCTCTGGGTCTGTTTCCTGCCCTGTAAAGTGAGGAAAATTGTGTCTCAGGGCTTTGAAAGTTGAAGCAGCCATGGTGTGTTCCAAGAGCCACTCATCTGAATGCTGTCCCCCGCTGCCACTCCAGACCGGGCTGGGTCTTCTCCACGGCCCCGGCTTCCCCAGCTCTGAGGAGGCCCCTCACCCAGCTGGCTGACCTGGGATTCCGGTTTCCAGGAGCCCCGCCCGCCCTGCCCCCTGTAGCCTCCGCTGCCTCCTGCTCTGCCCTCTGCTGGCTCTTGGTGTTATATACAAGGGGATCATTCTCAGAGGAAGATGAGGGAGTTTGACATAAATCAGAACGGACAGTTTATCCCAGTAATGAGTTTCTGACCTACTGGCCATGCTCATTCATGTTGTATATTTACCCATTGCTTAAATGTTTATTGAGGGTCTATTCGTGTCAGGCTCTGGATTAGAGGCTGGGGGTCCAGGGTGAGCACAAACGGATGTGGTCTCTGTTCTCTTATGGACCCTAAGGTCTAGGAGGAGAGAGAGAATGAAGTAGATTGTTATAGGTGTGCTTTGCAGAAAGAAGCCGGGCCCAGTGAGTGAATGGCAGAGAGCCTGCTCCCAGGCTAGCGGCCAGAGAAGGGCTTCCCCGAGGAGATGATGTCTGAGCTGGAATCTGCGGGATGAATGGGAGTTGGTGGGAGCGTGGGCGGGAGCAATGAGGGCGGTTCAGGCGGTTCAGGCGGTGAGACCGCAAGAGCAAGGCCCCGTGGCAGGAGGGAGTCCAGGACGTACAAGGCACCGGAAGAGCCTGGTGTGCCTGGGACTTGGGGTGCCCGGGAGCTGAGGAGTGTGCAGTTAGACCAAGGGGAAGGCCAGACTTGCAGAAGGATGTCGGTGGTCATCTTATGAGCACTAGGAAACCACCCAAGGACCCTGAGCAGATTGGGGTTCTGAAGTGTGGAGAGCGTGGAGACACCCAGCAGTGGCCCTTCCGAGACCTCTCTGTTGGCGTGCGGCTCCTGTCCCTTATTGTCCTGCCTCAGGGGCTCATCCCATGAGGCCAGTGCAGCTCCCTGGGGTGCTGGCCCTCGCTGTGGTCTCTCCCAGGGGCTGCAGCTTTTCTGTCTTTCACCCACCATTTCGATGGCCCACATTCTCCCAGACGCTCTCCCACCCTCTCCCAGGGGCTGCAGCTTTTCTGTCTTTCACCCACCATTTCGATGGCCCACATTCTCCCAGACGCTCTCCCACCCCCTCCCAGACTGCTCTGCTTCTGGGTTGGCCGTGGTGCGGGCCAGGCTGTTGACTTAGCACCCCGCAGGGGCTGGGGTGGTGCCGCCTCCTTCCCGCTTGGCCTGCCTGGCAGAGACGGCGTGTGGAGGCCCTGGCGGGGCTTGGCCAGTGGTGGGGGAACTGGGAAGTGTTGTGCTGGAGCTCTGGCCTCACCTTGCGCCCGTCTCTCTCGCTCTCTCTCTCGCTCTCTCTCGCTCTCTCTTGCTCTCTCTCGCTCTCTCTCGCTCTCTCTTGCTCTGTCTCTCGCTCTGTCTCTCGCTCTCTCCTGAGCAGTTCAGGAGGCCGACTCGCTTGCCAGTGTGCCACTGGGAGCTGCCCGCCCCACAGCGCCAGCCTCAGCCAAGAGAACCAAGGCAGCCGCCGCGGCGGGGGGCCAGGGCGTGGCCTCTGGGAAGGAGAAGAAGGGGAGGCACAAAGGTTGGCTTGCCCTCACTGCCGGCGTCCTCAGGAAGCCCAGCCCCCTCTGTGGGGTTGGCGGGAGGCTTATCCTCCAGACTTCGGGGTGCGGGACCTGGTGGGAGGCCTTGGCGAGGGCCCTACGTGGCACTCCGGGCCCCGCTTCCCAGCTGGCTCACAGGCCTCCTCTCGCTCCTGCGGCACCGGGCTGGCCTGTGGGTGTGGGCAGGCCTCGCGGGCTGCCAGGATGTGAAGTCCAGCTCCCCACCAGGGGGGCCTGAGTCCCTCTACCTCCGCCCTGAACAGGACACTCCCTCCGGGGGGCTCACTGTCTCCCGGCAGCCCGTCCCCACCTTGGGCAGTGCTCAGGCATCTCACGGGCTTCCTCGACTCTTCCCTACTCCCAGTTCCACCCTCTGGGCCCAGACCAGTCTGTTCCCTCTGCTCCTGCCCCTCCAGAGAAGACCCCTGGAGATCAAGGACAGTTACAGGGGCCCCTGCCCCGAGTCCTGTCTCTGCTGACTAGACACCCTGTCTCCTCAAGCCTTGTACACGGAGTGGCTTCGGGGCCTCTGGGTCATGGTTGGACAGTGTTGTGTTGGGGTCCGTGGGCTTGTGGAGCTGACCGCAGCATTCTGGGTAGAGCCTTGCTTCTGGTCCTGAAGCTGTGGCAACTTGGGCAGGAAGGTTGACGGGGGATGGGAGCCCCTCCATTCGGGAAAGCAAGTGTATGCCGACCTGTCTTTTTTGAGGGGCCCTGTGTGTTTTTACAACGTGTGTGAGTCTGCGTGTGTGAGGGAGAGAGATCAGCATTGACGACGTGGAGCTGGCCGCGTCTGTGCCGAGTGGTGGCCTTGCTGTGTCGGATCCAGCCTTGTTCTCCCTCTTGTCCTTTTCACCGTGCAGTTGGTTTTGGAGCTGTCTGCTGTCTGCCTGGGATGTGAGGCATTTCAGTCCTACCCTCGGCCACAGATGTGGGGGAACGGCAGAAGAAACGGAGCCCATGCCCCTTCCTAGCTCACTGATCATTAAGAGGCTGACAGACAGCTGTCATTCATTTTAAAAAAATCGGTTTTGCCAATGAAGTTTTCAGAGGGTCCCCCCATTCTTCCCTCACCCTCTTCCTGGACATCTGAGAATCCAGGCTCCTCCCTCGCCCTCCCCACCCCTGGATGGGACTCAGGAGTGTCCGTGGCCTGCAGGCACCAGCGGGCCAGCAGCACTGGCAGAAGACAGGTCCGAGGCCCGAGGCCCCATGCGGATCCTGACTGTGGGCCGGTCAGACCACGCCCGGGACGAGGGGGAGACAGCCGCTGGTGGGGGCACACGGCCCAGTGGGCAGGACATCCGTGCCACGATGCAGAGGAAGGGTGAGCCCCGTGGGGGTCCAGTGATGCCCCCCAAGCCCAGCCCCAGGTTCTCAGATGCACCCTTCTTGGGGAGCATGACTCTCCTATGTCTGTTCCAGCCCCTCCCAGGCCCTGGTGTGGGGCACACTTGGAGAGCAATGAGAAACTTGGGCAGGGAGGGGCCCCTGATAAGGCTGAGTTAAGGGAAGTGTGAACTAAGATAACCAACCGGCTCGCAGCCCAGCCCTGTCTCTCCCCATCCCCATCTGCCCCCAGGGAGGCCCAGGTTTGGGGACAGGTTTCCTTTCCCTTTGGTTCCTTTGAAAAAGCTCCTGCTTGCGAAATGTGCCCCCTCTGTCTGCTGAGCTAGGGGGTTGAGAGGCAAGGCAGATCCTCCCAGGAAACCTGCTGCCCACATCGTTTCCTGACCATGGGATAGCTTCCTGGAGAGAGGGCTGTCGAGGCACCTTGAGGCTGGAGATGGCAACCCAGGTGTGGAGAAAAACGTAGCCGGGGGCCCAGGCAGGCTTTGGAGAGGAGTTGGTGGGCCCCACGCATCAGGCTGAGTAAGGAGTCGGGCCTTTCGCGAGATTTCACGGCCTGTGCTAGCCAAGGCCTCTAGTAGGCCTGAGGCCAGAAGTGGAGGCTCCCAGTGCGGGGTCAGCTCAACTCAGGACTTGCTACACGGAGACAGGGCACCCTGACCGCTCGAGAGGGAGGGTCTGACGGCCGAAGCTGGGAGGGGGCCTGCACCTGGGATAGTGACCAGCTCCAGCTCTCGTACGCACCAGAGAGAAGGTGTCCTTGTGTGCATCTGGTTGTATGTGTGGGAGTGTGTGGATGCACGTGTGTACATGCAGTTCTGCACGTGTGGGTGACTCAGAGCCTGGGAACCGGTGACCGGGCGTGCCTGTGTGACCGCTCGTCCCTTCCCGCTCCTCTGTGGCCCAGGCGTCTCCAGCAGCATGAGCTTCGAAGAGGAGGAGGAGGACGAGGACGAGAACAGCTCCAGCTCCTCCCAGCTGAACAGCAACACCCGCCCCAGCTCTGCGACAAGCAGGAAGTCCGTCAGGGTGAGTACGGAGCTTCCTGCTCAGCAGAGGGGCAGACAGCAGTGTCACCCAGCTGGGAGGGGAATGAGTGTGAAGTGACGGGGAGCTGGCTTTTCTGGGCCAGGGGCTGGGCCCAGGTGCCTATCAGGAGCTTCTCCGGCCTGGGCTCTTCTGTCCTCTTCAGCCAGGCTGGGGGCTGGGGGGAGCTGGAGTTGGACAGGATGGCCCCTGAGAACCTGCCCATTTCCTCCTTCCCCACCCCCAGGGCTGCTGAGGTGAGGGAAGGGCTAGGAAGCTAGCTGCTGGTCCCAGGGCCAGGATAGCTGGGTCCACATCCCAGGGGGCCTGCCCTGTCTCCCACCACTACCACGTTGGGGGCAGCTTTGGATACCAGACCACCAGTTTCAGCTGTTCAGGGTCCCTGGGGCTCAGGCTTCTCCTTCTCCTCCGTAGGAGGCAGCCTCAGCCCCCAGCCCCCCAGCCCCAGAGCCGTCGGTGGATGTTGAGGTCCAGGATCTTGAGGAGTTCGTCCTGAGGCCGGCCCCACAGGGGATCACCATCAAGTGCCGCATCACACGGGACAAGAAGGGCATGGACCGGGGCATGTACCCCACCTACTTTCTGCACCTGGACCGTGAGGATGGGAAGAAGGTGAGGTTGGCTTGGACACACAGTTTTCACCCTGTGGGCTTGAAGTCCTGGGGGCTGGAATGGGACTGGAAGCCTCAGCTCCAGCACTGACCTGCCAGTTCCCCCAAAGAGACAGAAGCCTCCATGCCTGGTCAGTGTATATGTGTGTGCACACCCATATGTTCAAGAGCTGAAGCAAGGGAGTCACTCGTGAGTGCAGGTGTGTGAGTGGCACCCGTGATTGTGTGTGGACTGGAGGCCGGGCCTGGAACATGACCCTGCTCCACTCCCAAGGTGTTCCTCCTGGCGGGAAGGAAGAGAAAGAAGAGTAAAACTTCCAATTACCTCATCTCTGTGGACCCAACAGACTTGTCTCGAGGAGGGGACAGCTACATCGGGAAGCTGCGGTACGAGCACTCCCCCAGGAGGCCGGCAGGGGTGGGGCAGGCAGGGGCAGGCTCTGTAGAGGGCATCTCCTGTCCCCGAGGGAGATCCAGGCCAGGGGTCGATCCTCTCCCAAAGTCGTTTCTATCAGATCAACCATAGGCCCAGGTCTGTGCCAGCCTAGAGCCGATGTGAAGATGGGCCTTACATGCCCTACCCTAAGCTGCTCCTAGGCAGAGGGGATGCAGGCCCGCAAAGAGGGTTGGATCAAGCCCTAGGGTGTCAGTGATGATGTAGGCCACCGTGGAAGAGCCGCCTTAGCCCCATGGTCAGTGCCGAGGGGCATGGCTCAGAGTGAGCCCTGGAGGGAAGAGAAAGCAACCTCAGGGTGGGGGAAAGGCTCTGAGCTAGGCCTCGGGTGAGGGAAGGTGTGCCGAGGAAGAGTGCCCGGTTTGGGAGCATAAATCAAGCTTAGCAGTCAGGAGCTAAAGCTGGAGATGGGGCTGGACCAAAGCTCACAGGCTGAATGGGACAGAGTAGTAGAACATCTCCATCCTCCATGGGGTGCTGAGTCCCCTCTGCAGTCTTGTCAGATGCCACTCTGGTGGCTCACCTCCCATGTAGGGAGCCGCTCCTGTTCCTCCAGGGACGTTATGTGGAACTCAGATTTCCCTGAACTGAACCGAGATGCTCTTTGATTAAACTCAGAGCAAGTTGAGGCCTTCTGTCCAAGAAGCGCCTCCAGAGATGGGGATTCCGTGAGCAGTGTGCCTGTGCCCCCAGGTCCGCTTCTGGCCCAGCCCAGAATACTTTGCAGGCTCGCCACAGGACAGCCTCTGAACTGCTCCATGCCTTGGGGCACAGGGTGCATGACCCTATACTGATCGTGCCTGTCCTTCAGGTCCAACCTCATGGGCACAAAGTTCACCGTTTATGACAATGGAGTCAACCCTCAGAAGGCATCATCTACTTTGGAAAGTGGAACCTTACGTCAGGAGCTGGCTGCTGTATGCTACGTGAGTCATGGGCTCCCGGGTCTTTGGTCTCCAAGTTAGACGTGACACTCAGGACTTGCTACCTATCTGTGGCCTATCCCATCTACCTTTACGGGCAGACACGGAGGCGCAGTGGAGTGGCCCCTGCCTGGGACAGGACACAGCTGGCCATCTGCTTGGCGAGTTCTGGGGACTAGGCCTGGCTCTCTGAAGCCCAGCCTGGATGCCTCCTGGAAAGGAGGAGGCTGAAGGCCTGGGTTCCTGTGGGTGCAACCTTCCAGTCCTCCCTCCGGTGTTCAGGTCCTGAATGGACTGTAAGGCCCTTTGCATTATCATCTCATTGAATATTCAACCTAAGAGCTCCATCCTATCTTCTTGATTGTATAGATGAGGAAACCTAAGATCAGAGGTTGAGTCACTTGCCAATGTCACACAGCTCACAGATGACCAAACTGGAATGAATATAAACACAAAGGGTTTTTTCTCCATCTCATTTCAGAATGAGGGACTGGTACCATCAGCCTGGGAATGCATAGCTGTTTTGTATGATCCAGTGGTGCCACCTGCTGGTCGGCTTTGGGGAGGCAGTCTGACTCTCCAGATACTGAGCCCCAGGTGCTATTGGAGGCCCTGAAGAGATAGTAGTGAACAGAGAGACAAATATAGACCCTTATGGGATGTGAACCCTTAGTGGGAAGATAAGCTATAAGACAGTCATATAAGCAAAATAAATATGTTCTGATAAGTGGTAAGAAGGAAAAAATAAAGCAGGGAAGAGGCCTATGAATGTCCTTTTAGGAAGGATGGCAGGGAGGGCCCCACCAAGGTAGTGCTTAGGTAAAGGCCAGAAGGAAGTGAGAGCCAGCTGTGCAGGTGTCGGGGAGAACACAGCGAGTGCCAGAATCCTGGATGCCTGGCATGCAGGGGGAACAGCAAGGAGGTCAGAGAACGCAGGGGAGTGGTGGAGAGAGGGGGTAATGGGGCCGTATGACGTGAGGCCTTGCAGGTCGAGGGAAGACCGTCAGCTTTTACTCTGAAGAGGAAAATGATCTGACTGACCAGGACCACTCACCGCTGTGCGGAGAACAGATGACGGGGAGGAGGGCGGGGCGGTGAGGAAACAAGGATTCCAGCTAAAGGCCAGTACTGCGATCTTGGTGAGGGATGGTGGTGGGGAAAAGTGGTTGAATTCTGAATATAATTTGAAGGAAGAGCCGACAGCGTTTGCTGATGGATTAGAAGTGGGGTGTGAGGGAGAGGGGGGGAGTCAAGTATGACTCCAAGCAGTTTGAGCAGATGGAAGAACTGAGATGCTCTTAAGTGGAGCGAGGAGGACTGTAAGAGCAGCTCATTTGGGCAGAGTGGAGATTCAGGAGCGCACTTCCGGACATGGTAAGTTTTTAGAGATGCCTATTAGACATGTGAGTGGTGGAAGCGAGCTCAGCTCAACTTTATTCCCTCCCCCCAGTCTCTCCAGTAGGTAAGTTGAGTCCTCACGGGGCCAGTGTTGAGTTCTCTGTCGCTATTTCCTAGGAAACAAATGTTTTGGGTTTCAAGGGGCCACGGAAGATGAGTGTGGTTGTCCCAGGCATGACCATGGTTCACGAGAGAGTCTGTATCCGGCCCCGCAACGTGAGTCTCTACCCCATCCCACCCGCCTTCCCCATTATCCCAGCGTCTGCATGAGCGTCTAAGGGCAGAACTCCAGCTGGTGTGTATGTGTGGAGGAGACACAGTGTGAGAAGCCCTGGAGATCTAGGGAAATCTAAGGACTCCCACCCCTGGGGCAGATCCCTCTTTGGGGTGGTCATGGTGCCAAGGCCTGGGCCTGGCTCAGCTGAGGCTGCCCTCCCAGGAGCATGAGACGCTGCTATCACGCTGGCAAAATAAGAACACGGAGAGTATCATCGAGCTGCAGAACAAGACGCCTGTCTGGAATGACGACACGCAGTCCTACGTACTCAACTTCCACGGGCGCGTCACTCAGGCCTCCGTGAAGAACTTCCAGATCATCCACGGCAATGACCGTGAGTGTTTCTGCCCTGACTTATTACTGTCCACATGATACCCGGGGCCCTTAGCTCAGGGTTCAGCTCACCTAGCCCTGCCTGTAGAGGTCAGAGTTTAAGGACATGGATTATACGGCTTAGATTAGATGTAAAGAACTTTCTAACCATAATGACTGGGAGGCCCTGGAGGAACCTTCTCTGGAGCCCTGACCCTAGATTCTGTGCACTCAGCAGAGTCTCAGGCGTGGGAACACCCTGTGAATGGACTTCCTCTCTTCTTCCCTGTCTCCTGGTGTTTGTATGCATCTTTCTCCTCTGCCACCTGTTCCCTCTCTCCTGCCACTTCTCCCAATTAATTGGTCTGTGTTTTACCTCCTTTGGGATTCTCTTGGCTTCTCTGCTTCTCGCTCTCTCTTCCCTCTTGTGATCTGGGTGTCTGTGCTTCCCCATCTCCGCCATCCCTGCTCTGCCCACACTCGTGCCTGGCTCCAGCGGACTACATCGTAATGCAGTTTGGCCGTGTAGCGGAGGACGTGTTCACCATGGATTACAACTACCCACTGTGTGCGCTGCAGGCCTTCGCCATTGCCCTGTCCAGCTTCGACAGCAAGCTGGCCTGCGAGTAGAGGCCACCTCGAGCCCTCTGGGGTTGCCCAGCCTGGAGTGGAGCTGCCTGCCTGCGGAGACAGCCCTGCTGACCCCCTGTACATAGGCCTCGTGCCAGGTGACCCTTTGGCTCTCAGTGGGCTCCGGGGCCCAGCCATCCAGGAACTGGCTCCTGCGCCTCCACTGCTGAGGCAGAGGGGTGGGGGATCTGAAGGGACCAGCGTGAATTCTTCCTGTGCCCCAAGATCAATGCCCACCCCCCCTTGGGTTAGTATTCTGCTGCAGTTACGTTTGCCAAGCTGAGCAGCCTCTTCAGCCGGGGGGGCAGGAAGAGGTGTAGAGGGAGAGGAAGCACAGTGCAGGGCTGCTGGGGCCCGGCCACGCACTCAGCCCAACTGTGAGGGGCACAGTGAGTGTGTGTGTGGTAGTGTAAGTGTTAGGGCACACCTACTTTACAGAGCAGAGGGCTGGGGAGCCGAGCCTGGCCCTTACAACTACACAAAGTCCTCCAGCTTCAGAAGGCCTCAGCTGGGCCTGGGAAGAGTTACGGGCATGGGGAAAGGTGAGTGGCGGGACCTTGCCAGGGTTGCAGGGGCCTGGCTGTGGCTGTGGGAATTGGCTGGTGGCCTAGGGTTTGAGCTCATTTGATTTCTCTGTGTGCACAGAGGCAGCAGGCGGCCAGCCCCCAAGGTCAGATCTCTTAATAGAGGATGGGGCCTGCAGGACGCAGGCTCAGCATACAGGCGGCGCGTGGGACAGGGCTGTTCCCCAGGAGCTCCCTGCTGAGCAGTCCCTGCACAAACCCCACGAACCCCAGCCCCAGACTGCACACAGGTAGGCGTGCCTGGAGCTCCTGCCTGTGCTTCAGCTCCCACTGCAGTCAGCCTGGGCTGTGGTTGCTGAGGGATTGATTGTATGTGGTTCTTCTTAGCTGGGAATGGGACAGGGTAAGGAGAGCAGGAAATGTTTCAGAACCACAAAAGATCAGAGGTGGCAGGACCCTGAGAGATCATCTAGAAAGTAGGACTTGCCCTGGGTCACCTGGCTGGTTAGGGGCAGAGTTCGGAGCTTCAGCTCCCTTGATTTCCTTGTTTCCACCATCCCCGAAGAAACTGCTCTCTCTGACCTTCCTAGGGCACAGTCCGCATGCCCGTGCACCTGATTCCAGAGACTTAGAGATGTTCAGTGGGAAACTGGGCAGTTCCCTGCCGAAAGCTGTCTGGATTTTTGCATGTCCGTCTGATAGTGACTGGCCTGGGCCTGGCTCCTCCCCGAGGGCAGGCCTTGGCAAGGCTGCTGCCTCTTTTGCTATCTAGGTGTGACAGGTGGGTTGTGAGTGTTCAGGGCTGCGCCTGATCTCTCCCTCTGCCGCCCTCCTCCTTGGATGGCACCATCTACTCTGAAGACTTGGGAAGTCTTGCATATTTGTCATTTACCCTGACAGAGGCTACTCGCCCAGATGGAGATCGGAAATCAGTGGGAAGCAAGCAAGAGTTGTTCCCCACTTCAGAATAGATGTGCTTGGAAAGACTACATAGAAGTTGGTTTTTTAAAAAGTAAGCATGTTAGCAAGGCTCTGAGGTGAAGTTCTGACTTCAGTGGGAGTGGTATGCTCTCATTTCCTGGTAATCTGGGTTTTCCTATGTTGAGTGCTTAAAGCAAGGCATTCTTGTTCTAGCAGGGATCTGCCCACACCTGGGGCGTATGTCTCTGTGAGAGGCCCCTCCAATGATCCAGGTTTTGTTAACATGGTCTAGTTTCTGGACAGCTCTTGACTTGGGGCCATCTTTAGGGCACTAGAACGTTCTGTACCGGAGCTGGTCCACTTGCCAATGAAATACTGTCGCGCCGTCCTCCTGTCCATAGTCCCAGTTTGGCTCTTCCTTTCCTGACTTTGAAAAGAGAGACCTGCTGACATTTAGAATGATGGAAAGTAGATGATCTCTAAAGTCGAGTCAAGCTGTTTCTCTGGGTGAGTGATTTTAAGGTAGAACAGGTTGGTTCTGGATCCTCATGAGCGAGGGGATCCTGGGGCAGAGTGGAAAATACATCAGAAGCACAATGGAAAACTAGTCCCCTGCTTTTTCCTCTAGTGCACAGGGGAGGGGGTTGAAAGGTGTTTTTTTCCGTAGGGTCAGGAATGTGGCCTGAGAGTCCCAGCCTGGGCATGGACAAGGGTAGCTCAGCAACAAAACCCTCTGTTGGGCATTGAGCGACCAGCAAGAGCACTCGAGTCACCTGCTTAAGACCCCAGCCTCGCAAGGAGGTCTGTTCCGAAGACCCCATTCCTGGTGATGCTGGTTTTCCTTGACCACTGGCCTCATAGCCACGGGCCCAAAGACTCATAAAGCTGCCAGGGCCCCTGGAGGCCACCTGGGCTCAGCCTCTCCCACAGGAAGAGTTCTTGCCCTTCATACCCTCTAACCAGGTGGTTCTTGGTTGGGCAGGGAACTTGGTGATGGAATGAGCAGTCCCTAAGGGTGTTGGGTAGCTGGGACCTTAGGCAGCTCCTCTGTAACTGCTCCTAGCTCTAAATCCCTCCTCCTGGGGCCACACCCCCAAACTCTATGCCCTCTGCCCCCAAACAGTTCTACAGAGCAGTGAAGTTCACTTCCTTAACTCTTCCCCAATTCTGGCTTTTCTTTCCTTCTGGCTCCAAGGTGCTCTGTGTCTGTCTGTGTGTCTCTGTGTGTATTTGGGGCAAAGGGCAATCTGTGAACAATCAATTGAGGTTTCCTATTACAGTCATATTTCTACAGATGAATAGGAAAGGAATAAGGATGTAGTTATGATCACCGGTGGATTTTGTTCATTTCGTGCTCTTTGATCGGAAAGTATACTTGGGAAAGTACCAACTCTTTCTCCCAAGGTTCTGATTGGGAAGACACCATCCCAAAAGTTTAGTTCTTCAGTTCCCACTTTGCATTACCTGAAGAAATTGGTGTGTTGCATGTGTGCTTTTGGATGAATTTGAACTTATTCTAGTTGAATGTGCCTTAAAAATCATGACACTAATTCAGAACGAGCATGTAAGGGTCCAGACCCATGCTGAGGACAGGTGTTAAAAGCCAGGGAGTGTGATAATCACAGGCTAGAAGACAACATTTGGGGCCCACCTCCTTCACTGACAAGGGCAACAAAATTGTAGATGCAGACATCGTTCTTTGCTCTGGAAATGGTGGGGCATTTACTTCTAAATGAATTTACCATATATTCAGAGGCAGTTCTGAATTTAGCAAGCCACAGTGATGACTTCAAACTAAGATGCTTGTGCTTTCCTTACAGTGAGGGGAGAGGCTGGGCTGGCTCTGTCCACGGCTTTGCTATGCAAGCACAAATTCCATCTCCTAGATGGAGTCCCTGGCTTTCCCTTCCTGCGGGAACACCAGCCTGCCCCTCTCTACAATTCTTCACCCCAGCTGAGATTCCCCTGTGACCTCAGGCTGCCAGGTGGCCCTCAGGGCACATTTTTCCAGATAGCTGAATGAGTTTGCTTTCTTCTGGTGCCCAGCACTGAGTGGGGCCTGACTCCCCTGCACTCAGGGCCCAGCGTTGGGACCCTACACTGGCCCTGGGCCCTGGCTTGTAGAACTTTAGCAGCCCCAGGAACAGGCCAAAGGATGGGCTCTTGTTTGAGTTTGGTGGTCACCTGTCCTTCCATACCTCCTGTTTGTAATTTTCTGTCATCTCAGGATATGGGGGGAAAGGTACAGCAGAAGTATTTGGGACGGGTTTGGTTTTTGAATTTTCCAACCAAGTTGAGAGGCAAGTTGGTCTTTTGAGAGGCAAGTTGGTCTTACAGAAAGCACTACTGCACTTAGTAACCATGTGGTTTTGAGCAAACCACGTGATTTCTCTAGGTCTCTTTTCTCACCTACGAAATAAGGAGGTTGGACTGTCAACAGCTTGCAGTAGGATTCAGGGTGAATGAAAGTTGATCCTTGCTCTCATCACTTTCTAGCTCATCACCGTGCCTTTTTTCTTTCCTAAGAAAGATGTCGCACCCCTTTCCTCTTCTCTTCTGTTGTCCCTCTCTCCTTCCCTATCAAGGTCCAGGCAGAGCTGGAGATGAGGCCAAGATCCAGAACTTCCTAGAGAGTAACAGAGTGGCTTAGAAAGGGAAGCCCGACTCTGGCCTCTTTAATCCTGCATTTGGTGACTAAGGGTGGTGACACTTCCCTTGTTGGGAGCATACATTTAGCCAGTTTTCATAATGCCTAGAATGTGTATGTCTATTTGCACAAGATTGTCTTTTCCTATTTTGGAGTGGTCAGACATTTTATTTTTGTTCAAAATCATCAAGTTTTAGACAAACTTGCAAAACTGTGCTTTTATTAAGTGACTTTTTGAATAAACTCTTTGGTATTCTGGAGCAAATGTATTTATTTATTGGTATGTGCAATGACAAAGTTGGTATTTTCCCATGTTGACATTATGTATGTTGTAGAACTTAGTGTTTGTCTAAGTACAGACCACAAACCATGTATCAACAAATTAAACTTGACCTGTTTCAACACTGCTGTGCACTTTTTTCCCCCTATAAAAGAAAAAGACATGTTTCTTACCTAAAAGTTTTTTCCTACATCACTCATTCCTTCTGTCCTAAGAGCCTCAGGGGTGGGCAGGAGGTGGTGGTAACAAGGGATCATAGCTTGTATAGAAACCATCACATATGGGTGGAAACTGTCTTCCCTCTGGCCGTGCTCGTCAAGTTTAAGGATGGTCAGAACCACACACGCAGAGGCTGGATGGGCTAGAAGAAGGGTAAGGACAGAAGGTACTTAAGTTAGAGCATCCTCTGCAGGGTCCGCTGTGCCAGCTGGAAGAATGGGCTGCTGCTTCCTAAGTAAACCCCTGTGGGCCTGCCCCGTACGAACAAAAACAGGGCCGTAGAGCTGAAAAAAGGTGAGAAAGGCCCAAGTGGTAGAAATAACATGAAGACCCAGCCACTGGGTTCCTCTAGCCCTATGCAGAGCAGCCTAACCTGTTTAAACAGGACTTGGACACACTACACACTTGGGAATTTTCTTTTCGGCCTGTGGCAGATCTGAAGCCAACAGCAAGGGAGGCTGCAGTTGTGGCTGGAAGCAGACAGGAAGGCTATGGGTCTGATCCTGAGGGAGGAGGTCAAAACTGAAGTCACCCAGAGATTGCAGGACCTGTGCTCTGGGCCATTCCCAGCAGTCAGGGTAGCCTTGGAGGGTGTCAAGGGCGACAGCCCAGCAGCACAGGACTTGATGACAGAGTGTGATGCTGTTGATGGCACTGGCGTGAGCACCTAGCACAGGCTACACCCTGGACAGACACTACACACAGCATTGCGAGGGGGGTATTATTCCCAACGCATAAGTGAGGAAACTGGTGCTTAGAGAAGTTAAGGGGTAATCAAGAAAAAGGAGAAATTTGGCCTATTTACTTTGTATAAGAAAATGGGAAAGGAAAAACAAGGTTAGGTACATTTTAGAAACACTTGTGTGAAAATGGTCAAGGCAAAGTCTGTGATACTTCACGTTTTTCTCATTGCTGGGTAGCTGAAGTATTAGATTTTCCTTTGGTACATAAATAGTCTGGGTTGAGGGAATCTTAAGAGTGTGGTAATAAGTAGGGTTGGTTTATTTATTACCCCAGATTTGGAGTTTTTAGTGTGGTCAACAGCATTTCCTACCTGAACTGTGGCCTCTCTCCTTGGCTCTGCCTCTGGGAAATAACATTTTTGCAGAGCACTACTAAAAAGGAAAGAGATTTTCGTTGTTTAGTGGTCAGGTTAAAGACAAATCTCGTAAATAGCCCTGGACAGGGTCCATGGAGAGTCCTAGTTTACAGCTATTATCCTGGCGTAATTAAAGCTCCCTTTTCCCAAAGTGTCCCAGACTGGACCATAAGTCATTGGATCATCCAGGCCATAGAGGGTGCAGAGAGTGGGGTCCTCACAAGCCATCTCTTCTAGAGGCCAAACGTGCCCGCACTCCTCGATGCAGCTCTCTGGGCCTGGCTCCTGAGCTCACATAGCACTAGTCCTGGAACTAAGGAGGTACTCTCCTTGTGCCCTTATTCTGACCAGGAAAGGGGATCTCCTGGCCGGATCACCCGCCTGATTTACCAAGCATGGTCCCAGGTGATGCGGTTGTTTCCTGGGCCAGCTATCTGTCCCCAGAGGTATGACTGTGCTCTGTGACGGTGCCTGAAAGTCACTGCAGACCTAGTGCCAGGGGACTCAGCCCAGATCAGTTCTGCAGAAATGAAGACCAGGAGGAAAGAGACAGCAGGCATGACAGCAAAAGCCAGTCCCATGCTTCTGGTCCTCCTGGATCGTATATACAAATATAATTGTCATCCCTGAAGAATAACATAATTCTGAAAAATCCAAAAAGGACCGCCTAATCTGAAATTATTGAAAAGTACATTAAAATTTTTGAAATATAAATACATAAATATATTCCTGCTATACAAACCCACCAAGATCCAGGGCAGCAAGAGCTATCATGAGGTCTTAGTACTTCCAGCAGGAACTATTTCCGTAAGCCAATTTCCCCCAAAGATTAACATTCCAAAAAAAGAGTTGGTTATGTGACACCTTACATACCAGCCTCATCAAAATACCTGAACATCGTCCTTTTACTTTCACACCCCACTGCTCTAACACCACTCTTTCTGCCAAGAATGTCCTTTCTCTTCCTTGCACAGCTGGAGTTCTTAGCATCCCTCAAGACCCACCTCCTCTGTGAAGTTTCTTGAAGTACTTTAGCAAAAATGATCTTTTTTTGTGCTCCTATAGATTTGGGTCCGTATCTCAGATACAGCATAAAACCTTGTACAATAAAAGTAAAGTGGCTACCGCTTATTGAGTGGTTATCCTGTATGAGATAGGATAGTGCTGTTTTACAGGCACTGACGATTTCATTTAATCCTCATAACTACCCTGTGAGACCTGGACTTTGACCCGCCAGCTTTAGAATGAGAAAGCCAAGGTTCTTGGGGTTAAGGAACTGGCCAGATTCTACAACTAGAATAGACAAGGATGGAATTGTGACCAACATTTCTGTGCCTGCAGAATTCTCGATCTTGAGCCCTTTTATAGTTCACAGTTCATTTTTAAAAATAAATTGGATACGGCTCCCACATTCAACTGAGTTTTTTTTAAAGGTAGGAATTGAGCCTTCTGTTCCCACTGCCTAGCGAGCAGTGTCTGCTGAATGAATAAATGAGTGAATAAGCTAGAAGGAAACAAATACATACCTCTAATAAGGGAATCATATCCTAAGGCAAATAAGAAACTCGAAACAGGCTCCCAGAACTCTTCTCATAAATCAACCCCTCATTGTGAATGAAGAGAAACAACACGAAAAATAATTTTTCGAAACAGTAAAGAGCACCTACATTATTTTTTACCTTCAGCATTACATTACATCTAGACTGTTTTCAGTACATTTTAAACTGTATTCTTTACAAGTGAATCAAATGTTCCACACAGAGATAGAGACAATATGCTTTCTATAGACTCAGTCTTCAGTGACTTTTCTCTGTAGTCATTAACTAACAAATTCACAGCAGTAGCTGATACATTATCTTGATACGATCCTGTACCTGTGACAGCAGTGTGTATGCTTATGTGATTTAACAGTGATTAAACGATCTTCCTGGCCGCTTGCTCATGCCAGGCACAATGGAACTCTAAAAGCCAAGTCTACCTTTACATGATTTCTTAATTTTCAAGTCTTCTGCATTCCATGACTGGGAATATCCTCAGGAATGTGTCCTCTTTAAACTCTTAGGTCTTACCTGTAAACTGAATTCACTCATCCTTACTAGACAGAATACATCTTACCTCAAGGAGACGCGTGACAGATCGCAGCTCAGAGATAGGCTTTTGGTTTGGTCACAATCCTCCCAGTCCTAACCTACCTCCTACTTTGCCCAGCTTTCTCAACAGACTCAGATATCCACATATGGAACAAATGGTCTCTTCCCGGGCACTGCTACATTGGGTCCCTGCAACTTCCCTGCTGAGCTGGCACTTGGTCTATAGGCTCGGTCCTCCTCGTTTCTGTTTCAATTGAATTTGTTGTGAGAACAAACTTCCCAGAGGGTACAACATTCAGAAACAGCATCTAAGCAAGGACTGCCTATAAGCGCATGGGTTCTCTCCCCATCACCGGCTCCCTGGCCTTCTGAGCATCTCACGGCAGGACCACCACCCTTCGGCAGGCTTTCCTGAAGCCTCAAACCTTGGCTCTGCAGGGCAAGGACTAAAGTCTCTAACTCAAGTTTCCTCTGGCCACTGAAGACCAGAGGTACAAAGGTACTTATGCATTTGGCAGTTCTGTTAAGCAGAACAGGGATAAAGGAAGCTAGAGATCCAGGCAATGGTAGAGCAAAACCATCCCCCAATAAGCCTCTAGGTTCATTCTCAGGTCAGTGGGAGTCTTCTACTCTGGAGAAAAGTGGAGATCTGAGGCAGCCTGGGTGCCCCTAAAAAGGGCCTTGCTGTGAGAAAGGGGCTTCAGTTCAGACAGCAGAGTCTTACCCTGCTCTGGCCCCACCATCCCCACTAACAGAAGGTTTTCTTCTTGAGCTCAGCGTACTACTAACCTGCTCAAGGCCCACAGAATAAGGTACTTTGGACTCTGAAATCTTCACTCTTACAACCTTAAGTCCTCATCATGTATAAACTGATGTCTGTTCACAGGTAAACCGTCTGTTACTCCTAACACGAAGAGTCAGACCTCTGCCCTGGGTGGTCCCATCTGTAATTACAACAGACAGAAAATTACTCAGTGGATCAACTCTCTGATGGAGGAAAGGCAGGACGAGAGACAGGGAAGCTGTCTGTGTTCATACCGATTACTGTGATGTTTTACAGGTGACAGGTGTGTAAGCACCAGGAAGGACACATGATATCCATGGCAGTGGCCTGATTGTCTATGATATTTAAACACAGAGAATGAAATACAGGGCACAGGGCCAAGGATGAAATCAGAGAGGAGAGAAAGGTCACCTTGGGACTACAGTAATGGGCACCTCACCAAACTGGCTGTCTGTACTCTGAACGGTGGGGGTCCCGCTTCCTCAGCATGCCCCCTCATCTGCTTTATCAGCACTGGCGCCTGGCCCTTCATCTCTCGAGTCGCGGGGCCACATCTCTTCGGTGGTCTCCTCTTGCTCACGGTAACTGTCTGCACCAAATCCAGCATTCTCTGCCAAGACAGCGGGATCCTCTTCTTCATGAAAACAGCAGGAACATGTTTCTGCCTCTGGGTCACATGAGGTAACAGAATTATCTTCCTGAGCTCTGGGGTCAGTAGGCATTTCCCACCCCAAATGGCCTGATCCTTCTTCTTCTATCACTCCCATTCTTTCAGCTATTTCCTCGGCAGAGGGCTCTTCTGGGTCACGGTAATCCACCAGGATTGTTTCTTGCCTACGCTTGATGCAATCTGAAAGGCCATAAATTGGATAGGTCTCTTCAGGGTAACCTAGAGAAAAAAGCAGTACAAAGTCTTACAAAGAATGTCTCTTCCAAATAAAGTGTCAGGCTCAAAAAGGCTTCTCAAGCAGCAGCCATCCTATCCCAACAAATCCATTCAAGAAATCTCTAAGAAGATTCTAACGGTTCTCAAGTTTCACTTGAGCAAATTCTTGGCGATCTGGCTGACTGTCGCCCAGCTCTTTGAAATACAAATCAATTCAGTTGAAAATCCCTTCTTAAGTGCAGGGTGCTTGGGGCAGAGTGTTAAGTCTCACTCCTCAAGCTTCTGCAGTAGAGATGAAGATTAAACAAACGACATGAGCCTCAGTTTAAAAAAAATGTACCAAACACCAGATGGAGAGAGCATAGCTCAAGGCTAATGTTTATAATTTCTATTTGGAACCATTTCCAAATCTTCCCGGGGTGGGGGGCGGGGAGGAGGGAGGAGGAAAGGAATGCTGAGCTCTTTGAAAAATACACGACAAAGCCTTCTACTAATCAAAACAATTGAAATGGCTTGCAAGTGTCAGAAAGAGAGAGCATTTTAGCAATACATGTCCAAGATCCCGAAGGACAAGGACTGCATTTTCAGAAGGCAGAATTTCCATTGTTGGCTTCTTCCTCTTCACAAAAGGGAACAAAAGAAAACAACAAACTGGTAAACAAAATGAATCCCAGCAATGAGAAAAGAGAAAATGTTGCCAAATTGAAGAACAAAATGAAATACATCTGTGTCAGCCAAGCCGCGCCTGAGCAGCAGATGGGCCATGCTGGAGCTCATATGCCAGTGCTGGCAACAGCAGCCATGCTCAGCACACAATGGGAAAGCTGGAGGATTTGAAATCCATTTGCACATTATGATAATTGGCAAATTGAACCCTGACATAAACCATCTTTTTGCCTACAAATTCTGAAAAGCAGGGGTCTTTTTTGGTGCCATGTAGAGTGTGGAGAGACATTTTTACAACATTTATAATTAGGGGAAAAAAACAGTCACACAGACTCATTTGTAGAAAATTTGAAAAACACAGACAAGTTTTAAAAAGAAAACACAAATCACCTAGAATCCCACCACTGACAACAATGTGTTGTGTTACCTCTGGCCTTTTTATCACATATAAACATATATCCTTCTCTTTTTTTAACAAAGAGGGATCATACTGTATATAAAATGTTGTACCCAGATTTTTTTCATGCAACATTGTATCATGAGCCCTTCTCCATGTTATTAGGCATTTTAAAGTTGGTTGCAAAGTATCCCATCATACAGCTACGTAACTGACGTGATTTACCATGCCTCTTCTATAAGACATTTAGATTCTTTCCGATTTTCCATTATAAGTTTCATATTAGTTAAGATCCCTGATTATAAATCTATGTCCACTTCCCTGTTTCTTTAAGATAGACTTTTAGAAATATGAAAACTAGACCAAAGGGAATGGACATTTTAAAAGCCTTTTTTACACTCTGCCAAATTACTTTCCAGAAGAATGGTATAAATTTTTAGTCCTACCAGTGATGTAAAAAACTGTCCATCTTATCACATCCTCACCAGCACTAACAGTAGTATGTCAAGAATCTTGCCAAGGCAGTCTTAGTTCCCAGGCTCATAGGTAAACTGGAGCTTTGCTACCCAAGGCCCTCACAGTCTCCTTTCAAGGGCAGAGGCTGGGGAAGTCCATTTGCTAGTTAGCTCCTAGCCACTGCATGCCTAAGAGAAGTCCATCCTCTGGCATGTTCCTGCCTTGTCCCCATCAGGAACAAAGCCTGCCGTTGGAATTCCATGACTACCTGCTTTGGTTTACGAGGGGGAAGCCTGCTGAGGAGAATCAAATGGTGACTCACATAACTACTTAGGTAGCCCGTATCAGCCAAGGCACTGGGTACCCAAAACTTCATTAGAAACATGAGCAAGCAACAAAATCTCACTGGTCCTACGAGGAAATCAGCAGCTCACAACAGGAACCAAACTAAGCAAACTATGTAAATAGCCCCTGAAAAAAGTCAATGCAGGAAACAAGAGTTAATGTCAATCAGCTTATAATTGATGTTCCCGGTAATATTCAACAGGTTATTGAATGTATAAAACCAACCAGGCTTCAGTATAAAAAAGGGAGCAAACACAATGTAATAGAGAGCTGTTAGAAACTCATCATTACAAAAAAAATTTAAACTTAATAGAGGAAGAAAAGAGTAGGTTGAAATAAACATGACTGAGAACCAAATTAATATATTAGAAGTTCAAGGTGAGGAATTCTCCCAGGACAAAGATAAACATGGCAAAGAAACGGAAATCATGAGAAAAAAGATAAGCCACACAGAAGACCCATCCAAGATCGAATCTCAGAATTACTAGAATTCTACAATGAGAGGGCAGAACAGGTTAAATGGAAGCAATAAAATTACAAGAAAATATCCTTTAGTTGAAAAAATAACTCGTCTTCAGATGGATAAATGCTAGGTAAAAATACCTTGAAAAAGCCATACGGAGACATATGCTGATGAACCTGTACAAATTCAAATTTTTTGTGGGGGGAGGTACTTAAGGAAGTATTCTGACAGATACAAAAATTAATCAAAAATTTAAATTCAAGAAAGAAGATACTGTATACAAGTGGTAAAAAATGAAATCAATAAGAATTATCAATGTAAAATAATCATTGATAATGTGGTTAGAAATTTAATGCCATTGTTAAGAAATACTTAAAAGAGAAAAAGGCTGTAAAAGCTAACATCACTTGTAGCTAAAATTCTACCTAATTTCAACAAAACCTAAGCAGTAGGTAGAAAATAAATATGATAAAAACTTTACCTTATTTGGGAACAAGGTTATATAATGAAGATTTGCAATTTGCAAGAAAAAAAGGAATTCCAATTTTCATTTCATTGATTACTAGTGAGAATGGAATAATTTTTCTTCTGTTTTGTAGCCAGTTGCACTGTTTTCTTCTGTGCACTGCATATCTAGGCAGATATCAGTGTTTTCTAAATTAGTTGTAGAACTTTTTGTATATGAAAGATAACAGCTTCTTTGCTGATATCATATTTGTTACGAGTCTTTTTCCAGTTTAGTGCTGGCTTTGAAAACTTTATGACATTCTCTGATCTACAGAAAAGGTTTATGTGCACTATGTAAAACACTATCCTTTCCCTTATAATTTCTTGCATTGCTTTTCTAAACTAATTTTTAATTTTGTGTTAATTGTAGATTCACATCTGGTTATAAGAAATAATACAGAAATCCCATGTACCCTTTACCTAGTTTCTTCTAATGGTAACACCTTGCAAAACTATATGCTACAATATCACAACAAGGATATTAATACTGATACAGTCAATATACAGAGGTTTTCTATCACCACAAGGATCCCTTATGTCGCCCTTTTCTGGCCACACCCATTCCCTCCTGCTCCCACTCCCTCCTTAACCTCTGGCAACTACTAGTTTGTTCTCTATGTCTATCATTTTGCCATTTCAAGAATGTTATATAAATAGAAACACATTATATAACCTTTCGGAATTAGCTTTTTTTCATTCGGCATAGCCATCTGGAAATTCATGCAAGTTGCTGCATGTATCAACAGTCCACTCCTTTTTACTGCCGAGTAGTACTTCACAGTATGCACGTACCAACACAGTGTTCAACCTCACCTGCTGAAGGACGTTTGGGTTGTTTGCAGTTTGGGGCTATGACAAATAAAGCTGCTATAAATATTTACGTACAAGCTTTATCTGAACATAAAACTTTCCATTTCCCTTGGGATAACTGTCCAGAAGTACAACTGCAAGGCTGTGTAGTAGCTACATATTTAGTTTTTTAGGAAACTGCCAAACTTTTTTCCAGTGTGGGTGTATTTTACATCCCCACCAGCAACATAAGAGTGAATCCAACTTCTTGCCAATTAAAATCCCATCAGGCTTTTTTTTTTTTTTTTTGTAGAAAGTGACACAGTGATTCTAAATTTATATGAAAATATGAAGTGCCTAGAATTACCAAAATAATTTTGGAAAAAAACATAGTTGAAGAACTTGGGCTACCTGACTTCAAGACAATATAAAGACACAGTGATAAAGACATTATGGCACTGGTGTTAAGTATAGACACATAGATCAGTGAAACAGAATAGTAAGTCCAGGGGATTCCCTGGTGGCGCAGTGGTTAAGAATACGCGTGCCAACGCAGGGGACACGGGTTCGATCCCTGGCCCGGGAAGATCCCACATGCTGTGGAGCAACTAAGCCCGTGTGCCACAACTGCTGAGCCTGCGCTCTAGAGCCTGTGAGCCACAACTGCTGAGCCCGTGTGCCACAACTACTGAAGCCCGCGCGCCTAGAGCCCATGCTCCGCAACAGGGGAAGCCACCGCAATGAGAAGCCCATGCACTGCAATGAAGAGTGGCTCCTCCTCGCCACAACTGGAGAAAGCCCGCGTGCAGCAACAAAGACCCAACGCAGCCAAAAATAAATAAATAAAATAAATAAATTTATATATAAAAAAATAGTAAGTCCAGAATACACCCACACATACATGGTCAAATGATTTTCCATTTTCCAAAAGGGGAAGGGTTGGTTGATTTCCAACCAACACACCAAGGTAATTAAATGTAACAAAATAAACTGGAACAATAGGATATCAATATGGAAAAATATTAACCTCAGTCCTGATACCTCACACCATATATAAATAACTAAAAATAGATCACACTCCTAAATGTAAGAGCCAAAACCATACAATTTATAGAAGAAAACAGAGGAGTTAGGCAAACTTTGAGTTAGGTAAAGATTTCTTAAATGCGCACAAAGAAAGTGAGTCATAAAAGAGAAAATGATAAACTGGACTTCATCAAAATGAAAAAAACTTCTGTTCTTTGAAAAGATGTCACTAAGAAAAAGGCAAGCCACAGATTAGGAGAAAATATTTGCAAAATTCATAACTGACAACTTATATCCAGACTATGGAAGGAACCCTTGCAACTAGAACACAACCAACTCAATAAAGAAAGTGGCAAACAATGTGAACAAACACTTCACCAAAGATATACAGATGGCAAATAAGTGTGTGAAAAAATGTTCAACATCATTAGTCATTGGGGAAATGCATACTAAAGTCACAAGCTATATACCATTTATACACTCACTTGAATAGCTAAAATTAAAAAGACTGACGATACCAAGTGTTACCAAAGATGTGGAGGACTGCAATTCTCATACATTTCCAGTGGGAAGGCAAAATGGCAGAGCCACTCTGGAAAGCAGATTGACAGTTTCTAACAAAGCTGAACATACCGTATAAAACGCCAAAACCTCATTCCTAGATATATACACAAATATATGTTCCAACAAAAACACGTACACAAAAGTTCATAGTAGATTGCTTCATAATAGTTCAAAGCTGGCACCCAAATGTTCCTGAACTGGTGAATGGAGAAACAAACTATATCCAAACAACAGAAGACTACTCAGCAATTAAAAGAGAGCGAGAACCACTAATACACTCAACACATGGAGCTCAAAAGCGTTATAAGTCAACAAAGCCAGAAACAAAAGAGCATGTGCAGTATGATCCATTCACATAGAAAAGGTAAAACTCCAGGGACAGAAAGCAGTTCAGCTGTTGCCAGAGCGGAAGGGGACTAGCAGCAAAGTGGGTGGGAACTTTCTGAGATGATGGAAATATCATGACTAAATCATCGCTATGGTATGATTATATAACTCTACACATTTGTCAAAACTTATCCAACTACACACTTAAGATTGGTGAACTGTATTGTATCTACATTATACCTCTGTAATAAAGCTGACTTTTAAAAATTTTGTAAGATCTCTTTTCTGGGCTGATGGTTAACAAAGAGATAAGAAGACACTGTTTACCTTCCCAGTCCTCCATGTAAGGGGCCTCCTCAGCTTCTTTCTCTGGAGTGGGTCTGTCAATGAATTTTCCTTCTTTCATGACCCTGGTGATTTCTCGGAGCTGATGCAGCAATCGTTTTTCTTGGTCAGAAGTCACGGCCTGTGCTCTGCTTAGAAACAGCAGACAATCCGGCCAGTTAGTGGTAAATACTCCTAGGCAAGGAACATAAACATCACTGTGATCTGTCTGGACTCCAGGAAGTTCAACAGCAACAGATAATTACTCTGGGAACTGATACTGGAACTGCATAGCTGGGAACTAGAGATGTCAGTTCAATGTTTTGATTTTATAAATGGGAAAACTAAGGCCCAGAATAGATCAAGTGACTGTCCAAGGTCCCAGAATGATTTAATGTCAATACTGGGACAAGACCCCAGATGTCTAAGCCTTCAGTTCAGTGTTCTTTCATTACACCTGACTGCCCTGATTCTCTAATCTCAAGCAATTTCACCATTACTTATATCATTCCACTTATAAACAAGCCACTTTTCTCTGAAGTAATGTCATCAAAAGAAAATGTGCTGGACCATTTGCCTCAACTAGGGAAAAATATGCTACTAGGCCAACCCTGGAATTACCAGCCTGAATCTGTTTGTGCAGAAATGAAGATATATCCTAAAATTTCAGAGCTGGATCATTCTGACAAATCACCTAAACCAGAGAAATTGGGGAAACTGAGGCCCATGGAGGGTAAACTATACATCATCACACTGTTAGTTAATGTCAGTTCTAAAAGTAAAGTCTCCTGACTTCTGACAGCATTCTGGTGCAATTCTTTTTTTTTTTTTTTTTGCGGTACGCGGGCCTCTAACTGCTGTGGCCTCTCCCGTTGCGGAGCACAGGCTCAGCGGCCATGGCTCACGGGCCCAGCCGCTCCGCGGCATGTGGGATCCTCCCGGACCGGGGCACGAACCCGTGTCCCCTGCATCGGCAGGCGGACTCTCAACCACTGCGCCACCAGGGAAGCCTCTGGTGCAATTCTTGACGCACAGTGCTCAAGCTGCACAGTTCAGAAAACCTGGGTGTGACCCCTAACTTAGCTGTGTGGCCCTGGGGAAATGTCTACACAAGTAAGATGAGGCTCAAGGATAATGGTGTGACTCTTTGAGAGGGAAGCGCTACATCGAACTGGCAGGCAAGCAAGGCCCTACTCAGAAGACTGAGAACTGTCTGCTTTGGGACCAGTTTTACCTAGTGGCAGGATTTAACAGAGGATACTTATGCTCCTCTTAAAAACCCAAAGCACCCGAAGTCACTATAACACTCATGAAGAAGAAATGATACACTCTGTACCAGCCTCATGGAGGTGCCACCAGTCTTCCTAATAGTCCAGCCCCGAGCCTACGTTTCTTTTTACATTTAACCTACATTACATTACCCTTAATGACTAATAGGGAAGAAGAAAAAACTGCTTCTCCCGCCAACATTAAGATGGCAACTAAGGAAAATGGAGATGCAACATTTCTACAGACCTCAGTGGGAGGAAAACAAAAGCCCCATGAGCTCCACTTTTTCTACAATAAATGGCCTCAAAGCCATGAACTGACGAAGCCTGTCTGTTCTACATGCAGCTCAACAGCTGCTTTACTCCTTCCCATCAGTACAGGAGTGCTGACTCACCCTAACTACTCATGTATTCTACAATCCCTAATTCTTACTGTTACAACAGCTCACTCTGTGGGAGGCTTCTGGGGCAGCTAGGTCACCCCTAGCTAAGAGAGCCTATGTGATTATCACAACATCCTGCACACGTTACTTCTCTGGACTGGACTTGGTACATTCTGATTTTTACTGAAGGAAACAGTCTTAACTTTGTTTCCTAACTCATGGAAAATCTGAACCTTTAAACAAAAGGGGGATGGTAGGCTAAAGAAGCAGAAACAGACAAGAGAAGCTTTCTTAGAGCATTCCAAACTAGAGTGTCTTCAGGGGTACTCAGTGTCCATATCATACATTAGGCAATTAATCGTGGTCCACCTTACATCTTCTGAATTTACTGCGATGAAGACTTTCATGAATTTCTCATTGTCTCAACTTGGTTTGATACTCCTGGAGGGCAGTGATAAGCTCACAACAGGCACAGTGTACAGGCACAGTGCCATGAACATTTTAAGTGCTCAATAAATGTGTTGGTTTGATTGGTCCCCATTTCTTCTACCTTCCTGAAATCTGGCTTCCACTCCATCATTTTACCAAAACTTGTGAAAATCAATGATCAGTGACCACTCTACTTTTTTTTTTTTTTTTTTGCTGTGCAGCAAGTGGGATCTTAGTTCACCAACCAGGGATCGAACCCATACCCCCTGCAGTGGAAGCACAGAGTCGTAACCATTGGCCTGCCCAGGGAATTCCCCAATGACCACTTTAAAGTCCAAAAGTCTTTTTTCTCACATTTCATTCTTCTTGACTTTTCTGTACTATGGACCATCCTCTCCTTGAAATGTCCTCCTCCCTTGGCATGTGTGTTCCTCCCACTTATCTAACCATTCCTTGTATCTTTGATCCTGGCTCACTTTCCTACTCCCACATCCTAAAACATGGTTTTCCTGAAGGCTCAATCCTAGGACTCTTGTTTCTCCACTCCTACAGGCATGCCCTCAGGAAGCTGACCCAATTACACAGATTAAACCATCACCTCTACACAGACGATGCCCAATCTCTACCTCTAATCTTGACTTTACACACAAAGGCCAGTCTCCTAACTCCAGTTACCTCCTGGGCATTTCTACTTGGAGGCCTTGTCACTATAATAAAGTTAAACTTAAATTCACGCTTCAAAACCACGTCCTAGTTGGCCCAGGATCGTAAGCAGCTGCGTGAACAGGTAAGCTAGGTGAGGTTGGCTATGGCCGATTCCAAGATGCTAGAAAAATAAAACGTCAAGTTGGGAGATAACTCAGACTTTTGAATGCTACTGCTGTAAATCCAGAGGAATCATCAAGTTCTGAGTCCAAGAGTTAAACACAGAGAGAAGAATGAAACAGTGTCTTCCAACACCATTCATGATGAGAGCGGAAACCAGACCAGCAAAAGAATGCTGGCGACTGCCACACAGTAATTATATGCCTCAAGGATTTGGGGATCTCATCTTTCCCGCATGGCCCTTACCTCTTACTCCCAGCCAAGTGACTTCCGAACTTGTGTCCTCTGTTCTGACCTCAATACCCAAATTTCCTATTGTTGTTGCTTATCATACATGGATGTTCTGATGGCACTTCAACCATATTCAAAGCTGAACTTATGATCCCTATTCCAAAGCCTTATCTTCATTCTTCTGTGTTTTTATTTTGGTTGATGCCATAATCTTCCTCTCAGTTTGGGCTATAAGTCTCCAAATCATCCATCTCCTCTCCTTCATTTCTCTTATCTAGTCAGTTTTCCTTTGGAAAACCAATCCCTCTTCTGCTCACAGTGCAGAGGCTGAAGCCATCCATCCCCTCACTTCTCCTTCTAGAGTGGCCACGTGGCCCATGGCCTATCATCACACTCCACCCCCTTGGCTGCAGTGACTGACTCAGTGATATATACAGTTGGGCCAACTATACTTTCTCCTAAAACTGGATCTTGAACACAGTGAAGCCTGAACTGAAAATTTTTCATGTTAATTCATCCCGGCAGCAGTCCTTGAAGAGACTGTCTATTCGCTCCTGCTCCTAAATCCCGACAGCTGCTCTGGTTCCCACTCTTCCTGAAACTTAGATCTTCAGCTATTCTTTTGATACTGTAAGCGACCCCATACTCTTCCAATAAATTCGGCCGCACCCCCCAAAAAACAAATTTTTGCTACCCAGAGTTGTCTGCCTGCAACCAAGGAATCCTGATACAGCCTGTGATTCTCTTTTCCTCCCTGAAGTCCCCTTAATCTGCCCCCCACCTCTTTTCTCCTCTCACTGGCCTATGTATCACTTTTGCTAGACCCTTTTCAATGTCCTAGCATACAGCCACCCTAGACTAGAACCTTTTCAATATCCTAGCATACAGCCACCCTAGACTAGAACCTTTTCAATGTCCTAGCATACAGCCACCCCAGACTAGAACCTTTTCAATGTCCTAGCATACAGCCACCCTAGACTAGAACCTTTTCAATGTCCTAGCATACAGCCACCCTAGACATGAGTTATTTTTCTAAAGCACAGCAGATTATGCCATTTCTTTTCAAAAGCCGCCAGAGGCCCTCCACTGTAAAGACAATAAATGCCAACTTCTCAGCCTACTGTCCAGGGCCTTCCAGTCTGCCCCCAGTTTACTTCTCTAGTTCTTTCTCCCATGAGTTACCTCCCTAACCATTTACCACAGCCCTGGTGTACCCTACTCCCGTTACTTCGAACTACTTGCTATTCCAAAAAACGTGCCTGACCTCTCACCTTGTTTGCTGCTTGTGCCACCCTCTCCCTCTGGAATATTCTTCCCCCAACTCTGCCAGAGGGAATCCTTCCATCCTGTAAGGCTTATTTAAATTCTCTCTTTTTCTTGAGACCTTCTGTGGTAGGCAGAATAATGTCTCCTCACCACCCCCCAAATATGTCCACATCCTAGTCCCTGGAACCTATAATGATGTTACCTTATACATAAGGGGACTTCAGGTTGCAAATGGAATAAAGGTTGCAAATCAGCTGGCCTTAAAACAGATTATCCTGGATTATCTGGGAGGACACAATGTATTTATGAGGGTCCTTAAAAGTAGAAGGGGGAGGCAGAAGAGGCCAAAGTAATAATGTAACGTACGAAAGTCTCAACCCACTGTTGCTGGCTTTGAAAGTGGAGGAAAGGGTCCATGAGCCAAGGAATTGTGGGCAGCTTCTAAAATCTGAAAAAGGCAAGGAAACAGATTTTACCCTGGAGCCTCCAGAAGGGAACGCAGTCTGGCAAACACCTTGATTTTAGCCCAGTGTAGGACTTCTAACATACAGACCTATAAGATAACAACGTGTATTGTTTTAAGACATCAAGTTCGGGATAATTTGTTATAGCAGCCACAGAAAACTAATACACGTTCCCAGAGCACACTTTTTCTCTCTGAGATGCAGTTCCTTAAAGAGAAAATAATTGCTACTGACAACCACAGAGGGCTGTGCAGAACGAATCAAAATAGGTACCAAAGATATTCTTATTATTGCTGAAAATGCCTGCTTTAAACTACTTTTTTTACATCTACCTCATTCATTCTTTCAACATGTACAGACACTGTCGATGTGCCAGCACTAGGTACGAAATTTGAGCAATGAGCCAGCTCTAGGAATGCAAGTTTGAACAATGAAAATTCCCTGTCCTCAATAAGGTTACAGGGCATTAGGGAAGACAGAAAAGTTAACAGAAGATAAGGAAGTAATACGATGCTTACATTATCCAGCAAACAGAGGTGGCCAAGGGAGGATATGGGAGGAACACCTAACCAAGTTGTGGGTTCAGGGAAAGACTCTCAGAGGAAAATGATGTCTAAGTTGAGACCTCTAAGACAAGCAAGAGTTAAAACAAGTGTGTGTGGGGAGGCGGTCGGGGGCAACATCCAAGCAAAGGAAAAAAGTATATGCAAAATCCTAGAAGCGAAAGTGCCCAGGTACTTCAGAGGAACAGCAAGCAGTGTAGCTGGACCACAGACAGAGAGAGAGAGAGTAACGGGGAAAGATAAAGCAATTGAGGCATGCAGAGCCACGTCACCTAGGACCATGTAAGTCATATTAAAGATTCTACTCTTTATCAAGAGCAACAGGGACCTACTGAAGGATTAAAACAAAAGACGTAATCCACTGGTTTGGAAAGCAGAAAGTGAATTGAAAGGAGGCAAATTAGAGGAAAAGAAACCACATGAGACAGTTCTGACCTACGTCAAAAATAAAGGCATACTCTACTCACTCACTTACTCATTCTTCCATTTCAATTAATACTTTTCTAAAGCCTACTACTGGCTTGCGCTAGGCTCTGGGAATAAGAAGGCTAATCCCTGCCCTAGTAGAGTTTAGAGTGTTTTACAGGGAGACAGACTTATTAATTAGGAAGAAATGACAGGACATGGTGATTAATGAGATATGGGAAGTGAAGGAAAAGGTGAATCAAAGATGACATCTAATTTCTGCTTTGGGCAACTAAGTAGATGGAGGAGCCATTTGCTGAGATGGGGAACGTTAAAGGTAGAATAGGTTCATCTGGGGGTAGATGATGAGCTCCACTTTGGATGTTCATTCACTCAGGGGACATTTACTGTTTGATGAGGATAAGAGTAGCCATCTATGAGACATGGCCAGTAGGACCCTGAATATAGAGGTCAGCAAATGAAGAGAAGGATCTCAACAGGGAATGGCCATGATTTACTCTTCTATCATGGTAATAAGTACAGATACTTGCATCAAAAGTGAGTATCTACTCTTTTCCAATGGTATTTACTTAGTACCTACTATGTGAACACAGTGAACAAAAGAGACTAAGCCTGTCCTCAGACTTTACACCCCCACAACACCTGCCAGAAATCTGTGGCCCCACATAATGCTCAACATGCCTGCCAAGGCGTTTGCTGCCAGAGGCTGTACCCTCATTTCTCCTCTTGGGCCATTCCATGCTTCTAGGTAAATAATTACAGTGGGACATGCTGCTCCAGGAAGGAACTTGCACTGATCACAAGGACAAAAATGAGGACACCTTGATTCGGATTCCTAGATCCTTTCCTTAGTCTTTGTGTCCTTGGGCTAGAGAATCTGCTTAATGTCAGACATAACATGGCACAATACCAACCTTCCAGGAGGCTTAATTATTTAAAAATGTGTGCAGACTTATATCGCTCACAGGTGAAAGCTGTCTGAAAAGTTTTGTTAGTATTAAAAATCTTTCCCATATCTTGATTCTTATATAAGCATTAAGATGAAGTATCAGAAAGAGCATATTTTGGGAATTTTAAGCAAAATCTTACAGTTATGGAGTGATATTATATAAAAGGACTTAGAAGGCTGCAAATGAACATGGCTTCTTTGTCTTAAATCCTCTCCTTGACCTCCAGAAGCCTGGCAATGTGATAAAATCTTATCTGACAGAAAAAATACTGGGGTATTTTGGGCTCTTCTAATAATCCTAGAAGCACAGACTTGTAAAAGAACAAATGCCACAGAAACTAAGGTTAAAGGCTTTAAGTATAAAAAGGAAAAGAATGTAAAACATGCAGCTACCTAGCCCTTGCAGTTTTGAAGGTGGAAGTCCCATAGGGCCTACCTGTAAGGATAAAAGGTTTTAGATTAAGGAGTTTCAGAGAGAAGGTCACCTCCTTATAGACTGGAAAATGAGACATCTGGGAAAGAGAGACACAAGCTATGCTCTCGTGAGGGGAAGGAGAGCTGCTCCTTGGTTCCTGAGAGGTACTGTGGAAAATATTTTACACAATCATTGCCATGTGGCAGTGGCCTCAGCATGTTCTCAAAGAGCCCATGCTCCAGCAACTTACTAGGAATATATAACCTGAGCTAGGACCCGCTGTCCCAGAAACAATGAGATGGCGCAGCTCCAGGGGCAGTGGCGGTAGTGGCACGCAACTCCTCTGCCTTCGCACATAAAACGTGGAGCAGCAACCCTAGCTGGCACAAGGAGGACAGACAGTAGTTAGGGGTCACAGTACTGCACCCCTGGCTTCGGCAATGGACAAATGGTATGCGTGGTGGGGTCATCTGGTTTGAGCTAAGGGAGTCTGAATAGCAGTGAAGAATAGTGAGAAAATATCTTCACATGGTTTCTTAGCCCAAAGCCCAGGGTTGGATCTCCCAGGTGGGAGGCCCTGCCCACAGATACTCACCTATAGTTTTCCTGACACTTAGGTGTGGCCTAGTGCTTCAAATAGACCAGGGCCAGGGTACAGATATTTTCTGAGGCACAAGGGTCTATAGAAGTCTGGTACTTCCCCACCCAGACTGTGAATGGTACAGGATAAGGGCAGAAAATGCCAGAAAAGTATAGCTGCACAAATTGGTTTAGTCACACTCATACAAAACAGTCAAACATTAGATAATGTATATAAAGCATTAGCTTGGAGCTTTGTTCTTAGTAAGTGCTCAATAATGCCAAATAGTATTATCCACTCACAGGGATATACTCATGTATAGATATGTACACCTATCTCTACCACTCTGGAGAAGTCCAGATAGTCACTCTGCTTTCTGGACCAAAAGAAGGTCAACGGTCATGGGCCCAGATAGGCAAGGTTCACCCTCATAAATGTCATTTCAGCAGCAATGTAGACTTTGCAGGGAAAAGCCAAGCCAAGGGACTTCAATTCGAGGATGTTTACTCTTCTCCTATCTGGCCAAAGATGGGCAAGGCAGGAGCCAGGAAGCAGGGGAAACAGTATGGGGCACTAGTAGCACAAGGATGGCAAACAGAAGAGGCTAAGGTAGAGCAGTTTTCTGGGGCAAAGACTCCACACTGAGCCCACGGGGCTATAGTAGGGACCTTTCAATACATCCTCCTGCATGGGATTTTGCCGCTCACCCCCAGTGCTTCCTCCATTACTTGTCAGAAGGCCTAGCGCGAACCGAATCCCTCTTTGTTCTCAATCTCACATTCTGGTTTCTCCTCCCTGGCCTTCCTACACCCACGTTTTCTTAGTTGATGCCCACTTCCATCAACCCCCTGAAGCCACCTTTTCAGATCCTCAGCCAGCCCTGTAGCAAGAGGAGTGTGTTTTCGCTGCAGAGCATCCTAAAGGGCTAGTTTGGCTCCTGACACCTACTTTACACGTCTAGTTCTGCTCTGGAATAGTCAACACAAAACAAACGTGTACTCTGATCATACTTGCTCTCTTCTCTCATTTTGCCTCAAACAGAAACCACAATATTTAATAATCTGGTTTTACTTAAAATTCTGCCTTTTTTTAGACAGCTAGGATATTGTCTTCCTTAAAACCCAGTTATTTTAGCCTGTAGTATCTGCTCACAAATTTACTCTCTCACAATAATGTTGCACAACATGGAACATATACTCTTGAAAATGAAACTGCTTGAAAGTGTGAAAATCGAAATGTTCAGTGAAAAATAATATGTAAGTGACAAATATGATAACAATGAAAGCAAGTGGGCCAGAAATCAAAGAAAAACAAAAATTTGAATTGACTCTCTAAATGGGAAACAGTCTGATCTCTGTTATGCGAAAACGTACCTCTCACCATTAGGCCCCACTCTGTTGATTAGTTTTTCCATGGCTTCCTCTGTCTCCTTCAGTTTTTCTTGTAGTTGAACAAGCTCAAAATTGGCTGAAAAATAAGCATCAATCTAAGAACCATCATGTACAACTCCCTAAGCCCTTTTCTGAAACATGGCTGGCTGTGACGCTCTACAATAATCCAGGCTGGTCCTGAGATTCAGCTAATCCAATCAGGACACAAAGGGTACTGAGGTCTAGACACCAAGATCTAAAGGATACACGTTTAGAAAGTGATGAATAAATCACTCTCTCACACACAGAAATATAGCAGGACCAGCCAAAGAAAATACCTAGGAGTGAAAAACATAGCCCTACACAGTCAGCCAAGAAGGAATGAAGATAACTCCTTTCTAATTCAAATGATACTTGAGGATAAAGTACCAAATCTGGTAAAGGACTTCAGAAAAGGTGTTAAGACCCTGAAATGAACAATATTTCACCTGTCCCTAGGATCTGAAAACTTATATGGAAGATAACAGTATAAAAGTTACTCTTCTTCAACAGAAGAAGTCTTGAACTAGGGCTGAGACCTTCCTGCCCAAGGTTTTCTACTTCAGTCATCTGGGGTGAGTGGTATAACCCTATCTCCCAGAAGCAGCTTTCTCAACAAGGATCAGACAGGACCACAACTACTGAAAGTAATGTTAAGACCCTAAAAGTAGAACATAAAAAATCAATCACTCAATCAGTACATGAAATGAACTTTAAGGTAACAGGAAAATAAAACGTTGCTCATTATGTACATAATCTAGTTATTCTGTTTCACACCGAGTATCATTGTACACAGACATATTGAGAGGGTCACTATAAAATGTAATATTTCAAAGGCTTTTTAGTACTTGTACAACAAATTCTTATGCATGCAATTAACATCTGTGCCACATAAATGCTTAGGTTATTTTTATTTTCTGTATGATTCAAAATTGAAGCACAAGAAGTTGATATAATTGCTACTACATTATCTTTCTGTTTTAAATGCATTATGTGACAGGATACAGAATTTGCTACTCTTTAGTTCACAAGTCTTTAAAAACAATTTCATGATGCATTTACAATCACTTTTGGTAAGACACTATTTCAATTAAGAATACAAAAATTCAAAAAAAAAAAAATACAGCAGGGATCACAGTCATTTTGCTGATGTCTTTCTTTTAAAAAACTCCGATGAGGCTTCAGTATCCACAGGATAGTTTGGCCTTCAACAACACAGCTTATTCTGCCTACTCTTCATGCCTTCTTTCCCACAGCTGCCCTCTGTCAGACTGCGTCTTACTCAAGCACCCTATCAAATAGGCCCTCCTTCATACACAGCTAGGTGCGATTTCCCAGAAGGCTTTCGCCAAGTCCCTTCCTTCTAGGTAGTAAACTTTTCACAAGTTATTTTTCCCTGACATTCATCCTAGACTATAAATTCTCAGAGGGAAGAGCCATGCCATATATATTTCATTTTTCCAGAGAGCACAGAATATTCTAATTGGTCGGTAAATACTGGATGATCATGTTTTAAGAGTCAGAAGTGTTAAACTCTGTCCCTAGATCTAATAACTGACTTTGACAATGACTTGATCTCACTGCCTCAGTTTTCCTCTATGTGAAATAAAGAAATTTGCTACCAATATTCTGAAGTCTAGAAATGAGAAGTAACCCATTCCGAGTGTAAAATATTAATCTGCTAATATATAAAAAAGGGAACTGGTGGTTGTGTACTTTTTATAACTATCTTTCCCTCAAAAGCCCAACATCAATATGGAAACTTGAGAATTCCCAGAGCTAAGGTTAAAAATCGGCATCAGATTAATCTGGGACAACTTTTGAGAAATGCTTTTAAGACATATCCACAGATTGTCCCTCTGGCTGTATTACAGCTGTCTGACTCAGTGAAACTTATAAATATACAATGAAAGGGGCACTTACTAATTTTCCTGTGGGTGCTTCCAGGTGTGGCAGTAGAGCACTTCCGATCCTCTGCAGTACTTTTCCCCTTTGAGAGCTGAGAATTGAAGGAGGTACAGTACATCAACAGCAGCTCAGAACCTCAAAGTCATGGAACCCCTCATATTAAACGGAAAAAAAAAAAGGTTGGGAGAAAATCAAATCAAATAGCAACATTAGAGAAACATCTCAAAAAAAAAAAAAAAGCCAACAGACGGTTTCCAAGTAAAAAATTATCAAGGTCAAGGCACAAGAAAAAAATCTCTTCACAACCCATCTGCCTTGCCCATGCTCATCCAAGACTCAACCTGGGCTGCCTGCAGAATTCCTAGGCAAGAATGAAGTCACCTCTTACTCTAGCTAGGAGGGCAGCCTCCTGTTTCTACTTACAGGGCCCAGGCCCAGGCCCATGGCTGGCCAAAGCCTGCCTGGAGGTAGAACTTAACTGGGAGTCTACTTTTAAAAGGACCCAAATCGGGCTTCCCTGGTGGCACAGTGGTTGAGAGTCCGCCTGCTGATGCAGGGTGGTCTGGGAAGATCCCACGTGCCGCGGAGCAGCTAGGCCCATGAGCCATGGCCGCTGAGCCTGCGCTCTGCAACGGGAGAGGCCACAACAGTGAGAGGCCTGCGTACCGCAAAAAAATAAAATAAAATAAAAGGACCCAAATCATATCTCCCCAGAGCTGGGAAATATCAGGCTTAGTTTCAGGACGTGGCAGTTCTGTTTCAGGAGAATTACTACAACTGATGTTAAAAACAGCACCTCATGCTCCTGGGGGTAAAAGGAAGAAAAAGTGGTGTTGGTACAGTCATTATTTGGCCTCACAGTGGCAACCTCGAAATCATTATGCCAATCCTCATGATAAAGTTCTTCTTAGAACACCTTTATGCCTTTACAGTTTGCAAAGATGCCCAATCAAGAAAAATTGGGGCAGGGTCGGGGGAGGGTAGGCTTTGAACTTTATTGCTCAGTGGACTAGGAACTAGAAGATTCAGGTTCAAGTGTTGGTTCTGCATTTTTAGTTGTGAATTCTGGGGCAAATTGTTCAGGTTCTGAGTGAAGATTTTCTCATCTGTAAAACTGAGATACGTGACAGCTATCCTAGGTACCTCATAAAGAGGAGGCAAGATTTAAAGAGATGATAGATTTGAAAAAGGGTTATGAACCATAAAGGGTTTTAATGCTGACAATGATTTTTATTATGACGATACTGGATTTTCACTGATGTAATATGATCAGGATGACTCCACTTACCTTAAATAAAATGTATAGTATATACAAAAAAATCCCAAAACCGTAGATTGGAATAATCTGCCCCATCAGGCCTCTTCCACTACCTCCTCCTCCAGTGCCTCCACCTGGTCCTTTAGCCTTTGCAAAGGCCTCTGCAAGGTGAGACCTCTGGAAGCGAGCCCCAGAGGTCTGGCCATCTGAGGGTGCCTGGTGATGATGCATCATAGGTGGAAATCGACCCAACTTCCCTGAGAAAATAAATTAATCAGTCTTTATTACTTCTACTATTTAAAATATGGCTATTAGGAAAACACCTCACGCACTGAGATACATAACAGAAGTCAACCCAAACAAGTTTAAGAAAAAACGGGAACTTGATTATAAGGATATAGAGGCATCACAAGAGTATCACACATATAATAAATATGATGTGGCAATCTCTAGCTGTTCACCAAACCCATTTTCTCTTCCTTTTGGGTCCACAAGTGGATAACATTTTTCAGCTTCCAATACACTTAAATGTGGCCGTGTGACTGAGTTCCAGACAAAGCAATGTGAATGACAGGTGCTAGTTCAAGGCCTGGCCTATACAATGTCCCATGTATTGAACTCCATGTTCATTTCCTTTCTGCAGGCTGGATGCTAACACCTACGGAGACATTGGAAGTCATGTGTTGAAAATGGCAGAGCTTCCATCAACCCGAGTTCCTGAGTAACTGTGTGGCACAGAGCCGTCCGCTGCCACCACCTCACCAACTTAGAACCATCTGGACCTGTTTATGTGAGTGAGAAATAAACTTCTGTTGTGCTAGGGCCATTATACACTTTGGAGTTTATCTGTTAGAGTAGTTAGCCATCCCTAACTAATACACATAAGGAAATGCAATCTGATCTCAGAAGAGAACACAATCAGAAACTGGAAAGCCATCAGGATACCAGACAGCTACTCTCACATTCTACTTCAATCGTTCTCCCTCTCTGTGGGGCCAGAGGGCTTTTTTCTCTGCTCCTCTGTGCATATCTTCCTCATTCTCATTTCTCCGCCAGCATTTCTCTAGCTTCTCTGTGAACATAAAGGAAGATGTTCACCCCCAAACCCCTCAATCTGCATGTCCTTCAAGGGGCCAGCAGAGACTGGTCATAATTCCAAATTCCCTGCATACCTTCTCAGCTTGGGTAGGTATGCAGCACTTTTTAATCAGCTGTAGCTGAGCAGACAGGGTTCATGTAGTACAAACAGGGTCACAGGGGCTCAGTCCTGTGAGTGGAAGTGCAGGGCTTAGAGAAAGGAGCGTGCATCAGTTTTCTCACATTTTTTTCCTCCATCAGGGGCAGCCAAACATTAACAGCGTCAAGCCTCCTCCAAGTCACAGGTGAGAAAGAAAGGAAAGACTTCTCTTCAAAAGGCCATGTAAACAGGCTTGTGTGGATAATCCATTGACAGAAAACACTAAGGAGCAGAAAGACCTCCCGACTCAGGCTCTAAAAATACAAACTACACAGTAAAAACCGTTGGATTTGACTTCAATAAAATTATGGATTTCTGTTCAATAAAGAATACCATAACAGGGTTAAGATAGATGACAGGCAAGGAAAAGCTTCTGCAACGTCTAAAACTGACAACGGATTAAATCTCTAGCATAGACAAGGAATTCCTACAATTTGATATGAACATCAGAGGAAACCCAATAGAAAAATGGCCAAAAGATATGAGTAGGAAACTCACAGAAAGAGAAGTTCAAATGGTTAACAAGTACATAAAGAGATGATCAAAATAAAACCAACAAGAAAAATGCTAATTAAAACAATGAGCTAGCACTTATACCTACAAGAAGGGCAAAAATTAGAATGGTGGGTAATAGTAGGTACTGTCAAAGATGTGGGGAGGCAAGAACTCTCATGCATTATGGGTAAGAGTGTAAACGGATACAGCTATTCTGCTAAGTGATCTGGCTGCACTGAGTGACATTAAAGCTACGCCCTATTATCTAGTGATCTTATACTGGTGGATAAATTCCAGAGAAATTCTCAAATAAGGCTGTCTGTATCCGAATTCAAACTATAGACTCTATAGACCTGTGTGAGAATGTTCACTGTGATGATGTTGTAGCAGGGAGCCTGAAGTAACTTTGATCTCTGTAACTGTTAGAATGTAGAATCAAAATGGAGTAGATACAAATATGAAATTCCACGTAGCTTTTAGAAAACACTTCAGATATACCTACAGCAATATGAACATATCTTAAAAAGCACAGCGTTGAGAAAAATAAGCAAATACCACATGTAAGCTAAAGACACACTATAATTATACTACATATCTTTCAAGCAAATATGTAGGTATAAGGACATAAAACAAACACATTAGAGTGGGTGCACATGAACGGAGAAAGGAATGGGCATGTGGAGTGAAGGTAAAGGGTTAAAAAGAAAGTAACGAAATAATAAAGCAACCTTGCACTGGTGATGTTAATCAGGGGCTATGAACTGAGGACTATCTTCAAGTCAACTCTCTGCTCCTGAGGTGAGAGAGATGGTGGGTGGGCAGGCAAGGAGTGAGACAGGCAGCCACTGGGCCTGGGGGCTGCCCTCTGCCTGTATCCTCTCTCGGCCGGGCTCCACCCCAACAATCCTTTTTTCCCTCTTGATGCTGACTTCGGGTGACACGGAAGTTAGAAGAAATGCTTCTTTTTAAGAGGAGGCCAGCAAAAGAAGCACAACTTCAGACGGTAGAAGCAAGCAAGCAGGTCACTACTCCTTATTCCGGGTACTGGTCACTATTTTGCTACTAAACTGTCAAGGACCTTAATATCTTAAATGGTCCTAGCTTTACGGCTATAATGCACTTTGAACAAATGCCTAGCCAGCATCTAAGAAGCTAACCTCTCCCTTGAGTGAATCTGATATATCGGGTGGTTACTGCTCAATAAACTAGATTTAATATCTGTAGTAATACGTTGTTGAACTTCATTTAACTGAGAACTGAGAAGACTGTTCTCAAAACTTGGCATAAAATAAAATATAAAAAATTAAAACCAAATAATGGCACAAAAGGCATTATTTTGCATTTCTAAAATTGAAAAATGATGCTAAACATCACACGTCTGCCCCCAAAACTTTTATAGATCTGTCAGCCAAGAAGATCTATTGGACCACTATTATGTTCAGGACTCTGTGCTGTAGGTAGGAAAGTAAGAGAACCATAAATGAAACGGAAACAATGGTTCCCACATGAAACAATGCTTTTAAAAAGTAGTATATCCAAAACAAACAGCAAAAAAGGAACAGGGTACTATGGATCTTATTACTAGACAAACTAAATGTCTAAGTATTGAAAGAATGCAAAAAAAAAAAAAAGGGAGAGGAATCAGATGGGATCAATCATTGAAGGGAGTGAGATTCAGAATAGAAGAGAAGCAAAGGCACACTAGGAGAAAAGAAGACTGTGTGCAATGAGAAAAAGATGAGAACAAAGAAATAAGAACAAAGAATAAATAAGGTTAACTACCAAATCCAATAAGGGAAGTAACAAGAGATAAGGAGAGGAAATTAGCGGTGGGTTAAATGTTAACTTGTGTCATATAAATTTAATAGTGTGGATCTAGGATCAGGGAAATGATTTAATCAGAAGGGTGTCTGAGGAGGATTATTCCAGCAGTTGAGTAAGGACCTAAAAGAGAGAAACTAGGGTCTGGGAAATCAGCCAGAAGACAGCTATAGCTATAGAAAGGAAAGGATGGGTCCAAGGGCTTTTACCATGTAATGATCAGCAACATTTAATAATGAATGGGGAGTGGGGGGTTGGAAAACTCGAAGGTTGGTTTAAGATACTAAGAGAAGACAATGAGGAAAACTGGGAGGGCTTATGGTTAGGGGAAGACTGAACACCTATTTTTCACATGTTAAATTCTAGGCGTTGTTGGCATATTCAGAGGAAATTTTTATTAGACTGTAGTTAGGCTTGAGAAGAAACTCTGAGCTACCTAAATGACAAAGCTAATTAAAATTGCATGAACAGTTCCCATACCAAAAAAAATGGAGGGGTATGTGTACTTATGTGCAAAAATAGGAAGAAAAGAAAACTGTGCTGGTCAAAGAAGACCAGAAGCAAACCAGTATCATAAAAGTCAAAGGAGGATAGACTTTAAAGCAACTGAGAAATCTAGAACAAACTGATAAAAGACTAATGGCTATCCCTGTTTTTAGACACAATGTATTCTTGGGAAAAGGATGGCCATCATATGTAATCTTGACTGTCCACCTATTTGGACAATAACAGAAACCAATATACTACAAAGCATCATAGAATCTTCAGAGTCAGAAGGAGCCTTAAAAGTCATCCAGCCTCTCAACAAATGCTATGGGGACAAGACATTCACGTGCAAAAGAATGAAGACAGACCCCTACCTCACACCATATTAAATTTCTAAAAACTAACTGAAAATAGATTGGAGACCTAAATATAAGAGCCAAAACCATAAAAGTCTTAGAAAAATGATAAACATAAATCCTACGAAAAAAAACCAAACACATAAATCCTTGTGACCTTAGATTAGGCACTGTTTTCTTAGATATGACACCAAAAGCACAAGCAACCAAAGGAAAAATAAGTGGACTTCATCAAATTTTAAAACTTTTGTGCTGCAAAGACACCATCAAGAAAGTGAAGACAACCCACTGAATGAAAGAAAATATCATATATCTGATAAAGGTTGAGTATCCAAAATATATAAAGAACTCTTACCACTCAACAAAAAGACAATCCAATTAAAAATGACCAAAATATCTTAATAGACATTTTTCCAAAGAAGATATATAATGGCCAACATGCACATGAAAAGATGTTCAACATCACTAGCAATCAAAGAAATGTAAATTAAACCCACAATGAGATAGAACTTTACACCCATAGGATGCTATAATCAAAAAGACATAATCGATGGGCCATCCCTGGTGGCGCAGTGGTTAAGAATCCACCTGCCAATGCAGGGGACACGAGTTCAAGCCCTTGGCCGGGAAGATCCCACATGCCGCAGAGCAACTACGCCCATGAGCCACAACTACTGAGCCCGCGTGCCACAACTACTGAAGCCCAAGTGCCTAGAGACCATGCTCCGCAACAAGAGAAGTCACCAAAAAGAGAAGCCCGCGCACTGCAACAAAGAGTAGCCCCCCCCTTGCCACAACTAGAGAAAGCCCGTGTGCAGCAATGAAGACCCAACACAGCCAAAAAATAAATTAATTAAAAAAAAAAAAGACATAATCTAAAGTGTTGGTGAGGATGTGGAGAAAATGGAACTACTGTACTCTGCTGGTGGGAATGTAAAATAGTGCAGTTGCTTTGAAAACAGTCTGGCAGGTCCTCAAAGAGGTAAACAAAGTTTCCATATGACCCAGCAATTCTGCCCTTAGCTATATACCCAAGAAGAATATGTTCACACAAAAACTTATGTACAGAAAAGATCTTACTGTGATTTATGTCAAAGAGTGTTCTTCCTATGTTTTCCTGTAAGAGTTTTATAGTGTTCGGTCTTACATTTAGGTCTTTTTTTTTTTTTTTTCTTGCCGTACGCGGGCCTCTCACTGTTGTGGCCTCTCCCGTTGCGGAGCACAGGCTCCGGACGCGCAGGCTCAGCGGCCATGGCTCATGGGCCCAGCCGCTCCGCGGCATGTGGGATCTTCCCGGACCGGGGCACGAACCCGTGTGCCCTGCATCGGCAGGCGGACTCTCAACCACTGCGCCACCAGGGAAGCCCCCTACGTTTAGGTCTTTAATCCATTTTAAGTTTTTGTGTATGGTGTTATATATATACACGCACGTATGTGGAATCTAGAAAAATGGTACAGATGACCTATTTATGGGGCAGGAATAGAGATGCAGATATAGGGAACAGACGTGTGGACATGGTGGGGGTTGGGGAGGGAGGGTGGGATGAACTGGGAGACTGGGATTGACGTCTGTGCATTGCCATGTGTAAAACAGATAGCTAGTGGGAACCTGCGGTATAGCGCAGGGAGCTCAGCTCGGTGCTCTGTGGTGATCTAGATGGATGCGATGGGGGGTGGGGTGGGAGAGAGGTCCAAGAGGGAGGGGATATATGTATACATACAGCTGATCCACTTTGTTATACAGCAGAAAGTAACACAACATTGTAAAGCAACTATACCCCAATTTAAAAAAAAAAACTTGTACAAATGTTTAAAGCAGCATTATTCATAATGGCCAGATGTTCATCAGCTGACAAATAAAAATGTGCTGTGTCCATACAACGGAACAGTATTTGGCCATAAGAGAGGAAGGAAGTGCAGACACATGCTACAGTATGGGTGAACTTCGAAATCATAATCGTAAGTGAAGAAAAGCCAGTCATGCAAGACTACATATTACATGATTCCATTAATATGAAGTGTTCAGAATAGGCAAGTCCATAGAGACAGAGAGTAGCTTTGTGGTTGCTTGCTGGGGGGAGGGAGGGAGGGTGGAGAGGGGGCAGAGGAGAGCGACTGCTAATGGGTATGGGTTTTGTTTTCCTTGAGGGGTGACGATTCTGATGATGGTTGTACAACTTGGTGACTACATTAAAAGCCACTGACTGTGCACTTTAAACAGGTAAATTGCACGATATGTTATTTATCTCTCAATAAATTGGAAATTTTTTAGAACAGTCATCTAGTGGTGGTCTTGACTCTGCTGAATACCATCAAACAGGAAACTCAGTATTTCTCCCCACAGGAAGCCCATGCCACGTCTGTACAGCTCTGATTGTTAGAACTGTCTCCTTTATATTGAGTTAAGGGGTGAGCAATGGGAGTAAGAAAGGAAGTGTGATATAGGGTTTCAAAAAGCAATACTAAATGAATGGTGATGTGGCAAGAAATAGAGAAACATTAAAATTGATTTTAAAAGAGATTATTGATAAAGAGATTGTAGACTAGAATCAAAGAAGCACTGAAATAGTAGAGAATCCTATTTTCAAAGGTAGGAGGGGGAACTGAGAGCAATGGAAGAGACAGGCTAGATGGTAAAAATATGTTTTATATCCTAGGAGAAATCTGTGCATTTTATATTCAGTGTAATAGTTCACATATTTACTACTGAACACTTAACAACATGCCAGGTACTGTGTCAGACACTGAGATTAAAATGATAAATAGAACAATTCCTGTATTTAAAGAGTTTATGAATAAGAAGTATAGTTACAACATGGTAACTGTACTGTAACCATCAAATCCAATGGCTTTTACTCAGCTCTCACTCTTAAGACTCCTCTACTACACAAGAAAGCGATTACCACAAGCCTTTCAATGAATATTGGATTAATCTGAACAAATTCTTGTCAAACTTTCCTGCCTTAATATCTGTGGCACATCACTCTCCTGATTTCTTCTTTCCCCACTGACTAGTCCTTCAACCTATTTCTTCCCATCTCTTTTACTGGTTCTTCTTTAATCCTCTCTCCCCAACGTTTTGTTTCAACCTTTGTTCTTTCCTTATTCTTCTTCCTTTGGTAAACTCATTCATTCTCAAGGCATACACTGTAATGTCCAAAATGTATAGCTCTAGTTCTGACCTTTCCTCTAAGCTCTTATCTCTAAATCCCATTAATATATATGTCCTTTTGTGTGTCTATCAACTCAAACCTAAAAGTGAAACTAATTTTCACCTTCCAAAACCTGCTCTCCTCCTGTATTTCTTCTTTGAAGAGTCACTCTCTCAGACCTTTAGGCTTCAGACCTATAACCTCCTGCCACCTGTGACCAAGGGTACACTTGAGATGGCAGGCTAGGGTCAGAATGCTGAATTTGGAACAGATTTTTCTCTTCACAAAGTTAACTGTTCTCAATAGGGAGCAACCTCACCTCTTGGATCTTGGTATCACCATGTTTCTTAGAACTGAACAGCCCAGAATGCCTAAAAAGTCAATGGCTAGCGAACACCTGGAGATGTCTAGCTGAAATGATTTTTTAAGAAAAAAATTTTAAAGAAAATACTCCAAGGGTACAAAAAACTACAGATGATAATACGTGAGCACCTGTTTACCTACCTACCACACAGATATAACTGGAGCTCCTTATGTCTCTTCCTCCCACCCTCACTGAAATAGCCACAACTCCGAATTTGGTTATTATTAGAATATGTGCTTTTAGACTTTACTATGTAAGTATACATCCATGAACAATATACAATATTGACTGAGTATTTTAAAACTTTATATTATGAATGGATGGTGGTGATGGTTGTATACCAGTGTGAATGTACTTAATGCCTCTGAACTGTATATCTAATGGTTGAAATGAGAAATGTTATATTTTAACCACAATTTAAAAAAACCTTTATATTACAGTATCACACTGTACTGATGTTTCTGCAACTTCCTTTTTGCCTTTTCCTGGCAAAATGTATACAGTTAATACATGCAACTCTAGTTCATCCACTCAAACTGCTACATAACATCTCCTTGTATATCTATATCACAATTTTTCACTATTACAAATGTTCTACTTTATAGCTACATTACAAAAAGGATTTCTGGGGTTTTAATTGAAGTATAGTTGGTTTACAATGTCATGTTAGTTTCAGGTGTAGAGCACAGTGACTCAGTTTTTTTTTTTTTTTGGCTGCGTTGGGTCTTTGTTGCTGCGCACAGCAGCTACTCTGTTGTGGTGCGCAGGCTTCTCACTGCGGTGGTTTCTCTTGTTGCAGAGCATGGGCTCTAGGCACACGGGCTTCAGTAGTTGTGGCTCGTGAGCTCAGTAGTTGTGGCTTGTGGGCTCTAGAGCACAGGCTCAGTAGTTGTGGCACACAGGCTTAGTTGCTCTGCGGCATGTGGGATCTTCCTGGACCAGGGCTCAAACCCGTGTCCCCTGTACTGGTAGGCGGATTCTTAACCACTGCACCCAGGCGAAGTCCCGAGTGATTCAGTTTTATATGTATACATACATACATACACACACACATATACACACACACACACTTTTTCAGATTCTTTGCCCTTAGAGGTTATTACAAAATATCGAGTATAGGTCTCTGTGCTACACAGTAGGTCCTTGTTGGTTAATCTGTTTTCCATATAGTAGCGTGTATATGTTAATCCCATACATATGGTAATATATACACAATGAAATATTACTCAGCCATAAAAAAGAATAAAATAATGCCATCTGCAGCAACATGGACAGCCCTAGAGATTATCATACTAAGTGAAGTAAGCTAGACAGAGAAAGACAAATATCATAGGATATCACTTATATGTAGAATTTTTAAAAAAAGATACAAATGAACTTATTTACAAAACAGAAACTCACATAGAAAAATTTATGGTTACCAAAGGGGAAAGCGGGGAGGGGTGGGATAAATTAGGAGGTTGGGATTTGTGAGTTTGTTTTTTAATTGCTTTAAGACAAACAACTAAAGAGATCAGAACATTAAAGATATTAGAACATTAAAACTGCAGACCTTCCAAAATAGAAAACAGCTGTGTTCCCTATCTCTATATGTACTTAAGTATTCTATTAAATGGACTTGACTAAATCCCAATTGTTTATTGAAAGCTTTCCCCATATTTAGGTTTATTTAATTATTAAAATTTCACTTAGCAAATCATTTAAGCTTGACTAAAAACTTAATGGATTTTACAGAGTGCAGTTCTACTTTCCCTTGTTAATAACCATCCCTATTGCTAAAAACAAAAACAGAAACTCTAGCACTGTTAACGAAAGAGCTTTCTGAGAGCAACATTAAACCATTTGCAGCATTTCATTCTTAGGGCAAATAAATCAATAAAGAACTAGATTACCACAGAACAAGAAAGGTCTTAATGTAGCCAGTCCTTTAAGATACGAAAGTGTCTCCCTAAATACTGAGGAAGTTCTTGAGGTCATGTTTAATTCAGTATTACTTAAAGTGGAGGCTCCAACAACAGCTGACTGTTTCTTCCTCACCAGTCTCCTCCAAGGGCCCATCTTATCGCATTCCCCTCCTACCTAACTCTACTTTGCTGACCACTGCTTTAATGTTTTCTGCTTGTCTAATCAGATTTTTTCTTCATCTTTTACCAACCTCCCCACTCCCAATTCACCCTACATATTATTATTTTTTTTTTTTTTTGCAGTACACGGGCCTCTCACTGTTGTGGCCTCTCCCGTTGCGGAGCACAGGACTCTCAACCGCTGCGCCACCAGGGAAGCCCTCTACATATTATTAAAAGAGATATTTGTGTGTCTAAGTTGCTTAGCACGGGGCCTAGTCCATATATTCAACACATGTTAACTATTACTGTTTGTTACCAGAGTAATCTTACTAAAGCATAATTCTAACTGGTCTTGCCATTCCTTTGATCAAAAGCTTTCAATGGTTCCCATAATGACAAGAGACTGCATCACGCAGGAGACAGCAGAGGGAAGTATCAATAAAGTAAGTACCACCTTTTCAGTCAGAGTTATTAAGATCCTCGCTGTGTGTCCAACTATTTAAGTGGAGGTTAAATTAACCTTACTAGAGCTCATTTTCATCATCTATAAAATGGCTATCATGAGACCTACTTCTCAGGGTTGTTACAAGGGTTACAGATTAAATAACATATACAAAGCTCCCAGCACACACAGTAGGTATTTAGCAAATTCTGATTTTTCCCTCCCTAAAAAGTGAACTCCTAAACAACTGAATTCCATAATCTAGCCCAAAAGTACCTCTTCATGCTTCTTTCTCATTACATACTCCTGATTCAGCCAAACTAGACTTCTCACCATGCTTTGAGCCTGCCTTGCGATTTCTTACCTCTCAGCCTTTGCTTACTCCAATGGTTTTGCTTCTCCCTCCAACTCCACATATCTAAATCCAGCCTATCCTAAGCCCAGGCCAAATACTGCCCTTGTCCCTGAAGCATTTTCTCTTATCATCCCCATTGCTTAGAATACACTGTCTGAACCTCTTTAATTGCACTTATCACACCAGGCCTTATTCAAGAGTTCTATTTATGTATCTTACATCCTCTATTTGAACGGATTGGAACAGAAACGGGTAACATCTTGCACTAAGTACCATTTCTACCCAATTTTAGCTAGTGCTGATTAAAACCTACAAATCATACCTGAGAATAAGAAAAGCAGCCTCTGATACCCAGGAGCTGGTCTGGTGTTGCTATGAGCTAGCCTGGCACTCACAGTTAGGTCTTGGCGTTCTCCTCTTACACATAAGCAATTTCAGACATGAACATCAGACAAGACCATTCTGTGACCACGATGGATCAAGACAAAAAAAATAAGAACATTGTGTAATCTGTCTGAGCACACACAAAACATGAACACTGCCCAGACCAAAAAATACCAAACAGCCCCTATTCCTGGATGATGAGTGACTGCTGCTTCTTTGCCAATTATAGCTATAGCTTTTCTTTAGACTGCTCTCTCTTGACATAAACTCTACTAAGATACCCAGTCATAGAATGTGCCCCACTTTCTGACAGCACGCGATCCACAGCAAAGCCCAACATCCTTAAACCTTCCTCAAAATCACCTAACATGGGGCTTCCCTGGTGGCGCAGTGGTTGAGGGTCTGCCTGCCGATGCAGGGGACACGGGTTCGTGCCCTGGACCGGGAGGATCCCACGTGCCGCGGAGCGGCTGGGCCCGTGAGCCGTGGCCGCTGGGCCTGCGCGTCCGGAGCCTGTGCTCCGCAACAGGAGAGGCCACAGCAGTGAGAGGCCCACGTACCGCAAAAAAAAACAAAAACAAAAAAAACACCTAACACAAGCCTAAATCCTATAGTAAGACTTTTCTAACACTCTTACTGATGCTGCGTGCTTCCTCATGGTGTGCATCCTCCTTTGCTGCAACAAGCAATAAACCCAATTTATTCAACTGTAGGTGCATTCCTGGTGCTCTGTGGCTGAAGGACAAACTATGAACTTCTTTAATAGAAGCCTAGTATTTTCTTTATGCTTACAGGGCATGCTCTGGGTCTTGCAATGCTATACACTTTGTTGAACTGATCTGAATGACTTACACTAGGCCTGCTGGCCTTGCTGTAATCTGAAGACCCAGCCCAGTCACTCTCAGAGCTAAAAATAGTTTTTTACTTCATTATCCTGAGTGTTTTCAATTTCACAGTTTTGAGAACAGAAAATGGCAGTCAGACTGATCGAGGTGCCCTACACCCTCCCACCTCTGAGTTTCTGAAATTGAAAATGTGTCTAATTTACATTCATTCACAGACTCTCAAATTGTCTCTGCTCCTCTTGGCACACTTTTAGAGTAGATGTCTGATGTTTCATTAAGAGAAAAGGTAAAGGACCAAAATAATCCATTTGTCTCAGGCACCTACATACCAACACATAAAGAGCTAATTTAAGATAACAAAGAATTACGTATATGTGTGTGTTACCTATGCATGTATAAATATGTATACACACATATACACATATGTGTGTGTATGTATTTTCACATCTTGGAGAGCTTCAGACTCAGTGAGCAGGACTCACTTGAGGAGAATATGGTGACAAAAAGAGTCTGAACTATTCCAGAGGAACAGGGTTACTGGGGAGGGGCTGGTAAGGAACCCTGTTTACAGGCATTCAAAGTGAGACGCTCAATGGAAAACACAGGTGGGCAGGGTCAGCAGGAGAGATGACAAACGTAACATTACGGTAGGAGTCCCCCAGGCCCCAGCCAACGGAGATGGAAGGTAGGACTCTCTTGAAGCCAATTCTAGCATAGAAGCAGCACACTGTCACCTTGGAGGGCTTCAGCTACTCTGGAACCTGTTCAAAGTCCCAGTCAGCTAACCAGGAACAACTGACAAGTTCCTGACCTAGTATGCTGACATCTTCATGTTCCACAGGTACATAAGGTGAGTCAGGGAATGGTTACTCTGGCCAAAGAAGAAACCTGTTGGTGAAATCAAACGAGAACCATAGGAGAAAGAGATCATGCCATCTTAGAATTTGTGGCAAAAAGGTAGGGGGTGTGTGGCACAGGCTCTAGGAAGGCAGAATTAAGAAGTCCTGAGAACAGAGACACGTGGTTCCATTTCATGAGGCTCTAAGAAGAAAGCTCTTAAAATGCATTTTTGCTTGGGCATTTAAAAAATTCTTAAGCAGGTGGGGAAGGCAGAGGAAAACAGTAGATGTACTGGTAGCTATTCTAAAAGAACAGACAAAAAATGAACAGAAGAGCACATCAGCAATCAGCATGAAAGAGCAGCAAGACTTGGAAGAACCACATGAGGAGGCCAAGGTCCAAAACAAATTAAGGTTCACAAAAAGGCTAGCAAGGGCTTCCCTGGTGGCGCAGTGGCTGAGAGTCCGCCTGCCGATGCAGGGGACACGGGTCTGTGCCCCGGTCCGGGAGGATCCCACATGCCGCGGAGCGGCTGGGCCCGTGAGCCATGGCCGCTGGGCCTGTGCGTCCGGAGCCTGTGCTCCACAACGGGAGGGGCCATGGCAGTGAGAGGCCTGTGTACCGCAAAAAAAAAAAAAAAAAGGCGAGCAAAAGCAAAAAGGGTATTTTTATAGTGAAAAGGCAATTTGCTTGATGATAAAATATAATGCTGAGAAAGCAGAATTTCTCAACCTCTATTTTGCTTCCATATTCTCTATCAAAGGGTATCAATTTGGGGTTAAATGGGAGAGAATTAACAATCCTAGAGGGAAAAAAAGTCCCAGATGGGTGAGGAGGATAAGATCAAGTCTGTTCACTAACTTCTACCAGGAAAACTGGTAAAACTTGCACATAAGGTCACTGAACTAAAGAAAATTTTAAGAAATTATATTGATAAAAAGAGAAATCTTGAACGAATGGAGACAGATAATTATTGTTCCAGTTTGCAAAAAGCAAAAGGTGGATAGTGGACTTTTCAACTATAGAGAAGTGAATGCTTCTTGGACTCAATTCTAAAAAGGATTCTTCCTTTTTTTTTTTTTTTTTGATGGAGTGGACATGGAAGGGAAGAAACGTTTTTTCCGGTTATATAAGAAAAAAAACGCATACCTATAGAAAATTGAGAAAGTAGAGAAAAGTATAAATAACAACCACCCATGTTTCCATGACCCAGAAATAACCACTGTTAAGATGATGACCTACTTCTTCCTAGTGAATACATACAGTGAATACATCTTTACTTTTCATTTATAGTATACAATTTTCCCATATTATTTGGAACTCTTCATGAGGAGAAGAAACAGAAAAGGAGATCCAAAATGTATTAAAAGAGATTATGGCTGAAAAATTCCCAAACCTAAAAAAGGAAACAGATATCCAGATACAGAAAGCACAGAGGGTCCCAAACAGGTAAACCCAAACAGACCTACACCAAGACATATTATAATAAAAATAGCAAAAGTTAAAGAGAGGATTCTAAAGGCAGCAAGAGAAAAACAAAGAGTTAATTACATAGGCTCCCCCATAAGGCCATCAGCTGATTTCTCTACAGAAATGCTGCAGGCCAGAAGGGAGTGGCAAGATATAGTCAAAGTCCTGAAAGGGAAAAATTTGCAACCTAAGGTACTCTACCAAGCAAGATTATCATTTAGAATAGAAGGAGAGACAAAGAATTTTTCAGACAAGCCAAAACTAAAAGAATACAGCAATACTAAAACTATCCCCTAAAAGGAAATATTGAAAGATCTTCTCTAAATAGAAGAATGTATAGAAAAGAGAAAATCACAATTGGAAAGCAAATCACCTAAATAAACCAGTACACAGATTTTAAAAAAATTTCTGTGAAAGTGATGATAACCACAATGAACAGCAAAACGATGAACACGAAGATGTAAAAGAGGACACCAAAATCATAAAATGTGACGGAGGAGAGTAAGAAAATGTAGATTTTTAAAATTTCCTTGAGTGTGTTTGCGCCTATATGACTACTAGTCTAAGGCAAGTAGATATGCAATGGGGTTAACATACTTGAAAAACAGGGTTATCACAAATCAAAAACATAAAATAGACTCACAAAAACCAAAAAGAAGAGAACATAAGTGTAATACAAAAGAAAATCATCAAACCACAAAAGGAAAAACAACAAGAAAAAGGGACAAAGAAGAAATATAAAATCAACAGGAAAATAATGTTTAAAATGGCAATAAATACATATCTGTCAATAATTACCTTAAACATCAATGGACTAAAATGCTCCAATAAAAAGACAGAGTGGCAGATTAGATTAAAAAACAAAAGCCTACAAGATGCTGCCTACAAGAGACCCACTTTAGGGCAAAGGACACACATAGACTGAAAGTGAGGGGACAGAAAAAGATATTTCATGTAAATGGAAATGACAAGAAAGCAGGGGTCACAATACTCATATCAGACAAAATAGACTTAAAACGAAGGCCATAAAGAAAGATAAAGGACACTATATAATGATAAAAGGATCGATACAAGAAGAGGATTTTACGCTCATCAACATATATGCACCTAATATAGGAGCATCCAAATACATAAAACAAATACTAACAGACATAAAGGGAGAAAATGACAGGAATACAATAATAGTATGAGACTTTAACACCCCACTGACATCAATGGACAGATCTTCTCTGGACAGATCTTCTAGACAGAAAATCAGTAAGGCAACAGAGATCCTAGATGATACAATAGAACAGTTCACATTTTCAGGAAATTACATCCAAAGAACCAGAATACACATTCTTTTCAAGTGCACATGGAACATTCTTTATGACTGACCACATACTAGGACACAAAACAAGCCTCAACAAATTTAAGAGTATAGAAATTATCAAAAGCATCTTTTCTGACCACAATGGCATGAAACTAGAAATCAACCACAGAAAAAAGAAATGAGAAAAAAGCAATTACGTGGAGACTAAACAACACGCTACTAAAAAACCAAACAAACAATGGGTCAATGATGAAATCAAGCAGGAAATTTAAAAATACCTTGAGACAAATGACAATGAAAACACAACCATACAAAATTTATGCGATGCAGCAAAAGCAGTTCTTAGATGGAAGGTCATAGTGATACAGGCCTTCCTCGAAAAGCAATAAAAACTTCAAATAAACAACCTAACCTACCACTTAAGAGAATCAGAAAAAGAACAAACAAAACCTAGAGTCAGCAGAAGGAAGAAAACAATAAAGATCAGAGAGGAAATAAATAAAATAGAGACTAAAAAACAATAGAGGGCTTCCCTCGTGGCAAGGTGGTTAAGAATCTGCCTGCCAATGCAGGGGACACCAGGGTTTGAGCCCTGGTCTGGGAAGATCCCACATGCAGCAGAACAACTAAGCCTGTGTGCCACAACTACTGAGCCTGTGCTCTAGAGCCCGTAAGCCACAACTAGTGAGCTCACGAGCCACAACTACTGAAGTCCATGTGCCTAGAGCCCGTGATCCACAACAAGAGAAGCCACCACAATGAGAAGCCCGTGCACTGCAACCAAGAGTAGCCCCCACTCGCTGCAACTGGAGAAAGCCCACGTGCAGCACGAAGACCCAACGCAGCCGAAAATAAACTAAATTAAGAAAAAAACAATAGAAAGAAAAATCAATAAAATCAAGAGCTGGTTCTTTGAAAGGGTAAACAAGATTGACAAACCTCTGGCCAGGCTCACCAAGAACAAAATAAACAAAGTAAGAATTGAAAAAGGAGACATAACAACTGATACCTGCAGAAACACAGGAAACCATAAGGGAATACTATGAACAATTATATGCCAACAAATTTGATAACCTAGAAGAAATGGACAAGTTTCTAGAAACATATATCCCACCAAAACTGAATCAAGAAGAAACAGCTAATTTGAACAGACCAATCACTAGAAGTGAAATAGAATTTGTAATCTTAAAACTCCCTACAAACAAAATTATAGGACCAGATGGCTTCACAGGAGAATTCTACCAAACATACAAAGAGGAGCTTATACTGATCCTTCTCAAACCCATTGGGAACATTCCCAAAGACATTCTATGAAGCCACCATCACCCTGATACCCAAACCTGAAAAAGACATCACCAAAAAAGAAAATTACAGGCCAATATCTTTGATAAATATAGATGCAAAAATTCTCAACAAAATATTAGCAAACCAAATTCAACAACACATAAAAAAAATCATATGCCACAACCAAGTGGGATACATCCCAAGTTCACAAGGATTGTTCAACACACGCAAATCAATCAATGTGATACACCACATAAACAAGAAAAGACAAAAACCACATGGTCATCTCAGTAGATGCAAAAGAAGCATTTCACAAAATTTAACATCCATTCATGATAAAAACTCTTACCAAAGTGGGTATAGAGAGAACATATCTCAACATAATAAAAGCTATTTATGACAAACCCACAGCCAATGTAATACTCAATGGTGAAAAGCTGAAAGCCTTCCCACTAAATTCTGGAACAAGACAAGGATGCCCACTCTTACCACTTCTATTCAACATGATACTGGAAGTTCTACCCACAGCAATCAGACAAGAAAAAGAAATAAAAGGTATCCAAATGAAGGGAAGAGGTAAAATTGTCATTATATGCAGATGACATGATACTATATACATAGAAAACCCTAAGGACTCCACACAAAAACTACTAGAAATGATAAATGAATTCATCAAGGTAGCAGGATATAAGATTAACATACAGAAATTGGTTGCATTTCTTTACACTAACAATGAAATATCAGAAAGGGAATGTAAAAAAACAATACCTTTCAAAATCACACACCCCAAAATGAAATACTTAAGAATAAACCAAACCAATGAGGTGAGAGTTGTATGCTAAAAATTATAAAACATTAATAAAAGAAATTGAAGAAGACTCAAAGAAATAGAAAGATATCCCATGCTCTTGGATTGGAAGAATTAATATTGTTAAAATGAGCACACTACCCAAAGCAATCTACAGATTTAATGCTATCCTTATCAAATTATCCATGACATTTTTCACAGAACTAGAATAATCTTAAAATTTATTTATTTATAAATAATCCTAAATTTGGGGCCCATAAAGGACCCAGAATTGCCAAAGCAATCTCAAAGAAAAAGAACAAAGAAGGAGGCATACGCCTCCCAGACTTCAGACAATACTACAAAGCTAAAGTAATCAAAACAGCATGACACTGGCACAAAAACAGACATATGGATCAATGGAACAGAACAGAGAGCCCAGAAATAAACCCATACACGTATGGTCAATTAATCTTCGATAAAGGAGGCAAGAATATACAACAGGGAAAAGACAGTCTCTTCAGCAAGTGGTGTTGGGAAAGTTGGACAGCTTTCACCATACACAAAAATAAACTCAAAATGGCTAAAGACTTAAACATAAGACATGACACCATAAAGCTCCTAAAAGAGATCACAGGCAAAACATTCTCTGACATAAATAGTACCATTGTTTTCTTAGGTCAGTCTCCTAAGGCAATATAAATAAAAACAAAAATAAACAAATGGGACCTAATCAAATTTACAAGCTTTTGCACATCAAAGGAAACCATAAACAAAACAAAAAGACAACCTACAGAATGGGAGAAAATATCTGCAAATGATGCTACTGACAAGGGCTTAATTTCCAAAATATACAAACAGCTCATACAACTTAAACAAAAAACCCAAGTGAAAAATGGGCAAAGACCTAGACATTTCTCCAAAGAAGACATACAAATGGCCAACAGGCACATGAAAAGATGCTTAACATCGCTAATTATTAGAGAAATGCAAATCAAAAGTACAATGAGGTACCACCTCACACTGGTCAGAATGGCCGTCATTAAAAAGTATACAAATAACAAATGCTGGAGAGGATGTGGAGAAAAGGGAACCCTCCTACACTGTTGGTGGGAATGTAAGTTGGTGTAGCCACTATGGAAAACAGTATGGAGGTTCCTCAGAAAACTAAAAATACAATTACCATATGATCCAGAAATCCCACTCCTGGGCACATATCCAGACAAAACTATAATCCAAAAAAGATACATGCACCCCTATGTTCATAGCAGCACTATTCACAGTAGCCAAGACGTGGAAACAACCTAAATGTCCATCAACAGATGAATGGATAAAGAAGATGTGGTACATATATAGAATGGAATATTACCCAGCCATAAAATAGAATGAAATAGTGCCATTTGTAGCAACATGGATGGACCTAGAGATTGTCATACTGAGTGAAGTCAGAAAGAAAGACAAATACCGTATGATATCACTTATATGTGGAATCTAAAAAATAGGACACAAATGAACTTATCTACAAAACAGAAATAGACTCAGATATAGAGAACAGACTTGTGGTTGTTGGGGGGGGCGTGTTGCAGGAGTGATGGATTGGGAGTGTGGGGTTAGCAGATGCAAACTATTATATACAGAATGGATAAACAACAAGGTCCTACTGTATAGCACAGGGAACTATATTCAATCTCCTGTGATACACCATAATGGAAAAGAATATGAAAAAGAATGTATATGTATGTATAACTGAATCACTCTGCTATACAGCAGAAATTAACAAAGCATTGTAAATCAACTACAATTAAAAAAAAGAAAGTCCCTCAAAAAAAATAGGTATGGTACACAGTATCAGATTTCAAGTTCAGGTATAATTAATACTGTATTTGTATTGTCTACCCTGTTTATAAATCCACAGTGATCCCAGACAAACTGGTATTTTTTCCCCTTTGATTTCAAAGAAAAAGAAAACTGACCACCAAAACAGACAAAAAACAAAAAAAACTCCAACCCCTCATGAATATAATTTACTAGATTCATAATAGTCTATCATATGGATGCATGATAATTTATGTAACCATAAATAACAGTAATAATAATAGTAATAATAAAGTAATGGCTTATAAATGCTAACAGAGGAAACCATGATCCCTGGGAGCCAGCATTCATTAATTCACCCAATTCACTAATTCCTTTATTCATGAATACTGATTTTCTACAATGTGCAGGCCTGGTCTAAAGTTGGAGATACAGCAGTGAACAAAACAAACAAAAATCCTTACCCTCATGGAACCTCCTTTCTAAATGGGAAAAGAGATAATACACAAGATAATGATAAATACTAAAGAGAAAAAATGAAGCAGGCAAAGAGGATAGGATGTGTTGGGGGGAAATAAAGATTTTAGCTGGAGTATCCAGAGAAGGCTCAGGAGACGAAGACCTAAAGAAGATAAAGGAAAGGCACATGGCTATCCAAGGAAGAGCATTTTAGGCAGGGGAAACAACAAATGCAAAGGCCCTGAGGTGGGAGCACACCTGGCATGTTCCAGCAACAGTGAGAAAGCCAGCATGGTCAAAGCAAAATGAGAAAGAAAGGAAAAGGAGAAGGAAATGGGGAAGAGGATTAAGTAGGTCATGTACAGACTTTGTCTTTTCATCTGAGTCAGGAAGCCACTGGAGGGTTTTATGGAGGGAGAAACTTATGCTTTAAAAGGATCAGTATGGATGCTATGTTGAGAACAGACTGAAGGGAGAAGGGAGGAAGAAGGTGGACCACAGTCTAAAACAGACAGAATAAGATGGAGTAAAGCAATCAAATGACCAACTGGTTTAATGACTACACAAAAGGTTTCAGTGAATAGACTGGGGTGACCTGAAGAGCAGTTTCAAATGACTGATAGATTTAAAAAAATAATTTGAATGATCAAGAAGACATGCTAATCAAAAGCAAGGGTGAAATTGTGAAAAGAAATTATGAGGCAGTCAGAGACATCTGAATGCCGACTGGATATTTAATGACATTAAGGAATTATTGATTTTTTAGGTGTGATAATGATATTGCGGCTATTTTAAGAAGAATTCTTATTTTTTAGAGATGTATACAAAATTATTTACGGATGAAATGACCCAATGTCCGGGATTTGCTTCAAAATAATTGAGTGTATGGGGGGAAAAGTAAGTGGGGATATACATGATCCAAGATGATGAAGCAGGGTGATGGGGATTCATCTTACTACTCTCTCTACTTTTGCTTATGTTTGAAAATGTCTAACAAAAAAGTTTTTTAAAAAAATCAAGAATGGCATATAGCTGAGAGAGATGGTAAAACAAATACACTGAATGGAACGATAAATATTCTGAAAAAGTGTCAAGAGGCTGGAATTCTAGACCAATAGATAAAATGCAACAGGAAAGGCTAGAAACGGCTACATTTGGTTCCAAAACATCAAGTGAATGTACAAAATGGACAAAACCTAGATGAGTAGCTCCTATTTAAAAAAAAAAAAGTTTAAGATTCTAATATACAGCAAGGTCAGCAAGTAAAATGCCAAAAATCTAAAGCAATCCCCAAGATGCATTAATAGAAGTAAAGAATTTTTAAAAGGGGGGTGGGGGGGTTGTTCTTCCATGAGCTAACTGGCTTACACTTGCTATTGTTTGCCATCTAAGAGGGCTATGTTTAGATACTTGCAACTATGTCATATGAGGAATGGAGGAGGCAGCTAGGGATGTCAACTTAGGAAAAAAGATGGAAGAAGGGGACGTGATACTAGTCTGCAAATTCCTGAACTCATCATCTTTCCCCTTTAATCTACTTTGCTTCATTACTATTTTGGTAAAGGGTGTTACCATCTATGTATTCACCTAAGCCAATAAACTGAGAATAATTCAAGATGCCTCCCTCTCTCTCACGCTCCACGTCTATTTAAGAATGTCTCTTAACATTGTTTTCTTCCTTCCTATCCAACTTGATGCCTCCCCTGCTCCATTTACTCCTTCTTCTTCCTGTACCCCTATTTCCCTTTGGGAATCACTCTCAACTCCACAGTGGTCAATCAGCATATTCTTTCTACCCACAGCACTGCAAATAGCTTAACTCAAGCTATTAAGATGGGAGGATGTGTTAGCTGGAACTACTGGGAAAGAATAGGTGTGGGAGGAGAGGGAGGGGGAGGGGATAAGAATAAGATGGGAGTGAAGAAGAGTTCAAAAGAACAGAAACATTCTTTCTCTGGACAATTAAGTGTGAGGAGGTGATATCTGGAACTGTTGCAACTATTTTTGCTACCCTGAGAAGTCAACAGACAGAGTCAACTTGAGAAGGAACCCAGAAGTGACAAGGACACAGAAAATCAGATTGTGAATGTCTAGATCAAACCACACAGGAGGCCAATTCTAACACAGGGTCTTTTCATTTGGACTAATCAATACATTCTCTTTTTGACTTAAGACAGTTCAGCTGAATTTCCTGTGACTTACCATGAGAATCCTAACTGAAGAGCCCAAAGACACTCGCTTAATGATGCTCATGTCTCAACTGGACTACTGCAACAATATTCTCCCTGAAAAAATCCTCACGATACAGACTTTATACTGTTGCCAAGGTGTCCTTTCAGACTGTATGTTTCTCTTCTACTCATAAACTTACAATGGCCTCCTCTACCTTTAGAATACTATCCAAACTCCTTAAGTATGGCAGAAAAAAAAAATCTTTACAATTTGGCCCCAAGTCTCATCTCTTACAACTCTAAAGCTATTTCAAGGCTCTGGGTGTTGTTTTTGCTCTGTGTTCCCTCTTCCTGGAATGTTCTTCTTAATCTGGCTAATAAAAACACTTTAGAATTACCTCCTCAATTTAGCCAAGGAATGCAAGGTTGGTTTAACACCCCAAAATCAATTATGTAATGCATCATATCCACAGAACGTAGGACAAAAACCCCCATTATCGCTTCACTAGACACAGAAAAAGCATTTGACAAAATTCAACACCCCTTCATAACAAAAATACTCAACAAACTAGGAATAGAAGGGAACTCCCTCAAAGGGCATCTTTAAAAAAATCCACAGCTAGCATTACCCTTAATGGTATGAAAGCTTTCTTAAGATTAGGAACAATCAAGGATGTTCCCTCTTCACTGCTTCTATTCAACACTGTACTAGAGGTTCTAGCCCAGGCAGTTAGGCAAAAAAAAAAAAAGAAAGAAAGAAAAGGCATGTAGATTGGAAAGAAAGAAGTAAAACAATCTCTGTTCGCAGAGAACAAGATCATGTATTGGAGCTAATAAACAATTCAGCAAGTTTGCAGAATACAATATTAATACACAAAAACTGTGTTTCTAAAAAATAGTGAACAATTTGAAAATAAAATTAATAAAATAATTCAATTTACAATAACATCAAAAAGAATAAAATACTCAGGAATATATTTAACAAAATAAGACTTGTATACTGAAAACTACAAAGTTCTTTGAAATCAATTAAAGACCTAAATAAATAAAAAGAAATCCTGTGTTCCTAGATGGAAAGACCTAATATTGTTAAGATGGCAATACTCTCCAAATCGCTCTACAGATTCCACACAATCAAAAATCCCAGCTGGCTTCTGCAGAAACTGATAAGCTGATCCTAAAATGTGTATGGAAATGCTGGGCCACAAGACTCAGAAATTAATCTTGAAAAAAGAACACAGTTGGAAGACTTAATGCTTCATGACCTCAAAACTACAAAGCTACAGTAATCAAGACAGTGTGGTACTGGCATAAGGATGGGTATATATGATATTTGTATCAATGGAACAGAATTGAGAGTCCAGAAATAAACTCTCACACTTACAGTCAATTGAATTTCAGCAAGGGTGTCAAAACAATTCAATGTAAACAGAATAGTGTTTTCAAAAATAATGCTGGGATAAATGTACATCCACATGAAGTTGGACTTCTACATCACACCATATATAAAAATTAACTCAAAATGGATCAAAGACTTAAATATAAGAGTAAATACTATAAAACTTGAAACATGAGCATAAATCTTCATGACCTTGGATCTGGCAATTATGTTTTTAGATATGACACCAAGAGCAGAAGAGAAGAAAGTAAGTCAGACTTCATCAAAATTAAAACTTTTCTTAAAAGGACACCATCGAGAAAGTGAAGACAACTAAGTGGAAGAAAACATTTGCAAATCATATATCTGGTAATGAACTTGTGCCTAAAATACATAAAGAACTCTTACAACAATAAGAAACCCAATTTAAAGATGTGCAAAAGTCTGAATACACATTTCTCCAAAGAAGATACACAAATAGCCTATAAAAGATGTCAATGTTGTTAGTCATCATGGAAATACAAAAAAAAAAAATCACAGTAAGATACCACTTCACACCCATTAGGATGGCTATAATCAAAAAGGCAAGCAATAACAAATGTCGGTGAGGATATGGAGAAAGTGGAACCCTCACACTAATGGTGGGAATGTAAAATGATGCAGCCACTTTGGAAAACAATCTAGCAGTTCCTCAAAACTGCTCATAGAGTAATCATATGAGCCAGAGATTCCACTCTTAGTTCCAGCCACACTAAAATGCTTACATTACCCAAATGCATATACCCAAGAGAAACCAAAGCATGTATCCATACAGAAATCTGTACACAGATGTTAGCAGCAGTGTTATTCTTAATAATCAAAACCCAAAATGCCCTTCAACTGATGAATGAATAAAATGTGGATGGAATATTCCACACAATGGAACATTATTCAGCCATAAAAAGTAATGAAGTACTCGGGCTTCCCTGGTGGCGCAGTGGTTGAGAGTCCGCCTGCTGATGCAGGGGACATGGGTTCGTGCCCCGGTCCGGGAAGATCCCACATGCCGCAGAGCGGCTGGGCCCGTGAGCCATGGCCACTGAGTCTGCGCGTCCGGAGCCTGTGCTCCACAACGGGAGAGGCCACAACAGTGAGAGGCTCATGTACCGCAAAAAAAAAAAAAAAAAAAAAAAAAAAGGAATGAAGTACCGATAAATGCTACAACATGGATGAACCCTGAAAACATGCTATGTGAAAGAAACCAGTCACAAAAGATCACATATTGTATGATTCCATTTATATGAAATGCCCATAACAGGCAAATCTATAAAGACAGACAGTAGATTAATGGTTGCCTAGGGCTGAAGGGGTTGGGGAGTGTTGAAGGGTGATGGCTAAATAGTATGGGTTTTGGGGGGGTGAAAATGATGAAATGTTCTAAAAATTGATTGTGCTAATGGTTGCACAACTCTGTGACCATGCTAAACCCTTCAGCTACACACTTTAAATGGATGAATTGCACAGTGTGTGATTTATATCTCAAGAAAGCTATTACCAAAAAAAAAAAAAAAAGGCTCTCCTTCTCCATGACACCTTTCTTGAGCCACCAATAAAACTGACCATTCTGGGCTTCCCTGATGGCCCAGTGGTTGAGAGTCCGCCTGCTGATGCAGGGGACACGGGTTCGTGCCCTGGTCTGGGAAGATCCCACATGCCGTGGAGCGGCTGGGCCCGTGAGCCGTGGCCGCTGAGCCTGCACGTCCAGAGCCTGTGGTCCGCAACGGGAGAGGCCACAACAGGGAGAGGCCCGCGTACCGCAAAAAAAAAAAAAAAAAAAAAAAAAACAAAAAAACTGACCATTCTAACATGTGTCTCCCCACTTCCCTGCAAGGATTTGAGTACCTGTAATTGACACTTTTTTGCACTTATTTAATGTCTGTTTCCCTCTACTAAACTGTGGATTCCTCAAGGCAGGGATTTGGCTCATTTTTTCATGGAATTAACAATATTTATACGTTGTGTGTAAACTATGTAAAAGTATACATCATAAATATTTGCTAAAAGACTATCCTAACAGTTGTTACATGGAAAAGGGACTGTGCTTGTTTCACATATATGCCAAGGGGCAGAAATGGAAACTATTGATATAACGGCACAAATTTTAGGAATTTTCAAATAATCAGGGCTGTCCCTTTATTCAAAACAGGGGTTTCTGGGTTCTGTGGATTCTCTGAGTTGATTCTCAAATTCTGAATGTACGTATAAAAAGCATGTGCATTCTTCCTGGGAAAAAAATCCATAACTTTCATCAGATTCTCAAAGGGGTATATAACCCAATAATGGTTAGGATTCACTGTTTTTAAAATGTCAGTGTACCAGGGCAGGGATTTTAGTTAGCAAATTTCAGTTACTGGAATACATCATTCAAGGTAGGTTTTTGCCTAGATTATACTACTTTGGTAATTAATGCAAAAAGAGAACTCACAATATTAGTATCTTCATAATCTTATTCATTTAAAAGTATTTATTGACTGTCCATTATATGCCAACTGCTGAAGAAATAATAGTAAACAAGACAAAGTGCCTGCCCTCAGGAGCTTACATTCTAGAAGGTGGAGACAAAAAAAAAGTAAGTAAATAAGAAAATGTCGTATCATATAGTAATGCCTTCAACAGAGAAAATAAAACATGATGAAATAGGGAATGAGAGGAGTGTAAAGAGTTATTTTAGGAGCGGGAGGCTTTTTAGGACATGAGCCAGTTTGTCTCCTTGCATGGCCTCGCAATAAACCTTTCTCTGCTCCAAACACCGACGCTTTGTCGGGCACATGGACTTGCATTAATATTTGTGCCTGTTCAAACAACAGACGGTGCAACTTTTCAGTGACTCCTTCATCTCCTATGTTCACCCAGCGGTTCTTTCTAAGAATCATCTCTTAATCTCTCCCTTCTCCCTCCTCTCTTCCTGCACTGTCCTTACCCTCAAGGGTCTCTCAGTCACCAACATTTACAGTCTAGGGCCTTGTATATGATAGGATGGAGTTAAGTGCAGCACATGTGTGGGACACCTGGGGTCAGGAGGTACCTGGCCAGGAACGACTTCCCAGAGGAGGTATATTTTGTCTTCAGACCTGAAATGTTGTGTAAGTCATGTGGGGTGTGGTGAAGATGGAACTTGGGGTTTTCTAGCACAGGAATAACAAAGAGGCATAAAATAGATGAATTCATAAATAGAATGTGAACTTGGTTAATTGCATGTTATTGGGTCCGGCTTCTAACCTTTTATTTCCCTCGCTTTGGCATTAATCTCTAGAAAACGTAATTATTTTTAAAGCCCCTCATTATCCTCCCCACTTCTAGGCACTTTTCGTATTCAAGTTTTCTTCTGCATCTGCCAAACTAAATCTTCTCTAAGCTTGGCTTCTTAGTTTCTTTGAACTACTGAAAAACCTGGAAAGACTTGATACTGAGCAGGATACTGTGGGGCTCCTGGGCACAAAATTCTGTGTCCCTCATTACTCGATTACAGAAAATCGGCTTCATTCAGCCTCCATGACCTTCCCAGAGTTCCAACTAGCAGGTTCAAACAGTTGCTAATTAGGGAAGGGAGGGGATGCGGAGACAAGGCAGGAACAGTGAAAAGAAACAGTAGTGTCAGAAGTTCCTTAATGGTCCAGTGGATAGGACTCAGTGCTTTCACTGCAGTGGCCTGGGGTTCAATCCCAGGTTCCCCTGGTCTGGGAACTAAGATCCCGCAAGCCACGCAGTGTGGCCAAAAAAAAAAAAAAAGTTATTTTAGCTAGGGTCATCAGGGAAAGTCTCTCTGAGGAGATCACATTTGAGCTGAAACGTGAGCAATGAGAAGGAAGCTGAGGAAAGAACACTTCAAGAATGAAGAGAACAGAAAGTGCAAAGATTCTAAGATGAGAACATTGATTATTACCACCTGCGTTAAGAGAAAAAGCCATGTCTAAACGCCTCTCTATACAACATTCAGAAGAGTGTCTCCCACTCACAATGAATAGAACTTATTCAAGATAATTCAGCATAATGAAAATTCACTGTGATAAGACACTATTCTAGACAAATCTTTACTGCTTAGGGTCGTCACAAATTTACTCTTCTTCAATGCAGACAATATCATTAGACAAAGTGAGTAAAACCTTTGGGGTTTTGTAATAAAACAGAAAGAAGAAAAAAAAACACCATGTACTTTTTTTTTTTTTTAAGAAGTCTCTCCCAGGTAGATAGTTTTACAAACAAAGATTACCAAGCAAACTCTATAAACAATTATGAGTTCGATCTGCTCTCCATCCCTAGAGCTTGGTGCTTTGCATTTGTAGTATTTATTATCTGTGAGGTACAAGAGGGTGGAGTTACAGCCAGTGTATACAAATTAGAGAGAAATAAGTTTCAGTTCAAAAGCAGCTGTCCAACAATCAACAGGTTGAATATTAGTGTAAGTGTGGAGACTGTAAAACCATGACTCAAGTTAGCGTAACTTCATGACCTACAAAGAACTGTTCCAGTTCCTTCTCCCAGCCTTGGCATCCCTGTCGTGTTACACTCACCCATAAAGCCGCAGAATGCAAACCAAAGAGTGGATTTTTAACTACCACATACATCATGCCAGTAACAAAAGATTAACAAATACCTGTTCAGGTAAGAGGAACGCAGAGCTTTGTTCATCTCAGCAATTAAAATTCTTATTATTAAAATCTTCAAGTTATATTTACAAAGGCACAAAAAAAGCCTGAAGCAGTGAGCACCCAACACCAAACTGAAAGTACACAATGAATTAAGGTTAACAGTACCAATTCCAACTATTTCATTCAAATGCACGACAGAAAGCATACGGAAGCCCTCAAGAGGGGAATCCAAGAGGGAGCCCTCCTGACTCAGAGCACCTGAGCAGACGGTGACTAGTTGCGTTAGGCCAGTGAGGGGAAGGGGCTGCCAGCAACCGGGCAGTGTGCAAAGGCTTGTCTGCGTGCGCTCCCGGTCCTGCCTGCGGTGGAAGGTCAGGAGGGACCCGCTCGGGCAGCTGCCCGCTGGTGTCAAAAGAACCCAGGGGCTTGGCACCTCCCACACGCCGCCGGGTCCGCCTTCTCTAGCGGGGACGGAGATTCCCGAAGCCGCCCTCCCTGTAGCATCGCTTACCTTCGGTGAGCGGCGGTGGCTCCTGCCGCTTTCCGCGGGACAAAAAGGCCTTGGGCAGAAGCAACGACACAGCCAGGACGAGCCCCGAGGCCAGGGCCACCCTCTGCACGGTGGAGTACGCCATGGCCACCCGCCCTCGCCGCAGGTGAGCTCCAACCGGAACCGGAACCAGAAGTGAAACCGCAAAGCCCGCGGCCTCCTTCGACCCCACCGAGAGCTGCGCAGACGGCGCCGCGCGAGGGACAAGTCACCAGGCGCCTCCGGCTCCGCGGCGGAGGGCTGACCTGCTCCCCCCGCGCGGTCACCTGGTGCAATGAGTGGTACCCGCGCCCTCTCATTTGTACCGACTAGACACGCCTTCCACGCCCACCTGGGCGTTCTACCGTCGAAACAACCGATGGTCGTCCCTCCTCTCCATCCCGCTCACCACACTGCTCACTCCCCGCCCCAGACCGCCCATTAATTTCCTCGTTAAGGCCCCACCCAGGCCCCGCACCTCCGTTGTCCATCTGCATACCAAGGTGATGATACTACAACGCAGCTGTAATGCGTTTTAAGCTTTCCATAGCTTCAGATCTTTCAAAAACTCCTCTTTATCCTCATAGAAAGGTCAAACTGCTTTCTATGACCTCAAGGCCCTGCGTGGTCCGGTCTTACCAACGCTCCGTGCAAACTAGATCATTTGCTATTTCCCCAGCATATTTCTTGCCTTCAGGGAATCTCTGCTTATCGTGTTACCTCTGCCTGGAAAATTACTAACGCATCTCCACCTGTTAAAAACTTCTCTGAAGAACAGCTGAAAAGTACTACCCTCATGAAACTTTTTTAGTCAGCCTTCTCCTTCCTCTGTATCCCCACAGTTCTTCGTTACTGTCTTTATGGCTTTATTTAACAAATATTCTTTTGGTTCTTACTATGTATCAGACCCTGAAATGGCACTACAGAATCTGATGAATAAGATGGCTTCCGTATGGGGTAGATAGATACAGAAACAAGAAAATGCAGGAAAAATTATGGACTCTGGAGCAGTCAGCTCAACTGGAAGGAGGAGGAATGAGGAGAAAACTCCTGAGAGTAGGTGAAATCTGAGTATTTGAAGAATGGGTAAGTTACTAGGCAGACAGGTGGGAGGAGTTAGAAGGGTATACCAGGGAAAGGATGCAAAGAAAGCAAAGGCGTAAACTCGAAGCTTCTTTACGTGTTCTGAAAACTATTAGTAATTCGTTTTAGCTGGGCCATGGGATTGGTGACGGGACATAAAGTGATAAGGCAATATAAGCAGGAACTAGGTTATGAGAAACTTGGATATAATTTCCAGTTAAACATGGCAGACGGAGCACACCCACTTATCTTTGCTTTCCCCAGACACCTCACAATAATGAAAATAAAAAGAGTGTATCAACTAAAAAACTAGAGAGAATGGGAGAAAACATGACAGCAGACAACAAATGTCAAAATTTTATAAGATGCAACGTTATCCAATAGAAATATAAGGCCAGTCACATGTGAATTTAAAATTTTCTAGTAGCCTCATTTAAAGTGAAAATAAACAGGTGAAGTTAATAATATACTTATTTAACCCCAAATACCCCAAATATTATCACTTCCACATGTGTAGCACTAGTCAGTCACATTTCAATGGCTTAATAACCATGTGCCTAGTGGCTACCATATCGGACCGTGCAGGTTTACAGCATAAAAAGTGAAGTGCCCACAGAAAGAAAGACTCTAAGAAGCAAACAAATTTGGCCTTCAGAACCTATAAAGTATTAGGAATTGGAAGCACTGAGTTCCTTTAAAGGCAGAAATGTGGAGTGGGACTGAATAAAGAAGGATTGGTTAAAAGTCTGTCAAGAAGCAGTTGATATCCTCCAAATCTGGCTCCTCAATTATTGCAGCCAGGTGGTTGCCCCTGCTGGCATCACTCAGGCATCATCATCATTGATATCATCAACAGCACTGAAAGTTATTGAGCACGTCCTATGTTCCAGGTGTTTTCCATATCATAACAATTGATCCTCCTACAACTTTATGAAGAAATACTATGATGTACCCACTTTACAGATGAGAAAACTAAGGAACAGAAAGCCTAAGTAACTTGACAACAACTACAAAATATACATTGGAAGTTACTGTTTGAATCCAGGCATGCTTACTCCAAGACTTGCTCTGTTAACCACCAGTTTTACTTTCTGGAACCAGAGATGCTCTGGACTCACAGACAGCAGGTGCAGCTTAGGAAGGTGAAGACTGATGGGATAGTCTAAGAGGTGCAGAGGAATCCCAGATCACCCCCCAAATTCTCACTCGGGTGACTGAATAGACATTGATTCCATATAACAAGATTTTGAGAACAGAAGAATCAGATCTGTGAGAAAGATGAGTTCAGATTTTGACGAGTTGAGTTTGAGGTTCCATGAAATGTCCATGCAGAGCTGTCCAGTTGGGTATACGGGTCCGAAGCTCAGAAGAGACGTTTGGGCTGGAAACAAATATGGAAGTGATCAGCCCATCAATAGTAAATGAAGTCTGGGAGAAGATAACATTAGCAAGAATGCTCATGTAACTGATAAGAGACCACAGTGGAAACTTAGGGTACACCCTTATGTTGAAATTCCCAAGTATGAGGACAGAAATGCAGTGGAAAAGAAGATACTGATCCAGGTGCTAAAATCTTGAATGAATGAGGAGTTACTGGAAGGATGAAAGGTGACAGGAACAGAGGGTGTAATAAGCAATCAGATGACACGCTCTTCTAAGACTTGTAGTTTGTTTTTATAGTTGTAGCAGTGGCAGCAGCAGTCACTCGGAGGCATACTTCTAAGTGCTTTACATACATAAATCCTTTGATGATTATACAAAACTTCCTGAATAAATACCAGCTCTTACTAGTAACTATTTGGTCTAATTCTATTTTTTATGGTTCTACACTCAGAACAAACCTCTTTTCCTTTCACTTGCAGTCTCACTGTCATGGAACTTGAAAATTACTCCCTAGCAGCTTCTCCTGCGTTGCTGGCATTCTTATCCCTGTGATAACCGCCTTCCCAATTCTCCTGATTTAGCTCCTTTCTGCTTTCTTAACACCCAATTTCAGCACAGAAGCAAACTGCTCATGGGCCACAAGATCCAGGGAAGAGAACCTACCCTCCTCTGATGTGCAGTAAGCGGTCGAGAGGGGTTCTCTCAGCCTTAGGCCCAAAGAGAGGGGACCTCTGTTTGCCTCCTTCTCCTTGGAATCTATTTCCATTCTGCCTTGTGATGACCGGCGGGGCTCCCTGATATGAGGCCCTCGAGGCACTGCAGCTAGAGCAACTTAACTGCAGCTGCTTCCAACTGAGACTGCCTAGGGGCCCCGAACTGTCCCTCCATGAGAGACATTGGAAAGTCACTCAGTGTAAAGTTGTCATATTCATAGTCATTGATCATAGTCTAACCTTTAGCCCTCTGTCAAACAGGCTGTTGACTTACTTCTATGACTTGTATTAGTGATTTTCAAACTTGTCGTTTTTCTGATGACAGATCTTGAATCCAGAAAGCACGGTAAGCAGAAGGCTTGGGACGTCAAGGGGAGGAGATAGAGTCAGAGTAAAATACGTACTGAGCAGTATCCAGTTGTTTCTGTTTCTCTGGGGAACTCTAACACAGTCACTTTAGCTATTTCCGAAAATGTATTTCCTCCTGTTATTGAGGCTTCTCCATCCCAGAGGACATTCCAAGGATGTACCTTGGCCTCTGAAAACAATTTTAAAGAGCCTATAAGGAACCATAGCAGCTCCACTGTAGAGTCACGGACCCTTATTAAAGGCAGGAATCAGGGTGGTGAGCAGGGAAGTGAGACCCAAATATCCAGAAAACTGAGCAAGGCCTGTAACTTCAAAGCCCAGAATGAAAAAGCTAAAGGAGGCAAGCAGGAGATGGGACAGGATACACCCAAGAGGGTGTGTTGGACCAGGGCCTTGAGAGATGGATGGGATTTCTATCAGGGATAAGGGGGATGTGATAAACACCTGCCGGTTGTGGTTGTCCACAATCTTTTAAATAGCCTTTCTTTGTCAGATGTTAGACACATTGAGAACCTCACTTTCTCAATGTAGAATCCAACAAACTATATTTCCCCTGGCCACTGGGGTGCAGATACATAACTCTGTTTCCCCAGTCAGATGTACCCATGCCTGATTTCGCTTTGGAAGTTATCTATGAGAGGAAACATCGATGCCTGGGCTGCCTTTTTTGACGGCCATAGGTGGTAGCAGAAGCGGAAGCTCCCGCGGTTGGTGGCGGCCACAAGTAGCTTCCTAAAGGCAGAGCAGAGGCCACGCAGGTCTGGGGTCAGTGGTGGCAGAGTTCCCTTACTAGGCTAGTTCTGTGGAGTTTTCCCAAGGTAGTTCTGGGGGTTATTCCAAGCTCCAGAGCCCCAGTTTTCTCACCTGTGAAATGGAGACTATACCACCCCCTTCCCCTCCCTCCCTCCCTCCCGTGAGCTAGCAAATGTGATGGAGCCTGGAAGGCAATTGTGTGTGAGACCAAAACAGCAGCAGGAGCTGCAGCTCAAAGCATGTCCAATGAAAGGAAATTGGAATCCGAAAAGGGAAGATGGTTTCAGAGGAAAACCTACAGGGAGGAAGCCTCTAGAAGGCCCATATTCCTCACCCTAAAGCTCTACCCAACTGGGACTGTGTGGGTAAAGGTGAATGGCATGAGGACCCAGATTTCCTGGTGGCGAGGTGAGAATACCCTTACTGCTTTGCTACCAACACTCCTCGCTGGCCCCTGCCCCTGGTGACACAGAACAGAGAGAAGTCACAGTTGGATACCTTGGGCCTTTCTGCCTTCAATGAGAAGAAATAGTCTTTGGCTCCAATTAATTAAGCAAACTGATAGAAATTCCCTGCTTAAGTCACACTTTGCATATCCATAATCTCTGCACTACATTTTCTGTATACTTTGCCCCTGGGTAAAAAATGTGAGCATTTAAATGCTTGCTCACATAATCTTGCTAAAGCACACTCCTGCCTATAAATATTCATGCCACTGCCAAAACATTTGCAAACTTCCCCCAAAGGTGAAATGTGTGTAATGTACTTTGTCTTCTGGGTATAAATATTATCCAATACATTTTAGTTAATATGAATACACTAATTATTCCTGTAACCCTTTTAAAAAGGGTCATCTTCATGATGTGAATTTTTAAAAAATGTAATTACAGTAATTGGATACTTAATCTAATTAAAATTTGCTTTATCTTTAATGGGAATTTTTCTAAAGAGGCTGAATGACAATTGGCCTTTTGATAATGACTGTTTTCTTTCTGCAGGGAGATCAAGTTGGTGAAAACTGGAGAACCAGGCAGTTTTGTGTCTGTCAGTGCCTTTCTCCTTACGACTCAGTCCTTCTGTAGTAAATATGGGTTTGGGTAACTAAAGAGGGTAGAGGAAAGGACCAAGGGAATCTTTCCCATTCCAACAGTTGAAGCTACTCCCCTTCCTAGGAAGCAGTCCTCTGCTCCCCTGGACTAATGATTGGCCCACTCATGATTGGGCATGTGACCTAAGCCTGCTAGATCAGGGTTCCTCACAGGGCTTGCTGGAACTGGAGCTGGAAAAGCAGCAGCTCCACGCTCCTTTGGGGGCCATGGGGCTGGAAGGCGTTGTTGTGGATGTTATAGGTGCTCCAGTGTATCCCATTGGTCCACCCTTGAGGTCACCTGCTGACAGTTCCTACACAGAATTTGGGGTCCTGTGTCTCTCTGCATAAGGCCATTCTCTGGCTGGGGGAGCAAGGTAGGCCTGCTGGAGAGCTCCCATCCCCAGAGCAACTCTCAAACAATGAGAGAGGGGAGCTGGGAGATAAATACCTCAGCTTCCTTGCTCCAGGTGGACAACCGGAGGGATTCTCTGCACATTCCTTCTGAGGCATCCCAGTGGAATTGGGCTCTACCTGCTCCAGCTGTGACTGCTCATCCACACGCCCATTTTGGGGCTTCTTCCCCTCCCTTGTCTCACTTCCCCACTCCCTCATCATGCTTCTTGAGATCATCTCCCAAATAGAGCAGTGCACCCAAACTCTTGCCTTGGAGTCTGCTTTCAGGGAGCCCAAACTAAGACAGATGCACAGTTGGGGATTCCAGATAACTGTTTTCTCCACCATGTGGAATAGGCCTGTCTGAAGGAGGAGAGCGAAGCCAGAAGAAACGAGCAGAAAAGAGGCGGATGGAGAGCGAGCCTGGTGGTGTTGAAATCCTGGTTCCACCCCCAAGACTCTCCTTGCTCCTGATGCTTCCTTGATTCCTTGAGCTGCCCTGAATCTACCCCAGCTACGTGAGCCAATACATTCCTCCCATTTTTGGGGTGTGCATTAAGCTTACTTGAGTTGGACTTCTATCGCTTGCAACTGAAAGTATCATGACTCTTGCAACAAATAAGTGAATTTGCGCACAAAGCATTTAGAAGAGAGCTTGCCTCAGATTAAATGCTACTACCATCACTGCTACTATTATTATTAAGTGCACATCGTTATTATTCAATGTCTAACCTGCTTCCAGAAAGGACTAGGGATCAAGGACCTAGAGCCTAGAGAAGAGTCATAAAGAAGTCAGTTTAATTCTAGCTAATTTCCTCCCTTTGGGCTTTTTTCATAACTTGATTGGATTGATGCCCACTTTCTCTCTCACTGGGAGATATTTATGCAATCAGTAATTATAGCTTTACTGTCTTCTTATTGATCACTAACAACGAGCAATTAAATATTATTCTATTTTGTTTAAGGGTCACATTGGTTTTGCTGTAATTTTGTTACCAAATCTGAGTGGCATAGACAAACTGCTCAGCATGAATGCCCAGTCAGGTTCAAGTCATGGCAGCTCTGACTGGCTGCAGGGTCACAGTAGGAATGTCATGAGCCCCATCCTCCAAAAAACACATTGAAAATTATATTTTATGACTGCCCTGCTATAAAGACATATATGTTAATATTATATATTAAGACACTTTCTACCTAAAAATCCTTCTTTCCTTCTGACTTTAAGAGAAATTAAAGCATTTTAGTAATGTGGCTGCTGCTTTCTGTTTTCCATGACACATAACAGTTTTTAATTGTATCAAGCATCATATAAGTAAAACGTTGCCATTTTTAGAAAAGTTGCCAGCAGACGTGTTTGCATTCTAGGCAAGATGAAAGACTTGATCTTGGCAGAGGGAAAATGCATCCAGAAATCTTCTGGTTAGGCAAAGGCAAGGTCCAGAGGGTCATCTGGACTGAGTTGAGACAAGACAAAGGGGCTTCTCAGAATAAATTCAAGTGATGTTTTCCTTCAATGAGATATTGTTATATTGCAAAATCTGGGGCTACTTCTGGTGACCCAGAGACAGGAATTTGACAGCCTAGGGTCTGGGGAAGAGAAGGCAGGGTTTGAAGGCTGGTGATTTGTGGAGGAGCTTGGGCTAATAGAGAGTCAGCCAGGAAAGAACTCCTGGGATGGGCAGTGCCTGGTGGCCTATGGATTTAATGCAGTGATATCCAGATTTTCCTCTTGCACTGATTCCTGTTATGATTTCTTCAAACCTTTAGAGAAGTCTGACACAACATGTGTCATTGGTGCTAGGGAATAAGGGAGGGGACTGTTCTCCACTCGGAGCAAGGAACTGTCATCTTGTAAGGCCAGGGCGGAGGCAGCAGCATTGAATCAGTAGAGAATGCTAATCCCAACAGCCAAGGTGAATGGAGGGCTGTGGGTCGGCCCGGTGAATGCAGAGAAGTAGGCTGCAGTGTATCCGGTCAAGAATGCACCTGAGGCAAAGGCTATTTCTCCCAAATGTACTGGAAGACAGTGATCCTTCAAGCGAAAGGGGCAGAGACAGGGGTTGGATCCTGCTATGAAGTTAGGGGGTCCCAGGCAGCCAGGGTTCGCAAATATCCTCACCTCTCTGAGTACATCTCCCGGGATGTCTCTTCCAGCTCCAGCCACACTGGCCTCCTTGCTGTCACTCACACGTGCCTGGGCAGTGCCACCCTGAGCCCTTACACTGTGCTCTCTGTTGGGATGGTCTTACCCCAACCATCTGCATGGCTTGACCCCTCGAGACCTCCTTTAAGTCTTTGCTCAAATGTCACTTTTCTCAGTGATATCTTCCTTGGCCAGCGTTTTTAAGGTAAAACACCCCTTAGACCCCCTGTTCTGCTTTATTTTCTTCCATGGCACTTGTCTTAGTCTGTTCGGGCTGCTGTAAGAAAGTTCCACAGACTTAGAGACAGCAGATCTTTATTTCTCAGAGCTCTGGAGACTGTAAGTCTGAGATCAGGGTGTTGGCAGATTTGGTGTCTAGTGAGAGCCTGCTTCCTGGTTCATGGATGACCGTCTTCTCTGTGTTCTCACAGGGTGGAAGAGGCAAGGGAGCTCTTTGGGGTCTCTTTTATAAAGGCACTAATCTCACTAATGAGATTATGACTTAATCACCTCCCAAAGTCTCCACCTCCAAGTACCATCACATTGGGGGTTAGGTTTCAGGGGGATGCAGACATTAAGTCTACAGCAGCAACTTATCACCTTCTGAGGCTTATTACTTTCATTTCTCTCCTGCCCCTCTCCTCTAGACTATAAGCTGCATGAGGGCAAGGAGTTTGCTTGTTTTTGCATACCCAGTGCCTAGAGCAGTGCCTGGTACATGGTAAATTTCAATAATATTTGGATGAACGAATGAAGATGATAATGTCTAGATTCTACAGACAAAGTGCTTTGGAAAAACTAAACTGATTGGAAATCAGTTTACATGCCTATTATATAACAGCTGAAAACCACAATTGGGTAAATAAAGTGGGAACAGGTTTACATCGAATGATTGATCATCCACATTCTTATGTTTGGCTTAGATGGTGTTTACCATGCTGTGGCTGGGTGGTTTTTAAATGGTGTTCTGTAGAAATTCAGGTGCTGCAGGGCTTCCTTTGATGTTTGTTCTTAATTTTATTTTCAAATATATTTTTAACTATTTTGAGAATAGAACATGTACTCGAATGCAGTATATATTAAATTTGAATATATTGACAATTTCTGTTGTATTAACGAGCACTGTCAGGTTAACTCATTTTATAAAAACTACAGCCTAAGGATAAAGATCCTTCATTCTTCTGCCATTTATATAAATATATTTGGATTTCTTATAAATTGTGTTCATAAAAGGTGATAAGTTTGGAGTTCTTCATTTGTGACACTTTATTCAATAAGGAATGCAAACAGATAACTCTGGTGATTCTCTATTGGAAAATAAAAGTTTTCTACTGTTTACTTTCAAGCTTCTGAAACAGGTTAATTGAAGATTATCCTGAGGTTGAAAGGCAAACTTAAAATATGTTGCCGTCTTCACTACATTCCTCTAGCATCAGAATATTCTCAGTACTATGCGATCAAAACAAAAGGCAGAAATAAATTGGGTGGCAAAACTGGTAAGTAGCAGAAACCCTCCTCGATAGCCCTTGTTTTCAATATGTTTTGAAATGGTAATTATTTGGGTGGTCTTCTTTTAGTTTTGTTTTTCTTACGAAACTGATGGAGCTATGTGAATAAATAGTGTCACCACAAGGATACAGCCGCATGTTTTCATAAAGTTTTGGCACCTTATAGATCTTTACACTCTCCCTCACTTTCTGGGTTGATACAGCTGTTCATTCACATCAGCGTTTTGAATGTGGAAAGTTGAATCACTGGGGATTTTAAAAAAAATTTTAAAACTGACAAATGTAAAATTCACTTTTTTTTCCTATGAGTTTTATAGGTACATAGATTCTTATAACCACCACCTCAGGATACAGAACAATTCCAACAACCCAGAGAATCCCCATGTGCTGCATCTTTGTCTTCAGATCCTCCCCCTACACCTTCTCCTGGCAACTACTTATCTATTTTCTGTTTCTATGTTTTTGCCTTTTTCAGAATGTCTTGTAAGTGGAATAATATAGTATGTGATATTTTGAGACCGAGTTCTCTTACTTAGCAAAATGCATTTGAGATTCATCCAAGTTGGTGTGTGTATCAGTAGTTCATTGCTTTTTGTTGCTGAGTGGTATTCTATTGTGCGGATACAGCAGAGCTTATTCATCTGTTGAAGGACATTTGAGTTGTTTTCAGTTTTTACCAATTAAGAAATGTTGCTATAAACATTTGTGTACAGGTTTTTGTACACAAATGTTTTGTACGTAGAGAAATGGCTTTCACTTCTCTAAGATAAATACAAAGAAATGGGATTCTGGGGACGTAGGTAACTGTGTGTTTCACTTTTAAAGAAACTGCCACACTATGTTTTCCAGAACGCTGTATTATTTTGCTTTTCTACCAGGACTGTATGAGAGTTCCAGTTGCTCCACATCCTCATCAGCACTTGATATTGTCAGTTTTTGTTTTTTAATTTTATCCATTCTAATCTATGTATACCAGAATGTCACAATATTTTTTAACTTATATTTATCTAATGACTAGTGTTGTTGAGCATTTTTCATGTGCTTATTTGGTAAAGTGTCTATTTAAAACTTTTGCTGTTTAAACAATTGGGCTGTTTTCTTTTTGTTGAGTTTCAGAATTCTTTTCATATTCTGGGTACAAGCCATTTATCTGGTATATGATTTGCAAATATTTTCTGCCAATCTGTGGCTGATATTTTTCTTCTTTTAACAGTATCCTTCAAAGAGCAAAAGTTTCTAATTTTGATAAGGTCCAATTTATCAATATTTTCTCTTTTGGATTGTGCTTTTGATGTCATATCTAGGAACACTTTGCCTAACCCAAGGTCAAGAAGATTTTTTCCTACATTTTCTTCTGTGAGTTTTATATTTTTACATTTAGGTCTATTACCAATTTTGAGTTAATTTTTTATATGGTTGCTTTTAATGCTTGACATTTCAAAATAATTGGTTGTTTTAATTTGATTTCCTTTTTTAAAGATAGTGATTTTGTTTTTATAAAACTAATACATGTCTATTATAAGAAACAATACAGGATACAAACAAGAAAGCTAATATCCACTCTGCTACCTGGAAGTAACCAGATTTTGTCAAAGAGGAGATTTTGCCTTGTTTATAGCTTGATTTATTAGCCTTTCCTATAAGGCTTTGGGGTTGTATGCTTAAGAAAGCTTTCCTTACTTTAAGAATTTGAAAAGCATCCATCCATATATTCTCTTGGTACTTTTATGGTTCTGTTCTCCACATTTATATTAGCTCCATCTGGAATTTACTTTGTTAAATGAGTGAGGCAGGAATGCAGCTTCTTCCTCTCATCCTCCTCCTGCCCCCAACTCCCAAAAAAGACTAGCTGTGAATGAGTACTATTTATTGAATAACACAACACTTTAATCATTGATTCAAAATGCTACTATTATAGTAAATTTATATATGTTTTGATTTCTGTCTGGACTCTCCATTCTGTGCCAATGATTATCTATTATGCCAGTAGTATACTGTTTTATTTACCAAAGCTTTATAATATATTTTATTATCTACAAGAGCTGATTAATTATCATTTCTCTTCCTATCCAGAGTTTTACTGCCTATTCTTACAAATATATTTTTTCAGATTAACTTTAGAATCATTTTCTAAACTGATTGGTAGGATTGGTATCATAATTAATGTATCAATCCATTTATTGATGTTACCATCTTTATAAAATTGAGTTTTGCCAGCCAGACACCAGTTGTACCTTCATTTATTCTAGTCTTTTAATTCCTCAGGTGAAGTTTATAGTTTCTGAATATATTTCTCTTAAATATATTTCTGTTTTTGTTGCTATTTGAGTGTGAATCTTTTTCTTATATTATTCTTTAACTTGTTATTTTTCATATAGGAAAACTCTGATTTTATATATCAGTTTTCTAATTGTCATTTACCATTTGTTGTTTTCATTGAATTGTTTGGATTTTTCATATCATTTAAAAATAATCATAATTTTACCTCTTCTTTCCAATTTCATCTTGTATTTATTTCTCTTGGCTATCTGTATTGGTTGATTCTGGCCCCAAAGATGGTGGAGTAGAGGGAACTTGGGATCACCTCCTCTCACAAGCACACCAGGGACACAACTAACTGCTGAACAGCCATTGATGGAAAGGACTGGAGCCTACCAAAAAAGATGTTCTGCATCCAAGGATATAAAGAAGAAACCACAGTGAGACGGTAGAACAGGGACGCTTGCAATATGGTGAAATCCCATACCCCCCAGGTGGGCAATCCACAGGCTGGAGAATAATTATATTGCAGAAGTTCTCTCACAGGAGTGAGAGTTCTAAGCCCCACATCAGGCTCCCTGGCCTGGGGGAGGGGAGGAGCCCCCAGGGCATTTGGCTTTGAAGGTCAGCAGGGCTTGATTGCAGGAGCTCCAGGGGACTGGGAGAAGCAGAGACTCCACTCTTGGAAGGCACACACAGGGTCTTTCATGTGCTGGGACCCAGGGCAAACTCAGTGAATATATAGGAGCCTGAGCTGGACCTACCTGCTGGTCTTGGAGGGTCTCCTGGGGAGGCAGGGTGTGGCTGTGGCTGTCCCTGGGAGCGTGGACACTGGTGGTGGAGAGTTTTGGGAATGTTCAGCTACATGAACTCTCAAGGTGGCAGACATCTGGCTTGGGTCATCAGCACCAAGACCTGGCCCCACCCAAAAGCCTGTAGGCTCCAGTGCTGGGACACCTCAGGCCAAACAAATAACAGGGTGGGAACACAGGCCCACCCATCAGCAGACAGGCTGCCTAAAGACTTCCTGAGCCATCTCTAGACACCCCTTGACACGGCTCTGCCCACCAGAGGGCCAAGACACAGCTCCATCCACCAGTGGACAGGCACACGCCCCTCCTGCCAGGAAGCTTGCACAATCCTTTAAACCAGCCTCAACCACCAGGTGGCAGACACCAGAAGCAAGAAAACTACAGTTCCCCAATGCAGGCCAGACCCTACCCTGGGACCAGCTGGGCCCCGGCCTTTGCCCACTAGCAGGTCAACGCAACCTTCAGGACAACCCAGGCCCCATACCCAACAGTGTCAGGAACCACCCCCCACCCCCCATCAACAATCTGAAATGAACCCTGGGATCCTTGTACCCTACAGCCAGACTCCAGGAACCAGGTCTGCCTGCCAGTAGACCGGGGCTAACCCCAGGACCTGGCTTCACCTGCCAGTGGGTGAAGAAAAGCCCCAGGGTCTTTGGGATCCTGACTCTGCCCACCAGTGAGCCAGCAAGCACTAGCCCCAGGTAAAAGGTAAAAACCTACAAGACCAAATAAATGAAGATCAAATAGGCAACTTACCTGAAAAAGAATTCAGAACAATGATAGTAAAGATGATCCAAAATCTCAGAAACAGGATGGAGAAAATACAAGAAACATTTAACAAGGATATAGAAGAACTAAAGAGCAAACAAACAGTGATGGACAACACAATTACTGAAATTAAAAATACTTTAGAAGGAATCAATAGCAGAATAACTGAGGCAGAAGAATGGATAAGTGAGCTGGAAGATAAAATGGTGGAAATAACTGCCAGGGAGCAGAATACATAAAAAAGAATGAAAAGAATTGAGGACAGTCTCAGAGACCTCTGGGACAACATTAAACACACCAACATTCGAACTGTAGGGTTCCCAGAAGAAGAAGAGAAAAAGAAGGGGTCTGAGAAAATATCTGAAGAGTTATAGTTGAAAACTTTCCTAACATGGGAAAGGAAATAGTCAATCAAGTCCAGGAAGCACAGAGAGTCCCATACAGGATAAATCCAAAGAGAAACATGCCGAGATGCATATTAATCAAACTACCAAAAATTAAATACAAAGAAAAGATATTAAAAGCAGCAAGGGAAAAGCAACAAATAACATACAAGGGAATCCCCATAAGGTTAACAGCTGATCTTTCAGCAGAAACTCTGCAAGCCAGAAGGGAGTAGTAGGACATATTTAAAGTGATGAAAGGGAAAGACCTACAACCAAGATTACTCTACCCAGCAAGGATCTCATTCAGATTCGATGGAGAAATTAAAACCTTTACAGATAAGCAAAAGTTAAGAGAATTCAGTACCAGCAAACCAGCTTTACAACAAACGCTAAAGGAACTTCTCTAGGCAGGAAACACAAGAGAAGGAAAAGACCGACAAAAACAAACCCAAAACAATTAAGAAATGGTAATAGGTACATACATATCGATAATTACCATAAATGTAAATGGATTAAATGCTCCAACCAAAAGACATAGACTGGCTGAATGGATACAAAAACAAGACCTGTACATATGCTGTCAACAAGACACCCACTTCAGACCTAGGGACACATACAGACTGAAAGTGAGGGGATGGAAAAATATATTCCATGCAAATGGAAATCAAAAGAAAGCTGGAGTAGCAATTCTCATATTAGACAAAATAGACTTTAAAATAAAGACTATACAAGAGACAAAGAAGGACACCACATAATGATCAAGGGATCAATCCAAGAAGAAGACATAACAATGGTAAATATTTAGGCACCCAACATAGGAGCACCTCAATACATAATAAGGCAAATGCTAACAGCCATAAAAGGGGAAGTCGACAGTAACACAATCAGAGTAGGGGATTTTAACGCCCCACTTTCACCAATGGACAGATCATCCAAAATGAAAATAAATAAGGAAACACAAGCTTTTTTTTTTTTTTTTTTGCGTTACACGGGCCTCTCACTGTTGTGGCCTCTCCCATTGCGGAGCACAGGCTCCGGACGCGCAGGTTCAGCGGCCATGGCTCATGGGCCCAGTCGCTCCGCGGCATGTGGGATCCTCCCGGACCAGGGCACGAACCCGTGTCTCCTGCATCGGCAGGCGGACTCTCAACCCCTGCGCCACCAGGGAAGCCCGGAAACACAAGCTTTAAATGACACATTAAACAAGATGGACTTAATTGATATTTATAGGACATTCCATCCAAAAACAACAGAATACACTTTCTTCTCAAGTGCTCATGGAACATTCTCCAGGATAGACCATATCTTGGGTCACCAATCAAGCCTTGGTAAATTTAAGAAAATTGAAATTGTATCAAGTATCTTTTCTGACCACAATGCTATGAGACTAGGTATCAATTACAGGAAAATATCTGTAAAAAGTACAAACACATGGAGGCTAAACAATACACTACTAAATAACCAAGAGATCACTGAAGAGATCAAAGAGGAAATTAAAAAATACCTAGAAACAAATGACAGTGAAAACACAATGACCCAAAACCTACGGGATGCAGCAAAAGCAGTTCTAAGAGGGAAGTTTATAGCAATACAATCCTACCTCAAGAAACAAGAAACATCTCAAATAAACAACCTAACCTTACACTTAAAGCAATTAGAGAAGGAAAAACAACAAAAAAATCAGTTAGCAGAAGGAAAGAAATCATAAAGATCAGATCAGAAATAAATGAAAAGAAATGAAGGAAACAATAGCAAAGATCAATAAAACTAAAAGCTGCTTCTTTGAGAAGATAACAAAATTGATAAACCATTAGCCAGACTCATCAAGAAAAAAAGGGAGAAGACTCAAATCAACAGAACTAGAAATGAAAAAGGAGAAGTAACAACTGACACTGCAGAAATACAAAGGATCATGAGACATTACTACAAGCAACTATATGCCAATAAAATGGACAACCTGGAAGAACTGGACAAATTCTTAGAAAAGCACAACCTTCCAAGACTGAACCAGGAAGAAATAGAAAATATAAACAAACCAATCACAAGCACTGAAACTGAGACTGTGATCAAAAATCTTCCAACAAACAAAAGCCCAGGACCAGATGGCTTCACAGGCGAATTCTATCAAACATTTAGAGAAGAGCTAACACCTATCTTTCTCAAACTCTTCCAAAATATAGCAGAGGGAGGAAAAATCCCAAACTCACTCTACGAGGCCACCATCACCCTGATACGAAAACCAGACAAAGATGTCACAAAAAAAGAAAACTATAGGCCAATATCTGTGATGAACATAGATGCAAAAATCCTCAACAAAATACTAGCAAACAGAATCCAACAGCACATTAAAAGGATCATACATCGTGATCAAGTTGGGTTTATCCCAGGAATGCAAGGATTCTTCAATATATGCAAGTAAATCAGTGTAATACACCATATTAATGAATTGAAGGATAAAAACCATATGATCATCTCAATAGATGCAGAAAAAGCTTTTGACAAAATTCAACACCCATTTATGATAAAAACTCTCAAGAAAGTAGGCAAAGAGGGAACCTACCTCAACATAATAAAGGCCATATATGACAAACCCACAGCCGACATCATTCTCAATGGTGAAAAACTGAAACCATTTCCTCTAAGATCAGGAACAAGACAAGGTTGCCCCCTCTCAGTGCTATTATTCAACATAGTTTTGGCAGTTTTAGCCACAGCAATCAGAGAAGATAAAGAAATAAAAGGAATCCAAATCAGAAAAGAAAAAGTAGAACTGTCAATGTTTGCAGATGACATGATACTATACATAGAGAATCCTAAAGATGCTACCAGAAAACTACTAGAGCTAATCAATGAATTTGGTAGAGTAGCAGGATGCAAAATTAATGCACAGAAATCTCTTGCATTCCTATACACTAATGATGAAAAATCTGAAAGAGAAATCAAGGAAACATTTCCATGTACCATTGCAACAAAAGAATAAAATACCTAGGAATAAACCTACCTAAGGAGACAAAAGACCTGTATGCATAAAACTATAAGACACTGATGAAAGAAATTAAAGATGATACCAACAGATGGAGAGATATACCATGTTCTTGGATTGGAAGAATCAACCTTGTGAAAATGACTATACTACCCAAAGCAATCTACAGATCAATGCAATCCCTATCAACTACCAATGGCATTTTTCATGGGACTAGAACAAAAAATTTCACAATTTGCATGGAAACACAAAAGACCCCGAATAGCCAAAGCAATCTTGAGAAAGAAAAACGGAGCTGGAGGAATCAGGCTCCCTGGCTTCAGACTATACTACAAAGCTACAGTCATCAAGACAGTATTGCACTGGCACAAAAACAGAAATATAGGTCAATGGAACAGGATAGAAAGCCCTGAGATAAACCCACGCACATATGGTCATCTTTGATAAAGGAGGCAAGAGTATACAATGGAGAAAAGACAGCCTCTTCAATAAGTGGTGCTGGGAAAACTGGACAGCTACATGTAAAAGAATGAAATTAGAACACACCCTAACACCATACACAAAAATAAACTCAAAATGGATTAAAGATCTAAATGTAAGGCCAGACACTATAAAACTCTTAAGAGGAAAACATAGGCAGAATACTCTATGACATCACAGCAAGATCCTTTTTGACCCACCTCCTAGAGAAATGGAAATAAAAACAAAATTAAGCAAATGAGACCTAATGAAACTTAAAAGCTTTTGCACAGCAAAGGAAACCATAAACAAGACGAAAAGACAACCCTTAGAATGGGAGAAAATATTTGCATATGAAGCAACTGACAGAGGATTAATCTCCAAAATCTACAAGCAGCTCATGCAGCTCAATATCAAAAAAACAAACAACCCAATCCAAAAATGGGCAGAAGACCTTAATAGACATTTCTCCAAAGAAGATATGCAGATTGCCAACAAACACATGAAAAGATGCTCAACATCACTAATATTTAGCGAAATGCAAATCAAAACTACAATGAGGTATCACTTCACACCAGTCAGAGTGGCCATGATCAAAAAATCTACAAACAATAAATGCTGGAGAGGGTGTGGAGAAAAGGGAACCCTCTTGCACTGTTGGTGGGAATATAAATTGATACAGCCACTATGGGGAACAGTATGGAGGTTCCTTAAAAAACTAAAAATAGAACTACCATACGACCCAGCAATCCCACTACTGGGCATATACCCTGAGATAACCATAATTCAAAAATGTACCACAGTGTTCATTGCAGCTCTATTTAGAATAGCCAGGACATGGAAGCAACCTAAGTGTCCATCGACAGATGAATGGATAAAGAAGATGTTGCACATATATACAATGGAGTATTAGCCATAAAAGGAAACAAAACTGAGTTATTTGTAGTGAGGTGGATGGACCTAGAGTCTGTCATACAGAGTGAAGTCAGTCAGAAAGAGAAAAACAAATGCCGTATGCTAACACATATATATGGAATTAAAAAAAAATGGTTCTGATGAACCTAGGGGCAGGACAAGAATAAAGACACAGACATAGAGAATGGAATTGAGGACACGGGGAGGGGGAAGGGTAAGCTGGGACGAAGTGAGAGAGTGGCATGGACATATATACACTACCAAATGTAAAATAGATAGCTAGTGGGAAGCAGCCGCATAGCACAGGGAGATCAGCCCGGTGCTTTGAGACCACCTAGAGGGGTGGGATAAAGAGGGTGGGAGGGAGACGCAAGAGGCAGGGGAGATGGGGATATACGTATACATATAGCTGATTCACTTTGTTATACAGCAGAAACTAACACAACACTGTAAAGCAATTATACTCCAATAAAGGTGTTAAAAAAAATAATGATTCTTTTTTTTACTACTCAGAGATATATGTAGCAGTTTCCACTTGCTCAGTCTCACAGCTGCAGGATACATCTGCTCAGCCTAGTTCTTCAAATCCCAGTCTGGCCAGAACTCTAGGCCCTCCCTCCACTTCAGTCAGTTTATAAATGCAAAGTGTGATCGCCCACCAAGCCCCTCCTGGGTTTGCTGCTTCTGTTCCTGACTTGCTTCTGCTCGAATGCCATGCCCTGGTAGGTTACCAATTCTTGTCTCCATCACTTCTTCACAAATCTGCTTCTTCTCCTTTGGTTTTGGCATTTCCAATCCATCTCTATGTTGACCTGAGGCTTTCCTGTAGACTACGTTGGATTTGGATCACTCCTTCAGATGGCTTCAGGCAGCTGGTACCCCAGTCCAGCCCTACCTGGTCAGCTCAGGAAGGAGGCGTGGGGAAAATGCCATCCTCAGGTTTCCCTGCAGACCCCCATGCACTCTCATTCCTCCTCCTTCTCATGCTCTCTCTATTGGGAGCATGCTGCCCTGAGTGGGTGCTTGGGAGGTCTAGGTGGTCTCAGCCCTCAGCTTGGTAGAATGAGGACTTTCTGCAGCCCCGCTGGGAGCCCCCAAGGGGGGTGGAGATGTGCTGCAGCTGCCACCTTTTTTTTACAGCTTTTCAACAATCTGTACTCTTGGGCCTTTTCGTTGAGAGGGAGTGTGGGAATACATATGATTTACAATGTAAACAATATACACTGACATGATGGGAATGAATAAAAGATGAATAAATAAAAGTGCAGGAAAAAATAAGCCTCCTACCTTGGCCTTGCTCTGGGCAGCAAGGGGAACAGTGAGAACTCACAGCAGGACAGGGCAGTCGGTGACTGCTGCCTCCGCATTCTTCCTCACCAGAAGGCTAGGCGGCCTCCCTGCCCATCTCCTTTCCCAGAGCCCTCCTGCCTTCAAGCAGATCCTACACTAGGAGCTGACCTCTTCAAACTGGGGCAGGCTGGTGCACAGAAAAAGCACAGGACAGATACTAACTAGCATCACGACCTGGAGCAGGTCAGCATCTCTCCCTCCTGCTACCCTCCAGGCCTTGCTTTCCCCATCCATAAGCGAAAGAATTAGACTAGATGTCCTCTGAGTCCTTCAAGAATGTGCTTTCATAGTTCCTCTTATCTGAAAGCTCAGTGTGATGCACCCTATTTCTGGGCCTCAGTTTTCCCATCCATAAAGTGGGGTTGTGGTGGGAGGTCTCAGAGGTCTCTTCCCTCTCTTCCCTGCTCTGCTACGTGGCTCTGACTCCCCTGACTTCCTTGCAGAGTTCACAAGCAGGGGCACACCCCACCCTGTCCCTCCCCTCCTGGCTTCAGGTGCAGCTAGCTCTGGAATGGGCCTGGACCTGTGGGCTGGCAGCCCTTGGGCTGACTGGAAGCAGCACATCCATGTAGCCTCCCCTCCAGACCTATGACAGGTTGAGCCCTGTGGCCCTCTCTCCCTTGCCTGGCCTCGTCTGGCATACCAGAGGGGACAGGCATCATCTTCTGGAGGGGCCACATGCCCCAAATCTCCTGCTCTGTGCCTGTACCTCCATGCTCGGGACTGAATCCATCCTCAGGGAGCAACTATATAAGGTAGGGAGTTGGAGGCGAGGAACCCAAGACAGAGAGGGATGGGTACCCAGAGCGGGTATGAGAGAGCGTTTGGGAGGTCAGAGGAAGAGAGGGAGACTGGGACCTTCTGGCTGGGACTAGCAGGAGAGAGCGGCTTTCCTTGGACGGCACTTCTGGCTTGGGCCCAAATGCAGGGCAGCCCCCGGATCACTCCTCCGTCCTGCCAGCAGATGGCACTGTGAGTATGGGAACCAAAGCAACAGTTTCTGGGATCACCAGCTGACAACTTTGCAGGCTAGAGAGCAGGAAGAGGACCACTGTCCCTCTTGTCAAAGAGCTGGATGACCAGATAAGGGGTCCTCTCTCTTGCTGAAGAGTCACCAACCCCCCTGGTGAGCTGCTAAGGGGAAGCTTGTCCAGGGGTGCTGGGCCCGATGATGGCATGTCCCTTCTCTCTTTCCCAGGGGTCAGACCTACCTGCCCCGCCAGGCGCTTAGGCTACTGTGGGCCTGGGTGGGGTCAGGATTCACCACAGGCCCTCAGGACACCCCCACATGGGGGCAGCCACCCCTGTGTAGCTAGCTCGGCGGCCGTAGCTCGGCCCCAGCTCTCAGGTTAAAGTTGCTTCAGGCAGCTTTCCCCCGTCCATCCATTCCACCCCATCTCCTAGCCCTGCAGCACGATTGGGTCGTGGGCCCTGAGCCTGTCCTCAGGGGCCCCTTCCCTAGGCACAACCCTATATGTCCCCCATGGTGCCCTGAAGAATGGGGCCCAGAGAAGCAGATAACCGGCTCTTGTCATCCCACCCCTGGAACCCCACACTGGCTCCCAAGCCAGGACCAGAAAAAAGGTAATAGATGAATAGTGGTGGGGGGGGTCCACTTGACTTTGGCTCTGAGGCCTCAGGTGGTGGAGGATAACCTTCTGTTTTACTCAGGGGTCTTTGGTGGGCAAGGAACAGAGCATCCCAAGGAAGGGAGGCAAAAAAACAGGGAATCTGCATTTTCCAGCAACTCAAGGACAGGACCCTAACGATGCAAGGTGTCATGAGCCTGGGCTGGAAGGTTCCAGATCTTTTGTGGCTGGTCTTCATATTCCTCACTGCCATGCTCCATCACTAACCCTGTGAGTCTGCCCCTCCTCTCCCACACACCCTCTGTAGGCCTGTTGAGTTTCCAGCTCCCTTTAACTCATACTTTGTCAATTTCCGCTTGCCTTAACCCTCAATGGCCCTTCAGGACTCCTGACCACACACTCAACTGCAAGTCCTTTCTGGATGCATCTTTTTTACTTTCTTGCTCCTGCTACTAAGTGATTTTCTCCATATTTTATAATCCAGATTTCCAAACACAAGAATCTGATTTGCCAGCTCCTGGTCAGATACCAAAGTCTTGTCCAGTTGCCTGTGTTGGGGGATTTACATAGCACAACACTTGCTGCCTCGAGGGGGTGATATCAGACACTGGGATGGCGTGCAAGGGGGCTGCTTACAGTCGGGTGAGGGGTGCCCTGTACAAGGGTGTCTGGCTGAGGGGGCAAGTGGGGTTTAACGTTCCATCCACACTCTTTAGCAAGCCACACAGCTTTGTGTGGGGCTGCACCAACCTGGAGGAAGGGAGAAGAGGGTACCTCTAGCTGAAGAGAAGTAGCCCTGTGATGAGTCAGATACTGTGATTATCACATAATCTTTTTATTACTTAGGACAATGCACCTCTTATCTATTCTCCATGCCACCTTGTATCAGCTAGCCTCTGCTGCATAACAAACCAACTCTCCCTGCAATGGACTGAATGTTTGTGTCTCCTCCAAATTCACATATTGAAGCCCAATGTGCCCAATGTAATGGCATTTGGAGGTAACACCTTTGGGAGATAATGAGGTCATGAGAGTGGAGCCCTCATGAGAGATTAGTGCCCTAATAAGAAGAGTCACAAAAGAGATGATCTCTCTATCTCTCCCACATGTGAGGTTACAACAAGAAGGCAGCCATGTACAAACCAGAAAGAGATTTCTCATCAGGAACCAAATCAGCCAGCACTTGGATTTTGGACTTCCCAGCTTCTAGAACTCTGAGAAATAGGAGTTTGTTGTTTGAGCCACCCAGTCTATGGTCTTTTGTTATAGCAGCTCAAGCTGACTAAGACACTCCTCCAAATTAGTGATTTAAAATAGCAACCACTTATTATTTGCTCATGAGTCCCTGGACTGGCTGGGTGGTTCTGCTGATTTGCACCTGGTTGCACTGATATAGGCTAAGCTTCTTCATGTGTCTGCCTTCAGCTAGAGGCTTAGCTATGGGCTGGATGACCCAGGATGGCATCACTCATACGGCTGATAGTTCTGCTTCTGGACATTGGCTGACTGTCAGTTGGGGGAACAGTGGCAACTGGGCTATATGTCTCTCATCAACTAGCAAGGTACTCTGGACTTGTCCACGTGGCTGCTCAAGTTGGAAAGAAGCATGCAAGGCCTCTTTTGTTCTAGGTTCAGAATTCGTACAATGTCTCTTCTGCCATATCCTTTTGGCCAACAAGTCACAAAACTGTCTGAGATTCAAGGGTTAGGAAAAAGACTTTTGATGGGAGATGCTGCAAGTCACATTTCAAAATAGAGGAAATAGAGGAAGAATAATTTGCAGCCATTTTTGCAACCTACCACAGGTCCCCAACTCTGACCACGACATTCCTTTGCAGGCTGAGAAATGGTGACCAGAGAGGACCTAAGAGCTCAAGGGAGCTCTTATGGGCAGAGCATAAGAGACATAACAATGGGACTCCTCCTAAGTCTTGTATATTGACCCAGTGTTTTTAGATGTAGGCTTAACTGGGTGTTGATGGCAGGGAAGGAAACCATGGAGTTTTTTTTCACTAAGTGCCTCAACTTTGCTCTCACAATTCTTATAAGTGAAATTCTCATAATTGTGAATGGCTCCCTGAAACTTATGCCCCTTAGAACACACTCTTAGCCATCACGGGGGTGGGGTGAGAGGCTCTGATATCTATGGGGACCCACTCAATACCCTGGCCTTTCAGTGTTTCCACCTCCTTCTTCTATCTGCACATCACTCCATCCCTCACCTCCATGCTCCTTCTCTATAGGCGCACTCCTGACCTTGTCTTACCCAAACTGCTTTATCTGTTGAAGCCTTATTCTCTAGTATTCCCCTGTGACCATGACCTGATACTTTCGGGGTATTCACACTTCCTTGCCCCTGCTTCTACTCTTTTTTGGTCCTTATTGTGCCTGGCAGCTCTTCAAGTCCTTCTTTTCCTAGAAGTCTTTCAGCCTTCTCCTGGCTTTAGTTCCTCTTGATCTTTCCAGCGATCCATCACTTTAACCACTGTCTTGTCAACACACTCAACCCCACTGACCTCTGTTTTCCCACTGCCCTAATCTTGGGTCAATCCAAGCATTTATCATTCCTTCTCTGCATGCAAGGAGCTGAGTGCTACTGGGGACAATCAACCAAACACAAGGACCAGAATCCTATAAACTATAGGCTCTTTTCTGCCACACCCTCAACACTACCCATCCATCCCTCTGTTGGTCCCCAGTATGTCTATCTCTGGCTTTCTGCAGAAACTATTTCAGAATTTATTCCCTCTCCTTTAACCTCCCCTCACTCATATCAGAAAACTCTAAAGAATAGAAAACTTCATATGGAAACTCCTTTCATGCCCTTCTCTATCAATAACAAATTGCAACCTCTCCTGTCTATTGGCTTTCACTCTATTTTTAAACTCCAGCTTTTCCTTCCTCTCCTAGTGAGCCACTTTGACGATATGCCCACACCGATTGTCTCTTTAGGTTTAGTCTAGAGGGGACACAGAATATGGCTAACCTGTGGGTCTGGGTGCCATGTGGGAGTTCCTATTCGAGGCAAGGCAGAGGAAAGCTAAATCAGATCCCATTTTAGGAAAAATCAAAGCTCACACACTAGAAACACCCAGAATAAACTTGAAGTCCAAAAGGACAGTGGCAGGATCAGAGTTTGGGTTGTGGAGCAAGAGTTCAGAGTCACGTAAAATAGTGTCACAAAGTAAAGCAGATGAAGAAGGAATAAGGAATAAGAACAGATCTGGGTGATTTGTCTGAGCAGCCTTGGAACATCCAGACAGTCTTTGGAACATCCAGGTAACCTTTCTTGGCCTTTGGGTGCCATATGCCAAAGGGATGGGGTATAGGTTGACTTTAATGTGCAGGAGATGTAGGGTGAGGTCAGGTTTTCCCTGGATTCTCCCAGAGGAAGTGAGGATGTTCCTGAAAAGACAGGAGGTGGGTGGCGCCTTCTGCCTTCCTTCCCGGCCTATCCCTGTCACTGAGCTGTCGTGGTACCAATGTCTGCTAGTGTGACAGCCAGACTGAAAGTGGGAAGGAGGGAGACGGCAGAGTCTGGGGATTGTGACAGATGTCTTCCATACCCCAAACGCCTTTCAGGACAGCATGTGGCACACAGTAGGCTCTCAGTTAATATTTGTTGAATGAATGATAAATGACTCAGGACACTCATATGTGTGAGAACGTCTGGAAGATGATTTGTCCCTTTGTTGCTTTCTTCCACCCATATAAGGTTGTTTGCACCCTGGTTTCATGAAGACTCATGCTTTCTGTGTGGGTCCCAGAGGCCAGATGAGTTCTACCCTGTTCATACCACACTGGATCAATCCTGGTATAGCAGAGTTCTCCTCCTCTGTATCACCCCTTCCCAGGAGGCCGTGTGCTTTTATGGGAGGAGTTCTGGTCTCGGAACTAAACACTGGTGTTGTGGTCCTTTCATTGTCACTGACTTGTTGAATAAGCTTGAAAAGGTCACCTACTCTTGGGGCCTCAGTTCCCCCTGGAAATAATTATTTCTCCCTTTATAGGGTCATTGCAAAATTAAACAAGCTAATGAATTAAAGAGCTTTACAGATCATAAAACATGGTGCATGGGGGCAGGAATGTGATGGTAATGATACTGAGTGTGACATCCAAGATAAGTTAGGGTCTTAGCCAGGCAAAATATACAAGCACTTTGAGGGCAGGGCACGTGGGTGATTCTCCTCTCGCATCTCCCAGGACCCCGTAAGAGCAGTACATGGATGCCGAGTAGGTCATTGAATGGAACCGAATTTCTTTCTTCAGAAGACCCCTAGTAGTGACCTAGATCTAGAGGTTTTAGACCCAGAGAAGGCAAGGCTCTCCATCCTGCTATTCTCCAGGGATTAGCTCTTCCAGCTTTGGCACCCATCTACTCATCCGTCTGGGCCTCAAGGCAACAGCCTAGAATCTGAAGCCTCCCTCTTCACCAGCTGCCTCCCCTGGCCTCCTGTCGTCATGGACTTCTACTGTCATCGCTGTGTGCAATGTGCCTGGCGACACAAAGGGAAGGCGACGGGCAACACCAGCATCTGCTAGTCAATCTCTCCCTTTTGAAACACTACTTAGTGCGGAACCAAAAGCAACATTTCTTGTTATTCAAAGCTATTCAATTGCATATAATTGTGTGTCATTTTACAGTTTGCAATTTCTTAGCTATGTTTGACCAAAAATTGATAAATACATAAATCACAGTCCAGCCCCACTGATTCATGCCATGCATGGGACTACGGGGCAGCCTCTGGATCTGCTGTATCAATGCCCACGTGGCTTTGCCTCCCTCCACAGATGACCACTGAGGATGCTCAACCTCAGTCCCCTGGGCACTGCCACAGGGCAATGTTAAGAGAAGCAGCTGAGGTGTAGGTGGCTGTGAGAGGGCAGATTTAATGCAAGCCCAGAGAACAGACACGGGGCTCAGAGAGAAAGGACTCCCAGTCCCCAGAGAGTGAAGGATGCAGCACAAGGACTCTCTAGTGTTCATGGACACTTTGCAGCCTTTTGCAGATCGTCCGGAGAGGGAACCCAGATCGAGGGGGGCTCTACTTCTCCCAGCTGAGCCACGTGGCTCATGGTTCTTCTCACCCTCTTCTCCCTTTCTCTGCGACTCCAAAATGACCTCTAGCCCTAGTGCTCTGCCTTGATAGTCATGTAGCTTCTGGGTCTATCTGCCCCCCATCCCACCCCTCCAGCCATGTCTGGCCCATATTTGACTCTGGAAATGAACCTGGTGTGGGTGGTCAGATTCGGAGAAGAGAACGTGAGGAGCCTCGGCCACGTGTTCGGTGGCTTAGCAGTAGCCAACCAGCCTGTTCCTGCACACCTTTCTGACACTGGAGTCTCAGACATCCCTGCAATCAGTTCTGGATGTACTCATCCATTTATTTAATAAGCATTACCTGAGCACACAATATATACCAGGTTCATTTTGACCTTTTTTTTTTTTTTTTTTTTTTTTCGGTACGCGGGCCTCTCACTGTTGGGGCCTCTCTCGTTGCGGAGCACAGGCTCCGGACGCGCAGGCTCAGCGGCCATGGCTCACGGGCCCAGACGCTCCGCGGCATGTGGGATCTTCCCGGACCGGGGCACGAACCCGCGTCCCCTGCATCGGCAGGCGGACTCTCAACCACTGCGCCACCAGGGAAGCCCCCCATTTTGACCATTTTTGTTGATTGAAACATGAAATACTTGTGGGAACATTTGGATAAAAGGTACAGTATCAGAGTTGGATGCCTATGGAATCAGAGCTCTTGGTCTTCCAAAGATGGCACCTGGCCCCACTTACTTGCTCTGTAATTTGGGTAACTTATTTACTTTCTCTGTGCCTCATTTTCCTACTGTGTAATATGGAGAGAGTAACAACAATGGTAAGGGCGTGGTAAGAGTTAAACGAGATCTGAGGTTGAACAATGTGAAGTTGCCGCCAGCTGGCTGCTTTTGAACGACAAAAACACTCATGTCACATGGCTTTAACCCAAGTGCTTAGCACAAGACCTGGTACAGAGCAGCTGCTTGGTAAGTAGTACCTTTGCTCCTTCTTATCCAGACGGCACAAGCCTCATGGTGAGTCCCCTTACCTCGACTATTTGTCTAGAGCTGATATTTGGAGACGAAGGTCTTTCTAGCACCACCAGGAAGGTTTTGACTCAAGGTTTACACACTCAGTGGGTCAGTTTTACTTACGACTAGGGACAATCGCGGTAGAGCAGGCAGTGATTGCCACAGTTAAAAACTAGCCAAGGACCTACCTAATCGTGCCTAGAAGTTGGCATTTCTTTAGGTCTTATTCAAAGTGGTACACATCAGTTAAATATGAAGTTAACCACTAATGCTAATTAATACCCTCAATTATTTTAACAGAGCTGCCGTTCTAGGAAATCATAATGGAATGGGGATTGTCTCCATGCTTAACCACAGATAACATGTCCATTAATCACAAGAGCCAGGAGGAGGCAGAAGCAGGAGCAAGGTCACTGTGGGCAGAGAAGAGTGCAGGTCTCGGTCCTAGAGGGGCAAAAAGGGGAGTGGGAGGTGGGATGAGAGCCAGCTTTCCAGAAAGCTTGAATCCAGGGGGAACACAGAGCCCGGCACCACGGCCATGGACAAAGCCCTCCTTTCTCTGCATCTTTTTCTCTTGAGTGAGCTACTCAGGCAACACTGTCACTGGAAACATGAAAGACCCTACCGTGCCAGAAACCAGCCCGCCTAACCTCATGCCCGGGCCTCCTCCCACGGCAGTGCTGGTCTCCGCTCTGATGCAGAGCACCTTGTCTGCAAGGCAGCCTTCTCAGGGCATCTTGGGTTTCCTCAACGCCCTAGGGCTCTCCCTGCATTTCCTCCGACCAGGGCCCAATTCCTAGTTGTCTCGGAAGCTAGGCAAGGCTGCTAGCTCCGTAGTCCCCTGGGGCTTTCCGGCTTGGAAGAGCAAAGACATACCGGTACCTGCTGCAGCTGCAGGCCCCTTCCTATTTTTCCTTACCTCCCTCCTCCAGCATGTTTCCTTTCCTTAGAGTATGACCGGGACCCTGAATTCCCTTTGGCTTTTACCAAAGAGGCTATATTTTAATTTACAGCTGAGTGGCAAACAGAAAGCAAAAATACACTGCGGTTTGCCAGTCATTGCCTTGGAGCTGGAAAGTCCCACCCCACATGTTGCACGTGAGGCAACGGAGGCTCAGAGAAGGGGAGGGGCTCGTCCAAGGTCACACGGTGAGTCTCTTTCCCTTGCTCTAATAAGCTTTTCTTTCCACAGTTCTGTATTAAGTGCCAAACTGTAGGCCACCCCCAGAGAAGAAGAAGAAGAGAACCAATCTCAAAGGCTGCATCTCAGCCATAGAGCCCTCTGTGTTACGAGGCCCTAGGGAAACGCAACCCCCCAAGTTTGAAGTGAGGAGGCCCCCCCTCTTGAAAAATCAGTTAAAATGCCTTCCTTTATGCACATGCCAACTTTGACTTCAAAAAGACTTTATTCCCAAGGATAAACAACCCCATGTTTGTGTAATATAATTAAGTGAAGGCATCTTTAAATGTCATACTAGCTTGTGCCCATTTTAAATTGTTATGCATCAACAGAACTTAACGAGATAGCCAAGCCTTCTCCTTGCTGTGAGACCGAGATAAGCCACAGCACTGTGGGCCCTTTAATAGATTGCCAAAATAAAGCATTTTCTATGCAAATTATTCATGCAGTGGGACAGCTAATCGCTTGCCAAGAGCCCGCCCACGCCTCTCTGCAATTAGTCTGCAAAGTTGAGGGAGCTCCAAACTCTGTAGGGGCACTCAGGGCTCCTGCTTCTCTGGCTCATTTTCAGGTGAGCTGGACTTTCTTTCCGCTGGTGGTGGGGCCTGGACTCCCCCGCCATGGAGACCGGTGAGGGGTGTGAGAGGGTGGGCAGCAGGTAGATGGGTAAAGGTGAAAGAGAAAGGGAGCTCCTGGAGTGCCATCCCAGCCCAGCACCTGACTTCATGTGTGTAGTGTGTACTTGGGCCGCCTCAGTTTCTTCATCTGTAACTTGGGGTGAATGCTGGTCTGAGGTTCCCAGTAGCCTAGTGTTTCAAGGAAAAGTGGCAAAGGGGATTGCGAGTAAGCTCAGCCTTTTTCCTGCTCTAGGAAGAACTCACTTTGGGCTTGCAGGAAGCCAGAGATTCAAGATCAGAATAGGGATTTGGAGTCAGGAAAACCTGCAGGGTCCCAGCCTGCTATAACTCACATCCTGGCAACTGTCATTGTAGACATAGGAAGTCTGTGTGGCAGCCAAAGAACAGTCCGGATAATTTAACCAATGATTAGTGCTCCCCCCAACTCTCACACAAACCAACCAGCCCTCTCTGCCCCGCCCAAGTCTGTCTCTGAGTCTCTCACTCTCTCTCTCCCACCAACAACTCGCCATGGAGGGCTCTCCAAAGGGGGCCAGCATTCAGTGACCTCTCGAAAGGTCTAGTGTTCCCAGAGTACCTTGCACCTACCAGTGCTCAAGGCACACACTTCAGTGGGAATTTGTATATTTAATTCTCCCCCACCGCAGGTGATTCTAAGACAGCTAGCGGTGGGAACTCTTGAAACCAGAGCAGATATGATCAGGGAAAGGAAGATTGGGGTATCTTGCTGTTGCACCAGCTTGTGCAGGGCAGCACCCCCGACCTGGGATCACATGTTCACTCCCCAAAGGGGATGAGGCCAAGACTCCACACCACCTTTGGCCTCCAATCCCAAGATCTGACGACATGGGTGGAACCTGAGTTGCCCAAAAGATCAGACTTGCTCTGTGAGGGATCAAGGGGCACCGTGAGGGCAAAAGTCACGGTGGGCAGCTTCAGAAGATAACTGCTCACTTGGTAGGTTAGGGCCTGGGTTAATCCATGGGTTCTCAAGTTAGTGGTTTGCGTACTTAACAAAAAGTTATTTTTCTTATTAGGGTTTGTTCACACATCAAAATGGCAGTCATTTAACCTAGCAGAGTGATGGACGATGGGTACTTGCCTTTGATATTCTTCGACAGCCTTTCGATGCCGCCAAGAGCCGCAGAGAAGTCGCCGACGAAGGGATCATTCGGTTGAAAACTTGAGTATCAGCTGTGCTCCTTCCCTTGCTGCGTGCCGGTGACTCCCACGCAGACGGAGCACGTCTGAGCCTCCCCAAGGCCCGGGGTGGCTCTAGAAATGCCTGTTGACCCTCCCACACAGAGGTCAAGGCCCAGAAGGCCCCGGGTTCTCAAGGCGGAAATGACCTGGGAGGAGCAGCACTTGAGCCCTCGCTGCTGAGCCTCATTAAAGGCAAAGAGACGGCTCGGATTGGCTGCTTGCTGCTTCCCTCCCTCTCTCATCAGCCATTCGACCCCACCTGTGGCCTCAGTGGGGCCCACACTCTGGTCTCACTTCGCATCGCACCTGGTCCCTGCCTCAGGCCCCAGGGCTGATCCCTTCACTCTAACTTGTTATGAGGCTCGAGGCCCCACCGGGTCACCTGCTCATTGCTTAGAGCAGCTTCGCCCACCAGCCCTGCCCATGGCCCCTGTGGCCTGCTGATGCTCAGCCCTCCTTGCACCTGGCCCCGGCTGTGAATACCTATCACCAGGCTCCGCGATCTGCAGATCACTTCTGCGCTGTGTGGGATCAGGGCGTTGAGCCGGAGCTGGGTTACGCCTGGTGATTGGCCCTCCCTGTGGCCTCCTGGTTCCTATTGCTTGACTAATTCTCACTCAACCCCAGAGAGAAGATGGGGTGCGATCAGGGCGGGGCGCTCCCAAACTCCTCATCCCAGGGGGGCTGCAAGTCCAGGTCCCCCTAAAGTCCTTCTACCCCTGTGACTCAGACTCTTGCACACGTAGAGACATGAGCAAGCTGTCCCCTGAGTATTGTGACTCTGGACACGTGGGTCTGGGCTGGGAGAAGGCAGGGCAGCCTACACGTGAGGGCAGGCTGGAGAGGGTGCAGGGATAGAGGATGGGGTGAAGAGAGAAGATGGGGCAGGATGGGAATGTAGGACACAGAGGCAACTGCCCACTCAGAGAGCAGCCGAGGCCCGACTCCGTGCTGTGAACCCTGGGAAGAGAATTGACAAGTTCCTTTTCCATCCTTTTCTTCTCTTTCTCTACTTCCTTCTCTTCCTTTCCCCATCCCACGGCCCCTCCTGTTAAGGAGATGTGCTGAGACAGCTTCGCTCTGGGTCTCATGGTGTCTGGGGACTAGCCCGGGGACCCATTCTCCTATGTGGAACATCATTTCTGTAGAGGGTGCGTTCTGAATACCTAATGGCTCCCAAGTGGGTTCCTGGAGCCCAAATCCTGTATAGCCAGAGCTTGCCTACACTGTTGCAGCTTTGTTCCACACCAGACATATGCAGCCTTGTTCCACACTGGACAAGAACCCCACCCTGCCCCCTGGAGGGCCGTGACCATTGCAGCCTGTTTCCCTGCCTCTTTGCTGGCCAGCCCTAGTGTTCCCAGAGTACCTTGTACCTACCAGTGCTCAAGGCACACACTTCAGTGGGAATTTGTGTATTTAATTCTCCCTCACCGCAGGTGATTCTAAGACAGCTAGCAGTGGGAACTCTGATCTTGCTAACTGCTTCTCAAACTTTAACAAGTATCAGAGACATCTAGAGAGCTGATTAAAGCCTAGATTCCCGGGCCCCATCCCCTGATATTCAGATTCAGGAGATCTGAGGTGGCACCAAGAATTTGTGTTTCTAACAAGCTCCTGGATGATGAATGCTGCAGGTACATGGACCACACTTAAGAGTCACAAGGGTCTGATCCAACCTCTGGCCAGCAAAACAGGGCAGGGGATGCTGGCCAGCCATTCAAATACCCCTCTGAGGGTTCGAGTTCCCATTTGAGGAGGGCAACAACACTCAAGCCAGACCCAGCTGGGCCACGTGTTAAGCCACTGGCCTGGCCCAGATGGCCGGGGCATCGAGTGTCAGCCGCTGCCATTGGCTGGTCCCTCATCGACGGGTTGTCATTGACGGCAGAAACTTGGCCAATGGCAATCAATCAGGGCTCCCCCCCCCGCTGCCCCCCACACTGCCTTAAATACCAGCAGAGCAAACAGCCTCAGACAAAGCTGCGCCATATATCAATTACCAAGAGGCTGTGTGCTCCTCCGGGTGGAGGGAGCCGGAGCCAGCGGCCAGGGCTGCTGCCCCAGCTGATAAGGGCCCCGCATTGTTCAGGGACAGCTGGCGGCTCGATAAGGGCCTGCTCGTCCGAGATAATGGCAGTGGGCAGGCGCCTCGCGGCAGTTTAGAATTTCTTGGGTCTCCAAGAAAGGTTCTATTAAGCCCACTGACCCCAATTGAATATTAATTAGCTAATTAACGGATTTATTGTTCCACGCCATTTCTGGAGAGGCCATTTTTTTCGAGTGCCATTATTTTTGTAAATGATTTTTCACATTGTGCATAATTGAATCTTTGCAGCTGCCAGCATCTTCTGCATGATTTGGCAAAAAAAAAGGAAGAAGCACTTAGGGTCCCCCCCACCCCCCTCCCGCCTCGCTCTGAACAAATGTTTTCAGCCCCTCCTGCTAATGCTGCAGCGAGGGGGAAGGGGAGGGGCTGCTGGTTCTGTTTCACAGGTTTGTTTTTTAAGCTGAACTGCAACGTCCGCACTCCTTTCCTCCCTTTTATAGGCAGCTGAGGGCCGAGGTGCTCTGTGAGGTCCCGCACCAGGCCTTTGTCTAGCTGTCTTCAGACTGGCCAGACTTCACTTTTTGCAGCCCAGACTCCTTAAAGCATTGCGCTTTATATTAGGGGTAGGTAGAGGGGACAAGATCCAAGCTTGTCCCGCCCAGAACTCCCAGCAGGGAGGCCAGCTCTGACGAGCAGAGCAGCATCCCTTGTGGGCTCTACCTCGGCTCCCACCTGCCCTTCCCGGCTGCAGCTCAGCCCTTCCCTAGCTGGAGCCTACCTGGGTCTGGTTGCTCTGAGGGAACAGAACCCCATCCCAGCATCTCTCTGCTGTTCTTTAATAAGCCTGCTCCAAATTCCACGCCAGGGCTGTGTGACTCCCTGGAGCCGGCATCTGCCCATAAGTTGACTCAGGCGGTCCCACAGGCCAATGGCTGATTGAATCAAACCCATTCCTCAGCAGAGGGTCTGGAATGGGGGGCGGGGTATGTGTGCTGGAGTGGGGCTTATGTGGAGGGCTCAGCAATATCGTCAGGCAGCACTGCGGAGACCCGCTGGACATCTCAGCCCCCTTCAGAATCATTAATGAAGCCGGGGGCAGACAGAGGCTCCAGGAATATTAGTCAGGGTCCCCCCGTGGGTGGGTCTAAGGAAGGCTTATACCCAGGATCTGCCTCTGGCCACCAGGAGCTGCAGAGTTTTATTGGGATTTTTTATTAAGCCACCTCTTCCTGCCCTCGTCCCTGTCCCTATCCTGCTGCTTGTGTTCAGAAAGGGGAATTCTGAGGGCTTTCCGAGCAGAGAGATGAGTCAGGAAGAAGGTCTTGCATCCGCCTGTGCAGACACTGGCTGGGATCATGCCATCTGCCCATTTCCTTTCCTCTGGGCTGGAATAAAGTCACAGCAGACAGCCTGACAGATGTCATGGGCATCCCCACCAAGTGCAAAAGTTGTGGAAGGGACCCCAAAAGTCTGTCCAAGAACTGGAGGTGGCTCTTAGAGTTGGGGAGGGGGGTCATTCAGTCTCTGTTTGAAGACCTCCAGGGAAGGGAAGCTTTAATAATAAGAGTCATCCTTGGGCTTCCCTGGTGGCGCAGTGGCTGAGGGTCCGCCTGCTGATGCAGGGGACACGGGTTCGTGCCCTGGTCCGGAAAAATCCCACATGCTGTGGAGCGTCTGGGCCTGTGAGCCATGGCTGCTGAGCCTGCGCGTCCAGAGCCTGTGCTCCGCAATGGGAGAGGCCACAGCAGTGAGAGGCCCGCGTACCGCAAACAAAACAAAACAAAACAAAAAGAGTCATCCTTGTATGGAGTCTGCATGCTCCTCCCTCTAACACCCCACCCCGAATCTCCCTGTCCGCATGACAACCATTCAGCTAATAACAGCAATAATCACAATCATATCTAACGTTAATTGAGGAACTACTATGTGCCACACACAGTACTAGGGGCCTATTATGCACCACCTCACTTAGTCTTCCTAATATCCCTGTGAGGTAAGTGAGGTTTTGAGGCACAGACGTGTGACATAACCTAGTATGAAAGTAACAGCACCAGACATCAAACCCCACTTTGCCAGACACCACTTTTGACAACTTTACTCTCCAGACAGGAACACCATGGCCCAGAGGCTGTTCTTCTGTAGTTAACAAGCTCAGTTGCTGGGAATTCCCGGGCGGTCCAGTGGTTAGGACTCTGTGCTTCCACCGCAGGGGCTCAGGTTCGATACCTGGTCGGGGAACTGAGATCCTGCAAGCCGCTTGGTGCGGCAAACAAACAAACAAACAAACCCACAAAAACAAAACAAACAAACAAACTCCTCCTCTAGCAAGGTCTCCCTTCTCCCTGCCGTCCTGGACCTCCTTTCCGATGTCCAAAGCACAGAGGTGGTCTGGCCAGGAGACAGCAGTGTGAACCCATCACCTTCCACATTTTAGACACTATATTGTGTTAATGCAGCCTAGCTGGCAATAGGTTCTTAGCAAGGGGTCCCACTCCTCCCAACACCTCCTATCCTCCAAGGTTCAGATTCATTGTTTTGAAAAGGAGCCACAAAGAATAAAGACACCAGAGATAGGGTGGGCCCCAAGTATGTACTTCCAGCAGCTTAATGAAGCCATCAAGGACATAGGGGTTTCCATTCCTCCATTCTGCCTTCCTGCGTGTCAGCTTCATTCTAAGGCTGGTTTCCTTTGCGGTCATAAGATGCTTCCGGTGGCAAACAGAGCTTCCTCAAGACAACTTGTATACCTACTCACTCTGGGCCAATAATAGGGGCCAGGTGTACTCTTTTGACTTAGACTGATAATCTGTGGGATGGAGGCTGGGAGCCAACCAAACGTCCACCATATAGGGTGTCTCAGGGAGCTGCTCCCTAGTTCCTGTGGGAGAGAAAAAGATGTTCAAACTTTGACTCTACTTCAGTCTCTCAACCAGACATACACTGCTTCTTCCTGGATTTACCTAAGAGAAATTCACCACTGCAACAAAGCTGATTCTCACCAGAGGAATGCATATTCCTCCTAATAACCTGATTTTTATTTCTCTCCCATAATTATGACCTGGAATTATTGTACTAAGGAAGTGTTTGACTCATTTCTGATCCTGCTTTCACAGGCTCCTCCATTCACAGAAAATGCTCCCCCCTGAGTCATTTGGGATATTGGCACCATTCTCAATTCCTTTCTCTGTAAGCCCCAAATGTCTTCCCTGGTAACAGGGGGTTGTACTGAGGAGGTGGCCACAGTCCATCTCAACTCATAAAAAATTGTTTACCCAATATGAACACCGTTCCTTTGGCTATTTTATTCTCTGTGCTTGCAGAAGCCCTAGGAGCAGAACATGGGTAAAAGTCTTTGGGAGGAGATACGGGAGGCTGGGTTTTCTGAAAAGGGAAAAAAGCAGACCTGAGAGGCTATGGCAGGTAGAGCACTTCACCTCTGCATCCCCAGGAGGGTTCTAGTATATGGTTTTTGAATGGGTATAAAAATAAAAAATCCCAGCAGGGGCCCATGAGGAGCAAGTTATGCAAAACTCACTTCTCACCTGGGCAATTGAAAGTGCAGGTGTCCCCACCCCTGGTGTCTGCTCCCTCTGATTCACCCTTTACATCACCCCAGAGTGATCTTTCAAAGAGTACAAATCTGATCATGTCCTTGTTCCATTTACAAAGCTGTGACGTTTCCCTGTTGCTTCGAGGATAAAGGGCCATCTCCCCGGCTTGACATGAGGGCCCCTGCAAGCAGCCTGGCCACTCTCCCCTGGGGCCTCTGTGTTGCAGGCACACCGAGCTCCTGGACGCCCTCCACCCAAGCCCACTCTCTCCCACTTCTGGGCCTTTACCCGCTGCCTGCCATGCTCATCCTCCCTTGTTTGATGGTTCAAGTGTCCTTTCCTCAGAAACTCTCCTGTTTGCCAGGCTGAGTTAGTCACCTTCTCTCCCTTCTTTCTGAAGCTCTATCATGACACCGACAACTCTGAGTTATGACTTTGTCACTGGCTGGCTCCTGACGCCCTTCCTTTCTGTGAGAGTTTCTGAGGGCAGGGACTTCGCTCCATTTCTTTTGTATCCCTCTTGCCTTATCCTATATTAGATGCTCAACATGCCTTGGATAGATAGAAAAGTGGATGGAAGGAGGAATGGAAAGAGGGAGGGATGGATGGAGGAGTTAAACCAACCTCACTCTTTTCTGCCTATGTCACTAGACAGCTACCGGGGATGATTTGCGATGTCTGTACTTCAGATAAATTCTTTCACAACCTCATCCGTGCCTGTGATGGAAAATTGTGTGACATGGTACTACTCAGCTCTTTGAAGAACTGCCCCCAAAGAGGACCAAATAATGGGAGCCTGATAGGAGGTGCCTAGTGACCAGCCACAGAACTCTGTCCTAGGCCATGTCATGCCCAATTTTTAGCCAAGAGATTGATCATCTCTGCTTGCAGTTAGCATTACTACCCCTCGGGAGAGGCAGTGTTTAAAAATATCACCCCATGGTGCTGAACTCTGCCACCTGTTGAACACTTCTGGTCTATCAGACCTCAGAGTCCTCCCCAGTCAAGGGCACCCCCTGACCCGGATCATGTGCCTTGTCCCACAAGCCAGAGACCATCCAGTATCTCTGTGAACTGCTCTCTACTTCTAGCCTACTTCCCTATGTGCCATGTGTCCTGCTCAGGAACCTATTATAGCTCTCTATTGCCTTGCACATAAAGGCTTAAACTCTTCTTAATTTCTTGTCTCCCATGTCAACTCCAAACACATTCTACCTCCCCATGTCCCGTCTTCTGTCTCAACCAGTCAACTTCCCCCTGTACCTGTAAGGGCTTCCCTCATATTTCTAGCTATTCTTTCTGTAGGAAGCAACTCTGTATCCACCTCCTCTCAGATATTTTTTTACCACACCTCCTCTTCAGAGTTCTCACAACACGATACTCGTTCATTCATCCTCACTGTGGATGGCTTTTATTGATGATGCATGCCTGAGGAACCACAGAGCAGGCGTCCTGCCCCAAGATACAGAAGAGCTGACTCCTATCCCCTCCTCTGCACCACTTGGCCACATTACAATGTCATTTATTTCCTCACCTGTAAAATGGGCATATGAACCTGTGCTCTCCCAGGGAGGTTGTGAGACAAATACAGCAATGGAGGGGACATGGATTTAATAAGCAGAGACATTTCCATTATGGGGAGTTGTCATCTGCGCTGTTGGGTGGATAATTTCCCAGAGGGTACAGGTCTGTGACCTCAGGAATGTAGACGGTCCACAGGGAACAAGGGGCTCTTGATATCCTGCCTCTAAAGTCTCTTCAGGCCTAAGGGCATTATTTTGCTGGACAAAGGGGATACTGATGAGCAGCGGGGGTAGGTAGAAATGTGAGCATTCCTTGAGGGAATAAAGGCAACCAGAAGTGTAATGGGGATCCGCTCATCACCCAGGTGGGGTCAGGAGCCCGGAATTTACATGTACTGTGGGACTCTGGGATCTGTGCCCCTTCCTCTGTGTGGAGCTTTTATCCTTGCCTGTTTTCCTGCAAAAATCAGAAGGTGAAGCTTGAAGGTGTACAGGACTGGCAGGGCAGAGGATGGGGGGTTAGGGACATGATGCTTCACTCTTCAAAGTGCTGCTGGTGGTGACGGTCACAAGAGACAAAGCCAGTGGTGGAAGGTAGAGTCTGACCCCTGCTTGGCCTGAGGTAGGGCTTGCACTGTGGAGGCTTGGGGGTCCCCAGCAGGACAGGCCATGCCACTTTTCTTCTTATATTCCCATTCTAACAGGTTATGGGCTAAACACTGGTGGACATCTACTGCTGGTGGGGCTGGGAAGACAGCATGCAGTAACAGCCTACCACCACATGTCCTTTGACAGGGGACTCAAGGGCTCCCAGAATGTGGGAGGGGAGGGACCTCTAGGATTATGTAGCAAATCCCCCAGTGAACACAGGGGAGCAGAGCCGGATGGAGTTGGGAGCCCAAGTTAGAGGCCCTAAATTAAGGAAACAATGTTAAGGCATCCCCCTATATGATTTAAAATAAATATAATATCTAAAGTGCAAAAGAAAATTGTAGTTTTGAAATGAAACAAACTTACACACATGACAAAATGAAGACTGCCCCTTGGGAATTCCCTGGCGGTCCAGTGGTTAGGACTCTGTGCTTCGACTGCAGGGGGGCCGGGTTTAATCCCTGGTCGGGGAACTAATCCCGCAAGCCACGTGGCATGGCCAAAAAAAAAAAAAAAAAAAAAAGATTGCCCTTTTTTAGTTTGGTTTTTCCACCTTGCAGGTCCCAGACAGGAGGCAGAGGGGAAGAAGACAGGTCACAATGAAGGGCGCTGTTGGCATCATTTCCTGGAGTTAGAGGGGCCTAAACAGGGGCCTCCCTTAGAATCCAGCTGCTTCTGGAGGCAGTGAGCTCCTGTCTTCCAGGCGAAGCCCACATCGTAATACTTGGAGGTGATTTCCACCACGGTTTCCACTCTGTGGCTGATTGAGGACCAAAGGGCTCGGCCTCAAAAAGTTCAGGACCACGGAGAGCTCCAGGGAGCTCCACAGCCGTAATCCCATCCTCCCTTCTACAGGGCCTGTTCAAGTCTTGCCTTTAAGCAGGGAAATTTTGAAGCTCCGGAGGGGATGATGGCCACAGTTCAGCACTGGTTTTCCCTTTACCCCTCCTCCTCAACACTGTCTCTTCATCCAACCCTACCAGTTCGGGCCCATCCTGCCCAGTCTCCTCCAAGCTCAGCCTTCCTGAACCCACTGGGGCATGTGCCTGGAGGGAGAGGATCCTCTGATGATGCTTCCACTGCCCAACAGCCGGGAGGCTCCTGTAAAAAGCCACAGCCTGAGGCTGGGTGGGAGGACAAGGTACAGGATCCCTCTACAGATGGGAAGTGGTAGTAATTAGCCTTAACAGGGAGGGAAGGGCAGCCCGCTTCATTACAGGGAAATGAGATTTTTAAATCCCATTTTAAGGGCCACATCAGCTCTAAAATGGCCTGTGGTGAGGCCTCAGAGCAGTTAGTAATTAGCTCTCTTGTTTCTAATGAGAGCAGAGGGGCGGGAGGAGGGGTCACTTAATGAACACAGGGATTAGCTTCCAAACAGGCCCTAAATAAGAAGACAGGTGCAGGGGAGGGCGTGAAGGCCAGGCCAGGCCAGCTGGGCCCCAGGCTGAGGGGCAGCCAGCCTGTGGGAACTTGGAGAAGGGGGTCCAGGGTCTCCTGAGCCTCACGGAGCCAGTGTCAACTCCAGCCCTACTTTATGCCAAGTCCCCCTCAGTTCTTCACTGTGAGAGGGTAGGGGTGGATGGTCGCCTGGCGTCCCCAGCCTAGAAGCAGGCGGCTCTGGTGTTAGCTGGGTTCTGGAAATCCATGGCCCTGCATGAAAGGCCAGGATGAAGCAGGAGGGGTGTCCACAGGAGCCAGACAAAACAACCCTTCCTCCGGGGGGCACCTGATGGTGTGCACTGTTGGCAGCAGCAGGAGTCCCCAGCCTCAGCTCTGTGATGCACAGCTAAGAGAAACCCACCTGCCTTGCCCCCTCTCTGGGCCAGGACAGTCCATCAGGAAGCCTGAGGCTGAGCCTCAACCTGGACCTCCTCCCCTCAGAACAGACCAGCCAGGCTGAGGGTGGTGAGGTCTGGAGAAGAGAAAAAGGAGGATTGGTCATGCTGGTCCCATTGTCCTGTGGCCCTCTGTGCATTGCCAATTCCTGCTTTTACAGCAAATCTTCTTTTTCCCTGGAAAACTGGTCATGCAGAGTCTGCAGAGAAACCTACTTTCTTGATGCCTCCTCTGTGGAGGGTAGTAATTCCAGGTGTTCAGAACAAGCAGGCTAGAATTCCCCAGAAGCCATGGATCCAGTCGACATGTCCCAAGTTAGTGGTATTGTGGGGCAAGGAGACCTGTGATGGCAGCCAAGATCCCAAGCCCAGTTTCTTGGTATTTTAAGGAAAACTATTTCTTGTTAACCTGGAAAACAAAGGAAGAGAAGCAGCGAGCAGGCATCAGGGCTGAGTGATGCTTTCTCTCCTCCATGCACTGTGTGCCCAAGTAGGATCCTTGGCTGGAACGCAGGTCTCAGGATGCAGGAGACAGAGCCCTGGGCCAGGCTGAGGGCCAGGAGGTCAGGCTTCCAGACCAGGCTGGCTACAGTGTGCCCTAGCCGTTGCTTCCTCTCTGGTCCTCAATTCCCCCAAAGTGAGCCCTTTGATTAAGATGGTCCATAAGAATGGGCCAGAAAAGGTCATTCCTTCTCACTCTGTCTAAAGTAGGCCGCCCTCTAGCTATTCAGAACTATATTTAGCTTGTTATTGATCTATTTGTTTATCCTCTGTCTCCCCCACTAGGCTGGCTGTAAACTACACACAGAGAGGGACCCTGTCTGCCTTCTCCACTGGCATTTCCATTCCTCTGCGCCCAGCACCATGCCTGGCATGTAGCAGACAGTTGATTCGTGTCTGCTCACTGGCTGGCAGGCTGGTTCCCTGACTGAATGAATGATGATGCACTGGGGACTGCCTCCCTGAGAAACCTCCAGCTCAGGGATTGGATGACTGAGAAACCTCCAGCTCAGGGATTGGATGACTGAGAAACCTCCAGCCCGGGGACTGGATGAGCTGCCTGGAGTCCCACCACTGCTCCACCCTGCACTGCCTCTGACTCCATCATCTGGAATTGCTCATCCCACTCAGCACCCAGCATAGGCCAGGACCAGTGACAGGCTCAGTTAGGATGTGCAATAAGGGACAGAAGTGCCCAAGGGCCCTCCTTACCCAAGAAACAAGCTCTCAGTTGGGGGATGGTTTGTAGTGAGAAGCAGGGGTAGGGCAGGGGGTCCAGGGGGCTCTGTCATGGGTAAAAGCTACTGTGCATTCCTAGATCCTTCCACTGCACAGGGCTGCCTCTAGGTGTCCATTTCACATGAGAATTACCTGTATGGAATCTGGAGTTAGAACAGGTCTGAATTCAGATCGAGGTTCTATTACTTGCTAGAATGGCTCTTTGAGCCTCAGTTTCTTCAACGGTGAAATGGGGATGATGATAATAATAGCACCCATAGCAACGGGGGTGATAAAAATAGCACTTCCCTAATAGAGTTACAAGCGGCTCAAGTGGGTTAGGCGTGTTTTTACTTATGAAAGCCCACGGAGTTTGTCCCACACTGGTCCCAGGGTGCAGTGCCCTTTCCAGAAAGCACACACCGATGCCCAGGAACAGCCTGTGGGGTGCAGTTAGAGGCTGCTGTGGGGAGCCCAGGCCTCCTGTGGGAGGGTCCCAGGCCTCAGAACAAGTGGACCTAGACCTGGCTGTATATAGTGAATGTTCCAGCAGTGACTACATGTTCTGTTGTTTACCATGAGCCGGTCGCAGTTGTGAGTATGTGCTGTCCATGTGACGACTCAGCTAATGTTCAAGGCAGCCCTGAGAAGTAGGTACCATCAACACGCCCCTTGTAAGGATGAGAAAACTCCTCATCTGTAAGATGGGAGTAGGTAAGCTGCCCAAGGCTGTACAGCTGCCAAGCAGAGGAGCTATGATCAGAACCCACGTAATCTGGCCCCTGAGCCACATGCCACCACCATGCCACACTGCCCTTTGCCACCATGTTTGCCCTCACCCCACACCTTCCCGGCAGTTAGAAGATTCTTCCCAGACTCTTTGCCCACTCTCTCTCCCTTCTCTCCTGCCCTCTGTCTCATCTCTCCCACGTCCCCTTCTCCTCCCTTTCCTCACTCTGTCCTTTCCTCCCTCCCTTCCCCACCTCTCATTCCCTCGCTCACCTCTCCCTGTCTCTGTGTTCCTCTGTCTCAGGTAAGTGGTCCCTGATCTGTGCTGGCAGATGGGGAGGGAGGCAGGAGAAGGGGAGCCTGGATCATTTGGGGGAAGCCTTTGGGCCCCTGTGGGGAAAGCCCCCGTGGTCCCCAAGTGCAGCAGGAGACCAGGTAGTACGAGAGGTGTGGCCTGGGAACTGCCTCAGTCCCTTTAGCACCTCAGACTCTGGAAGACAACAGTGTACCTGCCTTCCAGAACTATAGGGAACTCTGGCCACCAAAGGGCTTCCCACTGCTCACGGAGCAGACCCAGGAGGTGTGAGTCTGTAAGTCAAGCTGAGGGAAGAGCCCCTGGCCCAGCTCTCCTCTGGAATCTGGTTGTGCCTGCAAAGAAGGCAGGGGAATGGGGGGATGCAGACCTCCAACCTGGGCGCCACAGGCAGCCAAAGGGCGCCTGAGCCCCCGAGGGACTCACGCTTTCCCTTCAAAGTCCATAATCTCTGCCAAACCCAGTGCCAGTGGGATAGACTTGGGACTGGGCTGCTTGAATTGGGCTCCGAGCATGTGAGTTCAGAGAATCGGGATCTAGGCAGCACCTACTGGAAGCCTTGGGTAGGTGTGCAGCCTGGGGTCTGAAGAGAGGGAGAAACCAGTGTTTTGGGGAACCCAGCAGCACAGAGGGTTTCCATCAGTTCTCAGAAAGATGGATGCTGCCCCAGAATAAAAACCATTTTGTAGAGTCCAGAATATTTGAATCCAGGTCTTTTTTCCCCCACTGGAAATAGGTTTTAAAAGCTAATTTCTCTCCCTCCTTTCTGAGGCCTGGCCCAGCTTCTCCCTCTTCCTGCTGCAGCAGTTTCATAGTAAAGTGCCTCTCACCTCTGCCCTGCACCCCTGATGAATGCCTTGAGCAGCAATGGCGTTCCCCTTCCTAGGTGCGGCCCTGAGCCCCTAGCGAGGGTCATGAAGGTCTAACCCAGGTGGAAGGAGCCCCAGCAAGGGACGTCCCCTGATCCAAGAAGGGGGTGCAGGTGGAGAAAGGGAAAAACCACATGGTGGAAAGAAGTTTGATGTGAAACTTATTACGTGAGCACTGGACCCAGCCCCGAGGGGAGAGTGGGTGAGTGTGGCCTCACTGGAGCCTCGGGGCTCAACATGGCAGCAGAAACAGAGAGGTTGTCTCTAGGTTGCGGGCAGACCCACTGGTTGGAGGGGCTATTGCTGGGTGACGGAAAATGGCCCCAACAGGAGGGAGCTCAGGAACAATCTACTCTGGATGTACCAAGAGCCTGAAGAGATCTGGACACCCTTCAACCTCGTGTCTGGGGGTAGGAGGTTGCTACCTTTGCTGGGATAAAGCAGTATAAGAGTCTTCCCCAGGGGCCAGGAGCAGAGATGAGGTTTGCTCATGAGGTGCCGATGAACCAGCACCCTTTTCTGGATTTTAGCTGTGTGCACGTGCACGCGTGTGTATGTGTGTGTGTGTGTGTGTGTGTGTGTGTGTGTATGTGTCTGGGTCATCTGATCATTTTTTCATGATAAACCAATCTTGATCAAGTATTTTTCTGGACCAACTTACCTTCGTATCAGCCCATCTTTATTCATTCATTTTTAGCTAATTATAGTTTGGGAGGTAACATATAGCTAAATATTGACTTGCAGACTGACAGAATTCTCTCACTGGAATTTTCACCAAGAGTGATACACAGTCACAGCTACAAAGCATCTTTCCTTAACCTACCCTCACCTGGTGGCAGCACCCGCAGATGGGTGGTGCTGGGGATCACTCAGTGCCAGATTTAGTCTGGCCTTGACTATCTCTGACAGCTTTAAGGGCGAGAGCAGTTATCTCCATGTAGAGGTGAGATTTCCCAGGCAGGAATTTCACGTGGATTCCACCTGTGGCTCCTACATGTCTCATGATATGGGGCATGGTTTCTGGGACCAGGCCCAGGAGAAGAGGACCCATACGAGATTCCATGATGGGCCCTGCAGCAGTGTCAAGGTTAAAATCCAACTTCTTTCTAAACACAGACTATGAGGTCCAGCTTCAGACCAAGGAGCGGGGGCATAAGCAGGTGTCATGTTCCATGGGTCCCAGGCCCCTTGTTAGAGTATCTCTGACACCAGGGCACTAAGGAAAGCAGGTGGGGAGATGGGGTCCCAGGGGCTGGCTGGGGATGGAGGGGATTTGTGCATAGCTAGTGCAAGGCTTTCCACATCCCCACTACCCACAAGCCCCAGGCTGAGGCTTGAGCTGCTACAGCCTCTAATGGTTCACGTTCAGTGCTCCCTGGCTTCCTCAACTTCAATCCTCCGTGGTGAGCTACGGCCTCAAGGAGAACCAGGTCAGGACGATTCATGCCCTACACTTAAACAAGTTTCTCATACACAGTGGCTGGGGAGGCGGGGGAGATCAGACTTTTCCTGGGTTTCCTCTGGGGGTTGCAAATCCTCTCCAGGTGCATAATCCCCGGCCCCCAGTAGCCATTCCAGCCCCAGCTTGGTTGCCCTGCTACAGAGGGAGATTGGTCTCCTCTCTGGCTCTCTCCCCCCCCCCACCATTGGTTCTACACCTGCCGAGGCAACGCCTGTGTGGCCTCTTCCTGGGGGCAGCTGTGGACTGCTATGGGTCTTCCTGTGCAAAGGGTTTCCTACTCAGGACCTCATGATATCCAGGATGGTGACCCCAGCTCACGTAAGCACAGCACTTCACAGTGTAGATCTCAGCCTTGCGGCTGTCCCCAGCTCACGTAAGCACAGCACTTCACAGTGTAGATCTCAGCCTTGCGGCTGTCCCCAGCTCACGTAAGCACAGCACTTCACAGTGTAGATCCCAGGACACAGATCATCCCCATTTCCTGGATGAGGATGGTGAGGCAGCGGTAAGCGGAGCCATGATGCTGAACTTGGAACGTTCCATGCCATGTTAGGCTGAGGAAGCACCCTGACCAGGTATGGGGCAAGCGGAGTGGGGCTGGGGTCATCTTAGAAGGCCAGCTCTGCTCTTGGGGGCTTTCAAAGCCCGGCTGCCTGACTTTGAGTCGATCTCATTGTGAGTGAATTAATTGTTGTGCAACCTACAGTGTGAGACAAGTTAATTACATAATTACTGCAAAATGACACGTTATTTCATGGCTGCAATATGGTAACTCTGTTGGAAACAACTGTAATTGCCCAGAAACTGCATTCGAGTGGCTCCGTTATCTCTCGATAACCATGTAATTAACTTGTTACAACTTTATCTGCAGCAGACTCCGAAGTTAGGACTTGGGTCCTTGGGGTGGGCACAGCCATCCTAGACATAAGGGCCCAGGGAGGGTCTGGCATTGAGGGCTCTGCTACGGTCCAGGGAAATAATGTTCATGTTGAGCGAGAAAAAAAGCCCTCATTACAGACTCCAGCCTCAAGCTCACGTGCTCAAACCCATTCACAATCTCACATGGTCACACACAGACGACAGCTCCCTGGTCTCACCAGACCCACTCAAATATACCCACTGCAGCCTCTCTTTTCTCTCACGTGCACGGGTGCGGCTCCTTCATAGAAAGTGGAAGTCCCAAAGTAGAGAACTCCTACCCCAAGATCCTTGGCCCTAAAGATCCCTTCCCACAGACTGGGCCACTGGCCACAAAACCATATCTTGGAGACGTAGCCTCCTCCAAGTGCCCATAAGAGCTCAGCCATCCTCCCGCTTCCCTCAAGTGGAGGAGCAGGCCCGGGGGCAGGTGACGTGAGATGGCAGCGCATCCCCGCTTCGCCCAGGCAGCCAGTTCCCTGCCCAGAAGCAGGCAGAGGATGAGGCTGTAGGCTAACTCCATCTGGGCTCTGGTCTGGGGAGCCTGTCCATATAGCCTTCTCTGTTCAGGCTTTGGACCCAAGGAGCCTCTCTTTTTAATACTGTTCAGTGATACCTTTTCAGTTCCAGGCTATGTGCTCGGCGCTATGGCTTCAGCCATGACCAAGACAGCATCCCTGCTGCCCTGGGTGAGCCTAGCTCAGCCGCTGGATGTCTGGCTGCCTCCCAGCCTGAGTACCTGCCGGCGTTCTGTCTGTCCCTACCTATCTCTGCCTACACATCCATCTACTTGTGTGTCCATCTCTCCTGCTTGCCAGTACACGTATGTGTCTGACTGTGTGTCTGTTGACTTGTCTGACTCTGCAGTCGTCACAAATGGTCCCATGTCTGCTGGAGGGAACCAGCCTGTCCCAGGTCTCCCCGTGGTGCTCATCCTCACCTTGATGTGCTCTGTTTGTTTTCCTGGCTTTCCCCCTTCTCCTCAAGGGCACGGACTGTGTCCAGTCCATGATTCATCCTTGTGTCTGGTACTTGCAGCGCAGGGCTGAGACAGACAGATTTGCCGACGGAATGAAAGAAAACCTCCCGCCTGCGTGGGCTGAGTTAACAGGGAAACAGAATTGTTTTCACTCATCCAGGGGAGCAGAAAGGCAGGCCCCAGGTTGGGCCCAGGCTGTAAGGAAGAGACAGCAAATGCTGTCCGTCCCCATGAAGGTTAAGAGGGGTTTAAGAATGGAGCTCCCATGGCAGGGAGCTCAGGATTTGGGGTCCTACCATGGAGGCAGACCAGAGCTGGGTCCCTGTCTGGGCAGTCTGGGGGGTTTCAATGGTGGATGTAACACAGGAGCCCAGGGAAGGGAGGTTTTCATCTCGGGGGCTAGGGTATATGCTCTGCCGGGGGAGGGGGAGGACACCCTAGCCCCACCTTCTGGCTGAGGGGGTGCTTGGGGTTGTCCCCTCCCCTCCAGCTTGTTCCCGCTAAAGCCCACCTGGAGCCGCCCTGCCGGCAAGGGCATACACTAGAGCCCCAGGCACGCCCCGCCCAACCAAGGACCAAGGGGAGGGTCTTGTTTTACTCCCAAGCCAAGGGGAGGGGCCCCAGGTCTGTGTCAGTCATGTGATCAATGCAGAATAACCTCCCCGGAAACATTCATAAGTTTAATCCACGCCAGTAATAAAATCGCATTACATTTCTCATAAAATAAATGTTCCCATTTATATACAGAAGACAGACTGTACAGGCCCAGCCTGGCCCCAGGAGGGGTCACACACAGACGGGCGGCGCTGGAGGAAGGGCCCTTCCTCCCATCGAGGACAGAGGAGCTGTAATCGGCAGGAGAGCGGCTGGCCAGCCGGGCGGGTGGGCAGGCGGGCGGGCGGACGGACGGGCCGGGCGGCCAGGCGCCGGGCGTCACTGAACCTGGGGCTCAAAGGTGCCATTGAGTTGCCCCTCCTCATAGTCCATCTGACACAAGATCATGTTGTTCTTCAGGAAGAATTTGTCTCCCACACAAAATCTGGAAAATCCAAGCAGGAGAGAGAGGCCATGGAGGGGTCCCAGTGGACGGTGGCGGCTCCAGACAGGACCCCGCCCGGCCCAGGAAGTGGACGTGTGGGAAGTGAGGTCCCGGGGAGCCTGCTCCTTGAGCTTTCCAGAGGGGATCCCTGAAAGTCTCTCGGCCAGGCCCTGCAGCCTGGGGCGTAAGACACACAGATAAGCCTGGGCCACAGCCCTTCCACATAGTCAGAGCTCCTGTGGAGGTGGGAGCGGGGCTGAGGTCGGAGGGCAGGTGTAGAAATAATGTACCTCAGTGCCAGAGAGGGAGAAAGGGAGGAGGAACAAAGAAATAGGAAAAGACCAACGGAGGAGAGGGAAGGAGAGAGGCAGAGATGGAGCACGACGAAGGGATAAAATGGCTGACTTTTCCAACCCTCTGTTCCCCTCCCCAGCTTAAGGAAATGGCTCAGGGAAGGGCACTCTTCCTCTAAACAGGATCTGTGGGTTTCCGGGAACATCCTTCCAGGAGGAGGTGACGCTGTCCCACCATCTTCCCTCGAACCCAAAGCAGGCCCTGCTTTGCCTCTCTGCCCCTCTCCGTCCTCCTCAAGCGCTGGAGGACTCAGCCCTTCCCCCAAAGACGTGCCCAGGGTGTCTGAGGCCTGTAGTGGGACCCCAGGGTCACAGGCTCAGTCCCAGCAGATCCCACTTCAACCACCAGGTGGCGCTGCAACTTCACCGAGCCCTCCCAGCAGTAGGTCTGGGCAGAGCCCCAGCCAAACCAGCACTCCCTGCAGGTCCCTCTGGACCTCACCCTCTGGGAACACTTGTATGAACTCCTTCCTCACCTGGGGGCTCCTGAGAAAAGGGCCTGCCTTCTGGGGCCCGGCCCCCAGCCAGGGTTGAAGCGCTCTGGCTCCTTAGGTCCCTAGGGTCTCCCATGGGGCTCGGGGCACAAAGAAGGGGCCAAAACACCAGAAACAAGGCTGGGCTGGAACCAGAATCACAGAAGTGAGTGACCGTTCCCCAAGGGGATTTCACCTTCCAGGTCTGGGAACCCTTTTTCGCTGGAATGTCCATGCGTGCTCCTGCATGTAGCACACACACACGGCACAGGACATGCATACAGAACTCTTGTGCACACACATTTAAAACATGCATGTACAATACATGCATGGGACTCCTCTGGTGGCGCAGTGGTTAAGAATCCACCTGCCAATGCAGGGGACACGGGTTCGAGCCCTGGTCCGGGAAGATCCCATATGCCGCGGAGCAACTAAGCCTGTGTGCCACAACTACTGAGTCTGCACTCTACAGCCCGCAAGCCACAACTACTGAGCCCACATGCCACAACCACTGAAGCCCGTGTGCCTAGAGCCAGGGCTCTGCAACGAACAGAAGCCACCACAATGAGAAGACCGCGCACCACAACGAAGAGCCCCCACTCGCCACAACTAGAGAAAGCCTGTGTGCAGCAATGAAGACCCAATGCAGCCAAAAATTAATAAATAAATATATTAAAAAAATAAATGCATGGACACTACACACACTGCACACAGCTCATGCATGGCCCCGTCCATTACACTTGCACAGAGCTGTACTCCACGAACGTGTACATGTGGTATCGGAGGGCACACATTTGGCTACAGGGCTCAGGTGTACATAAAACACACGTATGAACATGCATGCTCACAACAACATGCACACACAGGACCCGCATTTGCATGCATGCCTCCATGGCACTCCTGGTCTGTGGCAGCAGGTGTCAGCTGGGGTCTGCTGAGTGTGTTGGGTCTGTTACAGGCCAGCACTCACCTCTGGTTGCAGAGCTGGCAGGCGAAGCAGTCGAGGTGATATACATTGTCCCGGGCCCGCATCACCATCTCGAAGGCTGGAATCAGCTTGCTGCAGGCGGCGCAGTTTCCTGTGGTGCCGAAGAGCCTGCAGAGGGAAGGGTGCAGAGGGCTCAGGCACCTGTTGGGGTGGTGTGGGGGGCCGGGGAGTTGCCTCCATTCAGGGCCCCACCTGCCCTCCCCCTGGTTCAGCAGGTGGGCCTGGGCAAGAGGGAAGGAGCACAGGTGACAGTGTCTAGATTCTGCTAAGAGAGAAGGCTTCAGAGAAATTGGCGCATTCACCCAGGAAGGAGACTCTGGGGACCCAGGTGTTGGCTGACACTGCCCGTCCCCCGGCTTCACTGACAATGCCCTCTCCCAGGCTTCCACTGGGGTCCCTCAAGCACCTGAGGTCACCAGAAGAACACTGGGCTGGGCCCTGAGCAAGGACTCCAGACTCACACAAGCCTGAATTTAGAGACAGTCTGCTGATCATGGGCTGTGTGTCCTCAGGCAAGTTACCGAGTCTCTCTGAGCCTCATTTATTTCAACGGTAAAATGGGGACCATAATACATTCTTCACAAGCTTGTTGTGAAAACAGTAACCTCTCAGTCACAGCTCCTTTAGTAAATGCCTATGTAGCGTTTGCTATGTGCCAGGCACTGTTCTAAGGGCTCTCCAAAGACCAACTCATTTAATCTTGACAACAACCCTATGGGGTGGTCTTTTTCTGCTACCAACTCATGGTGTGACTTGCCTAACTCCCTTTTCTTTTTTCTTCTTCTTCTTTTTTTTTTTTTGTGGTACGCGGGCCTCTCACTGTCGTGGCCTCTCCCGTTGCGGAGCACAGGCTCCGGACACGCAGGCTCAGCGGCCATGGCTCCCGGGCCCAGCCGCTCCGCGGCATGTGGGATCTTCCCGGACCGGGGCACGAACCCGTGTCCCCTGCATCGGCAGGCGGACTCTCAACCACTGCGCCACCAGGGAAGCCCTAACTCCCTTTTCTTGAACCTCAGTTTATCCTTCTTTAAAATGGGAAGGCTGGACCAGATGATCCTGTTCAAAGGTGCTTCTAAGACAGGACTGATGCCAAAAGGAAGTTCCAAGGCCATCTGGCACAACGCCTCTTTGGGGCAGGCACCCCTCCTCTTAGCTGCTGGTTGCAAAGCTCTAAGGACAGGGAACTCACTCCTTCCCCATGTAGGCCAGTCCTTGCTGAATGTTCCAGGGGTCTGAGCCAGCCAGGCCTCTGCTCTGCAGACTGGCAGCGCAAGCCCCAAGTGAGGCAAGGGGGCTGAGAGGCGGGCGGGAGGCCCTCTAATCCCTGGTTTGTCCAGCTCAAGCTCGGGCGCCTGCACAGGAGCTTGGCTCCATTATCCATCAGCCTGAGCTGCCTGGTGGCTCAGATTAAGGCAGACAAAGGCCGGGCCAACAGCATCTACTTGCCAAGAGGGGCCTTTCTGGCCACCAGCCCAATGAGAAGTGACTGCAGAGAGGCAGGCTCTGGACAGCCGTTCTCAGGGGCTGAGCAGCTCAAGGAAGCCCCGCACCCACGCCCACCCCGGCCCACTGGCCCACCAGGCCCCGAAGTCATTCCTGAGCCTCTGCCAGAGTCCGGGAGAATACCTTCAGGCTCCAGTAGCTGGCAGGGCCCAGGATGCTTGTGGGTGCGTCAGCTCTGTAGGTGAGCCCATCCTGTACTGTGGTCGTCCCTCTCCAGGTCCTGTGGACTCGTCAGATGGTCTGTCACCCCCCCTCAACCTGGTAGGTTCAGCCCCCAGGTGATGTCCTAAACCTCCAGACCTGGAGACCCCTTCCAGGTTGCCGAGGGGTGAGTCCCCAGAAGCATCCTTAACCCCTCCTCCTGGCCTCAGCATCTCTCCTCCAGCCCCAGTCAGGAGCACCGAGTCACACATCCTGGTTTATAGCACCACTTAAAAAAAAACAACTCCTGCAAAGGCAGAAGTTAAAAGAGAAGGTGCAGGCAGGTAAATCTTAGGCTCTTCGGGGAAATAGGGGAGCCTCTGCTGATAACCCCGCCCTCCCCCCCTACCCCCCGACATGCCCAGTCCTGAGCAGAGGGAGCCCCAAGAAGCCTGGCCATGACCTACTAATTAATGCGATGGGCCTTCCTTCCCCGCAAGGCCCTGCCGCCGCCCAGCAGCCTGCAGGGGAGCCAGATGCACATGTTGGGTCTCCGCCAAGGCCCCTGCTCTGCGGCCTCCTTCCAGCCTTGCCGACGTCATAGATGGCCTAAGGGAGGGTTAACTGCGGAGGAGGAGCCCCGGGGAATAGGATCCGGGTTGTGGAGGAGGGTGGGTCAGAGCTCTGAGGAATGCCAGGAGGGGAAGCGGTAGTCTTTTCACCATTCACAGAGGGGTAACCTGAGGTGGGGGAAGAGGTTCAGGACTAGCTCAAACCCAGGTCTTTAAGTTCCAGCATCAGTAGCTCTTCTTCTAGGGTCTGGCTACCTACCAGGCTCCCCAGGCGTGGGGGTGTTTAATCCCAGGGCCCACCTGGAAGATGGGGAGCTGGGCCCTGGGGAGATTGAGAAGGAGACCGTCAGGCCAGAGGGGCCCAGGGAAGTCAGAGCTTCCCCACCTGCTCCTGGAAGCCCCTCCAGGGCGTCCCTTCCCAGATTTCAGGGACGGGGTGGGTCAAAAGCACCTGGCAAAGGCAGGGCCAGAGCCACACTGGTGCCCTTGGGAAGCTTCTCTTGGGTGCCCAATGGTAACAGATGTGCCCGCCCAGGACCCGCGCTGGGCACTGAGTCCGAGGGGCAGGGCAGGGCGGTGCCAGCCTCGGAGGATGGGGCTTTCTGAGCAGAAGGGCTGGGGGGGCCGCCCACCTCAGGTAGTCGCGTCGGCACAGAATGAGGTTGGCCTTGGTGTAGAGCGTGGAGCCCACCTCGCCCAGGCGGCAGTCACAGCAGGCGCACTTGAGGCAGTCCTCGTGCCAGTACTTGTCCAGCGCCTTCAGCAGGTAGCGGTCCTTGATCTTGCGGTTGCAGCCCGCGCAGCCCTTCTGCTTCCCTTTGGGCTGGACGGAGAGCATCGGCATACCTGCGGATGGACAGACAGATGGACATGGTGGGCCCTGCGGCTCCCACCTCAGGGTACATCCCTCTGCTTCTCTCTGCTGCTCCCTTCCAGGAGCCCTCCCTGTCTCCCCAGCAGCTACCTCCCCTGGGCCTGGGTCCCGCCCTGTGTGGCCTGCCTGGCACGGCCTCCTCCCCTGCCCTGTGAAGGTCCTCCAGAAGCTGCGGGAGCCCCGCATCTGCTCTGCTGCAGGGCACACAGCTAGTCCTCAGGTCCGCCTCCCTGAGTTGTTCCTCTCCTTCCAGCCACTGCCCCCTGTGCCGTGGGATCCACGGTAGGCCTGAGGCCTCCTCATGCAGCCACCATCCATTGGCTCTTTCGGCAGCCCTGAGAATGGAATCTCGGGCTTGGGGTCCACTAGAACTCCCAGATCTTTTTGCCACCTCAAGACTTCCTCACACTGCTGTGTGCTTGACCATTTTAACCTAACACGTCAGGCTACAGCCTCTTGATTGTGGAGACGTCAAGAAGAAAGTGAGGGCTTCCCTGGTGGCGCAGTGGTTAAGAATCTGCCTGCCAACGCAGGCGACACGGGTTCAATACCTGGCCTGGGAAGATGCCACGTGCCGCGGAGCAACTGAGCCCGTGCGCCACAACTGCTGAGCCTGCACTCTAGAGCCTGCGAGCCGCAACTACTGAACCCCCGCGCTGCAACTACTGAAGCCCGCATGCCTAGAGCCGGTGCTCTACAACAAGAGAAGCCACTGTAATGAGAAGCCCACGCAGCGCAACGAAGAGTAGCCCCCGCTTGCTGCGACTAGAGAAAGCCTGCGCGCAGCAACGAAGACCCAATGCAGCCAAAAATAAATAAAATTTAAAAAATAAAAAAATAAAAAAAAAGAAGGAAGTGAGATGCCCCTGTGATACTCCCAGGGGGCAGCAGGAGCTCTGGAGCTCCTGGTCAATGCTTGGGGAGGTAGCTGGGCCTGGCCTAGTTGACGCTTTCCTCAGGAATGTTTCTAGCTAGATTCAAACTTCCTACCTGCCCTAGCCTGAGGAAGGGGACCATCGGCGCCCCAGCATCCTTGCTCATCCTACCAGGATAAGAATCTTGGAGACACTGCCCTCTCCCAGGGCCCATATGAGCTTCCCGACATACAAGGAAGTGGTAAGTACAAAAGACAGGAATCGCAGCATAGCCTTGACCGGAGGGAGGGGCAGACCTCCCACCAGGCAAGCATACCCCGTGCACACAGGCAAGGTGTGCAGGCGTGGGCATGTGTGTGCACAGAGGCACAGGCTCCTAGCCCCCGGCCCTGAGGCCATAGAGAGGGGCAGTTGAGAAGGAGGTGGGGACAGATGTTGTCTGGGAACCTGGACATCCACGTGGAGTCCTGAGGCTCGAGCGTGGTGAAGACTAGGCTTGGAGGGAAGTGCGGAGAGTCTCAGAGCCCAGCTGGATGGTGGGGTTGCCTTGCACTTGTCTAAGTCTAACTGACCCTCACAAGGGCTCAGATGGGTTGAGGGGTCACCGCTGGGGGGAACAGCCCACGCCCTCCTGCCTCCTCGGTTTTCCAGCAAGCCCCCGAAGACTCCCTCCCCCTGGGCCCAAGGTCTCCACAGGACCCCTGCACTCTCCAGGGCTCTGGGTTCAGCTCCCGTTCCCTGGCATTCCTCCTCTCCCTCCCTCCCCGTCACTGCCCCCAGCCTGGAGTCAGAGCTGCTTCCTTTCCCTTCCCTCTTCTGGATTGTGACCCTTCCTCAGGCTCCAGGAGAGAACCAGCTTCCAAAGAACCTCAGTCTCAGAATCCACAGATGTCAGGTGGGAGGGGACCCCAGAGTTCGTACAGGCAAATGCTCTCATTCTACAAATGGGGGAACTGAGGCCCAGAGAGTCCAAAGGGCTAGTGTAAGCCACTGATCAAGCTGGCTTCTGGGGTTCTTCCTCCCTCCTATGCTCTGTCTCAGCCTCGCTGCCTCCTCAGACTTCTCTTGGAGAGGGGGCAGCCCCCCAGCACCCGGGAGCAGCAGGACAGGTGAGGACAGGAAGGAGGCAGCGCATCCTCCCTCCTCCAGTGCCCGCAGGGCCCATCTGTTAGCTGGGAAGTTTGCTGCCTAATTTCCTTAATGCAGCTCTACAGGCTAATTGGTCTGAGAGAGTGAGGGGGCTCAGGCCCGCCTGTGTCTCCTCTGACAGCGGCCAGCCCAGTCACAGAGCTCAGGGGAGCCCAGAGAGGCCGCTGGGGAGCAGGCCCACCCGAGAGCTAAGGGGGGCCTGAGAGGCTCCTTCCTAGGCCTGGCCTACAGGGATCAAATGGGGGAGGGGTTCAAAGAGCTGGATATGGAAAGGTCTGGGGGCTCCCAGGGTAAAACTACTGTCCCTGGGGCCTGTGGAAGGCGCACCCAGCCAGCATAGCTATGCATATACATTCCAGCTTGGAAAACCCCAGACCAAGCCTCTCTCTAGTCCCTCCACGGCTGATTTTCCCCTTGCTCCCCAGGGCTAGCAGCAGGCCTGGCTCCCTTCCCAACAGCCCTGAGCCCTCCCAGGGCTCTATACTTGTGCTATCACTGGGAGGGGGGTGAGTGGCTGGAACATCATTACTCAGGGGATACATCTGGCCCACTAAGTTATGCCCCCAAATGAAGGGGGATCCCAGCACTAGGAGCGTCTGTCCTGCTCCATCTTCTGTCTGGCCTGGCTCCTAGAGAGGCTGAGCCTGCAGGGCTATGGACCACATGGTAGCCGGTAATTCCATCACCAGCGGGACCGAGCACCTAGAGGATGCAGGGAGGATGTGGGGAGCAAAGCCACACGCTGCCCCAGGTCCCCCGCCTGGCATACAGCAAGTGCTCTGTAAGGCCTGAATACCCTGCTTTAGGGTTCTGGACTCTGCTTCCTGGGTCCTGGAGAACTCTTTAAGAAGCCACATGGTTTCTGCCAGTGTCTGATGTCCACTGAGACACGGAACACCAGGCCCAGCCTGGCTGAGGAGGTCCCAGAGCATCTGGGGACCATGAGCTTTCTTCGCCTGGGAAGGCTGAGGTCCTGGGAGAAGTCTGACTCACCCCTCCCTTTTTTACCGAGCACCCACACTGTTTGCCCTCATTGGGCTAGTCCAGGAGACTTGAAAACACTCCTGGAAAGGTGAAGGGCCTTTAAGGGGGGCATCTATAATCTCCTTCTCCCAAATAGAGCAAGATGTTCCCCAGAGGGTCTGGGTTCTCCCTTCCTGTCCTGCCTCCCCAGCTCCCACCCAGCCTGCCTGTCGGCCCTGCAGACACCTCTTCCCTCCCTCCCTCCCCTGCCTGGCTCTGGGAGCTGAGCCTTGGGCCATGCACTTTCCATTAAGGAGATAGCATCCCTTTGCTGAAGTCCATTTGGGATCCATTTTAGTGTTATCTAAAAATCAAATCTACATGGTAATCCTTTTAATGTACTCCTGACTTTAGAAAAAAACAGCTTTGCGCTCCTTCAGGAAAGGTTTTAAAGCATTACCCAGTAATTACTACTCACTCATGAAAACACTGACATTTTACAATGGATGATGCTTGCCCCTGCATGTGCTCACGCTCAGACGCAACACACGGGACCCAGCAAAATAAACCAATTCACTCAGCCCGTGTGTTCCCCCAAATCTCAGGGTGTGAGGGGGACGACATTAGCGAGGACATGGGCCAGACTCCTACCCCGCCTCTCCCCTGGGCGGGCTGATGGTGGAAGGAGGCAGCCTCCCAGTCTGACTCATCCGGCTGTCAGACACTTACCCTCAGCTCTTTAATCTGGGGAAAAGCCAGACAGTCCCGGTGACTGGGAGGCACTGCCAGAGGTCATTCAGCTCTTCCCGCATCCTCGAGAGTGGTCTGCCAGGCCAGACCCAAGTCCTCAGCAACTCCTGCCCACCTATCCCAGGACAGCGTGTCCCTCAGATGGGACTTCTCTAAGGTGCCAAGGCCACCGGCTCCCGGTCCCACCCATGCCTCCAGTTTGGACAGCACACTGAGCCCGGCTGTGCAGCACTTCCTCTGCTCACAGTGAGCTCCTCTGAGGCAGGTCCTCCTCCACAGAATGCCCACCCCATCCAGCCCCATGTCAGGTCATGCCCTGTGGCTCCCCTGCTGGAAGCCACTGTGGCCACCACTGAGAACCCTACCTGACATTCGAGGCCCCCTCCCACATGCCAGCACCCCCTGCATGGCACTGCTGGCTCTGCTCCCTGTAGAATCCCAGGAATAATATCCCTTTCCACCCTGCAAATGGATCTCATTTGCTTCTGCCCTAGAGCCTTCCCTCCGCCATTGCTCCAGGAAGAAATGCCTTGTCCTGCCTGTCCCACTCTTCCCCAAAGGTCAGAGTCAGCAGTGGAGTTGAGGCTAAGAGCACAGACTTTGAACTCAGAGGACCTACTTTCCAATCTGGGAACTGTCCCAAGTAGCTGGAGGGCTTGGCACAAACCCCTTTACCTTTCCAACTGTCATCTGTGAAATGGGGCCATACTAGTTTCCTTCCACCAGACTATAGTGAGGGTAGAATAAGGTTCTGCAGAGGAAGCCACAGCACAGGGTCTGGCAGCCAGCTGGGACCAACAAACAGGAACTGGTATATTGTTAACATGCACCCTGGGACGCCTTTCCTGTTCTGACACTTGTTTTTTTGCTCTTTTAACTTTTTATCTTGACATTTCAAACTTCCAGATTTTGCAAGAATAGAAAGAATTCCTGTATACCCTTTACCCTGATTCTCTAAATATGAACATGTTGCCATATTTGCTTTATCCTTCTCTGTTTATCTATCCATCTACCTCCCTCCCTCCCTCCCTTCCTATAATTCTTTTCCTGACTCATCTGAGAGTTGGTTTCAGACATGAAGCCCCTATACCCATAAATACTTTGGTTTGATTTCCTGAGAGCAAGGGCATTCTCTCACGGAACTCCAGTACAATGATCAAAACCAGGAAATTATCATTGATCTAATACTATTATCTATCCATTCAGATTTAATCAGTTCCCCCAATATCTTTTATAGCAAAATAAAAGTCTGGATCACGCATTTCATTCAGCTGTCAAGTTCAGTCTACTTAAATCTGGAAGAATTCCTAAGCCTTTCTTTGTGTTTCAAGACACTAGCATTTTTGAAGAGTACGGGCCAGTTATTATGGAGTTTCCTTCAATTTGGGTTTATCTGACACCTTTGACTATATGACCTTAACTCCTCTGTACCTCTTTGTTATAAAATGAATATGAGAATAGCCCTCATAGAGTTTCCATGAGGGATCCAGGAGCTAATACGTGTGAAGTGCTCAGGACTAACTGAACCTGGCAGTCAAAAGTTAGCTCTGATTGGTGTCACCCCATTCAGCACATGGGGAAGGATGACCCTAATTAGTCACAGCTCCATCTCAGGCCGCTACAACAGTGATGGGCACATTTGGAGGAGAATTACCTGATTTGAATGTGCAACCATGGTTCAAGTCACGCAGGCACTGGTTAGAGTCCAGCCTTACCCAAAGGATAGTCTAGTGGCCACTGCAAATGTGTGCAGGAGGTCAGCCCCATCTGTCCCACAGGCTGCTTCAGGGACCAGTCAGAGGAGAAGGGGGCTGTGGCAGCTTAGGGGGTGACAGTTCAGGGCAGGTCCCTCTGTGTGCCCTGGGAGGCCTGGGGCACAGGCAGGTGTAGGCTTGGGATTTCTCATCATCTCTCCATATGCCTCAGTACTGTTCCAAATCCATGCCCACACAGCAAAACACAACTGCCCAGCACAGCGCTGGGGCTTCCTTTTCTCACACTGGGGGACAGGCAGGGAGCCTGGGCTGGACTCTTCTGGGGGCTAATGGCATTCTGCAGGGAGATATCACTGACTGAACACTGAGCAGTGCTCAGCTCACAACTGCTTTATGAGACGGGTACCATGCAGGCCCCATTCCTGTCTACTGTTGACACGTTTTTCCCCCTGAGCCTGTCCTAGGCTCCGCTGCTGGTGTGGGGCACCTGCCCCTCCTGCAGGCAGATAGAGCAGGGGCTCCATGGATCAGCTCCTGTCCGGCCTCCTGTGTGGAGCCCTGTTCTTGATCCTGGATAAATCACTGTGGCTCTCAAGGCCTGTCTGTCTCCCCAGCTGCACAGTGGGAATGATTCTAGCATGTACTTCTAAGGATGTCCTCAGGCGTATGTAGGATAAGACCTTGCATTAAATGCACCTCTCTCATCACAGAAACCAGCAAATACCCTTCCAGATGAAACCTATTCCCATTTTAACAATGGGAAAACTAAGGCACAAGAAAGGTTGTGACTTGTCATGGGTCACACAGAATGAGACAGAGCTGGGATTTGAACCCTGGCAGCCTGTCTTCAGGGCCCGAGCACTGGGCTCAACTGCTCTGATGCCAGGCGGCATGCTGCTTACCCTGAGATGCTAGTAGACCGGGGAGGGAGACATCACAGAGATTAGGAGACACAGAAGGTATGCACATGCAGGTCACACGTGCAAACATACACAGCTGCACACATACTTTCACACATACGTGTAATCACACACATGTGTACAAGGTCCACGAGAGGCGGGACTGTGTCCGCTTATTCTCCCCAGAACAGCTTTATTCCAGGCTCCAGCACAGCGCTAGCATACAGTAGGTGCTCAGTAAGTTGCATGAAAAGACACACCCCTGCATCCAAGGACACGCATACATGGGTGTCACATAAAAATATACACACATATGCCTGAGCCGTCACATGCACATTTACTGCCTTTTAAAAAACTACACTTCCAAAAAGTGGATCGTAGCTATAAATCAAGCTCTGATTTGAACAAAACCCACGAATGAGAAGCCTGGTGCTCTGTTTTTAATTCCACTTGCCCCAGGAAATGGAGGAGCACAAGCCCTGAGGTTTCACCCACGTGGACCCAGGCAAAGCAGGGGAAATTATCCAGAAGTGATCAGTCCCACAATCGTCACACCCATGTCAGCTGCTGGAGGGGTAGGGTCTGGGTCCCTGCCACCTGCAAGGTGCTTGTACCCAGCGGGGCCCACACCCGGGCCTGGAACTGCAGAGTAGGATCCCAAACAGAGCCAGCCAGCGGCCCCTCCTCGGCATCAATCCTGTTTAATAAGGAAATTTGAAAGTGTAATCTAATTTTGCAGAATCTCTTTAAATCTCGTTTTCTCAGAAGTAACTTCATTTCGCACGGACACATCCAGCCTCGTGCGAAGGCCTCCATTTCACACCAGTTTTATCTCCACAATTTCTCGTCTCACTGCACTCCTATCCCAGGGCCTTGCCACGCACCAGGCGAGGCCTGAACTAATAGCATTTCCTACTCATTTGGAATCAAAAGCCAACGAGAACAACTGTTGAAGCGCACGGCTACAGCCACCTAGAGCATGCTCATTACCGCCTCTGTGCACAACCCCTCGCTGGTAGCTGCTCATTGGATTTGATGAGGGAGGGAAGTGGGGTTCCTGTGGCCTCCAACTCCCCTAGGGGTTGGGGGGCTTGGCTCCCGGGATGGCGGTCAGCGCGGCGGCGGGACGGGCCCCTTTGACTCTAGCAGTGCCCCTCAAGGGGCTCCGAGAGAAGAGGCAGGCAGGTACACACTGACGGTGGTCCCTGCAGACAATATGGCCTCAGCTGGAATTCTGACTCCATCACTCCCCAGCTCTGCCTCAATATACTCACCTGCTAAATGAGAACAGACTACTTTAAAGGATTATTTGGAGGACTGAATTAGATAGTGGACATGAAATACTTATAACAATGTTGGACACAGTAGCTTAAAAACAATCAACTAAGAAAATTTATGCACATCTGATGACCCCCCCCCAATTCTCTTCCTAGGTACGTGCCCAACAGAAATGAGAGCTTACATCCACCAAAAGAGATGTACAACGATGTTTGTAGCAGTTTTCTTCATAATAGCCCCAAACTGAAAACTACACAGATGTCCATCAACAGTAAAATGGATAATAAACTATGCTATGGTCATACAATAGAAAAGTACACAGCAATGAAAAAGAATGAATCACCAGTACACACCACAATATGCATTAATCAGACAGTATAATGTGGAACAAAAGAAGCCAGACACAGAAAGGTAGATACTGTATCATTCTATTTATATGTAATTCCCAAACAGAAAACCGATCCATGGTGATCAATGTCAGAATAATGGGGTGTATCATCACCTGGCAGGAGGTGTGGGGAAGCCTGCTGAGGTCCTGGAAATGTCCTTTATCTTGATCTGGGTGGTGTTTAAATGGGTGCGTACGTAACAGAAAACTTCACTGAACTAAACATTTGAGACTTGTGCCTTTTACTGCATATATATGATACCTCAGCAACAACAAAAAAACTAAGAAGGAGACCCCTCAGTCTCCGTCAAGACTTTATATGCTTCTTCATAAAACCCACCATTTACCCACTGTTCACTACATCTGTTGTCTCAGCGAATCCTCATTCTAACCCTGAGGCACTAAATGACCACCACACTCAGCAGGGGCCCAGAGAGGTTCAGGACATTACCCGAGGTCACACAGCAGACAGGTGGCAGGGGGAGGATTGGAGGAGCCCTGGCCTGCCAGAATCCAGAGTTCCGTTTCTCACCCAGAACACACCCCGTGGCCTCCCTGAACAGCCCAGGTGAAGAAGGTTTGCTGGGGCAGCATCTGTGCAGCCTGGACACAGGTGATGCTAGGGCGGGACTCCGGGGGGCAAGCTTACAGCAGGGCCCGGACTAAGACCGGGAGGAATGACAGGCAGTGCACTGTCTCCAGGCTTTGGTGGGTCACAGGCTATTCTTCTCACCTGTTGTTCCTTCAGAAGCTACTGCTGCTGTAGGATCTTGAAAGGGCTTCTGGCAGGGCCAGAAGGGGGACACAGACCTTCCGGTCTAAGGACAAAGACAGCACAGGGGCTGGGAGGGGAGCAGGAAGGCCATGTAGAGGCAGAGCAGAGACGTTTGCATCGCAGCCTTGACAGAGATGAAGAAGCCTCACTGGGGAGAGCTGAGCTGTGAGGGGAGAGCTGGTGGCTCCAGACCCAGAGCCACAAGAGTCGGGGAGCCTCAGTCAACAGCCAGGGGCTCTGTGTGAATGAGGGGAGAGGGGAGGGTGTTGGGGGGAGCTGGAGAGGGGCCCAGCTGAAGGTAAGAAATTTAAAGGGGGTCCAGCAAACGCTTGCTGTCTCTGAAGTGCCAAGTTCCTCCTGGTCTCCACAGATCACCACAGTAGAGGCCGACGGAAAGCACTGTCCAGTCCCAGCCCCAGACAACTGAGGTGTTTGACCACATGACAACACCTCGCACCGAATGCCTACTACGGGCCAAATGCTTTATATTCGTTAATATAAAGCATTTCTCATCATGACCCTGAGGTCAGGGAAATCACACAACCGGCCCGGGGGCATCCTGTGAGTGGCCAAGCAGGGCTTTGGACCGAGGCTGCTGGCCAGGAAATGCCCCACCCCCTTCCTGCTCTCTCTAGAGGTAGCATCGTGTCATTTTTCTTCCTAAGCAATGGGGTAAGTGAACTTCTTCTTGGACCCAAACTGGGCCCTGCCTAAGGAAGGCAGCTCTGAAACACACCTTACAGGGACACATCAGGGAAGGATGGGCCTCTGGTCCCCAGTATCCCCCCAGAGGACCCGTTTCCTATGCAGCAGGTTCTAGCAGAGACAAACATCCTGAGGAATGGTGGGTCCAGATGCCTAAGCCCGCGGGGACCTTCCAGTGTGGAGAGGTGGAGGGGCTGAGGAGTTTCCACACGTACCTCACGGGTCTTCCTTGCTGAGGGAAGCCGAACCCAGCACAGCCTGCTGTTGGGCAACGGCTTTAGGGGACCCAGTCGATAACTTGAAGGGGACCTGGACAATGTACCGGGAGACACGGGAGCAGCTGCAAACAGAATCTGAGGGGCGCTTTGAAACAGCAGAAGCTGCATGTGCTCTTTGGAGTTTGTCACAGGGAATGATGCCTACGTTAACGGCAACGTGTGCTCCTCCGGCACGGGTGTAGGCCTTCTCTTCTCATCCCCAGGTTGTCTCTGTAAAGCCCCAGACACATCTAGAAAGCAACAGATCCAAAATAGGACTCTAGATCTCCTCCCCCGAAACCTGTACCCTTACCCAGGCTTCCCCTCACAGTCCTGACACCATCATCCAGCCGGGTGCCCAGGCCAGAAACTCAGAGTCATCTTCAGATCTTCCATCATCCTCATCCCCTCTTCCCTGCTTGGTCCCCACCCTGTCCCACCTGCTTCTCTCCGTTTCCAGAGCCACCACTATCTCTCACTGCACTATCAGCTAGGCACCCCACCAGCTTCTTGTTTAGTATCTACAATCCAGCTTCCAACAGCAGCTGGAGAAATCTTTCAAAACAAAGTAGGTCAGGTCACTGCTCAGCTTGAAACCCTTCCTTAACTTCCAGTGGGCTGGGAATATCACCCACACTCTTCATCAAGCCCAGGATATCCTTATGTGGTCTGGCCTCTGCGCCTCCACCCCCAATGTGCTTCAGCTACACTCCAGACCTCCCCTCTGCCTCAGGGCCTTTGCACCTGCTGTTTCCCTCTCCCCAGAACACCCTTCCTTGTCTCTTCATGTGCCTGGCTCCTTCTCATTTGGGGGCTTCAGCTTAAATACCATCTCAGAGAGGCCAGCCTTGATCTCTTTATTTCCTTACTTAAACGACTCCCTGGTCATTTCCTTCTCAGTTTTTTACCACAATCTGTAACTGTTTTACTTTTTTGTGATTTTACCTAAGAAAATGTTTAAGAATTTTATTATAAGAAGGTAAGCCCCATGAAGGCCTATTTTGGGGGCTCTGTCTTGTTCACCACTGTGTCCCCAGGGTTGAACCCCATAGCGGTCACTTTTTAACCAGTTTTTAAATCAGTTCAGTTAATGAATGAAGAGACTGAACGGAATCTATCCAGATATTACTGGCAAGAGTCTGCTGGAAAGAGTGGGCTGACGCAGATAGGCAGGCTCCCCAGAGATGGGACCCTTAATCTGGCTTGGTGCTGCCCCGTGCCACACACCTGTAGCTATGCAGCTCTAAGAAACAAATGCAGATTCAACTGTGGCAGTGCCTAGGTCCCGCCTGCCACTATCTGGAATTTGAATAGGTCCGCCCCAGGGCTCCAGCTGAGAAATGACTGCTCCTGTGCAAATATAAACCCTCTACTCCTTAGATAAAGGGGCAGGAATCCTGTCCTTCAGCCCTGCAGACCCATAAGGAATGAAGCCCCCCTCAGTGCCTCTCGTCATGCGTAAATACTACATCCCAACTCTCGGGTTGCAGTGGAGGCCTGGAGCTCAGGCATCTGTGTAACCTTGGCAGTTCAGTCTTTCCCTTTGTACCTGTGGCCAGGGCACCACTCCTCCCTGGCATAGACCTAGCCCCTGCAACTCTCCACTTGAGGGTCCTTTTGGCTTAACGATGTAACCCACTCCCCGCCTAGTCTGAGCCTCTGAGGACCAGTAGGAGGAAAAAGCCCCTGAAGTTTGCTACAGAAAATCCCCAGGTCCCAAGTCTTTATCTGTAGCCTCCTCCAAGCCCCATCCCATCCTGGGCTGCTGGAGCCAGCCCCCAGAGCCCTTGACAGGATGCTGCTTGGAGCTGCACAGCTATGGGAACTAGCGGGAAGCGTCTGGAAGCTGCATTCCCCAGACAGCAACTCAACTGCTCCCTGGGCACCCGGAAAGCCCACGTCACCCATCTAATGAAACATGGCTCCCAAGGGGCCTGCAGTCTCCACAGAGGAGGAGGACACCGACTCTCAGACGAATCTCAATTTCACAGCAACAGAGACGCGAGCACCAATGCGCTGAACCAGAAAACGAGAGTCTGGCAGGAGCTGCAGACACACCATGAGCGCCAGGGGATCGGAGATTAGGGCCCTTCAAAATCAATTTTGAATTCAAACTTTTAAATGTGTTCTCTAGACACAAGGAGGGGACCCTCCGGGCAGGCTTGGTCTAGCCAGCTGCTGGGTCCTGCTTGCTTCTCAAAGCAGCCAGGGCCCATCTGCTAGCCACTGGGCTGCGTGAGGGAGGGGAGGATGAGGGAGCTGGAAGAAAGACCCCGGGAGCCGCAGGGACAGGAGCGCCTCCGGCTCTTGTGGACCCAGCACGACCTTGGGGTACTTGCCTGAGGTGCCGTCCTGGGGCTTCCTGTTGAGGCCTTGGGGCTGCTCCCCCTTGCTTTGCAGACCCGGATGAAAAGAGCCGAAGGCAAGGCCCACGTGAGCTAGATCCCCATGCACCCCCAACCTGGCTGAGGAGGCTCATGGGGCCCCAGTGGATGAAGCTGTTAAGAACATGAGCTTCGGAGTCAGACAGGTAGGGATTTGTATCCTAGAGCAGCCATGGGCTCCTAGGGAGAAGGTATTGGTTCAGAAGTGAATTTCCCTTCGAGAAACCTGGTGGGAGAAAGCCTGCTGGGAGGGTCTTGGAGTGCAGGCCCTGGGAAGTGAGAGTGGTCTGAAGCCCCCAGTGCAAAGGGAGAGAAAGCATCACAGGGGAGCCAGGCTGCTGGGAAGGCTGCATGATCTGAGGCATGGTATCTGTAGCCAGGGAGCTGACAATCATGCTGCCTGTCACCTGTCAGACCATGTATGGCATACTCAGCACCATCCTGGCCCTGCCCTGTGAGGTGGATGGGGACACATGGGGCAGCGGGCCTCAGCAGGAAGCTGAGCAGAACAGACTGCTCCAGCCAAACCCAGGAGGAGGTCCCAGGGCCCGCAGGAGGAGGGCCCTGGGACGCCTGCAGGTAGAGGATGCTCCCAGCAGCCGCTGTTCCTGCCGGGGTTCCTGCTCAGCCACGTTGGTTCCCCTAAGCGCACGATCAGCCTACCGCTGATGCCTTCCCACCTCCGGGTGGGGAAGCTGGTCCACAACAAGCCTGTATGACCTCAATGACTCACAGCCCCTGCCCCTCAGTTCTCCAAACCCAAGGCTAAACCCCCAACTGTAAGCCACACTCCCGAGACAAACACGATCGACTGTGAACCACTCTTCCTCTGAGAGGCACCAGGAAGGTAGCCAAGGCCTTGGGCCTGCAGAGACCTCAAGGGGCCCCTTCTGGAATGAGCAGCCCTGGGAAAGAGCTGGGGTCACCAGACCACTTATGGGCGAGGAGGCAGGGACTCCCCAACCCCTCCCACCCCCCGGCTTGGGAGTGGGCTGCCAGCTCTGTAAGGAAATTACAACATGGGCCTGGGTAATGCTCTTTTAGTTACAGCGTAAACTGCGGCAATAAAGCGTACCTGGGGAATGTTTAGAGGAAGCACTAATGATTTCTTCCCCAGTGGTTAATAAATTCACTTCCAGATCAATTTGTTCGCGATAGAGCCCGGAGAGCGGAACCTGCGTGGCGGGCACAGCCGACTGTGTCTTTTTCAGTATAAATGATTTATTACGATGATTAGCGGCACATAAACAATTTAAAATACAACGCTAATTAGTTTGGGGAAGAAAGGAGGGGAAAAGCCACCCTGCCTCTCTCCCCATTATGTTCTACTTCCCTAAGTGTGTACTTTTTAATTAAATCCAAATGTCACAATAAATTTAAAGTGTTTTCTTACCATTTGGGTTAACTTAGGCAGTCAGGCAAGCCCCCCTCTCAGGCAGCTGTGGGCTAGGCTGGGGGTGAGGACTGCTGGTGCCAGCAGGGCCTGTCTACAAGCTCTCCTGGAGACGGGAGGTTTTTGTGAGACCCCTGGAAACCCCTCCTGGTTTCTGGCAGCCCCAGGCTGGAGAACACTGGCACAGCCAACTTTCTCTCACCTTCCCTCCCTAACACCGGCTCTGACCAGCCCAGAATCCAGCCGCTTCTCCTCAAAGGTCCCGCGGCACTCTGCACCCTCTTTCAGCCCTCCTCGGGTGTTCTATAACCTAACACATTCTCCCTGCCTGGCATCGTGCTTGGCATTTCCTATACAACATCTTACCATGTTCCCCTTCCAGTGCTTTGAGTAATAATTACTGTTTCAATTTTGTGGATGGGGGAAAATTGAGGCTCAGGGGGGTGGAGCAACTTATCCAAAGTCACACAGGTAAAAGGGGACTTTTGCAAAGTCCTGATTCCTAGAGCACCATTCTGCCTCAGAGCCCACACCTTGCCACATCTGGGTCCTGACTTTCCAGCACCCAGGATGGAGAATAGAATGTGATGGTTGCTCAGACAGGGATCTCCCTTGCATAATGCCCTGCTTTGCCCAGAGACACAGGTGAGACAGGAGTTCAGGCCAGGGACCTGAACTCTGATGAGTCTGGGTTCAAGTTCAGGTTCTGCCATTAACCCACAATGTAAACTCAGTCAAGTTCTTTAGCCTCTCTGAGCTTCAGCTTCCCCATCAGCAAAACTCGACTAATAATACCCAAGTTGTGGGGCCAAAGAAGCAAAGCAGCTAAAACAAGCCGAGGGCTTTGCAATCCTTGACACGCTATGTAAGTAGTAATCACTAACAAAAGCCCTTGAGGCGAGCAGGGATCCATAAGAATCCCATTTCACTGATCAGAAAGCTGAAGCCAGCAGGGGAAAGGACTTACCCAAGGTTCCACTGACCCTTAGGAGCCCGGGGGACCAGGCTGCAGGCAACCTCCTTTCCCAAAGCTCAGACAGCCAAGGATGGTTTCTCTCCTAAACACTCTTGTACTGTTTATTTAAAGTGAAAAACAAATATCCCTAAACATAGAATTACCATATGACTCAGCAATTCCACTCCTAAATATATACCCAAGAAAAATGAAAACATATGTCCACACAAAAACTTGTATATGAATGTTCACAGCAGCATTATTCACAATAGCTAAAAAGGAGAAACAACTCAAATGCCCATAAACTGATGAATGAATAAAATGTAGTATATACATATAATGGAATATTATTGGGAAATGAAAAGAAATGAAGTACTGAGACATGCTACGACATGGATGAACCTTGGAAACATTATGCTAGGGAAAAAGTCAGCCACAAAGACCACATCTTGTATGATTCCGTTTATATGACATATCCAGAGAGACAGAAAGTAAATTAGTGGTTGCCAGGGAGGAGGGGAATGGGGAGTGACTGCTAATGAATATGGAGTCTCTTTTTAGGGCGATGAAAATGTTCTTGAATTAGATAATGGCCACACAACTCTAAATATACTAAAAACCACTGAAATGCACATTTTTGAAAGGTTAATTTGGTGGCATGCAAATTATTTTCAATAAAGTTGTTATAAAGAAAGGCAAAACAAACAAACAACAAAACAAATATTCCTTTGAGAACAGGAGAAACCAGTTCATAAAAAATTAAGTCCTGGGGTCAGGAGAGGGGTCCTGGGAGGTCCAGCAGCCAGCCCTCAGAGAGGCCGGGCCCTGGTCACCCTACGTCACCCCAGCTACTTCATAGGGAAGGGCTCCAGAGCACCCCCTTGCTTCCCTCCCCAGTCCCTCCCATCCAGAAATCTGACTGTGCCCACTCTTCCAGCCCTGCTCCTAGGCAACTCAGACCCTGCTGGATCCATCACTCTTCTCTGGCCCATTTGCTTCCACTACTGCGCTCGTGTTTTGTCTTCCTAGATCTCTGCTGAAATTTCTGCATCCTCCGAGGCCCATGCCCCACCTGCAAGCTGGGCACACTCTTGGGGAGGGTCCCTGTTTTAGACCCCAAGCTTGTCCTACATTGGGTACCACAAGTTACGGTACATGCAGTATGAATAGGATCAGAGTGAGGTCCTCCAGGCCCCCAGCCAAGGTTCAGTAAAGAGTGCTATCCTCTCCCAGGGCCTGAGAGCCCCGCCCAAGACAGGGTGTGCAAGCTCAGATCCAGGCCACGGAGGCCAGGAGGGAAGGCAACAGGGCTGCCTTTGGGTCAAATGAAAACTGCTGGAGGGAGAGAGTTCAGTGCCCAGGCTAGGGCAGCACCCATTGTGGCTAATCTGAGAGGGTGACTCAAGATGAAGCATGTAGCCGGCAGAGGGAGTCAGGCCTACGCTGTGGCAGGGTACACCCAGCTGCCCCTGAATCTGGGGTCTGGACGGACGCTATTGGGGTTTCTCTCCTCTTGAGGGAAAGAATCCAAAGCCTACACCCTGGAAGGGAAAGCAGAGCACCTGGGAATGTGGGCCACGGGGAGAAGAGTGTGGCCAGTGTGGAATGGGCTGGGTGGCTCTCTAGGCCCTGGGCAGCCAGGCAGGAGCAGTGCTGTACAAAGATGCCCCGAGGGACAGTTCACTGCAGAGGCAGGGCCTTAGACTCAGCTCCCCGCGGAAGTGCTCTTAGACACAGGTTCTGCTCTTCTCGGGCCAGTCCTACTCACATATATAATCAGGGGGAGGACTGTATTAGACACAGATAAGGGTAGGGAGACTTAGCTCTTTCCCAGAATCAGGAGCTTTCGTGGAAGCCAGTCTGAGAAAGAAAACCGGCCCGGAGCTGGGAAGGCCACGAAACATTTCACAGACAGATCACATGAGATCACAGGAGTTCGGAAGTGGGTAGCTGGGCAGGTCTGGACTTGCCGTTTCCCTGCCCCGGTGTGCTCCCGCCTGCCTCAGGCCTACAGGCTTTGGCTCACTCCTTTGGAGTCTGGAAAGCCAGGATCTTGGTCCAGTCGCAGGGCAGCCACAGAAGAGGACGTGTAGGGGCCGTGGAAGCCTCCGGCCAAAGCTGGGCAGGGCCAGCAGGGGCCTCCGGGACAAGAGTGGGTGAGGACAGGCTTGCAGTCAGAGTCTGCCATCCCTGGGGCTCAACTCCAGAAACTCAGGCCCTGCTGCTGGTAGCTGAGGCTCTCTAGCCAAGATCTTGACCACCAGGAGACCTCAGAGGAGCCCGCCACATTCCCAAGGCCACAGCTCTAGTCATGCCCTCCACCATTTCTTTCCCGGACTTCAACTGCCTCCTCTCTGACCATCTGGACCACCATCTGCATCCCCCCGCCGCTGCCCCAGGCCCAGACTGCAAGCTTGGAAGGAAGGAAACTGCTGGAAGGAGCGGGGGTGGGGGGCAGTCTGAGGCTGGAGGTCACACTACAGCGGTCACACTATAAAGCTCCAAAGGAAGGACACTTCCCTTCTACGTCATGGCTGTTTTTTATTTTTATTTTCTGCCCCTAGTTTTATCCCCTCCAATTATTCTCCACAGAGTAGATGGAGTATAATAATATATTTGGTCTTTGTTCCAGGTTCCTGGCACAGAGCTCCTAAAAACCTCGGAATTTCCTGAGTGATAGGAGTATCTTTTATTATTCATAAGGAGTCCCTTTTGAGCACCTCTGAGTTTATGCTAATGAGGTGACTTAGGGTGAGGGCCCTAGGTAGCCTCAGGATGGGGCTGGTCACCAGAAAGACCAAATGATTAGAGGGATAGAACTTTCTGCCTCACCCGCTCACTTCCAGGAAAGGCTGGGGAGTGGCCAGTGAAGAAGTTCTATACGAGATTTGATAAGGTCTGGGTTGGTGAACATGTCCACATGTACCCCAACTCCACAGGGACAGACGCTGCTGCTGTGCTCGGGACCCTTCCAGACCTCACCCTAGGTACCTCTTCCTCTACCTGTTCATCTGTATCCCTTATCATTTCCTTAAACAGGTAAAAGTAAGGCAATGTTTCCCTGAGCTTTGTGAGCCATTCTAGGAAACTATCTCACCTGAGGAGGGGGTGAACCCCGATTTACAGTGTGTTGGTCAGAAGTACAGGTGACAACCTGGACTTGCGAATGGCCTCTGAAGTGGAAGCAGTCTGGTGGGACTGAGCCCGTAACCTGTCATCCCTAGGTAGATAGTGTCAGAACTGAGTTAAATTTGTAGGACACTCAGTAGGTGACCATTGAGAATTGGAGAATAGCTTGGTGGTGTTGAAAAACATTCCAGAGTAGCCCAAATGATCTTAATAAAATGGAAATGTGCCCTCTCTCTGGGTTAAAGGAACTCTTATGATTTTCTCTGCTCTCCTCCCACCCTCCTTCACCTGTTAACTCATTCACTCACAGGTCACTCAACAAATATTTACTGAATATCTACTAGGGGCTAGCCCCTGACACCTTTATGTTAATAAGAATTATATCAACATTGATGATTTTTCATCAAGAAAGTAGCTCTTAGGGAGCTTCATTAAGTCAGTTCAATGCCTTGATCAACTTTCTATTCACTAGAGTTAAACCATTTCTTCCTCTTTCTCCATTTTCATTTTATTGAAATTATTTTCATTGGGATAAATTATTTTTAAATTTTTAAGTGACTATTTGGTTTATGATCAGCTTTGGGCTCAAATCAAATCTTACAAGTTAGAACTTCCACTGTTGCTGAGACTTCTTTTGTAGTAATTATTTCTACCAGAAAATATTTCCTGAGCCAACTCCGGCAGATAAATTTTATCAGGAAGATTTGATTCCTCTGTCAATTTTTAGTCAATAACATATTTTGCCAGGTGCAGTCTTAGCTGTTGCCAGTTTTGCTTTGCGTTCATGATTTCAACCAACTTCAGCTTTTTCCTGGATCATTTTGTTCCTTTACATTTTCAGTAATACTAGCGAGATGTTATTTTTGTTATATAAGGCATATTTTAGCGCCGCTCTGATAAAGCATTCTGAGGATCAAAGAGTAGTGTGAACACATCCTCGGGGCAAAAAGGCAGGTCAAAACATCACGCTCTGCACTTGGGCTGAGTGCCGGGTCAGCCCTGCCCACTGCCCTCTGCTCCTCCGGAGCCCTAGCCCCTGCCAAGATGCCTGGCAGTTGGGAAACAGCTTCTGGCTGGGGTGAGAGCAGCCACCTGCAAGAGACAGCCTCTGACTGACAAGCAAAGAGATGAGGTTCAGCCCTGATGTCCCACCCCAGGTTGCATGCAGCCTCTGCAGGGCCCCAGACTTTTCTACTCAGAAAGTATCTCAGCTGAGATTTCAGCTGAGTATCTCAACGTCAGCTGAGAGAGGAAATAGATGCTTCTTGGTGCCTCAGTCCCCCCACCCCCAACCCATCGATAAAAGGAGATAATTGACCAGGGTCCTCTCAGGTCCGAGGCTGTGACTCGCTCACTGGCCTCCAGGCTTTGGGCCTATTCCAAGGGTCCCCTCTGCCTCCTAGTTGAGGCTCTGCCTGGGAACAGCCAGGGATGGGACCGTCCACCTGGATTCAAATACGGCAAGACCAAGTATGGAGGGCAGGAGGCCACAAATGCTCTCACCTGGGATCTCTACTTCTCCTGACCCCAGGAGACCAAAGAAAGACACAGAAACGTCAACGGGGTGGGTTCTTTCTCCTGGCCTTGGCCTCACCCCACCCGTTCCCCGCCCGTGGTCACGTCTCCATGCACGGTACCACTAGGCATCAAGCAGCCAGCGACCCTTGAAACATCAGTGGGAAAACGTAAACCCAGAGAGGAAAAGAGGCCTGGCCAGGGACGTACCGGGACATTCCCGAGGAACGTGAGTTGGTGGCAGAGCCAGGCTGAGGATGCATGAGTTCTGGTCCCAGCCCAAAGGAGAGCCTCCTTCAGCCCTGCTCCCATGTGAGGAACTGCTGAAGTGGCCTCTGCCCAGGCCACCTCAAAGACGCCGTCTCCACCCGGCCCGGCAACAGCCAGCGAGGGGTTGAGGCCCCCAGTCCAACAGCTGTGGGGAGGCTGGCTCAGGAAGGAAGCACCCTCACCTCCTCGGAGTCAGAGGAGAGGCCCTGGAGTAATGGAGGGCCGCTTTGCAAGCTTGCCCTCTCTGGGCATAACCTGCTCCTCTGCAAAATGGGGCTGGTGTTTGATCTCCAGCCTCCCAAAGGTGCTGTGAAGATGAAACGAAAGGCTTTGAGACATCTGTGGCCTTCCCTGGGGTGAGGTGATGTAGGCAACAGAGGTACCAGGCCTCCCGATACCTTGGACACCTTGGGGCCTAAGATGCTGTTCCAGAGGCTGACCTCTCACAGTATGCCAGTTCCTAAAATGGCCCTAGTGATCCTCTGTTACACAGGGTCTTCATACCCTGTGTAGCTCCCCTCCCCGCCCCCACACACTTCCTTGAGTATGAGCTGGGCCTAGAGACTTGCTCCCAAGGAAGAAAATACAGCAAAACTGATGGAATGTCACATCTGTGATTACATGTGTCACATCTTATAAAAGACTGTGACTTCCTGCTTGCTAGCAGACACTCTCTCTTGATGGCTTTAGGAAGCAAGCTGCCCTAATGGGGAAGCCCACGAGGTATGGAACCGAGGGCGGCCTCTGATCAGCCGTCAGTGAGGAACAGAGGCCCTCAGTCCAGCAGCCCATGAGGAACGGAATCCCACCAGCAACCACATGAGTGAGCTTGAAAGCTCACTCCCCTGGATGAACCTTCAGATGAGATCACAGCCCCGGCCAGCGCGTTGATCATCGTCTGTGAGAGACCCTGAGCAGAGGACCCAGCTAAGCTGTACCTGGACTCCTGACCCACAGATGCTGTGAGATTAAAAAACGGGTGTTGCTTTAAGCTGCTAAATTGTGAAGTAATTCGTTACACAGCAGGAGATAACTAACACACCGCCACACCGGCAGACACACACGAGACAGGAGGGACCTTTCTGCAGGCCAGACAGACAGAGCTTGTGGACAGATCTCTGCCCTACAGCCCCTGCTGCTGTGAGCTTCCTTCTGGAGCCCCATCCTTGCTGTGTAGTGTTGTAAGGAGAGGACAGAGGACAGCAGACTCCCTGCTCTCCACTGGGCGCACCAGGAAAGCGGGTGGAGCTGACCCACTTCCTCGCGGAGCCATCACCCTGGGTCCTCTCCAAAGAACAGTCCTGCCAGAGCTCTGAACCCCAGGCATGTCTGGAGCAGAGTAAACGTTCCAAAGCACACCCACATCCGCTTTCTCCCTTGCTCCTCCTAAAACCCTAGGAAGGGTAGGGAGACCGCACCAACCATCTCTAAGACCAACAAGAGATGTGCTGGGTGAAGGCTCAACAGACCTAAAAGGTGTTCGTGAACATACCCATTTTACCAGTAAGAATTACTATTCAGTTTACTATCTAGAATTATTCAGTGGCCGAGGCGGGATTTGAACCCAGGCTGTCTGACTCAAAGCCCGAGCCAGTTCCACTTGTTTTACAAATGGGAAAACTGAGAAACAGAGAGTTTAAGAATTCATGATGGCACCCACAGGCAGCCCCCCCACCCCAGCCCCAAATCCCTCCTGGACAATCTGTCACCAAGGGATTAGGAATTGGAGTTTTTAAAGATTCAGGGGAGAGGAAAGACAGGATGGAGCGGGTGCTCGTGGGAGCCATCAGAGCCCAGACCAGAGCTGCTCCCACTTACCCGAGAAGAACCGGCCTCCCTCCCCTTCTCTATCAAGTCACTGTGCCAACCAGCAAAGTTGAATTATTAAAACTCCCTTCTGGGGTACCACATGGATTTTTCTCCACTGAGACTCAGAGCAGAGGGGTGGCCGCTCCTACCACACAATATTAAAATGTCAGGGAGTTTAAGGCTTGCGTTGGTTGAGTCATAAGTTATCAGCACCCAGTGAGGGCCGACAGAATGCCTCCCTTAAATTATTAAGCAGAAAGCGTCAGACTGTAATATTTTGCTAAACCAAAGTACAGATACAAAGATGTCATTTCAATATTTGAAACCAGCAAGTTTAATTTAAAATAAGAGCAAACCAATAAGCTCAGAACATAGCGGCGTATGAGAGGAAAATTATACTGAGAGAGGAAAAAAAGTGGAAGGACTTAAGAAATTTATAAAAGTAATCTCCAAGTGGAAATTAGAAATCAAGGCCTAGAAACAGAATAACACAAAAGAAATATTACTGTCCACTTTCTAAATCAATATAACACTGCTCCACGCTGGAATTACCATGGTAACTCAAGTAAAAAGAATCAAGCAATTCTTATTATTTCAAAATAAAATCACAGCCTGAAGCCTGGGTTTTATTACAACCACTGATAGATCGCTGGCTTGTATTTATCTGAAATATTGCTTTTCAATCAGCTGGTTTATGAATGTACATGGGCCTCTCACCAGCCCACCTACTGCCCTGCTTTGAGGCAAGGGGCTAACCAATGAATAGATTCTCGCCTGGCTTCATCTGCATGTATGTCCAGGTTTCAATCAGCTCTGGGAACCACGGAGCTTCACGCCCCTTCTAACCGATGGGTGGCTTTGCAGGACAGAGGAAAAGCCAGAGAAGGCAGCGGGGACTGACCTCACTGTGGTCCCCCTCCAGGCTCGCCCATGGAGGAATGGGCCAGGGCTCTGATGTCAGTCCCCAACGAGTGCGCCAACAGCAAGCCTCCCTCACCCCCACCCGAAGTCATCCTCTTGCTGGCTCCACCCCTCTCCCATGAGCTCTCCCTACCCCGAGTGTCCTTCTCCCCCATCCCCAAGCCTGCCAGCCACAACGGGGGAGCTGGGAGCCAGCAGAGCACAGAGGAGAGCAGATGGCCTGGGTTCCCAGCCCAGCCCTGGACTTACGAGTTGTGAGACCTGCACACGGCACCACATTTCTACCTCTTCCCCATCCACTCCCTTTGCAATGTGACTTTTCACCTCCTTCCTTCAAGGACAGAATCTGTTTCCCCATCCCTTGAACTTGGGCTGGGCTTGTGATTTATTTTGGCCAACAGAATGTAAAGTGACAACATCCCAGAGCCAAGCCTAGATCTCAAGAAGACTTGCATCCATTCTCTCTCCTGGACCTGCCTCCAGCCTGAGAACAATCTGGAAGAGCCTGCTGGATGATGAGGGACATAGTCTCATTACCCCCAGCATCCAGTTTGATCAGCCATCTCCCAGGTATGAGTGAGTCTAGCCGAGACCCGAGAAACTGCTTAGCCAAGCCCAGCCTGCATCACTGACCCGCAGGTTCGAAAGCTAAGTAGATGCTTGCTGTTTTGAGCCTCTGAGTTTTGGGGTGGCTGGTTATGTAGCAATAACTAACTGATACACATGCACAGTACAATGCTCGCCTTTAACTAAGGGTTCACTGAAACAAGAACTGTTGTGTAAAGACTGAGAGGCCGAAGCCAAAGAGATCATCCTGTAGCTGTGTAGAGAGCACTGTCACTTCACATAGGCATGAGGCTTCCAGGTCTATCAAGTGTGTACGTGGACATTAGGCGTCAGTTGGGTGTTGCTCCCACTGTAGAGATGTGAAAACTGAGGCTCAGGAAGTTGTCTGAAGTCACACAGCAGTCAGCTGGGACTAGAAGCCAGGTCTCCTGACTCATGCTAGCAGGCTACACCTGAAGACAGTAGGCCATTCAAGAAAGCCCACTTAGGAAGGGGCAGGAGGTAGAGCTAGGGGCCCAATCTGACCCAGTAGGCCTGCAGTCCGGGGCATCTGCCTCGGCTACCTGGACCAGCCTGCTTACTCTTCCCTGTCGTCCGCTTTTAATTTGCCCCCAGTTATGTCAGCCACTGTAGGCTCCTGCCTCAGCCAGAACACAAAATAAACATACTCCGACCACTGAGAGATGAGCTTCTTACTAGCTTGGGTGGATGTGACTCTGAGCAGGACCTGGAATGGTCTGTAAGAGGCTTTGACCTACAGGAGTCTGTAGGCTCCTACGAGGCCAACCAAAGGGGAGAGGATGTGGCAAGGGGACAACGTGAGCAAGGGTATAGAGGCAAATGCCAGGTCTGCATGGGACACAAAACCAGAGCGGACATATTAGACCTGCCCAGCTCAGTGTGGCAGCAGGTCTCAGGCAGAATGCCAGCGTAGCAGAAGCTGGGTCCTCTGAAAGGAGGTAGATGGGATGGGAGAAGGGTGGTGGCAGAACAGAAAGAGCTGGGTCCAGCGTCCCAGATGAATGCAATCCAGTGGTGTGCCGACAGATAGCTCGCGACTGATTCTCTGGGGAAAAAACCCTTGATTTGTAGCGTTTGCCAGTTTCTGTGGTGTTCATACTTCCACCATGGCTGATGTCAAGCTACCCATGTGATATCACTGAACCAGAGCTGGGGAGAGATGTGCAAAATCAGCTCTTGCAAGCCAGTGCAAGTTGACTCCCCTGGTGTAGTCCTATCTTGAGTACAGACCTACCAGGAAAACTCACTCTAGCAGCACCACGAAAAGTTCAGCCTGAGGGGGGAAGGATGCCCTGTGTGCCTCAATGTCTTTCAACTCCAGGTAGGGCAGGCAGGCAGCAAGGGCTACAGGCCACATGCACCTCTGGGGCTTCTCCAGGCCGTGAAGGCTCAGGCCACGTTAGCAACCATCAACACCCGCCAGGAGGACCTACATCTGAGGATGGAACCATGAGCCCTGGGCTGTCAGTAGGGCCGGCAGTAGGATGCCCAGACACATGGCCTTGGTCCAACTGACATTTTTCCTCATCGGAGATTTCTACCATTCAGCCTTATCATGTTTTGGGTACAGGCAGAGGGCACGGAAGCCGGGCATGGAACACTGAAAGATGCAGAAGCTCTGGGCTCTAACTCCCTACATAACCCTGGGCAACTCTCTTGCCCACTTTGAGCCTCAACCATGCCATGTAAATGGAAGGGCTTGCAAAGAGTGATCTTAGAGCCCTCTTCCCATGGTGCTACCCTCCTTGGAAATCTGGACAGTGGTGACTGATGGCCATTATGGATAAACCAGAAGAAGGAGGGTTAGGACCCAGTGCCTGGCAGTGAGCAAGGCACTGAACTGGGCACAGGACAATTTCAGATCATCCTGTGGCTGTGTCGAGAGCACTGTCACTTCACACACGCACGAGGCTTCCTGGTTTATCAAGGGTGTACATGGACATTATCTCATTTAATCCTGATAACAATCGTGCCGGTTAGATGTGGTCGTTCTCACTGTAGAGATGAGAAGGCAGAGAGGCAAAGCAATCTCAACATTGGGTGGGCACAGGACACAGAACTACAGTGGATGTGCTGGACCTGCGCCGTTTAGCACTACAGTAGCTAAGCCAGTCCCAGTCCCATGGTACTTGCCACACTGGGGTACCCAGGTCCTTTTTTCTACTTTGTTCCCTGACTCCTTCCAAACTTCCTAATGTGTCTGATTGGGGTTCCTGGGAGGCCCTCTGGCCCCTGGAGATGGACCCCAACTACAGCTTTGGCCTCCTGGCTACATGCGGGCAGCTCTGCCCTGTGTCGATGCAGCTCTGGAGGGGGCCTGCATCTGCTGAGAACCTCACTCCCCCATCAGCCTCTCCATCTCTGTCTTCTGCTCAGAAGGCCCAGCCAGGACTACTTCCCAGGTCCAGCAGCCTTGCTTGCCCCAGCAGCGCAGCTGCACTGAGGCTAAACCGCGTGTCTCCTTCGGCCACAGAAGGTCGGCCGCCAATGCTTGCTGGCAATCATCCATCTGTTCCATGGGGGAGAGACCAAAATAGACCTCCCCTTGGTCCTACTCTCAGATAGGGCCTGCTGAGTGGTTCCTTAAATGGAAGTGGGTGGGGCAGCTGCCCCATCTGACTCTGGGACCTGGAGTGGGGTAGGAAATCAATTCTCAGGAGGGATGAGAGGCAGGCCCCGGCTCTAGGAAAATGAACATTTCCATGTGCTAAAAGCATCATTGTGGGACGAGAGAGAGAGAGAGAGAGAGGCAGTTCCTATGGCCACAGAGGCCAAGTGAGTGGCCAGGCCAGCACTGAGCCCCGGCACGCAAAGGGTGAAGCTTTTAGGCGAGCAGCGGCCAGTGATCTCAGCTTCCCCCAGTCCTAATGCTCCCAAAAGGCTCTCTCCCACTCCCTGTAATTGGGCATCAGTAGTTAATGCAGTATTGACTGCATTACACGCTCCCGTGCCTCCCCTTGCTAATGCCAATTGCATCACCTTGTACAGTCACTGGCTTGCTTAGCCAATAGCCGTTAAAAGCAATCCAAATCATGAATCATATGGGAAACTTTTAGCAAGACACTGCCATCCGAGGAGACAATTTACAGTTGAGTTAATCTGGGTACATTAGCGAGACACGGATTCTGGACGACAGACCAATTTATGTTGTTTCCCTGTCCCCCCCCCACCCCCCTTAGTGCTCTGCGTGGGCAGATGAATGGAAGAGCAGGGAACAGACAGAAGCACCTGCTTTTTTACCCCAGGCTCTGGGAGCGGGCCGGGGAGGCCCATCTTTACAGGCTCCCTGCCTGGCTGAGTTGAGGCAGGAAGGGGACACGGCTGTACGCGCTGCTCAGGTTTTGTGATGCCTTGCTTCCCTGTAGTGAGGAGGTGGCTGCAGCCCGGGCTGGCCTGGTAGGTGCAGATGGAGACCTTCCTCTTCTAGGCATACAGTGGGTGCCAGGCCTGGTCCCTACCCTGCCAGCCTCACAAGGCCTTTAGCAGCCCTCAGCAGGTAGCAGTGTCCACTGGGCTCTGTCGTCCTGCTGATGGGCTGGGATCTGTAGTGTGGAACTGCATCACGGCCCACTCCCTGCCTTCCCCCCAGGGCTGTGGAGGGGTCCTGGCCACAGGAGAGGCCGCCAGTACCCTCTGTGGCCCAGAGCATGACGGGATATTCTGGGAGGTCCCGCTGGTCAGTACCCAAGCACAGCTGAGAGCCTGCCCTCGTGGATCAACGGAGTCAGCTGTGGACGCTGCACTCACAGTAGTCGCTAACAACTGGAGGTGCACTGTCTGGTCTTCCTCAGCCCAGCTCCAATATCTTTAGGTGTTTTTAACTTATTAAAAATGCCCTAGGAATTAGGTCTGATGTTTAGTTCCACAGCCTGCCTGCTGCTTCCTGTGGTCACCCCAGCCCTCCTGCTGGGCCTCTGCAGAGGCCGCTTACACCCGGACCTATCCTTCTGCAGCATGCACCTGGGGACACCCCTTGGGGGTGCCCTTGGCATCCTCCCCTGTCCCTCACAACCCAAGGCTCTCACAGTTCTTGGGGCTGCTCAGACGCCTTTTCTCCTACAGCGTGAGGGCCAATTTGACTCTCAGGACTCAGGGCTGTAACTCCCCTTGCTCCCCTGGGGCTGCAAACCTCCCCGGAGAGCCCACAGCCTGGTGCCAGCCCAAGAGCAGGTGCCAGGGGAAGAAGGGCTGTTTCTCCACGAAAGTTGGAGCTGGGCTTCCGTTGCTGACAGGCAGGCCCGACGGCATGTAGAAAGGCAGGACCCTGAGTTCCAGTAAAGTGGAGCTGCCTAGGCCAAGAGCAAGCATCCAAATGAAAGCAATTAATCTTAAAACCTGAAGTTTAACCGTTTGCAAAACAGATCTCTCCTCTCTGTGGTGGCCCTTCACTGCTCGACCTAATGGATTACTTTATTAATAATGCACTGTGCTTAAAAGCAAAAAAAAAAAAAAAAATTTTTTTTCTGACGATTCAATACTTCAGAAAGTCTCTTAAACCCGTTGCTACGGCAAAGCGATTGGTATTTTATTATCTTTCAGAAGTGCAACATGAAAGCCCTGCAGCCCAGCAGAGCAAGAGCTTTGGTCCTCAGCAGCTGGCGGACCTGACTTCAACCAGAGGAGCCCCGGCCTCTTCCGACAAGATGCTGTCAGGTGGAGAAAAGGCATTGGGGGTGGTTAATAGGAGCCTGAGTTCACGCTGCAGCCAGACAAAGGGTGCAGTCCGCAGCCCTGAGGAACACACCCCTTGGGGGCCCTGGGGACCAGTGCTGACTCCCAGCCCAGACGGCCACCTGCTGGGAGGGCATAAGTGCAAGGAAGGATTTAGGCAGCAGGTGTGGGGGGAGGGTGAGTACATCCAGAGCCTTTCTCCCTCCCCCCAACTGAAGGTACCACCTTCAAGGTTTCCTGGAACTAGGAGATGCTAGACTCCAATGGGGAGTGGAGGGTGGATTTTATGAGCAGAAATGTTGCTTTTGGAAGACAGCTCTAGGCTGAGCAGGACAAGGATCAAATGGCTCCTCAGGACCTAAGCCAGCCTTCTTCCTTGTGCTGTGATGTGTCCCAGAGCTCAGTGGCATCAACAGTACAGAGCACCATATGGTTTAGACTGGACAGGGTGGGGGACTTGTGGGGCAGCGCGAGCTCTCCTCCATAGGTCTGGTGAAGACCAGGGAAAATACATATGCCCGGGGTGTAGGCAGGAGATGGGCTAAAATGACCTCCAGAGAGCCATTCCGATTCAGGGCTCATCTGGAAACCTTTAGTATCACAAACCCCGGGGCACTCTGGGTGCCTGCACAGAGTGCAAGAGCCGAGGTGGTGGTGGTGGTGGCGTCGTCTTATTGGCGGGAGACCAGTCTCCCTGCCTGAGGCCGCCCACGTATGGGGCCTGGGTCTTCTGGGTTTCTGGCTTGGGCCTGGGGAGCCAAGCATGCTAAACAATCTCTGCTAAAGACATACCCTGATTTCCACGTGCTCCCCACGGTGGGAGTGCCTCCAAACGCCAAGGAAGGACCCTCTGCCCTGGCTCCTCATTCTACCAAGAGGGAAAGTGAAGAGATGGGCATGACTGGTCCGAGATTACACAGGGAGTTAGTGGAGAAAGGAGCTAAATCAAGGTCTCCTCCATCCTTATCTGACCTGACCCCAGACCCCTTCTTCTCTCTTTTCAATCTGTACACAACTGCACCAGCCCAGCCCTCTGATGGCCCACATGGGGCTCCAGGGGAGGCGTCCATGAAGAGAGAAAAGCATAAGGAGTTGAATGTCACACCCCAGCCAGACCCTGGACAATGGATTCTTTTGGCCAGACCATTTAGTTCCCCCGACCTCTCTTTCCACACTCACACTGAGAAATGGCCTTGCGGGCCACAGGGCTCCCGCACATGCCACCCCCAGGCCAGATATTTTAAATGTCCCTCCCTGCTGGAGGTCTCAGAAGGTGGGAGGGGAGGCTAGGGGCATCAGCACATGGTGGCAGCAAAGTGAACATCCTGTGTGACCTTAAGTCACTTAACTTCAGATTTTCACCAAGTGACCATGTCAGTAACACCACTGGCCTGGAGAGCAAGAGGGCACAGACCTCTACTACTCACTAGCGGAGGTCAGAAGATGTCACTCTAAGAGGATTTCCACTGACTCACAGAAAACCCACCTTCTCAGTTCCTTACCAGTAGAACCCAGGTGATGGCGTGGGTGCTAACAATTACATTCACATCTCCCTCCCGACAACACTAACAAACTTAACAAACCAGGTAACCCTCACCTACAGGGCAGGAGGGCCTGGGACAGCCCGGGGATGGCCACTCTTGACCCTGAGGGCTGCCCTTGGGTCACAGGGCACCCCTGGTTTTACCCTCAAGGGGACTGGGTTCTCCAACCTCTCCTGCACATACCAGGACAATTACTGCAGGGCACTCCCAGTCAGGAAGGCTTTGGGGTGTGTGGGACCACCATGGGTCCCTCTGTTCTGACCTCTCGGGCGCAGCGAGGCTCTTGACCAGGGCAAGTCCATGCCGCTCCTGCACTCGTGCTACTGGCCAGGAGCAGGACACTTTCTTCCTCTGGGCCAAACTCTTGCCTCCGATTTCAAGAGACAGTGAGAATCACACTGGGAGACAGTAGGAATCACAGGAGGCAACGCTTTTTCTCACCAAGCTTTCGGGCAGCTGTCTCCCCGAGGGTCCGGCCGGCCTTTCCCCTCGCCTGCCGGGCACCCGGCGGCCACCGTCTTTCCGCGCGCCCGCTCGCCGCAAGCTCTGGAGTCCGATTTCCCGAAGCCACTGATTTGCTCGGCGCTCAGCGCCTCTCGGGTTACGCGGGCGGCGCGAGGCTGATGGCTGCGGTGAGAGGAGCAGCCGCAAAGACGAGAACGCTCTACGTGAACCACTGCTGCGCCGAGATCGGAGGGCAGCCGGAGCCTCCACGCGGCCCCGCAGAGCATCACACGGCCGGCGCACAGCTCGCCCTCCCGCGGTTCGGTCCGGCCTGTCCCGGCCCCGGGGCCGCGCAGCCCGGGGCTCCCTCATCTCCCCACGCCAGTCCCACTCGGTCCTCCCCCCGCCCCAGGCTCCAGCCCCAGCGCCCTGTGGACCGCCCGCCCGGCAAGCCCGGCACAGCCCGGTGTGTGCGCGCCGGTGTCCTGGCGTGTGTGTTCCCGCGCGCCGCGGCGGGGGGCGCGGGTGTGCGGGGAGTCGGGACCCCCGCCCGCCACCTACCGTCCTCCTTGTCCAGCACCATCATTTCGGGCGCTCCGTGTCCAGCCGCAGCTCGGCTCGGCCGGGAGAAGGGCGCCGGCTCCGGGCGCGCTTCGGCGGGGCGGCCGGTCCTCGGGCAACGAGCGGGCTCTAATTACCCGCTTGCCCGGCTCTTAACCTAGATTGCACTCAGCTAGAATTACATTCAGGAGTGAAGCACTTCGCAGATACAAAAGCAGTCTCACCTACTTTTGTGCCTCAGAATTGCAAGGAACTATGAACTGCAATTTAGAGAGAGAGAAGGAGAGGGAGAGAGAAGGGGGAAGAGAGGATCAGAGCCGTTTCTTTGATTCTCACCTTCTAAATGGCTCAATTTGCCCAGTATAATCTGTCTTAATGTAATTGCATTTGATAGCTCATAACCCTGGCTCTGGCAACGACACAGCTTTCAGCCTCATAAAGTGTTTTCCCCTCGGATTTAATCTGAATCTCAATCTAAAATTATATTCAAAGAGATGGGGGAATCTCGGCGGCCGTCTCCCGCTGCCTTTCTCCCTCAATGTATGAGGTTTGCACTCCTGCTACTGAATAAATGCACACATTTCCCGAGGCCCCCCTCCCTCCCGGGTTAATGGGGAGTGGAGACGCGCGTCTGCCCGGCTCCGCAGCGCCGCCTGGAGGCCTGTCGGCCCCAACTCGGCGTGTGGCTCTGCTCAGGACCCAGGGTCCTCATTCCCAGTAACTGCCTGGTGGACCACACCTGTCTGTCACTCCCAGCCCCTCAGCCTTGATTTTGCCCCCCTCCCACGGGGCAATGTTTCTCTGACCTCGTGCCCTCCCTTCCTACTTCCTCTTCCCGAGGTTTCTGGTTGCTTCCTGGATTGTTTGGCAAAATTAACCCTCTGCAGGGCACAAATTTTCCCACTGTCTTACAGCACCACCTTTACCCCAGAAGCCCCTCCCAAGAGCATCCTGATTTCATAGAGAATGGGATCCTGTCTCAAATTCTCTCTGAGCAAGCACAGCATGGCCTTAAAGGTTTTTTTCATTCCACAACTATTTATTGAGCATATACTATGCACAAAGCACTATTTTAAGGCCCTGGGGATATAGCAGTGAAAACAAAGATTCCTGCTATTGCAGAGTTGACAATTCTTGCTCTGTAACTCAGGAGGCAGGAAGGGAGACAGTGTTCATCTCCTCTCCCTCTGAACCCTGCTTCTCTCCCAGAGCCCTGGGTCTGGTGCCCAGACTGCCTACTCCAGGAAGGCCACTCTTCAATATCAAGAGCATTATTTCCTTGACAGTACAGAGTTCCAGGATGACATGAAAATCTTAATGGCTTTTCTCCAGACAGATGTGTCAGAGGCTCATCCCCGCAGTCACTTCTGAGGACTAGACCCAGGCAAGGAGAAGGAAGCTGGAGTCCCTGGAGGGGCAAAGGGCCACCAGTTGAGACTTCATCCCATCTCTGCCTATTACCAACAGTGGACCTTAGCAAGTCATTTTCTCTCCCCAGGCCTCAGTTTCCCTGTTTGTGAAGTGGGAGACCTGCTCTGCTATCTCCAAGGTTGCTGCGCGGATCAGAGGAGATAATGCATGTGAATGTGCTTTGTGAACTGTGGCACCCCAGACAATGGAAGGGGACGTAGTGGGTACAAAGGAGACTTGGAGGCCAGGTCATGCCCCTTAAGCCCTGGGAGGCCCCAGTGCAGGGTGCTTGACTGGGGAGGGGGAGGGGGGAGTGGTGCTGCAGTCTATGGTCCTCTATCGTAGGCAGCAAAGTCAAGCTTTGAGAAAACAGAAGAGAGGCTGCTTCTAATGAGCTGCTTCCTCCACAGCTCAGAGAGTTTCGCTTTCCCCTTCATCTTGAATACTTAATCCTAATAGTCCTTGAGTATATTTGATGTTAAATATATCATTTTGCTCAGACTCACCATCCCTCAGGACTGCGAGCTTGATCTCTCCCCTGTCACTGCAGCTGAACTGTACCCTGAGGGTCTGAGGGAGGCTTTGGCACTGCTGCCGCCGGCACATTTAGTGGGAGCCCCTCACCCCAGCCTGAGTGAGGGGGCCAGACAGTGTAGCAAGCACAGGGCCTGACAGGCTGGCAAGGGGTAGCTTCTTGCTGTAGACACCTCTGTGCTACCTGGAGGTATTCACTCCACAAGGGCTGCAGCCCTACTCCTGACCTCCAGGGCTGCTTCTCCTGACTTTCAGGGTCTGGCCCTGACCCACACACCTGGACTCCATCAGCTGGGGCCACTTGCTCACTCTTTCATCCATGTGTTGTGCTCAGGATTCCGTCCCAACACCAGCTCTCCCCAGCCCCCACGGTGCCCAGTTAGCAGCCACACAGCCAGCCTCCCTCTAGGGAGTCAGAGGCCTTGCATGCCACCCCAGGGACTGGTGCAGCCTTGGGGTACTGAGCAGGGGATCGGTGCTGTGTGTGAAGGGCTGGCTGCTTGTGCCCACAGGCAGCTCTCTCTGCAGCCCCAGTGGTGAGCACTGAGTTCCCACACTCACCTGGAGAAGTGCCTCTGCAGAGGCCTTCTGCTTCACAGAGCTACCTGGCAAGCCTTGGACAGTTTGGGTGGCTTGAGCTCCCAGCCAGGAAGAGGCCTGCTGGGTTTACAAACCCAGACATGAGCCTGGCTCATCTAGCGGCCTCCCTCTCAGCTTATGGGTAATTGCTGTGCAGGCAGGTAACTCCCGCGCCCATGCTCATTCCTACGCCTCCAGGTCCAGGGGCACGCCCACAACACCAGGGTGCAGTCCTCGGATCCCCTGGGGCTGGGGGAGGTTGTCTGCACCTGACACATTCCACAGGTGATGAGCATATACTCTCACTTCCATACTGCCAAGAGTGCTCCAAAATGCCCTTGAAATGCCTCTGGGGACGGCAGGGGGAGGCCATTTGATCAGTCCCCTAGGTTACGGTGAGGGAAGAGGGGTTGCTCCTGGCTGCTTTACAAAGTTTTGGGCAGGTCCTAGCAGTTTGTCTTGTACCTGGCAGTAAAGTCCTGAGGAAGGATTCCTGCATCGGGGTTGGGGGTTGGGGGGGACGTTGGAGACTTGGTGCCCGAGGGCCCAGGCAGACCAGATATTCCAGAACCCTTCAGTAGAGCCTGTCAGATGTGCCTCAGCCTGACTGAGGGCCCTGCTCCCAACACAGTGCAGCTGTCTCCAAGATGGGGTTACAAGCTGGCCTCACAGGTGACACTCAAAGGGGTATTTGGAGTGACAAAGGCCATTTCCCTGTGGCCGCCACAGTTGACTGGACAGGGTGAATCTACAGACTTCGCAGAACAATCAGGATACCTGCTGGCCAAGTTCAGATGCCCTGCCCTGCCCTGCCCCCTACTCACACAAAAGCAGCCCATGCACAGAGATTTGCAACCAGCTAGAGTGGAGAAGTACACGGTTGGCAAACTTTTCCTCTTTTGGTTTCTGGAGGCCCTGGACAGGCCTTCTAGGAAGCTGCAGTTATAACTTATTAGGCTTTGTGGGTGCCTAGACAGAATCTGCACTCCAGAAAACAAGTCTCCCCACTCACTTGATGAAGTCCAATCCACCCCGGAACAACAGCCCAGAGAAGGTTGTCGATATAGGCTGTCGACCAAATGTCCTAGTTTGCCCTGGGACTGAGGGGTTTCCAGGATCCAGGACTGTCAGTGATAAAACAGGGACGGTCCTGGGCAAACCAAGACAGTTAATCACCCTAGTGGGATGTGGTAGGGTGGGACAAGGCACTAGTGGGGCCGGAGAGAAAGGCCAGGCAGCCAGACCCTTCCCTGCAGACCAGCAGCTGCCTCCCAACCCCAAATTTCCCAGCCTCCTGCCTCAGGGCTCCATCTCCTGGGCACCAAATAACTGCCCTAGCAACTGGCAGTGCTCCTTGGGCCAGCAGCACTGTGAGCCCTGCTGAGAGACTGGCAGTTAGAATGGGAAGGGTGTGAGTTCGATCCAGGGGTGGTCCAGATTTTGGGAGAGCCAAGCTTCCTTATGCAACTGGGGCGGGGGGTTTTTAAGAAAGGAACAGTAGATCACTAATACAAATTACAACAGAAGGACTCTGAAGCTTATAATTCATTAGCTTCAAGGTGAATCCGGCCCTGATATCTTGGATATATGGCCCATCCACGGGCCCTAGCTAGCGGAGCACCTCCCAACACGCTGGACTGGGGGAGCTGATGGTGAGAGTCCTCCCCAGCCCTGCCAGGGGTGAAGCAATGTCACCCATCCCGCAGCTATGAAGTTCCAGGCCGGAGGGACCCCAGGACAGTGCCGGGTTCTCTGGGCATCCCCATGGGGGAGCCGTTCTGCAGTCGGTGCAGAAGGGGGAGGGCGTGCTGATACCCAAGTGGGAGGCGGGGAGACTGGGGCCAGCGGGCACTGCGGGGAATCCCGCGGCGCGGATCGGAGAGGCGCTCCTGTGTCTGCGAGGCGACAAGAGCCAGTGAGAAAGTTCCCGGCCCGAGCGTGCGGGGCTGGCGGGCTCGGGGTGGCCCGTGTGACTTCCTAATCCCCCTGAGAAGCCTCGGGGGCTGAGCCCGGCACCCCGACACACACCCGCGCGCACCTCCACCGCCCGGCTTCCAGGAAGCAGCCCAGCGGCCCGAGGCAGCCGGGAGCCGGGGGCGCTGCCGCCGCCGCGCGGGGTGGCCTCGGCCGGGCCCGCGCCGCCGCCCCCACCCTGCGGCCCGCGGGTCCCCGGGCACCTACCGTCCTCCTGGTCCAACACCATGGTTCCCCCCCGGGCCGAGGACGCGGAGGGGCGGGCGGCTCGGACTCCGCCGCCGCCCGCCTGCGCTGCTCCAGTCGGCCCCGCGCGGGCTCCGCGCCCGGCTAGCGCTGCCGCGGACGGGGGCGGACGGACGGGGGCGGACGGACGGGCGCCGGGAGCTGAGCCCAGCGGACAGGGAGCTCGCGCGGGCGGGCGCAACCCGGGGGCGGGGCGGGGCGGGGCGGGGCTGGGGCGCATCAGCCGGGCCGGGATCGCCGAGCCGATCCGGCAGCCGCTGCCCGAGCCGGGCCGCCGCCGCCGCCGCGCGCCCTTCTCTGCGCGCTGGCAGCGCTCGCGCAGCCGAGTGAAGCCTGCGTTTCCCAGGGCCCCTCAGATTCCCCTGTTAATTAAATCAATTCATTATGCTCAGATCTGATTAGCGGCCCTTCCCCCCTTTGAATCAATTATTCAATACACAAACATAATTGCTTGGGCCAGAGGTGCACGCCATTAGCTTATTTAACTCCAAGGACACTAATTACCCGCAGGGCACGGGAACTTTTCTCATTAATTCTGACAAAACACAAAAGCACAGCCAGAGTGTGTGCGTGTGAGGACTGTGTGTGTGTGTGTGTGATCACATGCCGGAGTGTGGGCTGTGTGGGGTGGTGAGCCACTGTGTGAGCTTCAGCTGGGACTTGGGGGTGGCGGAATGTGTGTGATTTCGGGTGGGAGTGTGTGGGGTGTCGTTTTGAGTCTGTGACCCTGTCCTCGTGAGTGTGGGACTCTACGTGTGCGACGGTCAGTGCATCGGGCTGGGTGTGGCTCTGAGTCTGGGGACTGAGGGCGAGGGTCCGAGCCCCAACGCAGGAATGTATGAGATTGTGCGAGTGCTTCTGTGTGTGTGGCTGTGAATGTGACTCCCTGGCTACTGTGGTAGGCACCCATGCCCTTTCTTTTTCGCCTAATTGCCCGGCCATTGCCCACTGCACGCTCAGACCCACAAGGGCAAGTGCAGACCACACAAGAGAAACCGGAAGAATCAGGAGGCGGTGCCCAGGTTGGGGCAGTGTCCCCCTCCCCCCATCACCGGTTTGTGCACCGATTGGACTATGCTCCCCCTCCCCCCAGTTATAAACCTCAGGTTCCCATCATCCCCTTCCCTCGCCCTCTCACTGCACATCCCTATACTTCCCCCATTCTCCAGCGTTTATTCCAAAGCCCTCCTGAGTCCCAGCTTGCCCCCTTCCATTTCCACAAGTGCTTGATATCTAGGCACACTCCCCCACCCAATTTCACAAACCTTACTTCTTTGCCTCCTGTCTGTAAGGTTGAACGGAGGGTGTGCCTATGGTCGACCAACTTCTCCACATTTTACCTCCCAGGAAATCTCTATTGAGAGAGAGCCAGCGAGAGAGCCCACAGAGGCAGGGACACAGAGGGTAATTGATTCCCCCAAATTAGGTTTCTGCTTTCTAAAGACCGGTATTGTTCCTGTTTTCAATGTGCACAGAGGTATTGAAGATTTCCTTTTTGTTTCCTCGGGCAATGAATGAGCTTTAATCCATCTGGCTTTATAAATCAGGAAACTAATATTCGCTCCTTCCATAGCCGCTTTTTAAAAAATTTAATTGGTGGGGGAGGCACAGCTTGTCACCCTTATGCTGTCCCCAAGCCCCCACTTATCAAAACACATTCTGATTGAGGGGTGGAGAGAGGGCTGGGGGGAAGGGAGGGCTCATCCTGATTCCTCCTGCCCTCCTCCATCCTTGCCCACGGACCCACATAGTTCCTATCCGGAAAAGTTTGTGAAATGACTGAATTAATTATATTCAGTTCAGTAAAGAAAAGCGGACTGTTCAGAGGTGCTCTTCAGGACGATCGCCCACATCTGCTGCTCTTGGTCTCCCATGAGCACTGAACATGGCCTTGCCATGACTGGGTCTGGCAAATCCTCATCCTCACCATCCAGCACAAGCCGCTAGAGTCACCTTCCTGGTGCCAAGACCTGAGCCTGCTACTCTCCTGCTCAGTGTACCAAAATGTTCATTGCAGCTCTATTTCCAATAGCCCGGAGATGGAAGCAACCTAAGTGTCCATCATCGGATGAATGGATAAAGAAGATGTGGCACCTATATACAATGGAATATTACTCAGCCATAAAAAGGAACGAAATTGACCTATTTGTAATGATGTGGACGGACCTAGAGTCTGTCATACAGAGTGACGTGAGTCAGAAAGAGAAAGACAAATACCGTATGCTAACACATATATATGGAATTTAAGAAAAAAATGTCATGAAGAACCTAGGGGTAAGACAGGAATAAAGACACAGACTTACTAGAGAATGGACTTGAGGATATGGGGAGGGGGAAGGGTAAACTGTGACAAAGCAAGAGAGAGGCATGGGCATATATACACTACCAAACATAAGGTAGATAGCTAGTGGGAAGCAGCCGCATAGCACAGGGAGATCAGCTTGGTGCTTTGTGACTGCCTGGAGGGGTGGGATCGGGAGGGTGGGAGGGAGGGAGACGCAAGAGGGAAGAGATATGGGAACATATGTATATGTATAACTGATTCACTTTGTTATAAAGCAGAAACAAAAAATAAAATTAAAAAAAAAAAGAAGCTTCCATGGCTCCCCTTTGTCCATAAAACAAAGCCCTAACTACTTATCCTATCATTTCAGGCCCTTCGGGAGATCTGGGGAAGCTTTTGTAACAACCACTGCCCTTCACTTCAATTCAATTGCTATCTATTGATCTCCAACAACAATCCCACACTCCAGCCCCTCTGGACTGCTTTACTGTAACTGAACACACCCTGCAGGTTCTTGCTCTAGTGATTCTTCTCATGGCATCCCTCTGCTTAGAAAGCCCTTGCCCACCTCTCAAAGCCCTCTAAGGAAACATCTCCCCTACGTTTCTCTAAGTGAGTGTCTCTATGTGAAGTCTGGATTACTGAGTGGTATGTGGATTATTCCATTGAGCCCTGGAGTATAAGGTCAGCCCTTGAGGGCAGAGTTTCAGCTCTCCTCTGGAGTGGAAGGACAGATATCATATGAAGAGTCTACACTGGGTCACTGGAGAAAATGGGAGCTGCAGAAGCAGGGGAGGGATTCAGATATAAGAATGGAGGCTCAGAAGGAGGGAACCTTGGGTACCATCTTTCCTCCCTCCCCAGGATCTCTGATGGCATGGGACCAGAACCCAGGTGCACGCTTCCTCTGGATCTAATATTTGGATCTCCATGCTTCTCTGTGTTGCTGGGCATGGCCACTGCCTGGATTGGTGCCGGCTGTTCCTGGCACTAGGGCATCTGGCCAACAGGACAAGAGGGGGCTGAAATTCTGCCCTCTCTCTGCTCTCCAAGCCATGTGCTTGACATGGGCTGCACCCACCAAAAGAGGGTACTTTTTGCTAATTTGCACAGAAGCACTATGTGGACTCGCGTGGCCCCGGAATTGAGTGATCTGCTTGGCCAGATCTGACACTCAAGGAGGCCGGCCTGAAGGGTTGAGCACCCAGCCTCCTCTGCCCCCACCCTCACTCACACCAAGGGCCTGTGTGAGCTCTTAGAAGACCAGCCTCCTGGTTTTCATAGAGGAAGAGAAAATTCAGAGAGTTTAACCATAATGGGTGGTCAGGGATACTGAAACGGATGCCCAGCCCATCTTTGAATTTATATGGGCCCCAAGCACTGGTGAAGGACACTGAACTCAGTCCATCCCTGACATTCAGACATGGACAGACCTACTGTAAGGATCAAGGTCCCCAGCGGAAACCACGCTGGAGGAGAGACGGTGAGCTTCCTGAAAGGAGATCCTCATGGGCATCTAGACTGAGTAGAAAGGCCTGGAGCTTGGAGGGGCAACAATTCCAGGTATGGCGCAAAGCTAGGCCTGACCCACTTCCACCCGGCACTCCCATAGGAAGTGGGCAGTGGTGCAGTTGAGGAAGCATATCACTAACGGCTTTACTATTGAAGCCTCCTCTGAAAGAGCTGGTCACTAGGGACAAAAGGTAACTGTAGAGAGGGACAAGAGCAACCGGGTCAGCAGCTCGGTGGCATTGGTGGCAGCACATGCATGCAATGGACAACAAGATGGCAAGAGTATTGGGAAGCAGCTCTCGTTATATGGGAGGCATCTGTATCCCTAGCCCATCAACCCTACCTCCCAACCCTGGGACTGTTAGAGAGAAAATGGCTTTATCCAGAACTCCAAATCTGATGGTGTCCAGAGGGCACTTGGATAACACATGTAAGCATTCCTAGAAGGTCTTACACCTTTTCGGAGAGGAGGATCCAGAAGAAGAGAATCAGAGCATGAGAATTTCGGGCTAATTGTTGTAAATGTGTAAGATCTGGTACCCGGCATATGTATGGGCTCCATATTCCAAGCTGCTTTAGCTACGTGACTGGCGTGAAGGGAGAGGCTGTGGGAGCAGGAATGGGCCGGAAGAGCCCCGACTGCCAGCTTTGCCTGATGGCAGTGGAGATCAGCAGAACACGCAAAGGGCATCGTTAACACCAGACCAACCAAAGGCTTTGTTCCCACGGCCCCTCGCTGCCCGGAAGGTCTCCTGAAGCCACGCAGGCTCTCCCATGCTCCTGAACTTCTGTTTCATTTCTCTTCTTGTCTCCCCAATCGTCTGATTCATCCCCTGCTCCTCTGAAGTCTCAGCAGATGGTAACACCTCCTACCTCATGAGATGAGGGGTGTTAGACAGAAAGGCCCACCGCCCCCTGCTGGACACCTTCCCCTGGGGTGCTGTCCACGGCTGTTGGGGTGTGTAGCCCTTACTCGGGATTTCTCCTTTGAGTTCTACTCCAGTGTTTCCAAATGCCCCCTTGATATTTCCACTTGGCTGCTTCAAAGGTATCTTAAAATTTAAAATCCAAATTGAGCTCATGATTTTCTTCCCAAATCTTTCTTCATCTTGTTCCAGTAAACCTGCCACTCAGTTCTTAATACCAGAAATCTGGACAGCAAATCTATGAAATAAGATGGAATAAGTAAAGTATATCAGTATATTACACTAAATGTGAAGAGACTGGATTTCCCTATCAAAAAACAGTTTGTCTAAGTTAAAACATAAAATAGAGCCAAATGCTGTTTACAAGAAATATTCCCAAAACAAGAAATTCCTCTATGAAAACCAGACCCATTAATTCCACTTCTAGGTATATAGACAAGAGAACTGCAAACATGGCCACACAAAAATTTGTACAGTGATGTTTATAGCAGCATTATTTATAATAGCCAAAAGGTGGGAAAAAAAACCAAATGTCCATCAACTGACAAATGGACATTACTGGGCCATAATAAGGAATGAAGTACTGACACACGCCACAAAATGGATGAGCCTTTAAAATGTTATGCTGTGTGAAAGAAGGCAGTCACAAAAGTCTACATGTTATATGAGTCCATGCATTCAAAATGTCAAGCGTAGGCAAGTCAGTAGAGACAGAAAGCAGATGAGTGGGGTTAATAGTGGGATGACAGCTAAAAGGCACAGGGTTTCTTTTTGAGGTAATGAAAGGTTCTAAAGTTGACTGTGGTGATTCACCCATCTATAAATATACTAACATGCATTATATTGTACACTTTAAATGGATAAATTGTATGGTATGTAAATTATATCTCAATAAAGCTATTTTTTAAAATGGTGCTACCATAATTGTTTATCCATCTGGAAGAAACAAATGGGATCCCTACCCACTCCCATAAAGATTATGTTCCAAATGGGTTAGAGATTTTAATACAAAAATGAAACAATGAAAATATTAGAAGAAATTTAAAGGAAAAATGGAATAGATTTGGATAATGAAAACATGAGTAAATTTGGTGGGGGATATCTGCAAGAGTAGCAAAAGGAAGGACAGACATTATACTAAGTTAATTTTTAAAACTTTGATGGCGGGCTTCCCTGGTGGCGCAGTGGTTGAGAGTCCGCCTGTCGATTCAGGGGACACGGGTTCGTGCCCCGGTCCGGGAAGATCCCACATGCCGCCGAGCGGCTGGGCCCGTGAGCCATGGCCGCTGAGCCTGCGCGTCCGGAGCCTGTGCTCCGCAATGGGAGAGGCCGCAACAGTGAGAGGCCCACGTACCGCAAAAAAAAAAAAAAAAAAAAAACTTTGATGGCAAAAGATACCATAAACAAAGAAAAAAGACAAATGATTTACCAGAAAATATACGCAAAATATAAAACAGTAAAAGGGAAAATGTTGTATATACAAAGAGTTTCTATAAATTGTAAAGAAAAAGACAAATGCCCAAAAGAAAAATGGAAATAGGGTATGAACAGCCTGTTGCGGGAGGAGGAAATCTAAATGGCCAATAAAATGCTTACCCTCATTATTGTTTAGGAAAATGCAAATTAAAGCAAAATAAGTTTTCATTACTTTAATTCATCAGATTGGAAAAAAAAATTAAGAGTAAATTTAAGGTCTGTTAGAAATGTGAGAAAATGGGCGCTCTCATTTGTTGCCGAGCAAGTAATTGGGCACTATCTGTTACAATTTGGGGCAAGTAACCTGGTGCTATTGATTAAAATTAGAAATGCACATACCTTTTTCTTTTCTTTAACATCTTCATTGGAGTACAACTGCTTTACAATGGTGCGTTAATTTCTGCTTTACAACAAAGTGAATCAGTTATACCTATACATATGTTCCCATATCTCTTCCCTCTTGCGTCTCCCTCCCTCCCACCCTCCCTATCCCACCCGCACATACCTTTTGACCCAGAAATTCTCCTTCTGGGAATATATCTTATGGAGGAAAACCACCCGTATTTAAGGGTAGCCTTATAATTTCAGCATTGTTTGTGGTGGCAGGAAACTGGAAACTATCTGATATCAATGTCACTCAATGATCAAATAAACTGTCGTACAGCCCAGCTGTAGAACATCACGCAGCTGTTAAAACGGGAGTTAGACCTACAGCTATGGAATCGCGAAGGGTGTCTGTGACGTACTGTTAAGCGAGAAAAGTAGGTTGCAGAGTAAGTAGCAAGTAATATCCCATTTAAAAGAAAACCTCTCTCTGCTTTAGATGAACACAAAGGCAAGATGTGCAAGGCTGCTCCTGTTCAGGCTGTCAGCAGGGTGGCCTTAGCAGGTGAGAGTGGAAGGCGGGAGTTAAGGGCAAAGTACCAACTTTCTTCATTGGGTACCTTTAGAATCTTTTCATTACTTATAATAAGTAGTAAGTAACTTGTAATTTTAAAAAATTTAGAAATAAATTGGAGTCATTTTTGACACTCCCTCCGATCACACAGTCACCACGACTGCGCTAGTCTGAGGGACCATTATCTTTTGCATGCTGCTGCAAGAGCTTCCTGCTAGCCTCCCTGCATCCACCCTGAGGCCCGCTAATACAGCCTCCATACCCCGTATGCAGCCAGGAGATGTCTTCAAAATGCAGATCAGATTTTGTCAGCCAACCGTCAGAGCTGTAATGGCTCCCCGTTGCTCTCCGCAGAAAGCCCCATCCCCAGCCTGTCCCTTGGCTCTGCACAAGTAGGGTCTCCTGAAGCATCTCCCATCACGGGCACCCACCACTTGCTCCCACCTGCAGTCGTTGCCCTTGTCATTGTCTGAACCACTGCTTGCCTCAGGGCCTGCAGGCTTGCTGTTTCGTCTACATGGAACGTTCTTCATTTGGACCACCTCTTGCTCACCCCGTGGGTCTGGGATTTAATGTCACTCTCTTCATCAGGGTGGCCTCTCCCCTCCAGACTAGGTTAGATCTCCCTCTTACAGTCTGGCGGGGCCCTCTGCTTTTCCTCCATAGTTCTTATCACAACGATCTAGTTAATTACATAGTTATTTGTATACTTATTTGTGTGACGGGGATCAAAGAAAAACTGTTAAGTTGTAAGTGTTTGCATCTTCTCTTCCAACCCCCTACTTTGGGGGAGAAATGGGTCAGACAAGAAGGCCCAGGGGTCTAACCCAACTCTGAGATTCTGAACTTGTCCTTGCCCTTCTCACAGCCACCACCCTAACCACAGTTGGGAGAATTTGTCTCCTCACATATCTCCCTCCACTCTTGTAGTTATCTAGTCATCTAGCTTGTTCTGAGAACTGGTGATGACAGGGCCCTCTGTGGTGCTGGTGAGCTTGCAGGCTTCCCCGGCAGTTCGAGAGCGGCACACTCAGTCTCCAAATGGCTTTCTTCTGCACCTCCCACCCATCAGAGACCCTCACCACGGGGGCGTCTTGGAGCCCCACTGTGCCCTCTGAGGCCACAGCCACCCCAGCAACCAAGCTCCAGCCTGATTGGCAGCTTCAGAATCCCAATCCCATGGGCTTCCCTGCTGGCTCAATGGTTGAGAATCCGCCTGCCAATGCATGGGACACGGGTTCGAGCCCTGGTCTGGGAAGATACCACATGCCGCGGAGCAACTAAGCCCGTGCACCACAACTACTGAGGCTGCGCTCTAAAGCCCGCAAGCCACAACTACAGAGCCCGAGTGCCACAACTACTGAAGCCCGCACGCCTAGAGCCTGTGCTCTGCAACAAGAGAAGCCACCGCAATGAGAAGCCCGCACACCGCAACGATGAGCAGCCCCCGCTTGCCGCAACTAGAGAAAGCTTGCGCACAGCAACGAAGACCCAACACAGCCAAAAATAAATAAATTATTAAAAAAAAAAAAAAAGAATCCCAATCCCAGTCAGAACCCCGAATAATCATCCTGCATGATTAGGGTCCTCTGCTCCCTTTCCCGTCCTCCTAATCACCTGTCCACCGAGGACTGAAGACCTGGAGTGACCCTGGGCTGGGTCTCTGAAGCCGGGCATTCCCACGTACTCGTGGGGCTGGGGCTGGTCCCAGAGCTTCATGGACTCCTGCCGACCGGCCCGTGGGCTGAGCACTGTGACTCAGTCCCAGAGAACAGACAGTGTCCTGACAAGCTTACCAGAGTGAACACGCCCACGTGCAGGTGGTCCCCTTGGAGCTATAGCCGCATGTCCCAACAGCACACGCATCCCAGAAGCCATCCTCCCGATGCTGCAGGCAGGGGCCAAGGTACGTGAGGCTGATGGGGAAGCGCTCCTGGTCTGCTTCCTCCAGGCTCTATCTAGTGGGGTCCTTCTGTCCTACCCCTGCCCCCAAATCGAAGAGGCCCAAGGGGTTCTTTGTCACGCCCAGCCTGTCTGAGAGGCCCCACCAGTTCCCAAATGATACAAGTTTGGAGAAAAACCCATCACCCTGGAAGCACATAGTCCTCTATGGCTGCTGCTACCCAGGACCTGCCTGGGTTTCTCCAAGCCAGGCATTGAGCCCTCACACTTGGGCCCCTTCTGTGGTCAGTCGTAGAAATATCTGAGTCCTGTCAGGGCTGGAGGTCACAGTCAGCCACTACTCAGGGCCTGCACTAAATATGCCCCAGCCCAGCAGACTGAGTCACCCACAGCCTGGAGACCGGCTGCTAATTCAGACCCTCAAAGAGCCTGTGGTGCTGCCCTGAGGGCTCTCAGACTTGGCGGTGACGGCTCAGGCCTGGATCCTGATTCAGGTTCGAACACTACTTCATGCAGATCTCAGGCAACTTCCCCTTCCTGAGCATGGCCTACTGCTGTTGGTGTCCCCAGCCTCCGTTCTCCCCTCCCTCTAGGGCAGCTGCCCAACTGGAGACTATCTTTCCCAGCTTCCCTTGCAAACAGGTGTAGACAACTTACTATTCTCATCTGTAGGCAGGAGAGATATGAGCTACTTTTCCCTCTCCTGTGTACAAGGACGTTGCTTATCCAGGGCTTCCTGTCTTCCCCGCTTCCCATAAGCTAGAATACAGACATTCCAATATCCAGATTTGACTATGCAGGTGACAACACCAGAAAGGATGCAGGGAAACAAAGTGGAAGGAAGCTGGGTCCCTGAGTGACCTTGTAGAGCAGCCCTGACAACCTGAGCTTCTTACCTCGTGTTATGAGAGAGAGAAATAAAGTTCCATCTTATTCAAGCCATCGCAGTTTGGGGTCTATTACAGCAGCTTCGCCTTTCCCCTAATGAATACATTGAGCCTGATTCCCCAGCAATAAAATGGTTTCTTCAAGTTCCAAGTTTCCAACTCCAGGCTTTGCTTTGCCAGGACTTTGGTTTCTAGGAAGCTGCCCAGAATGCTCCCTTGGCCTGGAGCAGACCCTTGCTATATGCCCTGCTTCATCCTTCCTTCAAGAAGTTCCCTGATGGTCACATAGGGCCTGACCCTGGGACAGATGGGGGAAAGGATATGCAGAAGTATATCTTTTTAGCTGAGGACACAGCTGGAACAGGAGTCAAGGCCAGCGGGATTAGTCTCTGTCTTAGGCTGCCTAGATCCCTGGTTTGAGCCTAGTTAGGTGTTCATCCTGACCCTACCCTTGGCTATTTTAGCCCAACTGCTCCAGCTGTGGGGCCTCTTGCAGTCCCCACCCCTCACTCACCTTTTCTGCTGATTCTAAGCCAAATTCTCTGAACCTGAAGATGTGACCCAGGTCTGTGGACACAAAAAGATCAGGGGGCTGCCTTTCCTAAAACTCCACTTCGTAGGACCCAGGTGGGTCCCTGGCTAAGGTGGCACCCTCCTACTTCATGCCTTGCCCGAGGGCCCCAGCAAGTTGGCTCAGCAACTCTTAGAGCAACGTGATCACACACAAACCTGTACCCCAGAGGGGAGCCGCCTAGGCTAGTCAGACCTAACCTGACCTTGAGCATTTGTCTGGGGGTGATCCTAACAGGAGTTCAGGAGCTGGAAGCTACTGATCTAGACTGAATGGCCTAAGATAAGCCCAGATCTGCTAAGGCCAGCAGAACCATGCCGAGGAGTGGAGGTGGGCCTGACACTTCTGCTTTGTAAGTCTGGACCGAAAGCCTCTCAGCCTTCCTCATGCTCCCCTTGTCTACAGCCAACTGTGTCCTGTGCCTCCTATGTTCAGGCCCCACGCTGGGCACCAGGGTTCACAGTCACTGTAGTAGATAACTATGAGGTGTCTGCTTAGCATAACCTCCCATTACTTGCCCCCATCCATCATCCCATTTGTATGTCTCCTGTGAAAGATATTCAGCTCTTAACGTAATCCTACCCCCATGGCCTGATGGACCCTGGAGTGGGCACCTGATCCAAGCTAGACTGATGGGTCCCCCCTGCTAGGAGTTTTGGACTTGGGACCAAGAGAGTTGAGTTAGTCCCTCTCTGGTGGCTGAAACTGTAAGATGTAAAATTCAAGACTCATATTCTCTGCCACACAGATAAAGCTGCTCTGTGGAGAGACAAAGACTAAGCCAGCATGAAGAGACAAGCAGAGACAGTGACAGACACAGGCCTGATAGTGTTCTGCTTCCTGATTCTATTTTTCCCTAGACCCAGCTCCATTCCTACCCTTCCCTTGGATTAGATGTTCTAAGAGTAAGTTGGATTTCCATCACGCTCAACCAGAGGAAACTCATCTAACACACTCTTGGTTGCAGAAGGCATAATGGGCTCAAACCTTAGGCAGGCCCACTGAGGGAAGCGCAGGCATTCCAGCAAGGGAGAGCATCACATCTGGCTCTGGATCAGGGAGGGCTTCCCCAGGAGAGGGCACAGGAGGTCATGAAGGCTGTCTCCCCGGCCCCACCCAGTTTTCTGTAATGCTATATAACAGGCCAGCAAACAGCATCTTGTCCAAACTCTTCAGGTCAACATTTCA